>NC_135720.1:20376384-21023056 GCF_964656455.1 Halichoerus grypus | reverse complement strand
ATCTTAGGAAGTTTCATGTGGTTGAGAATCAGTACTTTATGATAATTAAATAATTCAATAATTTACTTGTGCCAAATGTCATCCTTACTTGAAAAGCTGGAGTGATTTCTCGAAAGGTACCCATAGCTGGGGTAGACGGCTGCTTCTGGCTAGGTGTCTTGTACCTTTTAATTGTCTTACAGCTTCTCTGAATTTAATATGCTGATTGAACAAGGCGGTGAGCCTAGTGTTCTTGCAGGTACTGAAATCATAGAACTTAATAACCAGTGATGACTTTGGATATTTGCAAGCTCATTTTCTTCATTTTTTAAAGATCAGAAGACAGAGGCTTAGAGGGGTTAATTGATCTGTCATAGGACATATTAATGGTGAGTGGCAATGGTAGAATTGCTTTGACAAGGATATATTCTGTTTTTGGATTTCATGGGACTATATGATTAAAAATGTATTTTACAGGTTTCTGAGATAGATTATTGACACCAAATGAATCAAATAGTTGGTATAAATGATTTACTTGGAGATGGGTCCTGAAAATAAATGAATAAAACATACCTGTTTAAATCAACACATACGGTAACCTCTTATGGTCGTTAAAGTTGGTTGTCAGTATAGCAGTGCTTACTTTGCTGTCTTTCAACTATTCTGTATCCTTGAATATTTTCATGATAAACTGTTTCAAAAGTAGCAGCAACTCTACAATGATAAAGGTTGGAGAGATTACTTGAAGCTCCACAAACTTAACTATGGAGACTCATAAAAAAATTTCAGTTGCCCTCTATGTATATTCCTCACATTTTCAAAACTTATGGCTAGGACAAATGAAAAATAGTTTAAAAGTGTCTTGACTTGCCCATAGTAAGTATTTACAGAGTCTGTAGCTTTTCATTCTTTTAGCTTATTTAAATTTGAACAAGTCATTTTAAAATTCTCATTTTTCCTTTACAAAAGCTGCACATGCCTATTACAAGTTCGTGACTTCCCAAAGCATGAAATATGTAGTGTTGATACCCTCGTTTAGTATCGTTTACTCATTCTTGTGGAGATTAGAAAGAAAATTGTCTTTGTGAAAGCATTCAGTGTTTGAAATTTAATCTAATAGGAAAGTTTGATTTGTACCCCTACTTAACAAGACTTTCCAAGTCCTGTTTGGAACTGATAACTTTTGTCCAGGTAAGCTTGGGGGTGCTCGACCTAACATCTTCATCTTTCATGTTTGTCGAGGTTAGTAGAAATTTATCAAGACACAATTCTTAAACTCCTGGGACTATCCTTACTTCTATTTAGGAGGGACTCATCAACTTTGCCAAAGGAGCAATCTACTCATAATACATTACTACAAAAGCCATTCATATTGGCATCTTTTTGTTTTGCTTTTCTCATTTCTTCTGAGTTACTACTTTAAAGCTGCTGCTTTGTAATAATTTGACTTAATCACATATGGTACGGCTCTTTCAGGACTCACGCTGTTATTTTTAAGCTTTCTGTCTCTTATACCTTTCTATATATATGTATATATACAGAACACTTTCATATGGCCAAATAAACCAAAATTTCTCATCTGGTGAAAGAATGATAGAAACCATACTATTTGAAACCTGGAGTTGTTCCTTATTTACTGAAAATTGTATGGAATGCATTTGATGCTGTTTTCCAAGAATGAATTGGAATGACATATTTGGATTGAATTGGAATGAGACCATAAATAACTGAAGGAGTGGTTGGGAGATTTCAAAACGTATTTATTTATTTATAATGTAATTTGTGCTCCTGATTAATTGCTCTTGATTAACCTCACTGCTCTTTAAATTAAATCAAAATTAGCAAATATTTATTGCAGTCTCAGAGAAACCTCATTTAAGGCTTAAAGCACCATGGAGAGCAGTAGAATGTTTCCTTTAATAAAAGCCAGAATGTGAAGACTAGGGACCCATCTCCCCATTTCTTGATGTATCCCTGTTTAGGACAAGTGCATTATCAGGAAATGGGGTGGTTGATTAGGCTGGAAGAAAGTGAGGAAGGGTACTCATTTAAATAGTTCTCCATGATATCATTTTACATTGAAGAAAATCTTTTGGGAGGATAAACAAAGAATTAAAGTACTTGTGAAGCAGTGCGGGACAGCGGAAGTGCCCTGCAGAGGGACTGAGAGATTCACTTTCTGGACATGCTTTTTACTGTATTAAATGAAATGGGTAGATCACTGACCTTGGCCAAGCTTTGTGGTTTCATCTTGAAGTTAGTATAAAAAAATGTTTTTTAGAAAAATCTGTGAGTTAATACTGTGAAGGAAATCTAATGACAGCTCTTAAATACACATATGTAGTAAATCACTTTTAATTTTGTTTGGCAAATTAAAGCAGATTTCATTAATTTTAAAAATAGCATTTACAGTTTTACTCCTGGATATATTAAAAAGGAAGTGTTCCTTTTGTAAAATTCAGAAGAGGAAGAAGAAAATAAAACTTCTGCAACTCAGAAGCGAGTATTATTAACGTCTTTTCCTATTTTATGTCAGTCTTCCTTTCTTTGTGTATAGATATTTGTATGAAGCATATTCATACAAATTTGGAATCATGTTTTATATAATACTTTTTGCCTTTAAGGATATTGGTGTTTTACTCCTCATAACAGTATTCTGTACACATTTTTATATTTCTTTATTTTAAAAATCATGATTTTTTTTAATGGCAGTGTTAGGTATCCCATTGTATTTTGTGAACTGGACAAATAACTTTTTTTCTGATTTTGACCTTATAATGCTGCGATGGATTCTTTTTGTCTAAATCTTTGACTGTAATTGATTGTTATTTTCTTGTTAGGATGAGTTCCTGTAAGTGGTTCTGCTGGATCAAAGGTTATATACTGCCCGGTGGCTTTCCAGAAAGGCTGTTCCAAAGTACCTTAATAGTGTATGAGAATACTGGCCCTGCCATACTCTTGTTAGTCTTGAATTTTATAATTTTACAATATTTGTCAATTTGATAGTTTTATACTGAGTCACTGATTACTTATAAGAATTTTTTTCTTACTGGCCCTTTGTCTATGACAAAATTTTAATTTCCTTTGAGCTAGTATACATCTGTTTGATGTTTCAGCACCTGATCAACATCTATTTGATGTTAGGGAATTCAAATTACTTGGGAAACAATTCTATCATTGAAGTTATGAAGTAGTTTCCAAAGTATTTGAGAGCAAAATTGCAAATCTGAGTCCCTACAGTAAAAAATTTTTGACTTCTTTTGAGAAAAAATCAGACATTACAATGATTTATAAAAAATGTCAATTCACAGATTTGTTAGTTCCCAGAATGAAAATAGAAGCTACAAGGGTAGTCTCAGCATTATTTGAATAATTAAAATTTTCTGGAGAATTCACTTTTACATTTTCAATTAATTCTGAAAAGATCTAGTCCACTTGTGACACAGCAGTAGTATCTCAATATTCATATTCTCATTCAAATTTAAATAAATAAAATATGTTTGAATTAAATGATTCCAGAATATGAATTACATCTACTACGGCAAAAAAACAAAATCACTCAAGTCTGCGAGTATTTTATCTGAGCCTAGCCTCTTGTAATTTTATGGAAGGACCCACTCATCACAGTCAACCTTGCCTCCCCTCAGCTCTGTTGCTGTTGAGCAAAATTCTACTGCCATGAAAAAGTCTTTCCAAGTTCCCTGTGAACACAGGATTTCTCTTTGACACTGGCCTGACATTACCTTTTGGTTCTCAGACCTGACTGTATTGCCTTTATTCCAACTCATAGGACTTACTCAAGTCATCATTTATTTCTGACAGTTATATTCAAATCAGCAAAGTAGAAACTTTGTAACAAAAATGGATTTTCCATACATCAAAATTCTATAGCACGTCTGTCAAAGGTTTGCTATATGTGGAAAATCACAGCCTTGGTATCCAATAGTGGCATGTAATACATAATCAGAAATATTTGATGAAATAAATTAGGCTAGAATATCCGTTTGCTAAGCAGGGCATTGATAATAGAACTTCCCTTGCAATTTCATTGTTAAACTCTGATCTGTTCAGATCGGTTCCTACTCTTCTTTTATTGCCACTGAATGACTTTTGCCTTATCATCAGTTTGGCAAGAGGTAACCTGTCAATTACTTGTAGAAAATTACTTAGAAATGAATCAATATTCTATTTATCGTAGCACCTCTACTTTAAAAGGCTACAGTCCCATGTTTCTTATACCTAACCCCCCAATTCTTTCACTGTAGTGTGGACACCAGGTTTTGCCTTCCATCTTTTATATCTAATTCCTAAACTTTGTACTAAGAATGAAGTAAGAAATCTTCATTTTCAGATTTCATTAATACAGATGCAGGTTAAGGTAGGTTTCCTGATATTGAGGATATTTAGATATTAAACAGAAGAAATTAGTTTGAAGGTTTCAGACAACTTTTATTCTCATTTGGATCTCCCTTTTCTCTTCTTTGTAAATGTTTGCCTTTGTGAGTTGCTAAAAAGAATAATTTTCAAGTTATAGTCCTGTTTTAGTAGTATTTAAGTTCACACTGCAATGTTTCTTTCTTGGAAAGCTAACATGGAATATATTTTGAGATTTTTTTTTCATGTCTTAACATTATAATTGTAATTGAGGGTATTTGATTGTTTGAGCCTAATAGAAATAAATTCTGATTGTACCTTCTCAACCTGAAATGTGGCAATGATCAGAGACCATAGATGAACTTAGTTTCATTCAATATTATTTATAAAACAGTGTTCAACATTGGGAAATAAAATAACTGATCTCTTTGCTATTTTGGTGTGATGACATCATCCTACACAAAACACACTTCAAATCATATGCCGTTTATACATGCACAGATGTAACTGCTAATACAAACCAGAAAAGAGGGAGAGACAGAGCAAGAGTGAGCTAGATGGTGTCTAGGGCATATAATAATTAGCATTTTTAGTAACAACATCTGTTGCTGGCAGTATTGTAGGAGAAAGCAGTCATTAAAATTAGCTAATGCTCAGTTTAAGTGCCACACAATGTACTGACATTTTCAATATTTTTACTAGTTTTGCATTTTCTCATTCCAGTAAATTTGTGTTTTTGAGTTTGTTTGAATGCCTTGTATTATATTAAAAATGTTCTTCAGATCCCTCCAAATTGATTGGGGGCTAAAGCTTGTATTTTCAGTGGGTCAAAGTAGCATTGTTCCAAATTGTTACAGACATTCATTATCCAACACCTTGGAATGGATTTCTGAGTTTGATCCTACTTGATTTAGGTCCTCTCTCTGAGTTAGAAATTCCCCTCCAACCTGCAACACAAATTTCCCCAAATCGTGTTCTCTAACAGTTCTTGAGGTTTCATTCTGGAATTCTTATTTGAGGTTTAAGTGTCAATATGAACTTTTAAAATTTAGTGAAGCTTAAGTCAGTTGGATTAGTTTGACAGGTAACCTATTGACTCCCAACCTGTGATTCCTCACTTGTATGGGGCGTGTTGCCCTCAAGCCATGGATGAACCCCTCTGAGGAGGAAAATGAGGGGCTTCTGCTCCACCATGTGGTGACCTTGATCTTTTTGTATAATCTTTGTTTTCCACCTGTTTGCTAGTTTGGTAGTATGTCAAAGTGAAAAAGGAAAAAGTCCGTTTTCTCTTCAAAGATAAAACTCGCTAGTGAATCAACATTTGAATCATATACTAAGATACAAAACAAATTTAGAGTCTACATAATTGTTCATGAAAATAAACACAGAATCAGAAATTATGTTTCTGGAAATACTTTGATAAGCTGAAATATTTCCCACTTTTGTTAGTCCAAACTGGGTATCTGTCAAACCTTCTCTGGGAGATATTAAAATGGGTACTGTGAAAGTTGTTTCTGTGGTCCAGTTTGGAAAATTCTGCAAATTATGTCCTCCTTTGGTGCCCCATGATGCACATTATATAGTCAAGGCTATAAAACCTCCTGCAGTAAAGAAACATACTGAACTTGCTCATCTCAGTGGTTTTCAAACATTTTTTTTTTTTCCTGAGCCAGTTTTTGTTATGGAAACCAGTTTAAGAAATGCTGATCTAGTCATCCCAAAGTTTAACTTGCTATTTATGTTTGTCAAAAGTTGCAGAAAGAGCCTCTAGGTAAAGGCTAGTTGTCTGACTTGTAACAGGCTTTTTGGCTCTTTGTGATTCTGACAACGTCTTCATGGCAGAATTGACTCCGAGGCTTTATTAGTACCCTTAGAGATGGACACAGATGACGTCAGAATTCACAAAAAACTGCTGTATAAAGCACAATGAATTTATTCATTTGTATTGGAGGATGTCTTCCCCAAAGACTGGGATGCCCATGAACTTAAATAAATATAACTTAGAAGGTCAGAGATAAGTTGGGAGAATTATTGGCAAGATTTAGACAGGATAAGGACAGACGACAAAGTCACTGTAAGTTGACCTTATTCACGTTTGGGACTTTCCTAGTTTTAACTCTGAAGTCCCCTCATCCTGAGATACCCAACAGTTCCAGACAAACCAGATGGATGGTAACTTCACTGCCCAAAGCACACCTGCAGTGGCTTCTTGTGTTGCCTACATTTCATTTTTCTCTCCCCTCACAATTTGTGATGGTTGATGTTATGTGTCAACTTGGCCAGGCCATAGTACCCAGATATTTGGTCAAACATTATTCTAGATGTTTCTGTGAAGGTATTTTTTTTAGGTGAGATGAACATTTAAATTAGAAGATTTTTTTTTTTCTTCCAAATTTTTATTTAAATTCCAGTTAACATATAGTGTAATACTGGTTTCCGGAGTGGAATTTAGTGATTCATCTTACACATAACACCCAGTGCTTGTTATAACAAGTGCTCTCCTTCATACCAAAAAGAAATAAAAAGCATCCAAATCAGCAAGGAAAAAGTCAGACTTTCACTATTTGCAGATGACATGATAATCAGTAGACTTTTAGTAAAGCAGATTATTCTCCATAAGGCCGGTGGGCCTCATCCAATCAGTTGAAGGCCTTAACAGAGAAAGACTGACCTTCCTAGACAGAATTCTGCCAGCAGATTACCCTCAGACTTGAACTGCAACTCTTCCCTGTGTCTCCAGCCTGAGAGCCTACCCTACAGATTTTGGACTTGCCAAGTCTCTACAGTCATATGAGCTAGTTACTTAAAATAAATCTCTCTGTCCTCCTTTCCCTCCCCCTCTCTCTCTCTCTCCTCTCTCTCTCTCTCTCTCTCCACACAGACACACACACACAGACACACACACACACACACACACACACACACATTTTGTTGGTTTTGTTTTTCTGGAGAACCAATACAGATGTCAAGGACTGGTTACCAGATTTTATTCTGCTCTGTCTTTTTCTGTGTTGGCCACCATTTTTTTTCTCAGACCTTTGTTTTTTTAGACACATTAGTAAACTTGATTAAACTGTTCTCACTTCCACTAGACCCAAGGGACAGGAATTCACTTTCTTCTTCTTATGATTCAAATGTAATTAATTTTACTTTTGAGGGCAATTTTCCTGGGAGGTATCTCTTTTGTCACTACCGTGAACCAGTTTTTTAATACTGAAAGTCCACAACAGTGCAACTAAGCAAATTTTACCTACAGAGAAGGATTTGTGATACTTAATTGTTACCAGTCATGACACCCAATAACATTATAGACTCTAGCTCTGGGATATATCTCACAAGGCCAAAGTCTTACAAAGAAAGAGGACAGTAAATATTAAAATTCTGTTTTGCTTTCTTAAACAATGTTTAGGGAGAATGATTCTGTGGCTCTGTTTGGTAGCCTCTCTGATGTTTAATCATTTTTGCTCTCAAACATTTTTTCTTTGTCAGAATCCAAGCGATCTTGTAGTTAAACTCATTATTTTTATTTCTTA
Source organism: Halichoerus grypus (assembly GCF_964656455.1). Taxonomy (NCBI): domain Eukaryota; kingdom Metazoa; phylum Chordata; class Mammalia; order Carnivora; family Phocidae; genus Halichoerus; species Halichoerus grypus. The sequence continues at coordinate 21,015,170 of NC_135720.1, read as the reverse complement.
TTAAAGACCTCTTTTTTTTGTAAGTAGTAAGCCCAGATATCCAACACGTTACCGTTCTGAAGGACATGAAGCTTAAAAAGGCCATCACATTGCGTGCCAAAGCCAGCACTCAGAGTTAGCAGGGTCTGCTTAGGATTCTAAATCTTGTTCAGTCCTAGTGAGACTGAATTGAGCGAAGATTTAAGTAAATTCCTAAACTTTTTTAAGAAAATAAAGTGTGGAATTACACGATAGAGGAAACTCACTCATTTTTTGTTGATTTCAATTGAAGGGGGTCCACAGAACACAGTGTAATAGAGAAGTTTTGAGAAAACACTTAACTTTTTCTGTTTCGGCCTTATTGAGAGAACATGAACCCAGTGCTCCCCTTCTCACTGGAGCCTTGTCCTTTTCCTTTTCTCCCACCCATCCTAAGAGACAAACATCATTGTATTTTCAAAAGTCAAATTTTGGATTTTCTTCTCCTCTGGGGAAGATAGGCAGACAGACAGATGGACAGGTAGGCACACACACGTGTGATCATTTTCAAGGGAGAGAACAGTTTGATAATGATTTTGCTATTGGAGCAGCTTTAGTAATGACTCTTGGGAGGGACTTTGTGTTTCATAACGACACAGCAGGGCAGTTAGGCTGGATTATTTGCAAGGAATGAGATAAACACAGTTTTGAAAAGTGAATATTAGTAAACAGCCCTAATCTGTGAGAGTGTCTCAGCATTGATCCCCACCAGGAAGGCAGATGCATCAGTTTCGTTCATTTATTTATTCATCCATTTCCAGATTCATCCATAGTACCTGGAATACCTGGAGTACCTGCTGTGGGACAGGCACTATTCTAGAGCTGAGGACACAGCAATGGGCAAATCCAACCAAAAGGCCTGCCTTCTTGGTGTTCACACTCTAGCTAGGGAATTGGGGCAAGGGCTGTGATGTGGAGAGAGCCCCGTTCTTGAGTCGTTGGACAGACTCTTCATACTTGGAAGTTCATGAGCAGTCAGTTCTGGTTACCCTCAATTGTGTTTGGAAGAATAACAACAGCTGCTGTGGGAGATATCTTTGCCCTTCATAGAAGCTAGAGCCACATCGGTTTCCCATGTATTGCGAATATTAATATTGGCCAACTGTTTTATAAAGGATGTAGGTTTGCAGAGAATTTTCACCAAAGTATCATCGGAACTTTACAAAAAAAAAAATCTTATGAGAGCTCATTTAAGCTATAAGTGCAGTCATAAAATAACTGTCCAGAAATGGTCCTTTCATTGTCTAAATGGTACCAAGAGTGACTTTCATCTGCTTTGTATACTATCCTTTTCCCTGGTGGACAATAAATGGATTGAAAGTTCTCTATGGAAAGCACTAAATTTAAGCTAAAAAAAATGACAGAGTAACTCTGTTAATGGCATTTAAAAAGGTTTAATGATCAAATGAGGAAAACAACATGTATTTTCCACAGTTAAGCCCATAAGCTCTTTTTTCATCCAGATGTTGTAAACTCTTGATTTGATGGTGTGCTTGAGCTTGTGGATTACTTATGAGCTTGGGGTTATAGAAGGAGTATTAGAGGCAGAAACCTGAGAAAGAAACTTACAAAAAAGTGTGATAAGATTTAATCATATTTTGTAAAATAAAATATATACATACATACCATTAACATATACATGTAAATATGCATACAAATGTATTTAACTTTTTTTTATTATGTTAATCACCATACATTACATCATTAGTTTTTGATGTAGTGTTCCATGATTCATTGTTTGCATATAACACCCAGTGCTCCATTCAGTACGTGCCCTCTTTAATACCCATCACCAGGCTAGCCCATCCCCCCACCCCCCTCCCCTCTAGAGCCCTGTTTGTTTCTCAGAGTCCATAGTCTCTCATGGTTCGTCTCCCCCTCCGATTTCTCCCCCTTCATTTTTTTCCCTTCCTACTATCTTCTTCTTTTTTTTTTTTAACATACAGTGTATTACTTGTATCAGAGGTACAGGTCTGTGATCCAACAGTCTTACACAATTCACGTATGTATTTTTTAAAACACTATTTTCTTTATTCTGACTATTGCTACTAAAAGTACTCATCAGATTGTCACTAATTTCTCCCTCTCTCCCACAACCTGAATACAGTAGGAGGAATGGATTCTCTTGTTAGGAACCAGCGTCTTTTTCTGTTTTTCTGAATTTGCAATAATGTCTTAGCACTAGAAGTACTCTTAGTATTGTGCTTTGCCCATTATTATTGTTTTTTAAAATTTTATTTTTAAGTAATCTCCACACCCAACATGGGGCTCAAACTCACAACCCCAAGATCAAGAGTCACGTGCTCTGTGGACTAAGCCAGCCAGGCATCCTGCCCATTAATAATTTTTAAATGACATATAATGTATATGTTTTTATTATTATATAAAGTAATCCCCCCTTATCTGTGGTTTTGCTTTCTGAGGGTTCACTCACTTGCGGTCAACTGAGACAGATGATCTTTCTGAGACAGCATCAGAAGATCAATAGTAGCCTAATGCTACGTCACAATGCCTGTGTCATTCACCTCATGTCATGTTATCCATAGTGTTTTGTCATCTCTCATCATCACAAAAAGAAGAGTGAGTACAGTACAGTAAGATATTTTGAGAGAGAGAGAGAGAGACCACATTCACATAACTTTGATTATAGTATATTATTACAATTGTTCTATTTTATTACTAGTTGTTGCTGTTAATCTCTTATTGTGCCTAATTTCTAAATTAAACTTCGTCATAGGTATGTATGTATTAAAAAAAACAGTATATGTGTAGAGTTTGGTATTTACCACGATTTCAAGCATCCCTGTCTTGGAACGTATTCTCCACAGACAAGTGGGGACTACCCTAGTATATGATATAATGCCATATGCAATGCTTTCTCCTGCTTCCAACACATGCTGTTTTCAAACGTGTTGAATTGAGATTCTTGGTGGTAAACAAGAGCATAAATTCAAATGTTATCTTAAAACAGAGTAGTAAAGCTTGGAGTAAAGATCCAGCAGATTCTAGGAAGAGCAAACAAAGGAGAAAAATGAGTGAAAATGTACAAAAGTTTCTCAGGATGCTCCCTGAAGATGGGCTGCTGAGAGGGTTTCCAATAAGTTTTGAACCCAACCATTAAGTCAAATATGTCATTTTAGTCTCAGCTAATCTTCCAAAATAAGTAGAAATTCTAAATAATTACATTATTTTCTCAGATATGTAATATGGATTACATGCCAGTTACATATTCCTCATGCCAAATGAATGAATGAATGAATGAAGCAATGAGTGAATGAATGAAAGGAGCCTAGTTGTCAGCTTCCTTTGGTCTGTGGTGCTCCCATCACTAGGAGATCAGTCAGGATGAATCCTACCAATTAACTCGTAAATGAAATAGTTGGAAGTGCTTCTGTACAGCACTGTGAAACATGAAAAAGGATAAATAAATACTTTGGGCTATGGGATCTTCATAAGGTTGGAAAAAGAAACTCTTCCTAAGTTTGTGCCCCTCCCGGGGAAGTTATTTCCGTGATAATTATAGGAGTTTAGAAGCAATTTGGCCATTAAGCAAATATAACTTCTGGCTTTCAAAATATGAATCTTTAAGAAACCTGAACATTCTAAAGGCATTCCAAATTAGAGCGCTTTATTTCCTTTGATCAAAGGCTTTGCCTTGGGTGGTATAGATAACAGACCCTTCTTTCCTGGTGTTTATGTAGAAGGGTGTAAAATATTTGATAGAGAAAATACAGAAAAAAAATACTAAGTTGTTATAAAATATTATTACAAATCAATTGTAAGTGTTTTAGTATGTGAAAAAACTTGTAATTGCTAAGAAATAAGTTGTTGAAAGATTGTCCCAAACTGGAAGATCTGTAGTTTCAGTGAGGCGTCAGAATATATATCTTACAAAATTGCATACTTCTCAGTGGGGCACTTCCAGGAGTCCTTTTCTTTACTATTTGGCCATAAAATGTATTAATTCAGTTTTTCAAATGTATGGAGCTAATCTTTTAATTAGGAGCCTTGATAAGTATTACTCCTCTGACTAGGTAGGATGTTCTCATTAGGAGTCATATGTCTCATTCCTTTGGTTGCCAACTCAAATACTACTTCTTTTCTCCAAGCTTTACTATTCTGTTTTTAAGATAACATTTGAATTTATGCTCACCCCAACTGCTTCCCCCTGTCGACACCTAGCCTCGCAGTGTCTTTGTGCTCACCCTGTGCCCATTCCCACCCTGTCATTGTCATCCTGGTTAGTTTCCTTGAATTGTGTTGACTCAAACTAAAACCCTCTGAATAGTTCTTGATTGCTCATTTTTTCCACCTACCTTATGCTCCATCCCTGTTCACACCATGTCAGCAGGTGCATTGGCCTCTGCCCCCAAAGTGTATTCTCCATGAGACCATTTCTCCTGATCTTCATTGCTAATCAGTCAACACCATACCATTTTAACTGGACAAATGTACCCATTGAGTGTTCTTATTGCTTCAATAATTATGTCCCTTAGAGTCTACTCAGCAGCCCCAGTGATCTTTTAGAAACATAATCAAGTCATGTCTGTTCTCTGCTGAGAATACACTAAAGGCTTCCAATCACACTTAGAGTAAAATTCAAACCCTTTAAGCTGTCCTACCAGGTCCTGCATAATCGGCTTCCATTTGTCTGTCCCACCTTATTATTTTTTTATTAAAAAAATCATTCTTGTTCCCCTGGCCCACCACATTTGAGCCACACTGACCCCTTTCCTCTTTCTTGTAGAGGTCAAACTCATTCCCACCACAGAACCTTTGTACCACTGTCCCCTTATCCTGGAACAGTTTTTACTGTGATCTCCATGTAGTAATTCCTTGCTAGTAGTTACGTGGGGCCCTAAGGATGTACGCCATTTTATCCTGTTTAATTCAGTTAGCTTGAACTAGGTCAGCAGAGGGCCATACAGCACATAATGGTGAAATTTTGAGCCACTTGAGAAATTATTGACTCACCACTTAAATAATTCTCATAGTTAACTATAATTAACATTGTTATTTAAGAACTACTTAATAAAGCAGGGTTTAGGGCTGGAATTTGAAGACAATTTACTGGATATCTTCAAATAATAAGAAGAGTCACACAGAGAGAAATAACTGTTGGAATGTTTTTTTTGGAGTAAGCCACAAGCCATAGTAATTTGCTGCAGCAAGCATCGTAATACTAATCACAACTGTCAATCACTTATGTTTGTTTCTTATTTAATCATGGCTCAGTGGTTGCTTTGGAAGTTTGTGTTTTCTCTGACAAGTTTTTCTTTGATAGCCTTTTAATTTAATTTAATTTAATTTTTTTATTTTAAAAATTGAGGTGAAATTCACCTTACATAAATTATCCAAATTGAGCATCTCTGATGGATGTTAAATTTTGATTCTCATCTGTATTACTACAGTTATTTAATATCCCTTAGAAAGACCCAGAGTGTCTCATCCAGTGTTTGAAAAGAATTTTTTTATCTCCCCAAATCATATGCCCACGGCTCATTGGACAAGCTCTCTGAAATTGACGCCAGGTCTGCTCTTGTAAATTGCAAGCCTGCATTTCTTGTGCCAGGTTCTGCTCCAGGCGCAGGTGGGCTTCTGCGCAGCCAACCCACCACAGCACTCTACCACCTGGTGAAGAAATCTGTTAGGAATATGAGAAGACTCTTTGTGGCTTTTATCGATTCGCAATCCACTATCGAATAAAGTTCCATGAATTCAATTCAGACCCTGCATTATTGATTTTCAAGCAGAACCAGTGCCATAATACTGTTGCACTGTTGGTTACATTCAGGATCAATTGGAATGTCTCTTGAGAAATTAGAGGGCAATTTTCATTGGGATTAGATAGGAATGTGTTTTGTCTTCCATCTGTCTACAAGTTTTAAGTTCTTAATGATTTAATTCCTCTTTTGGATGAATTAGATCCACTCTATCCCTACTCTGACGAATAGAAAGGGAAACATTCTCTAGTATGCAGATGACATGTTTAGTAACACAAACTAAGGATATTTAAAATCACCCACTGATCCAGCTATTCAGTACTGTCATCAATTATTTTAAAACCATCATTGTGATTTCACTTGATATTCCTTGTATTGAAAGTAGTATAATTGGAAGTCTGAAAAATGAAAAAGCAAGTCATCTCAGTTTGGTACCTAGGTTTGCATTTGAGACCCAATTCCTCTTACTAGCATTGGTAAGGTACTCTTAAAGCTAGACCTACTGAGGTTATGTTTATGAAGGCTGAGGCTGTGAGTGTTGGGTTATATTTGCTTTGAACATCTTCTAGTCTAAAGTCATGTGGCCATGCATTGTGGATGAACTGTAGGAATTTGATCACTCTTGGATTTGTGTGAGAGGGAACTCAGCCGCCATACTTTTCAGGCCATCTTAGGAGAGTTGAGTTGGACTTCTCTAGGAATTCATTCTTTTTATTCAGCTCCTCATACATGTCCATCAGCCCTGCTTTACATGGTCAGGTTGTTGAAGCATAACCACTTTGCATTTCATAAGCTACAGAGTTACTGTTCTACTAGGGAGTATACTTGCGGGGGAGCATAATCTCAAATTTATTGCCACCCACTCAGGACCATTCAAGCTTGCTTAAGAATTTAGGGAGAATTGTTTGACTTAAGTGGTCCAACCATTCTCCCAGATGACCAAAATCTATCCCCAGATTTAGCGGACCTTTGGGTAGTCTTTGACTGAAAAGTGTTGGTTCTCTAAAAGCTTGCTTTGATTTAAATTGCACCTGGGTGTTTTAAAAAGAGAATACACATGAGTGTTAACACACTTGCATTGTAATTCAGAAGATGTATCTTTTTTGCAAACTAAATTAAAAGGTTATAGCGACCATTTAGAGAAACCATCTGTCACTATTTTAAAGTCATAATTAGAATAATAATTTTTAATGTCATTGTTAGACGTTGGAAAAGAAAAGCATTAGGACATCAGTTGGAGGTTCTCCCCCTTCTCTGTAAGGCTAATAGTTCAAAATTTGGGGATCTATCTGACTGAAAATTTTTCTTTCAATTTTTAAATTATATTTATTTTTTTATTGTTGATACTGCTGGCATAATGTCTTCTTAGAGCATGTGATATCCCTTGCCAAATATTTCTTCAATTATAAGAATACTCTGTGACAGCCAGTCTTCAATTTGAAATTTGAATTTATGTTTCTGTGTATTAATTACGTAAATACAAAACACAGGAAATTACTAACTACACTTTAGTTACAGACTAAAAAACTTTAGAATTGATTTCAAAATCCATTATGCTTCAAATAATTTTACTAGTCAATAGTTAACCATGAAATTAAAAAAAAAATGCCATTTCAATTTTCTTTATTTGTTCAGTTATTCATTCCTTTGACAAATATTTATTTTTGTGCCTATTATGTACCTGGTACTATGAAAACCTTTGCTCACTTCTTTTCCTTTGTTATAATTATTTAATGTTTGAATATTAAAATATTTTATGTTTATGTGCTCTATTAGTTAGAACTAAGTATGATGCTGTATCACCAAACACAACAATAATAACAGCCCCCAAAAAGTCAGGATGCACCAAATTATGTTTGATTTATACTCAGAGATTTAATATGATATATTTAGATGCAATATTTAATAAGGCGTGTATTCCATCAGAATTTATATTCTTTCAAGAAGAATCATTTTTCAGTTGAAAATTAAATTGACCATGCACAACTCTTGATAAAATTAAACTATTTCATCTTTAAAAATTGAACTATTTGATTTTGACACTTAGCAAATAGTCCATTATATTAGATATAATTGCTTTGTGATCTTAAGGAGTTTAAAATCATAAATGACTCTCTCAAGGTCTTAGTAGCGTATTAGAAACTTGCTATCTATATGATTAAATAAACACAACAAATTCATATCAAATTGGTCCACCATACACATTTTAGTTTTGTGCCAATAGACTGGTCAACTTTCAGGTTATTATTTTTTTAATCAATAAATAGAAGTATAACCACAATTTCTTATTCATTAGTAGAGTACAACTGCTTTTTAAGCCATTAGGATTATTAGGCATTTAAGCAACGCTTTCTACTTTAAATGATGCAATTATCATTTGAGAACTCTGCCTCTCAATTTGGTCAGTCTAGAAATGCAACCCATTATAGGATGAAGTAGAATAACTACTTAATGAGGCAGAATACAACTTTACAAGCTCTTAAACCAGAAAATGGGTGAAGTCCAGTTTATCTTTAAAACTGTTTGGTGTCTGTGTGGAAAAAAAGTGTTAATGTGCCTCATAAAATTTCTCAAGAAGTATGCAATGATGAATACATTTCTTCTTCTACATGATTTCTTTCAGAAGAGTTCCTTTAATCTTTGTAAAGTTGCCCTGAAATTTGGTTGAGATTGTCAAAATGTACCCGAAATTCAAAGTATCTCACTTTTACTACATGTTGCATAGAGTCTGGAGAAGGCAAAGTTAGATTGACTCTAAAGGGAAGAAGAGAACGTAGTAAATGATTTCTTGAGATCTCTCCCAATCCTGAGAATGTGATTTTGTGAATCGAATTAATGTTTATTAACTGAGTTAGAAATAAGGAAGCATTTGAAAACCTTGTGGCTGATTAAAATACTAGACCACCCAGAAAGGCCATTCAGTGTCCTAAAACAAAGGTCTTTAAACCTGGGCTAGCTTACCACATGTCTTGTGTAAGTGTGGACTTCCCTTGAGCCAGAGTTCTATGCCAGATATCCTGTGTGCCTATATGAATGCATCTATCTGCCTTTCTTCCTCGCTTCCTCCCTCCCTCCCTCTTTTCCTTTCCTTTCCTTTCCTTTCCTTTCCTTTCCTTTCCTTTCCTTTCCTTTCCTTTTCCTTTTCCTTTTCCTTTTCCTTTTCCTTTTCCTTTTCCTTTTTCTTTCTTTTTCTTTCTTTCTTTCTTTCTTTCTTTCTTTCATCTTTCTTTCTCTTTTAAGAATGCAAAAGGAGTGTAGTATATTGAATTCCTCATATCATTGGTTTACTTTAGTCTCCTTCTGCTTATATTGAACCTGGCTTATTTTGGGTTAGCTTGTGAATTTAATGAGATCATAACACATTGTGATGGCCATGATTGCAGAATGGAAAATGTCACTACTACGTGCCAGTTCATTTAAATCATTTTTAAGTACCCACCTGTGTTCTGAACTCTCCATTTGAATTTTATTGGCTAATATGTTTTTGCTCCAATTTCGGTTCCTTTAACTCTTATACTTCGGTAAATTAATCTGGGAGCATGTGCTGGTGCCCTTTCAGCTTCTGTTCTTGTTCTAATAAAGGCCCCCTCTGCTTGATGGGTAGACATACAGGCCTTTCTTATTTTAAAAATCGATTTGAAAAAGCGTAGTTTCTAAAGGGCAAGAAGAACCGTTAACACTTTAAAACATATTATTTGGGCAGTGTTCAATTTCTGCTGTCATATCCTGAAATGTAGTGAATGAGAAATTGCATCCAAAACAATACTTTTTTTTTTTTTAACTACGTTTTTCCATCTTTTGTGCATGTCTGTTTCTGTATTTCATGGAAGTCTGCCTTCTCTGATGGAGGTTTGGTGAGCTGGGGACTAGACAGCTCTGGAGATTAACCTTTCTGCTTTAGATTGACTACCTTTTTCCTTTTAATCCTGCTGCCCTGTTGGTGACATTACCATGAGAATGGGGAGGGAATAAGGGATTAGTGTCGAGAAGAATGCCAATTTTGAGGTCTGAAAAGGATACAAGGGAAGAAGGAAAAGGAGAGGAGTGGAAAAATCTAACTGGAGGCAGGTGAATTTGAGGTCTGGGATCCTCCTTCTTTTTGTCCAGAATATACTTAGGTTGGGCAGATGTGAGGAGATGCGTGAATAGCGAGAGCAGCCCTGGTACTGCATAATTAGGGTTGAAGCTTCAGTGCTTGGGGCAGAGCATGGCTCTAGGGGCTTCCTGAGGTTGAACTGCGTTACCTTGGGCAAATTAGTTAACCTCTCTTGGCCTTGGTTTCTTCATCCATAAAATGGGGAGACTGACAATCGTGCTTACTTCTTGGGGTTGTTGTGAGGATTAACTGAGCAACTATAGGTAAAGTGCTTAGAAAATGCTTATTTATTTGTAGTATTCATTTTTAATAACTATTAGGAGTGGGAATAGCAATGTGGATGAGTTAAAAAACATGAATTGTGAATCATTTTAGAGAAAAACAGTTATTTCATTGCTAATGTCAACAGACCATAGTGGATCTCCAAAGAAACCTTGTACTTTTCTGATTTTGTGCCTCTCCTTTTGCCTAGAGTGTCTTCCTCCTAGAAACTTTTGCTGATCCTTCAGGGCCCATCTCAAATGCCATCTTCCCAGTAGATTCTTTCTGATAGCTCCTAGTTTGCCCCCTACCTAGGGTTCCCATGGCACTTAGTTAATATCTTTAATGACACTTATCTGGTTAAAAGTAGATCATCTTTTCAACACTTGGGTGTCTCTCCTTGCTGACAAATGCAGACTCTAATAATTTTAATAATCAACATGTGTCATCTGTGTATATGAGACAGGTAGATGTTGTTGACATTTGATTAGGAAAGGTACAGGATACTTCTTATGTTCAGGTAGGTTTCTCTTAATACGTAAATCACCACCATGCCTTTTACCCTGTGTATGAGATCCCATTTTGAGAGTGTCATAAACACCTGCCTCAGGTCCTAGCAAATGCTCATAGGAACTGGCAAGCTGATCTGGATGGTTATGGAAGAGAAATGTTTATTTTATATCCTTCCTCCTTCTCCTCCTCCTCTTTGTGCTCTTCTTTCTCTACCTCCTCCTTTTTTAGGGTATAGTTAGTTTATTTAAAGCTCCTGTTTAATTTTGCTCTTCCATTTAGAAATTTACTTAATCTGAGTATAATTAGATTTTCATTCTATTCATGAAGTATTTTATCACATTTTCATGAAATTTTAAGTAATAACCAGTTGAATATTTTGTTATAAACTGCTTATGTATACTTGTAATAATTCCTTTCCAATCTGTTATTGAATCAGTGTTTTATCTTATAGCAGATGGTGCCCTATAAGAAAAAAATAGCGTCATTATGACACTGAATTTAAGAATAATAGCCATATACAAATCTGTGGGATTGGCTGATAAGAAATATGTACTGGTTTATTATTCTTAAATGGCTTAATAATATATGTTTTGTTTTGATATCTTTACAAGCATATTAGAAATCATTTGCATTATAATGTTGTATCATCTAATCCAAGGGGAAATAATGCATGGACATTTATAGGCTTTTATTTATAAATGGATCATTTAGATATGTTTCCTCTCAAAGAGGAAATTTAGCTCTAGAAAACAGGAAAGAATTGTAGAAACTCCCATGTGCTTTGGAAAGTGACTTGCTCTCATACTGGACCAGTGATTGTTGCAGATTATATCCATTTCACTCTGAATCACCTCTATTTAAAAATTAGGTAACACTAATTAATATGAGAAGGAGAGTATTAACAACTCCATAGGTAGTAGTATATAACTACGGTGCTGGTAACTGTCCTTGGCTTGGAATGCCAAATATGAGAGATACTGTAAAGAAATACCAAAGTGGTGCTTTCAATTAATCAGGTTTCTTCCAGAAGACTATAAAGGAATCTTCCATATAAACTTATTTTCTTGCTGGCTGTATTTTATCACCCAAAATAGTGGCTGTGTTGAGTAGAGAACTGGGCGCACGGGTGTGGGTCTTGATTTTGCAACTTTCCTAGCTGTGTGAGTTGGGTCAAGTAATTTATGTTCTCTGAAACTCAGTTTCTTCATCTATAGGATGAGAAGGTTTTAAATAATTGGCACTACATTTTATCAATATGGAAAATATCAATAGAAATATTAGTAACATCTGTAAAGTTTGAGCCTATAAAGTCAAATATTATTTCAACAATTATTTCAATAATTTAAGGAACTCATATAAAATGCACCTTTGAAAATCTCAACAGTGTTGTGTTTGTAAATGACGGTGATAGTAAGGCTTAGTATGGAAGGCTATTTTGTAAATAGCATTAAATGATTCTGATTACCTATGACTCTATTTCATTCATAGATGGAGATAGATCCCCTTTAGGACACTGGGGAGGGTTTCTTTTAATTTCATTATGGCACACAGAATTTAGTGAAGAAAAGGGAGAGCCCCTTTGAGGTAGTTACCAATAAGTCAGCTGTTTGAAATTCTGGGTGTAAACGGTCCTAGGGCCTTGCCAGCTATAGAAACAGGAAATGTAATTGCTTTCAATATTCCCAGCTCTGCCTTTGTTTTGTCAGTGTTTTACAGACTTCAAGGTGTTTTTGAAAAAAATAGAATTTATTCCCTTATTCAACAACAGGTTAGATGGCACACATCTTGGGGAAATTATCCTGCATTGGTAGGGGGAAGAAAGATGTAAAGATGAAAGATACATGATGCCTTTACACTTGATCTTAGCCAAAAGGCCGAGAAGTGAAAAACTCTGGAATTTTGGAGTGCAGATAAGACTATATCGCTGAGGCAATAAAAGAAAACAAGTAGAATGAAGTTATTATTGAAAGAGAAGTACAGAGTCTTAAAATAATTCAGACCTGGGAGACATTACTTCTAGTTGTGAAAACTGGCATACTGGTGAATGTTTCTGAGGTTGAGAATGGTGGGAAGGGGGAAAGGGCACTGGGGTCAGAGGCGGACAGTTTGAGTAGTGGCTTAGGAATGGGATGAAGCCAGTGTTGCCGAGGAGTACCTATTAAAAGGAGCATGGTGGGAAAATTAGAATGGAAAACTGCATAGTGGGAAAATAAGAGAGAGATAGAATTAAGTCAGATTATAGATTTCTTGGATTTCTTGCCAAAGAATTTGACCTTGGTTATTTCTAAATTTAAAGAAGTTATTCAAGTTTTCTGAGCAAGGGAATACATCACTGTGCTTTAGAAAGATGAATCTGGCCACAGTGTATAACATAGAAAGGTAATAGGCAGAAACAAGGGGGAGAACCGGTATGACACCATCATTAATAATTCAAACAAGAGTCAATAAAAAAATAAAGAATGGAAATGTCAATGAAAATCAACAGGCAGGGGCGCCTGGGTGGCTCAGTCATTAAGCATCTGCCTTCAGCTCAGGTCACCAAGCCCCACAGCGGGCTCCCTGTTCCGCAGGAAGCCTGCTTCTCCCTCACCCACTCCCCCTGCTTATGTTCCCTCTCTCGCTGTGTCTCTCTCTGTCAAATAAATAATAAATAAAATCTTAAAAAAAAAAAAGAAAATCAACAGGCAGTAGTCGATTTGGGTGGTTAGAATTAGTAGAAAATAGTCAGTGGTATCCAGTTACCAGGGCTGTATGAAAGAGGGAGACGGAAAGGGCAGGGACGGCTGGGAGGACCATTACCAGGAGGGAAGTGAGGTGAAGGTTGGTTGGGGCTGGGCAGAGGGAGTAGCGGGAAGGGATGAGGATTCATGTTCTGAATTCATTGAGATTTTGACATATACGTCAGCGGTCTAGCCGGAGATGTCCAGCAGGCAGCCAGCAATATAGAATAAGCTAGTAGAAGAAGTCAGACCTTCAAGACAGCATTGGAATAAATAGCCCTGGGAACTTAGATTAAAAGTCAGTTCTTGATGAGGCAGTGAGTATAGATATGTTTTTGGCAGTGATTAAAGTAAACCAAATACCATGAGTAGGTTGAGGGAGTGAGGGGGCTGAGGGATTTCTTTTTAAGAAAGTAAGATAGCCAAACGTGTTCTCACCCTGAAGGAAAAGAGCCAGGACAGAGGACAAGATGAAAGATATGAGAGACGAAAATAATGCTTCTGAAATTCCATTTCAGTTCACCATGGCATTGGTTAAAATTGAAATTCAGGCGCTCAGGTGGCTACCAAAAGTGAATTACTGGATTGGTGATAAAGGCCTAATGAAAGTATTAGGATTTGTACCATTAGACCATAGACATGGAAGAATTGATGAGATGCTCCTGGGAAGAAACCAAAGGATATAACTGAGCTTGAGCAAATAAACAAACTGAGTTTTAAATATAGAGCAGGCACAGTAAACTTCCATAATTCTGGGTCAACAGCGAGTTCATTTAAACTGGGTAGATTTCTTACAAAAACTTCTCTTCCACGTTCGTCAGGTATTTCTGGTATCCATACAGGATACCTGACCTATGTGAAGCTATGTAATTATATAATTTTGAGTTATGTTTTTGTGGTTTATACTTTCCATGGAGAAATTTGATAGGATTATTTGTTGGTGAGGTGTTTCTTTGTATAATTGATTCCTTAGTCTACCTGACTTAGCCCCTTTGTTAGTTTTCAGAATGAAAGCTTGAACTTGGCTAAGAAAGCATTTGTTTATTTCTGGTTTGTAAACAATACCTGATGTAATGTCACTACCATGAAATTCCCTTGGATTTTTCAAGGGAGGTGGTTGAAAAGCTTGAGGATTTGGGTAAAGAAAGTGGTATGCTTTGTTCAGTGAATAGCTGCCAAATTTATGAGGAAGTGCAATCATAAAATGTTTATGAATTGATTTCATCTAAATATGTTCCCTAGTGACCTTTAATCCTCTGTTACTTGCTAGAATCAACCCTGTGCAGCATGAACAAAGCCTAAATGCACAGCCCAGCTAAGGGTCTTTCTGCTCCCTCTGGATCACCTGAATATACTCCATCTCCATTCTAGGTGTGCATATATGACAAAAATGATTGAGCAGCATTGAATGGCGCATCATGATTTTGAAACCATAAACAAAATTGGAGATTTTATAATGCCAAGTCCTAAAACTGAAATGGGAAAAAAAATCCATTTCTGGCTGAAAACTTTCTGTTGACGCTGGGCCGAGTAAACAGTGTTCTCCTCAGACAGTATTTCTGTAGCTCTATCACAGATACTGCGGCCTAACGGTGGCCAGGAAATAGTTCGTTTTCATTGCCTCAGGCTTAAAATAAAAAACCAAAACCAAATATGGAACTTTGAAAGTTACTCTTTAAAATATAAGTTAAGTGTTGGGTGTTTATTTAAAGAATTAATTTACATTTTTAAACTAATCTTACATTTTTACATTTTTTAAACTACTCTCCCTATGATCGCTCATCTTTTCAATTTGTGTTCCATGGTACTACAAAAATTATTTCACTAAATCTGAGACACCCTGCTTACAGCATCAGTAATAAATGTCCATTATTCTTAGCATGGCTTTCAGAAACATTTACAGATTTCCTGTCCACAAGGGACCTCTCCGACATCCTCTAAGACTGGATCTCCCTCTCAGTTAAGGACCGGGCTTTGGAAGTATCCAGCATGGTGTCCCCACCTCAAACATGTCATCTGCACTTTTTGCATTTCTTCTCCACCCTCAGGAACAAGCTTAAGGACTGTATTTTATGAGAAGTTTGGCTTCCATTAGTTCAAAATAATTTCTCTTGGACAATTGGTAGTTTTGGCAACCATGGGCTTGTACATGGTGGCAGCCGCCTGGAAGGGAGCAGATGTGCCCCGGGGCTGCTGCTCCCCAAGATCCTGTCGTGTTGTTCCCAACACCGAGCTGGTCTCCTGTGTACCATCAAGTGTGTGCCGTTGTTTTTCTTCTACACAGATCACTCTGTGCATATGGTACCTGCATTTCAATTTGCAGCCTCTGGTCTATTGCTTATGTCTGAGTAGACCATCAAGGAACAAGATTTGATTGACACAAATGAAACACTTCACGGGCTCCAGTGGCATGTGGTGGGGAAGAAGTGGGGTGGGGTAGACTGGGGTGGGGTCAATGTTGGCTTGTTGCCAGAAGAAGGGCTGTCGGGTGTGGGTGTGTTTTGTTCAAGAGCATCACGTCTGAGTGGTGTCATTCTCCCTGTGGAGACCAGAGATTTGTCCAGACTAAGAGCTGGTATAATTATTTGTCAGTTTACCCTCTGTTTCTTCACATGGTATTCAAATAAATTTTGAATAATATTGTTAACTTTTATCTTTCTGTCTTTGGATTTGCAGCTCTCTTTGGTTAGTTTGACTGTAAACATGACCTTTTTATTGTTGTAAAATACATACCATTTAAAATGTACCATTTTAACCATTTTTAAGTGTGCAGTTCAGTGGCAGGAAATACAGTCACAATGTTGTGCAAGTATCACCACTAGCGATTTCCAGAATTTCTGTATCCTCTCAAACTGAAACTCTTACCCATTAATCAATAATTCTTCATTTCTACCCCCACCTCAGCCCCTGGTAACCAACATTCTACTTTTATCTCTATGAAATTGACTACTCTAGATGCCTCATATGAGTGGAATTAGGCAATGTTTGTCCTTTTGTATCTGGTTTATCTCACTTAGCATAATATTTTCAGAGTTCATCCATGTTATATCATGTATCAGAATTTCATTCCTTTTTTTTAACATCAAACATGGAATATATTTATATTTATTTTACATGTAGCCACTAGAGGAATAAGCCTATTTTGAACCATTAGAGGTTATATAGATATATATGTATGTATTTGTAAAATTATATGCTTATATAATTTTATTTTTTTAAAGATTTTATTTATTTGAGAGAAAGAGAGCATGAGAGGAGGGAAGGGGCAGAGGGAGAGGGAGAAGCAGACTCCTCACTGAGCAAGGAGCCTGACATAGGGCTCAATCTCAGGACCCTGGAATCATGACCTGAGCCTAAGGCAGATGCTTAACTGACTGACCCACCCAGGCACCCTGCTTATATAATTTTAATAACAGGTATGCTATAAATTAATTGCTTTTGGTACCATATTGGCTGATTTTTTTTCTCTTTTTTTAAAATTGTGCATGTACGCATAACATACAATTTACCATCTTAACCATTTTTAAATATACAGTTCAATGATATTAAATACACTTACATTGTTGTGCAAGCATCACCCCCATCTATCTCCAGACTTCTTTTCATCTTGCACGACTGAAACTGTACCTATTAAATAGTAGCCCTCCACTCGCCCTTTCCCCCAGACCCTGGCAATCACCATTCTACTCTCTGTCTCTATAATTTTGAGTACTCTAGGTACCGCATATAAGTGGAGTCATACAGTATTTGTATTTTTGTGACTGGCTTATTTTGCTTAGGGTGTCCTCAAGATTCATCCATGTTGGGACACTTGGGTGGCTCAGTTGATTAAGTGTCTGCCTTCAGCTCAGGTCATGATCCCAAGGTCCTGGGATCGAGTCCCACATCGGGCTTCTTGTTCAGCGGGGAGCCTATTTCTCCTCTGCCTGCCACTCCCCCTGCTTGTGCGCAGTCTCTCTCTCTGACAAATGAATAGATAAATAAAATCTTTAAAGAAAAAGATTCATCCATGTTATGCCATGCATCAGAATTTCCTTCCTTTTTAGGGGTAAATAATAATTCCATTGTATGTCTGTAATACATTTTGCTTATTTATCTGTTGATGGATACTTGGCTTGTTTCTACCTTTTGGCTTTTATGACTAATGCTCTATGAACTTGGATGTAAATAAGTCCCTGCTTTCAATTCTTTTGGGTATTTATATAGACATAACTTTTTAATCAGATATGTTGTTCATCTCCCAAAGCTCTTGTTCCAATATATATTTCTTGTGAAATCTGTATGCATATAGCGTTCTTTCATTATTTGTACTACTGAGAGGAGGTTGATAGCCCTTGTCTTTGAAATGTGTACAGAACTCCAGTGCTAGAAACTTCCATCTGAAATCATTGGTTCCTATCCCATAAGAATTCCACCAGAGCTCTGATCTTTAAAGCTGTGCTGAGCTGTTTCAATCATGTTTCTTTAGAACTTCCAACATTTTAAGCTTTTCTTTGAGTTTTTCTCTGGTAGACATGCTTTAGGTAAAGCTCCTTCGTTTATCCGTTGCTGTTGGAACTGCATTTTCTGGCTTACTAACTCATTATCTAAATTGAGTCATCTAAATAGAGGACCTAGAAATGTCCAATTGGTTTTATTTTGGTTGGTGTGTTGAGATGGAGGATTCTTACTCTGTAATGAATCTGAGTTCCTACCCTGAGTGCTCTGAGATGTTATAGACTGGCTGAGTCACAAGCTTCACCTGTTTGGGATATACCATCCATCATTGTAGAGGAGCACAGCCTGCCTGGGAAGTGGGAGGATCTGGGAGCAGGACTGGTTCAACTAATCAGGACGCTAAGCTGGCTGGACGTTCTACCTGTAATACATCATGAATCTTTCGACTGTATAAATAAGGCTCTCTACCTGTTAAATTTGATTGATTACCATGCATATGGAAAACTGGTTGTTACATTTGTAGCTCTCTTTTTGAAGTTTTCTTTTTGCTGAGCATAGGCACTAGCAGCACTTCCTCCTATTTTGGGAGCTCTTTCCCTTTAACTATGAGATGCCAGTCTTCATTGCTTATCTTTAATTTTAATGTGATGTGTGGGCCAAGCTGTTCCATATTTACTTATTTATTTCTCTTACTTATTTTTCAAAAGGTGTTACATATGTTTAGTTAAAAAAATGTGGAAAGGATGCGCAATGAAACATTTTCTCCCATGAAACAGCCACTGATGCTAGTTTTTTGTGTGTTCTGGAGATACTTGCTGTATTGCTTTTTTTGTCAAGTATAGCATATTACAGAATGGTGTGAAAGGATATATGGAAAGTATAAAGAATCATAATAAAAACAAGCACTCAGGAAAAAGTTATCGCTGGTCCTTCGAAGCTGTCTGTGTGTGTCTCCCTGGTGGACCTCTGTTCTCTTAAGAAGTAACCACTGTTCTGACTGCTGTGATAACCATTCTCTGTATCCGGCAAGGATGCAGGGACACTGAATTATAACCGTCCTTGTTATAGACAGTATCTAAATATAGAGACACAGTCTTTTTAGCACTGATGAATTGTTCATTGTATTTTTTAACTACATTGCAGATGCTTCCATGTGATCACAGAGCTGTTCCTCCTGTGAGCTGAGACTTTGCTTCTCCCTTAGCCAGGACATGATTTGGATATTTGAAAGGCATTTCCACTTATAAGAGCACTTTAAAATTTAATACATTCATGTTATTTTGGGCATGTTGCACACCTGCTAATGCAGAATGGTGATTCTGAAAATGGAAGACAATTAAAAAATTTTAGAGCATTCAAAAATGGTGTTCTGATTGGAAATAGCTGCATTTATATATTATGGAAAGGATTAACATTCAAAAGGAGAGCTCAGCCTTGTTAATTTTCATGATTTGCAGGGTGCTTGATACATAGCAGGTTATTGCTAAATGTTTATTGAATAGTACTGAATTGAACTCTCTGTCATATGCATACTTAAGTCATTCTGCACACCACTCATATTTTGTGCCCTGGGGGGGTGGGTAGCTTGAAGATTTGACTTGAGTTCAGTGTTTATCAACCTGACTATATGTCCTCTCCCCCAGTTGTCACCTCTCTTTGTCCCTCACTCACAGTAAGTATCCTAAGAAGACTTCAGGTCTCGTTTGGTCTGTGTGAGGCCAGAAAGAAGAAAAGAAGATTTATTTATTATCATTTGATTATTTTGGTTTTCGTTTTTCTCTCTTCATTTTCTTCCCTGTAGTTGTCTGCTGATGTCCCCCGACCATGGTTGAAATGAGGCAGGGGCTGTCAAATCAGCTGCAGGGGAGACTCTGCTTAGTCCTTGTCTGTTGCTGAACTCATATAACTAGCGCTGCCTCCTTGGATGAGGATGGAGCCCAAGTTTTTGAGACTGCTTTACCAGAAGCAAAAACAAGTATGTGTGTGTGTGCGCCTGTGTGTGTGTGTGTGTGTGTGTGTGTGTGTGTGTGTGTGTGTGTGTGTTTCAGATGTCCTGGGACTATTCCTGAGTAACATCCTGTCTGGAATTCACTCAGTTCACCTGGCAAACTCCAGCTATGCTGATGCTTGGATATCATACCATAAACTTGTCTTCCAGATGTTGGAGCAAAGAAAGGAAGCTTGTAAAGAAATTTCATTTTACAGAACTTGTAAAATATTCATGGTTCGTCATTCCTTAAATTCCAAAAACAACTGGATAATTTGTGGGGACGAATAATTAAGGAAAAAAAGACTTGTGATGGAAAGGTAGAGCAGGTGGAGCTGAGAGGTTGGCATAAGTATTGGAAAACCATGGTAATTTAGCAGGTAATCAAAGACATTGAGAGCAGTGCTTGTCATGATTTCAAAGGAGTGTAGAGTATTTTCTTTCATTTCCTCTACTGTGGATGGGTTCTCTTCCAGTTTCCCCCTCCCACTTCTTGTTTGTGAGGGCTTTGGGCTCTATCTTCTTTCCTTGTATATATAAAAAATCTTTTTTTTTTTAATTTTAAATGATATTCCAGTTGGCATTGGGAAGATAACAATATTTCACTGTGGCATACTGTTGCTCTGAAAAGAAGGAAAAAAAGAGGAAAAGAATTTAGAAGAAATAGAAGCTAAATTACCATGGTGAAGTAATCCTAAACTTTTCTGAGTAATCCTAGAGGATCGACATTCAGATGTTAAGGAAAGAGTCAGACTCTTAGGCTTCTGAAGGACCTGAGGAGTCCCCAGGATACATCAAAATGTAACAAAATTTATTAGAACATGCATCTCCATAAGCTGTCTGAGTTCTCTGGGGATCCTCCAGCCTTTAGAGTATCTTGAGAGACAGAGCTGTAGTGAGAAAACAATTTCTTCTTAACTCAGTCCTGTTTGAAAACAGCTTAAATCTTAGCTACTCTAAAGAATAGGAAAATGAGTGAATTTGTTATTTATTTGTTTGTTTGTTATTCATAGTCTGTATTCTATGCCAATTGTATCCAACAATTAAATCTTTTCTAAGTACACTGAAACTGAAAAAGAAATCAAGATTTGAGAGACATTTGTGGCTGTAGTTAACAGATTCTCAGAAAGAGAAGGTCATCTTCCCAAATATAAGAGCTAGGAAGTAATAGAAACTTGCAGGCAGATTAAGCTACAGTTTTTATCTTAACTGCCTTTTCCTTCGGAAATTCCATGGCTTTCCTTGTCCTCAGACCTTTAAGCAGTCTTTCTTAACAGCAGAGATACGCAGTTTTGTAAAATGTTGTTTTCAATATTGAACCACAGAAACCCACTTCTCTTATGGCTGCAAATACTTAGTCTTGCATATTTATTTTCACTCTTCAATGACAAATACCCGTGATTAATTTTCACAAGTGTTTGAGGTTCTGTAAGAATATGCATCGTTTTATATTCTAAACATTCACCTTTTTAAGGTTGTTAAGCAATTAATACATAGTAAAAATCAGTACTTTGCCAGCACTTCACTGTGACTTTGCAGTGAGGCATTTAACAGAATAAATTGGAAGTGTGTATTTATTATAATTCCTTTACTTTCCAGTCATTGTGGTTTTTTTTTTCTAGGTCCACGTTTGCATTTTATTGTATTGTATTTTATTTTATTTTTTAAATTTTATTATGCTATGTTAGTCACCATACAATACATCATTAGTTTTTGATGTGGTGATCCACGATCCATTGTTTTCGTGTAACACCCAGTGCTCCATGCAGTACGTGCCCTCCTTAATACCCATCACCGGGCTAATCTATCCCCCTCCCCCCTCCCCTCTAAAACCCTGTTTATTTCTCAGAGTCCATAGTCTCTCATGGTTCATCTCTCCCTCCGATTCCCCCCCCCTTCATTTTTCCCTTCCTTCTCCTAATGTCCTCCATGCTATTCCTTATGTTCCACAAATAAGTGAAACTATATGATAATTGACTTTCTCTGCTTGACTTATTTCACTTAGCATAATCTCCTCCAGTCCCATCCATGTTGATGTAAAAGTTGGGTATTCATCCTTTCTGATGGCTGAGTAATATTACATTGTATATATGGACCACATCTTCTTTATCCATTCGTCTGTTGAAGGGCATCCTGGCTCTTTCCACAGTTTGGCTATTGCGGACATTGCTGCTATGAACATTGGGGTGCATATGGCCCTTCTTTTCACTACATCTGTGTCTTTGGGGTAAATACCCAGTAGTGCAATTGCTGGGTCATAGGGTAGCTCTGTTTTTAAATTTATAAAGAACTTCTCAAACTCAACACCCAAAAAACAAATAATCAAGTCAAAAAATGGGCAGAAGATATGAAAAGACACTTCTCTGGAGAAGACATACAAATGGCTAACAGACACATGAAAAAATGTTCATCATCATTAGCCTTCAGGGAAATTCAAATCAAAACCGCATTGAGATACCACCCTACACCAGTTAGAATGGCAAAAATGGACAGGGAAAGAAACAACAAATGTTGGAGAGGTTGTGGAGAAAGGGGAACCCTCTTACACTGTTGGTGGGAATGCAAGTTGGTACAGCCACTTTGGAAAACAGTGTGGAGGTTCCTCAAAAATTTAAAAATAGAGCTACCCTGTGACCCAGCAGTTGCAGTCAGTGTGTTTCTTAAGGAGTAAAGAAACTTGAGACATAACCTCTGCTGCTTCTTCATTTTGGTCACAAAAATATTTTTTCCTCAGAAGTGTGGCATTGAATTGTCTATTGTTTTGTAATGAGAACATTATCTCAGAGAACACGCAATTTCTTTCAGGTAGTCACCAGAGTAGTCATCAAAAGGAAAAGCAGTATCATTTAACGTGCTGTACTACATAAATATTGTTTTGAGTTCTGTTTGATTAATTGACTGGATATTTTCAGTGATCTATCTGTTAGGATAGTTTTCTTTCTTTCTCTTCCCTTCAGTAGGATACATTCTTTCAAAATGATCTTATTTTATTCATTGAGAGAAATGACAAAATCTTATTTTGTGGTTTCTTAGAAAAGATTTCATCAAAACGTGACTGTCTCATAATCTCAAGGGTTGTCAGTGGAGTGTCTGCTGATGAGGTAGAAGGTTCTGGGGTTAGATGAGCTGTGATAGGCATTCTCCTGCTCAACCTGGCAGCTAGATCAGGTTGCCCAAGGGAATTCCCGCTGTCCAGCCGGGCAAACTATTGCACAGTGTTCCAGGCTGGTGGGTAGAGAGAGCACAAGGAGGGCAAATACCAGCATGAGATTTGTTGATGTGTAGTCTTTCAATGGCTGAGAACTCAGGAACTTGGAGCCCGTAAATAGGGTAAATAAGGTAGTGAACTGGGGTTTAGAAAAACTGCTAACAATTAAGATTCCAAGAAATATCTTGGATTGTGGAATTTGGGCATAGAAGCTCTGTTACCAGCTGGGAGCACTTCAGGTGCCTGTCACTTTGGAACTGGCCTTTGGGGGAGTCTGTTGTTCATCCTTAGTTAGGGTTGCCATGTGGGTGACTGTTGGAAGACTTTATACTAATTCCCCCATAGATGCATGGCTGAGATGGTTTAGATTCACTCTGCCCCTGGAAGTGTTGGCTCAGAAATAGGGTTTGTGAAGTTGAGATCCACAAAGATAGTGGAGAAGGGTCTTGACCCATTAATATGTTACTTATTTATTTATAGTTTTTAGTTTTAAAATTATTTTTTAAAAGTTCTTCTATTGAGGTATCATTGACATATAACATTATATTAGTTTCAGGTGTACAACATAACAATGAGATATTTGTATATATTGCAAAGTGATTGCCACAATAAATCTAGTTAACAACCATCACCCTACATAGTTAACAGATTTTTTTCCTGTGATGAGAACTTTTAATTCTCTTAGCAAATTTCAAATATGCAATACAGTATTATTAACTCTAGTTGCCATGCTGTACATTGGCATGACTTACTTACTTTATAACTGGGAGTTTGTACCTTTTGACTCCCTTCACCTGTCTCACCCACTCCAAACCTCCTGCCTCTGGAGACCACCAGTCTGTTCTCTGTATCTATGAGCTGTTTTTTTGTTTATTTTTTGGATTTTGAGCGTTTTTTGTTTTAGATTCTGCATATAAATAAGATTATACAGTTTCTTTCTCTGTCTGACTTATTTAATTTAACATAATACCCTCAGAGTCCATCCATGTTGTAAATGGCAAGATGTCATTTCTTCTTTACAGCTGCATAATATTACATTGTGCATCTCTACCATGTTTTCTTTTTTTTAATTTTTATTTTAAGATCTATTTTTTTTTAAAGATTTTATTTATTTATTTGACAGAGAGAGACACGGTGAGAGAGGGAACACAAGCAGGGGGAGTGGGAGAGGGAGAAGCAGGCTTCCCACTGAGCAGGGAGCCCGATGCGGGGCTTGATCCCAGGACCCTGGGATCATGACCTGAGCCGAAGGCAGATGCTTAACGACTGAGCCACCCAGGCACCCCTAAGATCTATTTTTTTAAGGATTTTATTTACTTATTTAGAAAGCACACATGTGTGATTGGGGGAGGGGCAGAGGGAGAGGAGAAAGAATCTGAAGCTGGCTCTGGGCTAAGCATGGAGCCTGATGCAGGGCTTGGTTTCATGACCATGAGATCATGACCTGAGCCAAAATCAAGAGTCGGACGCTTAACCGACAGAACCACCCAGGCACCCCTACCATGTTTTCTTTATTCATTCATCCATCAATGGCACTTGGGCTGTTTCTTTTTTTTTTTTTTAATGCTATTTCCATATTTGGGTATCGTCACTAATGATGCAATGAATACATGTATCTTTTTGATTTAGTATTTTCATTTTCTTTGGATAAATAGCCAGGCATGGAATTGCTGGATCATATGGTATTTCTATTATTAACTTTTTGAGGAACCTCCTTACTGTTTTCCACAGTGGCTGTACCAATTTACATTCCCACTAACAGAACACAAAGGTGCATAAGGGTTACCTTTTTTCTATCCTCTTCAGCACTTATTTCTTGTTTTTTTGATAATAGCCATTCTAACAGGTGTGAGTTGATGTTTCACTGTGGGTTTGCTTTGCATTTCCCTCATGATTCATGATGTTGGCCTTCTCTGTATCTTTAGAGAAATGTCTATTCGGATCCTCTGCCCCATTTATAAAAATGATTGTTCATTTTTTCCCCTATTGAGGTGTATGAGTTCTTTGTATGTTTTGGATATTAACCTTTTATTAGATTTATGACTTGCAAATATTTTCTCCTGTTCAATAGGTTGCCTTTCATTTCGTTGATAGTATGCTGTGCAAGAGCTTCTTTGTTTGATGTAGTTTCATTTGTTTATTTGTGCTTTTGTTGCCTTTGCTTGGGATGTCAAATCCAAAAAAAAAAATCACTGCCCAAGACCACTGTCAAGGAGATTACTGCATGTTTTCTTCTAGGAATTTTATGGTTTCAGGTCTTATATTCATGTCTTTAATCTGTTTTGAGTTAATTTTTGTGTATGGTGTGAGATAGTGGTCCTATTTCATTCTTTTGCATGTGCCTGTCCAATTTTCCCCACACTATTGAAGAGACTGTTCTTTTGCCATTGTATATTCCTAGCTTCTCGGTCATAAATTAATTGACCATGTATGTATGGGTTTATTTCTGGGCTCTCTTTTCTGCTCCATTGATCTATGTGACTTTTTTTTTAATGCCAGTACCATACTGTTTGATTACTTAACTTCGTAATGCAGTTTGAAATCAGGGAGCATGATGACTCCAGCTTTGTTCTTTCCCAAAAGTGCTTTCACGGTTTGGGATCCTCTGTAATTCCATGCAAAGTTTAGAATTGTTTGTTAAAGATTCTGTGGAAAGTGCCATTAGAATTTTGATAGGGATTGTAATGAATCTGTAGATTGCTTTGGGTAGTATTGGGTTTTTTACTTTTGAAGAGTTTCGTTGAGATGTAATTCACACACCATGGAACTTATCCTTCTAAATTATACAATTTAGTGGTATTAAGTATATTCATACAGTTGTATAACCATTACCAGAGTCTATTTTTAGAAGATCTTTATTACCTCCAAAAGAAACCTCTTACCCCCTTGGCAGGATATCCTAATCCTCACATTTCCCCAGACCCTGTCAACCTCAAGTCTCCTTTCTGTTTTGGTAGATTTACCATTCTGGGTATTTCATATGAATGGAATCATATAATTTGCAGTCCTTTGCAACTGGCTTTTTTCACTTAGTGTCATATTTTTAAAATTTGGCTATGCTATAGGTTGTATTAATATTTCTTTTCTTTTCATTGCTGAATAATATTCCATTGTATGGATATACCACATTTTATTTATGTGTTCATCAGTTGATGGACATTTGGGTTATTTCCACTTTTGGGCTATTATGAATAATGCTTCTATGAACACTTGTGCACAAGTTTTTGTGTGCATATATGTTTTCATTTCTCTTGAATATTCTACCTAGGAGTAGAATTGCTGGGCCTTTTAATATGTTTTAAATTTTTTGTATGTATTTGGGAACTGTGTAAAATGGTTTGTAAATACAATCTATAGTGTAAAACCTGTAGCTATTAAAAAGCTTTATATATATATATATATTTATATATTTATATGTTTAATATATGTTTATATGTTATATATATATTTTATATATACGTATGTGTGTGTGTGTGTACGTTGGTGCAATAATGTTTTCTCAGTTGAGAGACCTCTCAGTATTATTAGCCAGCCCATCTTATCTATTTAAATTATTAAAATATTTAACCCTAGTTCTCAATTTCTTGGCTTATAACCTTTTAGACAGTTATCGTTACTTTTTTTATGGGAATGGGATGACTTTTGACACCACATGCAGATGTTTGATTATAATTTATCTGTATAAATTATAAGTGCCTTAAAAATAATAGTATATGTATGATAGTATTTTTAAAAATAGAAAATTCTAAGATATAATATGTTACCAGTTATAAATAAATGCTTCTCTTCCATTGAAATGCAAACTCTCATGATTTGATTTGCAAGTTTATTATGTTTATAATGAGATTAATCATTTTTAACTGGATTCTCCAAGAAAGTTTTCCTTTAATGATGAAGATAATAAAGGAGATAGACTTCAGCAGCAGAAATATCTTTTCCCCATATTTCCAGACATTTTCATGGTCATCTTTATAGTTTACTCCAGTGCCATAATTTGAGATTATAATGGTTTGCAGTATAGAATTTTATATATTTGGATTTTCATTTGCTTCTTGTGAGTCATTCTGCAAATAACTCTTCTTTTTTTCCTTTTTCTTTATTCATTCTCTCTCTCACACACACACATTCCCTTTTATTCTCTCTCTCACTGGTTTTGTGAAAGAACATAATTGGATTTCTACTTTGAGCTATCTTTAAATTTGATTCCAAACTCTAATAGACTGAGTTTTTGGATGGTAACTATTTTGTGATGATATGGTTGAAATCATGCTTCTTTATTTTTATTATATTATCATGTTCAGAATCTAAAGCAGTTATTTGGCCCTTAGGTTTTACTGGTATCCACTATCTTCTTTACTATTTTGCATTTATTTATATTAGATTTTTAAAAATTATAGAATACTGCATGTTTCTTGTGAGAAAAACATGAGTATAGTAGTATATAAATATATAAAGTGAAATATCTCCCACAGTATGATTCTCTACCTTCCAAGTACCACAACTCAGAATAACCAGTTTCCTATATAGCCTTCCTGAAAATTTTCATATATATGCAAGCACTTATATTCACATATATTTTTTCAAAAGAAATGGTGTTATTCTATACATTCTGTATGTTTCTACATCCTGCTTCCCCCCACCACCACCACATATAATTGACATTGGATAGTAATATAACTAATTTCTGCTTTTCTGTTTGCTTTGGCAGCCAGGGAGCTCTGTACTCATTTACAATTGCCAGGAGCATGGTGCTCAAATACTTGCCTACTATAGCCCCAGTTTTCTGGTTGAATTTGCTTCCTCTGTTTAAAAAAATTTTTTTGTTTTATTAGGCCTTCTTTATGTCAGCCATTTAAACAATTTTAGTGAATAGGAGAATTGAATAATTATGATTAATGCTAGAGATATATTTGACCTTATATGCCAGATATTGTTACATGCTACTCTGTATAATTTTAGTACTTTGGAAGCTGTAATTACCAAGGTGATATTTAAGAAATTGCTTTTTCAACATAATAGTTGGTACTGAAGTACTCCAAAGGGTTACTGTAGTTCACACACTTGGGAAAGCTTTTTATCTTAGGAGAACACTATGAAAAAAAAACACTAATGATTTTCCATTTGAAACATTTAAACAACTTTGAAGTACAGGGTAATTTTTTTTAAAGGCAGTGACCATTTCATCTTTAAGATAAGCTCTTGTGCATCTGTCATCATCCTTGTTGATGTAATTACACTGTTTTTATTCTTTGGCACTGTATTTAAATAGGAAATATATTTCATGGTTTTTGTTGTTGTTTTTGGTCTCTCAGTCTGCAGTGTTTTATTTTGAATGTCGTAAATATTGATCTTATTACCCTTGGGACTGCTTATCTCTAAACACTAGGTGCTTCCCTTAAACATGGATTCACAGATGGGAAATCACTAGAATTTTTGTTCAACAGTGAAAGAAGTCACTTAGCACAGGCCTATCATTGTTTACCATTGTTTATAGAATTTCTTAGTAGCACAGTATCCATTTGCTTACCAGGAGATTAGGTCTAGGACATATCTGTTCAGAAAATTAGATTAAAATTGGTTTTCAATTCATCAGAGTTACTAATTAGTGCTCTCGATTACCAGTGGAATTTAAAAATTAATTTTGGAAGATGTGTGTGTTGTTTCTTTTCTTTTTTGGGATGATAGAATGCCCATGAGTTAAATTATGGCTCTTGATTGAGATCCTTTCAGAGAGCAATGAGGTGAATTGGCTAATCTGTCATTATCAAATAACTTTAGTGCTAGGATTCCAGTATTTAACTAAAAGAGCTAGAACTAGAATTACTGTTCTTACATTCTTGCAGTTGTTAGTGGTTAACTCAGCCAACTTTATTTTTTAGTGTTTTCTCAGTGGGTTAGGGTAAGCTTTCTATACCATTCATTAAGTCATCATTTGTTTCACAAACTTGTTGAAACAGTTTCTACTCACATTGTCTTGATCAGTCACTTCCCATTTACCCTCAATATAATGCAGTCTAGCTTTTGCTTTAGCCACAAGTTGCGGTTGCCAAGATCATTGATGACTTTACTGCTTTACCTCTTCCCAGGTTTCACCTGATTTTATCTTAACTTTAAAAAAAGAAAAAGATTTATGTATTTTAGAGAGAGAGAGAGAGAGCACAAGCAGGAGGTGCAGGGGAAGAGGGAGAGAGAATCCCAAGCAGACTCCGTGCTGAGCATGGACCCTGACGTGGGGCTCAGTCTCATGACCCCGAGATCACGACCTGAGCCAAAACCAAGAGTCGGAAGTTTAACCAACTGCACACCTGGGCAGCCCCTGATGTTATCTTTCTGTACCATTTTACATTGACAATACTCTCCTTCATGTGTTCTCATCTTTTGGTGTATCATGTACTCTTTTTAAAAAAATATTTATTTACTTGAGAGTGAGCGAGCACAGAGAGAGAGGG
Organism: Halichoerus grypus; assembly: GCF_964656455.1. Classification (NCBI taxonomy): domain Eukaryota; kingdom Metazoa; phylum Chordata; class Mammalia; order Carnivora; family Phocidae; genus Halichoerus; species Halichoerus grypus. The sequence goes on along the minus strand of NC_135720.1, from coordinate 20,985,758 downwards.
AGAAGCAGACTTCCTGCTGAGCAGGGAGCCTGATGTAAGTCTGACTCCAGGACCCTGAGATCATGACCTGAGCCGAAGGCAGACGCTTAACCAACTGAGCCACCCAGGCGCCCCTCATGGACTCTTAATTTTATTGCTGCAGTTGGCTATTCCTTCCCTTTATTCTTTGTTGGCTTTCTTTCCTTTGTTCAGTTCTTAAGTAGTTTTCCAGAGTCCTGTCCTTAAACCTTTTTTTGTTTTCACTTGATGCATTCTTCCCTGGCTTCTGTGACTTCAGTATTTGCTTGTGACTCTCAAGTCCAGTTGGTGATTTCACAGACCCACTGCAATTCAAATCCATTTCTCTTACTGTATTACCTTGTTTGGTTAATCTTGCCCAGTTACCCAAGCCAGAAATTTAGGTACCATTCTTAAATACTTTCCATCACTCCCCATATCCAGTCAATCAGATAGTAAGTCCTATTGATTCTTAATTATTTTTTCTTATCTTACTGCTTTTACTGTCAGTATTTCTTGAATCATGAAGCGTGTAAACAGGCATTGTATTAGGGTTGTTTGTAGGATGCTGCTACCGGAGCTTCTGTGTGGAAGGGGAGGGGGGATACGTAATCAAGTTTTGAGATGCCAAAGCAGACTTTCCAGAGGTGATCATCTGCAAAGAGTTCCAAAGAATGTGTTGCCATTATCCTGGCGAGAGGGGCATAGCCATTATCAGCAGGAGGAGAGAGGGGCTATTTTCAGGAAAGGCTCTAGCATGTGTCAGAGACCATGCAGGGAACATTAAGATAGAACTCTACAATCTAGCATGGGGAAAATGGCTTGGTGGAAGAAAGTATTTTACGGTAAAAAAACAAAACAAACAAAACAGAAAACTGAGGGAGTCATGATAATTACATTTAAATAGAGGAAGTATTGTCTTTTAAAACTGTGAATTTTTTCCTATAATATAAGCAGAAGAGGGAAAATAAGATATATGGAAGCTCCTTTTTTTCCTGCTTTAATATAAAAAAGTAATTTTGGAACCTGATACATTGAAAAGCAGTTCTCCATTGTGTCAGTGTTCACACAGAAATTGGAAAATACTTATCGATTATATTATAGATGGAATCATTATATTGATTATTATAATAATCATATTAACAATAATATAATGATATTGAATCATTAGCTTAACTGAAATATTATACAAAGGTGGACTCTAGAGGACCTGTAAAGTCTACTCCAAACATGCTATGTTGAGAGTATCTTTTACTGTAATACTAAAGAAACTCAGAAAGTTTATGGTTTATTAAGCATGAAAATATTTGCATGAATATACTACTGAATAGACAAAATTTAAACTCTCTTTTACATCTATTTTCTCAACAGGTATCATAAGTAAAATTTATAAATTTTTTCTCTGCTAAGATAATTAGCTTATAATTTCTTGAGAAATTGCCAGAAAAAAAAAATGTCTCATTTAGTTTTTATATCCCTTAAAGGGCATCTTGCAACATACAGATTTGAGTCAGGGAGATATATAATCATGAGTACAGTTTATATTTATTTGTTTGAAGCTCTGGTCTCATGAAAATTGCTGTATAAATACTTATTTTAACAACTGTTGTTATTAGGGGTTTGTATGAAAGTCTGCCAATGTGGTCCCAATATTTATATCATAGATCAAAATGTTTTGAAAAGAGCTGCTTCTCAACTGTGATCTTTGTTTTGAAATTCAAAATGTATTGGTGTTATTTTCATTTAATGCAGTTGAAATAGTTTCTATTGCCAGGTTTTTTTTACTCTTTATTTAAAGACTAGAAGTTCTTGGACAAAGAGTATTTATTTCAGACTAATAAGTAAATAAAATGAAATAAGAGAACTTTTTTTTTCCTTTCTGGAGCTGAGGAAGAAATAAAAGCTCTACCCTTAAATATTAGTATCTTAGTGATCCTGACCCACTCTCACCAATGATAATAAACCATTATTGAAATTATTCCTTGGCCCTAAGATAATTACAGATTCTGAATACCATGCTTATATTAAGTGATATAACAAAATGCTAATTTTAGAGTGTTTGTCTTATGCTTTTAATCAATTCAATTGAGCACAACTCAGTTATTAAAGAAAAAATACTGAAGATTTGAATAATATTTCCATGAATAAGGCAATTAATTTGTGATTGGTTGATTTGATGCTTTAGGTTCTCAGAAATCTTACTGCTCAAGAATCTTGACATAGGCAATGCAGGTGTTTACATGAATATAAAATTAGCAACTATATTTAGCTATAATTAAAATCTAGTATGGTATGTAAAACCTGTTTGTCTTTAACTGGAACTTACTCCGAGTTAACGAGATCTCACACAAAGCACAGAGTGTATGTCCCTTTTTGAAAAGACGGTATTTTCTTCATTACTATGTGTGGGTTAGCTAATTTTGACATAGTTACAAAGCTGCAAAAGCGTGGTCTGAAGTTTTTCATATTATGGCTAATTTTTCGTTAAATTTGTACTACTTGTACAAATACCCTGTAGTCTGAGCCAAGAAATTTTACAGGTGTGGATTTAATATGTAGTGTTGTCTGTAGAGGTTGTACATATTGTATAAAAGCTTCAGTTTCTTTTTTAGTTGCCCTAGTCATATTTAGATCCTTTTTCCAGTCATTTCTCTGTAACTTCCTGCTAATATGACATCCTTTTCACTGTCATAAATGTCTTTTTTGGGGGCAATCTTTTGTTTTTCTAACCCTAATCCCAAGAGGCAAAATTTGTCTAGTTTGAGGGACTGGAGAGTGATGTTTCTTAAACTCTGAGTTTTCTGTTTGCTTTCCTCCCTTATAGACAAGCTGCACTGCTTATGGCTCAGTTCCAAGTGTTTTATGCACTAGTGACTGAAGGTCAGCTTAGAGATAAAATGTCACGGATCTACCCACCTCCTCCATCTTCTCAAAGAACTCTATAACTTCCTATTCTCTTCTTAACTGGAAATGCTTTCTTTGTTTTGGAAAAAACAAAACAAACAAACAGTGATACATTCTGCCCAGCCCAGGAAGAAAGAGATGTTTTTCCAATAGGGCATTTGTTTGATTCTGATTATTATGATTTTATTATATGGGTTTCCCTGAAGAGATTATACTTATGTAGATTATGTGTAATGTATTATGGGTTATGCTTCTTTAATAGATGTTCTATAACCAGGAAAATTTTGACCCTGAGCCTGATTTAATACTTTTTTTTTTTTTTTTTTTGCTCCTTCTGGGTTTACATAGACAAACTTTTAATTTTCCCAGTGGAGTCTGTCAGAACCCACAGCACTCTCTTTCATGCCCCCTTTCATTCAACATAATCATATAGCTTTAGAGAAAATAGTAGCGGATTGTCTTGGGAAAATTTATCGATGCCTGGAGCAGAAGTATGAGGCAAAGTTAAAGGTACGGTGTCATCAAGGGCTCTTGTCTCCATCAGAGAAGGATGGGGTCTGGAATGTAACGTACATGAGTGATCACCAGTTTGGAGTTAGAGCAGATTTCATGGAAGAAGCGGAGCTCAGGATTTAAAGGTGGAAGTTTAAATTTTGATTTATCGGAGGGGATTAGAAGATAATGTATTTTAAGGGAACTACAAATACTTAAAGTCTAGGTTAAGGTTCAAAATATTGCATGTTGGTGAAATAGGAAAGGAGTTTAACTTTGTTTAGTGAGAGAGTAGGTTGGATTGGATAGTTTTTATGGAAATAGGCAGGTTTTTGTTTATTTTGTGAATAATTGAGTTTTGTTAAAAATTTGTGTTAATTTTGCTGAAGTGGTTCTCTGTCTGGATCAAAAATATTATTGTATACTTCTATACACATGCACTCATGCTTTCTGAAATTATGTTTTGCATGTATAGTTGAGTCTATGGTATCTGTGGCTTGCCATATTTATTGTTTTGTTAATTATTTTCATCATGTTCCTAAAAAGGGCAAGATCACTGGGGAAGTTTTCTTCATAATACTGTGTCACATATGACTTTGCATTTGCAAAGGAGGGATATATGTAAATAAAAGCATGGCTGCACAGTTGCTGAAAGAAATCAATCCATGCATAGGAAAAGCAAAACCCTGTGGAACTATGTACAAAACTCCGTAGTTATTAAGTATTCCTAATCTTCATCCTTGTCAAATGACAAACTAATACAATTTACTAAGGTGTTTGCTGTCCTTACTCAAGGCAACACAATCCATGGACTGGGGGAGTAGCATGGAGCACTGTTCCTGGGGGATTTGGGGAAAGAGTGAGTTTTGTAGAGCCTTAGAAAAGGCAAGGTGGAAATAGGGCATGCTTGGCTGAGAGGTGGGGAGATTTCCTCATGAGGCTGGAAGGTCTTATTTTCTAGGGTAAGGCGAGCTAGCCAAAGCTGAGTTGGAGGATGGTGGCTGGTGTATGCTGGGTGTCCTTGACAGGGGGGCACTGCTGTAAATGCAGGCTGATTTTGGCTTAGATTTGCGATGTGGCCTGGACCACAAGGGCAGCCTCCCCATTTGGTGGGTCCCAATTCATGCAAATTACGTTTATCATCCTTTTATGCCATTTTATCTTTTTATTATTATTTTTTTAAAGATTTTATTTATTCATTCGAGACACAGAGATAGAGAGAGAGAGAGAGAGCACGAGCAGGGGGAGAAGCAGGTTCCCCGCTGAGCCAGGAGCTGGACATGGGGCTTGATCCCAGGATCCCGGGATCATGACCCAAGCCGAAGGCAGATGCTTAACCATCTGAGCCACTCAGGCACCCCCTTTTTATGCCGTTTTAAATGAACTCTAAAATTAGTACTGAAAAACTTTGTCTAACTAGTTGAAATGGCTGATATTTGTATGTCACTTTGGATCCAAAGAGCCAAAATAGAGAGTTTCATAGAGGTACAATCATTTTCTAATGGAATTAGGCTTTAGGTATAAAATAACAGGGTATTCAAAATTAATGCTCTCTCATCTCAGTGATTGAGAATTTAAGAAAATATTTTATAACACATGATATTAGTTTTACAAACTGTTAATATCCTAATAATAATCTAAGGAACTTTAGAAATGAAGAGAAAATTATGATAGCTAGGTCTAGGTTTAATTATGTATTAGTAATACATTTATTTTTAGAGGCTTAATTTATATTCTTTTGATAGCAGTTTTTTTAGTTTTATTTTTTCCATAGTGCTTTATTAAAAAAAAAAACAACCCTATCATTTCATAATTCTTAGTTTATCAGAGAAACTAACTTTATCTAAATTTCAGTATATAGTGCTAATGAATTTAAATCTTGTTGGCATAGAATTAGCTAAAGGCCTGGAAATTTGTCTGTGCCAGTTATTAAATTGAATTCTTCTCAGGTAATTTTTTTTTCTTAAGAATACTGTAGTTTGAAGAATTATTTCTATCCTAATTACTATGCATAATTTTGTTTTTTTAATGTAATAAAATTATAGTCTACCTTTTTAAAAACATAGAACTTAGATCCTGTTTAGTTATAAAGTATTTTGTTTTGAAGATGTATTTAAATTTAATGGCTCCAGAGACAACTTCTATATTCCTTCTTGGGCTTTGCTCCTAGTTAAATGTGAGAAGAAGAGAGGAAACCCAAGAATTTAAAAAATGATGGAAATACAATCCACATAGTAGAATGGTGCTTGCAGCATGGAAGGTAGTTGATACAAGTCAACAAGGTAATTCAAGCTTAGCTCTTTGATTAAAAACAGGAGATAGACTCTTCTTACGTAAGAATCTCAAAAAAATAAAATGAAATGAGCCAGAGAAAGCAGTCTTCATGTTGGTGATCAAGAAATCTGGGCAGAACGGAGGGCTGTGGCGGCTTAACATTAGCAGGAGAAAAAGCTTTGGGGAGATGTGCAGAGAGCTGTGTTGGTGATGTAGTGTTTAGAGCTACTCAGGGCGTGGTTCTGACTGGCAGAAAGTGTGAGATGCCCAGGTAACACTGACTGCTAGTGAGGGGAAGGGAGAGGAAGCATATCTTTAAAAAAATTTATGTCAAAATGGTGTTCAGTGGTCCATCGCATTGAATCAACACACCTCTACCGAAAACTTATTATTTAGCACACACTGTGGTGGCACATTTCTTTTCTTCTTTGAACTTGAAAACCTTTTCTTGTTGATCTTTGCTATGGGTCACTGAACAGGTTCTGTTTTACCTGATTAAATAAATGGTAACAAGACTTAGGTTGACTTCTTCTATTTTAATGGACTTACTTAATCGTTCACTTTGTCAGACTTCCACCCCTTCCACAAGATTAAGGGAATTAGTGGTTACAGTGTCATGTAATTCTATTCGGTTTGAAAAGTTATTGAGGCATATATTTCCCTGCCTTTTTAACCTTTGTTTATTTGTTAGAAACATTATCCCTTAGGTATATGATGAATCAACATTTCCTTTGCCTGAAGTCCAGTAAAATCAAAGCCTTATTTAATTTAAAATGTTATAAATCATATTCATGTTAATGTTCTTTCCTTAACATTTAATTGGAGATTGTTTTTCTCAATTAGCTCACCAAAATGTTACAAGGTTCCTCTGTGGGTGTCTGCTATTTGAACAGAGAGGCACTAATTAGAATAATAGAACAGCATGATTGTCATTCCTGCATTTTTTTATGGGTTGTTTTAAAAAGGGATTTTTTTTTTTTAGGGAAGCTGTACCAAAAATGTATTATATTAGTAAATATTAGACCCATACTCTTCCTTAAGGCATTTTTTCACCTCATTATCCAGACACTCCTTTATTCTCTATCATAATACCAATCAAGAAATGGAATGTTTTCCCAAGTTAAGAAAACCTCTCATGCATAAAAATTCAAACGGCTAAAGCAAATATATCAGGGGATGGCTTTTAATTTGACAAAAGATCTACATTACAAAAGAATTTCCTGAAGATTACTTTAAATATACAGCTCCCTTACAGTGCTGAGCATCAAATCAAAGAATGTTCTAAATTTTAAATGTGTTCTTTTATGGGCACACCTGTTCCTAATATTCCTATGTAAATGGTAACTATTTACATGTGTGTCCCAATGTGGTGGGTAAATGAAAACTGGTTTGTGAATTACTCATGTTTGGTAATGTTGGAGAAAGATCAAGATGGTTAGGTCTACTCTTACTATATACTCTTTGTCCAGCCAACCTCTCATCCTCTTTCCATTCCAGGCCCAGAGGAAAGGATGGGAGAGGAAGCAAAAACTCATTATAAGACGCTCACTCCATAGAAAAAAGGAAACACTATGGGATTGACACTAATTTTTCTTTCTCCTATTCTAGTTCTTGATACCTTTAGAATTGAGGTGATCTATTATTTGTCACTCAAGTAAACTGACATGTTTAATTGGATCCTTAAAGCCCATAGGTTTTATGGCAGTCATTTCTGTGAACTGTGAATCTCCTCACACTTGTTCTTCATGAAATCAGGGAATGGTTTTCCAGGCATTTCATGGATAGCAGAATGTGAGCTCCTTCAAAGTAATATTTTTATGGCACCTAGTACTTGAACCATATAATATATGCCCAAATAAAAGATGGCATATGTTGCAATTGTTAGACTTTCTGAGGGACTTTATTGTTTAAATACCTGTTAAGAATATAATCTTATTTATGGTAATATTAATATGAGGTATTATTAAAATACTTTATATGTAAATAAAGACAGATTAAAGACAGATTAGACTCTTACCCAAGGTTAATGGGTTGACTCAAAACTTCCCACATTATCAATGACTCATCTTCTCTGTTCCTGGCTCTTCCACTGTCCCCTCAGTGATAGAATATTTAAAAACTACAGTCTTTCATTCATTCCTGTTATAGTAAAGATATTCCTGTCATTCATTATTTTTTAGTTACAGTACACTTGTGAGCAGTGCAAGTTGATGATCCATTCCTCGTTTGGGTGGAAAATTAACCAAGACCAGAAGGGAGAGACCTCAGGGGAAATAGATACAACTTTGAGATAAACTCTGTTTTGTTTCAATGTTAAAATTTAACTTTTAATACCTTTGCAATATTTACTCAACTGTCCGTGAAAAGATAAATCTTCTACCTCATTTCACAAGAGGGCAGCACTTTCTTTCAAAATTTAAAGTATGACTTAAAAAATACAGTCAAGTTAACTTTTTGTCAAGAAGTTAAGCTTGAGTGGTTTACAGAAGAAGGACCAGAACCTCTCTTTGAAGAAATTTATGAGTAAGAAAAGTACAAAATCTTTAGAGTAACTTGGGATCCTTTCAGCAAATGGAAATATCAAAATAACCCCTAGAATTTTTTTATTTGAAAGTTGAATGAGATTAACTACTTTGGTAACTTTGTAAATATATGTGTCTGCCAAGATCTTGGTTTTCTCTTCAATTGTAAATCACATTAAGGATGTAAAATTTTAATAAATTCTAATTGTTTTATTCCTATTAATTAACAACTGTTCAACAATGATTGTATGTTTAGCATTCTATTGGTTATTTGGGGGACAAATAAATTCAACTTTTTTCCCCTTTCTCTCAAAGAGCTTACTCCCTATTGGGGTTGGAGGGAAGATAAATGGACAAAATGCCCTGTAAATAAAGCAAGGCAGGATGTAAGAAAGGTAGAGGATAACAGTGCAGCATGATAGAGAGGAGTGCTATGAATCGGAAGTTGTTGAATTAAAGCTATAGCACAAGGCTTTGAGCAGAGCAGGGAAAGTGAATTGGACCCTGTTGACTGGATGAAGTTTCCATGGATAGAAAAAAGGGAGGCTATTGTTTAAGAGAAGAGAATCCTATCAGTGGAGAAAAAGTAGAGTGTGTCTTGGAGGAAGTTAGAAAGGCATATCCTTGAGAATATTGTAAAGAAATCATGCCTGGCATGTATAGTGAAGCCCCTGGCCATCTGTGACTGTTTACATGAAAATGAAAATTAATTAAAATTAAACAATTAAAATTTAGTTCCTCAGGGGTGCCTGAGTGGCTCAGTCTTTTAAGCATCTGCCTTCAACTCTGCTCATGATCTCAGGGTCCTGGGATTGAGCCCTGCTTTGGGCTCCCTGCTCAGTGGGGACCCTGCTTCTTCTCCCTCTACTTCTCCCCCCTGTTTGTGCTCTCTCTCTCTCTGTCAAATAAATAAATAAAATCTTTTTAAAAAAATTTAGTTCCTCAGTCAGACTAGCTACATTTCAGGTATTCAATAGCCATCCTACTCTATTGGGCATCAAAGATAGAGAGCATTTCCATCATCACAGAACGTTCTATTAGATGCTGCATTATAGTTTAGGTATTTTTGGGTTGGGATATGGAGAACATTAAAGAAAGGTAGAGAGCTGATACGGTAGTATCAAAAACTTTTGGATTTTAAAGCTGTAAGCATGGAATTAACTTTTTATTTATTATTGTTGCATGCTTTCTATGGATCAAACACAGTTCGCCAGATATAAAGTATACATGTTCTAAAAAAGTCATTGTTAATTTACATTTGAAATTAGCTATTATTGTACTAGTTTTATAGATGAAGCAATAGAGGGGGAGATAAAATATGTGGCTTTTTGATTAAAGTAGTTTTTGAAGAGAATTTAGTTTGGTTTGTCATGCTAATTGGAAACAGAAGAGAATTTGAGAGAGAGAGCTTCAAGAAGGATGGCTTGGATCAGTTCTGTTTGGAGGTGAGTGACAAAACTGTCGCAAGAGGGTATCAAACAATATTAAGACATTTTGATATTTAAATAGTTAGTCATTGAAGAGTATTTGTGATTCCAAGTTGTGTGAAGTCTAAACATTTTAGGAGCTTATGTAAAGATCGTATGTATGAAATTGATTCATACAGATACATTCAGTAATCCAGTGATTATTTTTTGGTTGTCTACTATGTGTCAGGGACTGTTGTAACCTCTGGGGGTACATCAGTGAACAAAATGGGAAGAATATTGCTATCTCAGGAACCACTTCACTGATGTGATGGTTATTTTATATTGCTTTTTAATAATTGGCGATCAGTGGTGAACTTTTTTATAATTTATATATATTTGTTTTTAAAATTGTGTTTCTAATAATAGCCAGTGTTAACACTTTACAAGTTATGAACATTTTGGTGAAAATTTACAGGAATATTAAGTTAACATACACATGCTTCTCAAAATAATCTATTGTAATAATATATTTTTCAGAGTTTTTATTAATTTAGGGGGAATATATGAAAACACTCCTGGTAATGCATAGAATTTTATTAAAGTCTCAATTGTGCTATAATTAAAATTATCCAACTACCAATGAATTTTTGTTGAAACTAATGACCAATCAACTCTACAGTGCTGGTGAATGTCTTTCTTGATAAGAGTATTTGAGTGTTTGCTGAAGTGTGAGAGGTTCATTTTACAAAGAAAAATCAAAGTCTAGACAAGGGTTCAAGTGTCTTTTTCTGGGTCAAGCAGCTAGATAAGTATTATTACAGATCAAATCACAACCCAGGTCTCTTGACTCTAAGAGTGTTGTTGTTTCTTATTTATCCCATGAAAGATATATTATATTAGGGCTGGGATGTAATAATATAAATAAGTAACCTAGTTCATATGTAACATTATTACTTTCTCACATTATTAAGATGGTTCTATATTGCTTTTTAGACTATTACAGTAGTAGTAGGATCTGATTCATAATTTCTAATGAGAAAGTTATGTTCTAATGATATAAGTTCTTGTCATTCTGAGCCATAATCATTTCTATAAGAATATGTAGTGTTGACTGAAAAGTAGTTAAGAGGCATTTAAAAAAATATGCCACAGCTAAACAGAGCAACCAATGGCTCTGGGAGTGGGAAGAGAGATGGGTGGGATGAGTCAAAGAATATTGAAATTCCTCAAAATATCTTGTGGCAACGTTTAGATTGCATTTAAGTTTTCTAAATTTATTTCGTATTTTCCAGTGTTGCGCAGTCTTTGTAGCATCCTTAATAACATGCATCATGTTTTGAATTTACTAACTAAAGGTAGACTTTAAACTTCTGAGTGTATACTTGGTTTTTGCACATTACCAACAGTCATTCTAGTGATCAGTAAATCTAGTGATCAAGATGGGTGTTAAAAGTCTGGTAAAAGAGGAATTATAATTGAAAAATGAGATCAGTTTTATTATATGGCTCTCATTAATTATAAAGGTATTTCTGAAGTGATATTTTAAAAATATTTGTGCAGTAGCAACATCACTTGGATATTTTTTCAGCTTCCCAAGCTTACAATTTTTATGCCAGTACTTGTCCTATAAGCATAAATACTAGTTCAGTGTTGTGCTTTTTAAGGCTGTATTACATTGTAATAATCCCATATTTTTATTTTAAAATTAAAACACCTGCCAGATCAAATTCTGGATTTATTTGTTTATTTAAATTTAATTAACTAACATATAGTGTATTATTAGTTTCAGAGGTTGAGTTCAGTGATTCATCAGTTTCATGTAACACCCAGTGCTCATTACATCACATGCAAATTCTGGATTTAAATTGTGCTTTGAATTCCTTGGTTTGGCAAAGTTAAAGTAGAGCTAGAGATTATAAACCCCCCTCTGTTAGTGGATATGGTCCTAAAGAAGACTGTGGCCGACCTCAGGGTCTGATGGCTGTTTCAGCTGCAGTGGTGTATCTCCTTTTGTTAGAGCAACTTTCACAACACATGACGCGTACTTCTCCAGACGTGAGAAGCAGGGCTGCCTTCCTCCTATTTTCTCTCTAGCTACTGTAACTTAGATCCACGAACACAATTGCTAATTGTATTGCACCATCTCTGTAGTCAGTAGTAAACCCTGGCACTCACTCAGCCAGCCCCCTAGGTTGGATCACGTAGCTCAACTTGAAAGATTAAATGATGCTTCAGTTGCCTTGAGCAAACCAGGCTAGATACTCTTTTTTTTTTTTTTAAAGATTTTATTTATTTATTGACAGAGAGAGACACAGCGAGAGAGGGAACACAAGCAGGGGGAGCGGGAGAGGGAGAAGCAGGCTTCCCACTGAGCAGGGAGCCTGATGCGGGGCTCGATCCCAGGACCCTGGGATCATGACCTGAGCCGAAGGCAGATACCCAACGACTGAACCACCCAGGCACCCCAAGGCTATTCTTTTGTGGGTACATGTCAATTGATTTTATAAACATTCCCAAAAATTATATACCATAGGATATCAAGTATGAGGTAACAAAGATAGATACCAGTTTCCTGGGAAAGAGAATAGTTTGAATTGTATACTGCCTATTTTAGACACAAAGTTATTATTTAAGTAAGCTGGAGTTACTAGTTATTGAGTAACTTACAAGAACAAAAAGGCTTTGTCTCCCCTTTAGAAAAGTTTACCATTGACCAGCCCACTGCCGTTGAAGGCGTATTTCTATTGAGGGCTGATTTGGTAGAATGTCAGACCATCTGGCCCCTAAAAACTTCTGAAACTTTCAGAAGCAAAAATGATTGTGGTGGCATTTACCTTCAAATCTAATTATGCCACCATTAAAACAAATAGATATCTACCCAGAAAGATAAATGTGTTTTAGTTGGGACTTTCCCATCTATTTATTGATTTACTTTTGTGTGGAAAAAGTATCTTGTGCTCGTGGTAAAATTTTCATGTGCTATAAAATACTGAAAGTGTCCTATTCAAGACACTCAGATCTCCAGTCCCTCTCTCAGAGGTGACTGTCAGTGCTATCTTCTTAACACATCTTTCCAGAGATATTTTCTGTATCTCATACAATGTACTTTTGCATAACTGTATCAACCCCCCCTTTTTACCTATCCTATATACATACATATATAGTAGAGATGATTTCTTATGAGCACATAGAAACCATCTCCCTCTTTTCCATAGTGGCACAGCATTCCGTTGTGGGAAATCTGCCATAATTTATTTACATAGTTGTCTACTGATGGACATTTAGATTGTTTTCAGCTTTTTGCTGTATCAGGTAGGACTTACTGAGCATCCTTGTACCTATGTCTACATATTTGCAAATTAGATTCCTAGGGGTAGAATTTCTGACTCACAGGTTATAGACATTTTAATGTTTGATGAATATTGCTAAATTATCCCCACCCCATTTGGCAGATTTTTAAAAGTCAATTCTGCTGCTTCTAATAATCTCCAGGAAATGTAATGGCTCAACTTAATTCTATCAAACCTAGGAATTCTTCATTCTGTGATCAGCCTATTGATTTTTTTTTAAAGATTTTATTTATTTATTTGAGAGAGAGTGAGAGAGAGAGAGAGCACAAGACGGGGGAGCGGGAGAGGGAGAAGCAGACTCCCTGCTGAGCAGGTAGCCCAATGCGGGACTCGATCCCAGGACTCCAGGATCATGACCTGAGCCGAAGGCAGTCGCTTAACCAACTGAGCCACCCAGGCGCCCCAGCCTATTGATTTTATTATGAGCTGCATAATACATTGTCTGGGCTCACTGTCTATCCAGTACTTTATCGAAAACTTTTAGGAAATAAACAAAGACATAATGTAGAACTCATTGCTCAGAGTAAGAATATGAAGGAAGTGAGATAAAAGTGCAGAAAGTAAATATAACTTAAAGATACTCAGGGAATAAAAAAGGATGATGATAGACTGTGTCTTTTGGAGGAGCCATATTTGTAAGTCTAAATGGCTCAAGTGGTAAATGTATTGGTGAGACTAGTGAAGGTGAATCATGATGAGGGAGTCAAAGAAAGTTTGTGGTGTGATTTGGCAGAGAATTCCAAAATGGACACTAAGCAGGGAGATGGTAGGATCGTGGCGCGGAGCAGTGTTGAAGCAGGAACTGTGCCCTGAATGGATTGTCCTGCAGGCATCAGAAAAGCCCCTCTGCTTAGGATGATACACAGAAGCATAGCTGGTCTCACTGGGTCAGTCTGAGCTTCCTCTGGGTTGCTTCAATGTCCAGTTCCTTCAATACATATCCACATTACAGAGACAACGCCCTCCTGGGGATAGTATCAGTTTTTTACTTGTTGGTCAAAACAGCACCTACAATTTTGGTTTATCTTGACATGTTCACTGTTATTAAAATTTGTTTTTTAATTTTGGCTTTAATTTTCTAAATCTGGATAGCTGAAGAAAATTAGAAAAGCCTTTACAAAACCTTTACAAAACCTGTAAGAACTTTCTCCAAAGCCCTCTGTGATTTAGTTGCATATCCCACAGGCGTGTGCTGTCAGTAGACATCTGGAATTATGAGGCTTGGCTGCCTGGGATGGTTTCATTCTTGTCTGATGCTGCCTATTTTTTAGGAAGGATATGGTTTTGAAACATTAACTTATCTTGGCATTATTTTTAGTCACCTAATCAAGTGCTCTCTGAATCATTAAATATTTAGAAGGTTGTTGAAGGCTGACCCCTGCACCTGGTTGGCAAATTCAGAAGCAGATCAACTGGCATTTCTCTTCCTCAACCCTTACCCCACCCATCCACTCCCCTTAAAAAGAAAAAGCCCTTTGTGCCTTTTAAAATGTCTTGTAGAATCTTCTCACTGTAGGTCATGGAAATAAAAAAAGAATCTTTTTTCCTATGAAGTATAATTTTTATTTCCCAAACTGTCACCTGTATAATTATCAGAATAGATGACATTATTGAAGAGATGAACGTTAAAAATAATTTGTGAACAAAGCATATTGCCTGAACTTTCTGGGATAAAAGGAGAGTTCCGCCTTTCATCAGGGGGCTCGGGCCTCCATTTTAGATTGAACCTTCTGCCCTTTAGGGCTGTATATTACTTTAAACGGCTAGCAGCTGACAGACTTGGTTGCTGGCTGATGTGAACTAGAGGGCTGTAATGTATCGAGAGTGGACTCCTCTTAATAGAACTACAGCAGCAACAGACAAGGAATTGAAATCTCAGATCATGATTTGGGTCTTGAAGCTATTTTATTTTTGAATTATAAACCCTGAGTTAGAAGGGTTAGGAAAAGGAGAATTGTGTATGTTCTTTTCAAAGGCATTATAATCTGGATCTTTTCTTAAGTCCAAATGGGTTTCTAACAAGTACATTTTTCTCCCCATGCCTGAAGCTCTTGATTTTGAATGAAGTCATGTACTGATTTATTTGTAATCACCTACTGACCTCCATATGCTTCACTTTAGAGGTTCCCAAGAAGCTTTTTTTTTTTTTCCTTTTCTTTCCTTTCCTTTTCTTTTTATTCTTTATATTGACCAATGTAAAAAGAAACCCATTAGGTTTTGCATAGAAAACATACTTTAGATATCTTCACAGTTTTTAAAAATCTGAACTCTGTGTTTAGACTACTCTATGGGTAAGACATAAGTTGCCTTTCAGCAAAGCATTTAGACTGCTCTTTTTGCTTATATTTGGCTGAACCCTAGAGAATGTCTTGTTGCCTTGATGAAATTGCTAAATAAGTCGTCTTTTAATAAATTAAATGAAATATAGTTTTTAGAGATAAAAAGTTTTTAATTAGCCTAGACTTTGAAAGTTTATGCCAAAACCATATATACATTTAGCTCTTTTCATTTTGGCAATGGAATGTGGTTTTTATTAAGTAATTTAGATTTAGATTTTATTGATTTCATTATTGAGTTTTCCTGTGCTGCTCTCTGGTTCTATAACATTCGCGTCCTCATGGAATTGCGTGTCCATGTTTGAGACATGGCTTATTTAGTTGGAGAATCCTAGCATATTCAGTGTTGATCTGTTACGGAGATTAGCAGTATTGTGTTTTTTTCCACCTCTTGAGGATTAATGCACAATTTATTTGCATGCTAGTTTAGACTGGAAAAATGTCAACTACTTCAAATTTCATCATCTAATTTACTAAGTCTCTCTGGTGATGTACTGCTTACACTGGAGGCCTCTATTTTTTGTGTTAATGATTGCAGGATTATAGGAGATAATGTATCAAAGAGGTGCTTGGTAAAAATAGAAATGGCTGTGGAGATGTAAGGTGTATTACCAAGATGATATTTTGTATACAGAGTTTAAACTGAGAAAGTGTTTTTTTTTTTACAGAAATCAAACACATAACAGTAAAATGTGCTTACAGTTATACAAGCAATTAACTTTTATATTTTACAAGTCTCACTTCTAATGTATCACTCAGTTATCAAAAAGCACAGTACTTCTGAGTAATATATAAAGTTTAGCTATTTGAATTTTATAGAATATTTTTGGATTCTTATATAAACAATTTGTCTTTCAAACTTTACATTTTTAATGTCAATTACATGTCAATAAAATAATATTTTAGTTGCTTTACAGTGTTTTAGTGAGAGTATAGTTACCCTTTTATTAAAATTAGGTGAGAATTAACATTTTTTTTTCTTCTGAATGGTTCCATATGGATCCACTGAGTATTTTTTCCCCTTTTCCTCCTAAACAGGGTGTATTCATAGCTAAGTTTGTCAGTATCTTAGTTTTTGATATTTTATAACTATAATTTGGGAGCTTTATTTAAGTCTTTGAGCAGAGGATGTCTGTTCTGAGAATGGGTACAGGCATTTGCAGGGACGGTCAGAGAAGCTAGTGCTTGGTACAGAGACTAACTTCTGGACACTCCACTTTAGAATTACAGGTAAGAACATACTCTTCCCCTCTTTCTTTATCCTGTCTTTGTCTCTTCCAGGACGCAGGTACCTATCATGCTTTGGGGAAGATTCCCTAATATGCAGGATGATGCTTCTTTTCCCCGACAAAATTAGCCTTGCCTAAAGATAGAGGATATTGGGGTTCTAATAATAACCTATCATTCTTGCTCTGGTATAAGAACCTTTTAAATATAAGACTCTACTTTTAGAGAAAGACTATGCTATTCTCTGTTGTTCCACAGAGTTTTTATTTAATTCATTCTTCTGATATGTGCATGGGGATTGCATGTTTGCACGCGTCTCTGATCACAATCATCCAGCACCCTGGGTGGTAGTTGGAAGTTTGCCCAGCTGAGAAAGATTGTTCTTTTTCGCTCTCTCCTTTATTTATTTATTTTTTGTGGCAGTGGTGCTGCTGGTGGTGGTGGTGGTTCCTTTTGTCTTGTATTTATGTAAAAAGTTTATTTGTTGCTGCTGAAAGATCTCAACATGTGGCCCCAGAGCCCTCACAGGTCTGGGTCAACCTGGTCAGTTTCCGTGTAAGTTCCTCTGCTCCATTTCTGATGATTGGTCTTCATGCTGATGTCAGTGCTTTTTTGATACAAACTGCGCAGATTAATTTTCCTTAAACAGCTCTGAATAATCATTAATTTACCATACTTGTTTCTGAAATTAATCGTGCATGTGTATAAATCTGAATTGGGCACTTTGAGGTGAAATATATTCCGCTAGAAATCTCATAAAACCATTTTTCCCCCAGAGACATGTTGGTTTTATGAATAAATGATGAAAATATTTTAAAAGCTTGTTAAATTTTGTATAGATCGGCATATGTAAAACACATGCTATTAAAATACTGATATGAAAATAAGTTGGGAATGAAATGGAAAGAAAAGTGGTTTGCAAATCCCAAAAATAATAACCATATTGTATATTGTTCTGTGATAGGTTTTTTTATTCTCTTGTTAATGGAATCTCTTTCTCCATATGATCCAGTGCTGACAATTTTGATATTTAAGTAACTCAAATAGCCTTTTAGAAGATACATATTCTAATTTCAGGGTTTTTTTTTTTTTTCCCTTTGCTCTCTGCCCTGATGCAGAAAGTAAACTTAGTTGTATTAAGATTAACATCATTCCATGTGTGATCGTGTCACCTTTAAGAGCATTATATATTTATGATGAATTTCTGCACACCACGAGAGAAATACATTTCATATGGACATATCTGTCAGACTTTTATTGGTATACTAAATAGCCATGTAATGCAAAAAGCAAAACCACATTTTTGCCTTGGAATGATGTCCATAATATCAGTGCTGAGAATATATCATTTGGATTGAACTTTGTCCTTTAAAGCAATTATACTTAAAACTTCGTAGAAGTGTTTTTGTGAATGGCAGGAAAAATTTAACATCAAAATTCAACATTGAAAGTAATTGGTTATTACTCACATTTTGGGTATTTTCACTTAAGTTTTATTTCAGAAATAAGCAAATTCTCCACATGAAAACAGTCTGAGTGACTTTTAGTAGTATCAGTGAGATAAACTTTCCCTTAAAGTATTTTCCCCATCACTTCACTGTTAAAACCTTTTTGGAAATAATACAGCTGATCACACATATTTTGTTTGGTGTTTTGTGTTGTTTTTACACCCACCCCCTTTTATTTTCATGGGTGGGCTCCAGAGTGGAATATGGATCCCATGATCTGTTCGGGGACCGAGACAATTGGAGAGATACCACACGGCAGTTTGGGGAAGGGAGGCCTCCAGGAAGTGGGAGTGAGCTTCACTTCAAACTGTGTGAAGGGTGGTGGAAGGGAGGATGCTGATTAAAATAATAAACAACCGCTGGAAAGAGAAGTGGATTACCACACTACTGTCAGATCAGTGAGGGGAACGGCGGAGCCGCCCCCCCTCCCCCAGCTGCCCCCCCCTGCTGCACACTCCACAGAGGGGGCCGGTAGATCTGCTGCGGGAACTTTTCTCCGGACAGATAGAACAACTTTTCAAACAACTTAGTTCTCTTGCACTGACAGCATCCCTTAGGCATAGCCTGACCTAGGGGAATGGACTGCAACTAGCTTGGTGGTTGCCATAGCAACGCAGGCTGCGGTGTCTGGGAGGGTGCAAGCCGGTGGCCTCTTGTCCCGTGTCTGGGTGTTTCTTCAGACAAGAGTACACTCCTTGCGGTTCGAACTCTTCTTAAGTCATGCTCTTTGAAAACTGGCTCTTTACCCAGGATTTTTTTTTTTTTTCTTTTTCTTTCTGAAACCAGTCTGAATGGAGGAACTTGGTAATACTTGGCCTTTTTTTTCTTTTTTTTTTTTGCCTTCTCTCATGCAAGTTTCCAGGATATAGCTTCTTTTTGCTGTGTGTAATTGAGACCAAACTCTAAGCTTGGGGCCCAGGAGAGAACAGTTGTGGGCTGCAGGTCATTAGTGAGGTGAGCAGAAGGGAATCCTGGGCTTCCCAGAGAAAAAAGAGACCATGCCAGCCTCGTGGAACAGCGCTACCAGAAATTATAGAAGCAGGTCTATTCCTTGCGAACTCCGAAGTCCATGAAAAGACGGACCCACCGTGGGGTGGCTAAAATGTCCCAGCGCAAGCTTCTGCTGCTCATGGACCATAGCTCAAAGGCAAGGCTTGTAAAGGATTTTACAAAGGATTTTAAAGTATAGCCAGAAAAGATACGGATTTTAGAAGTTAAAAGCTGTTGTCTGAAGGAAGTTCGCCGGAAAGATGTAGGCTTCAAGGGCTACTGGACGATGATTGGTTTGAACTTCAGCTTACGGGAATTGCTGACAAAATTTGAAAAGGTATGCAGAAAGTGGACTTCATGAATGTACTATTTTTTTCTTCCTTGTCTGTTTTTTTATAACTATGCATTTACATGGCAGATATTCTGTTGACTCTTGGATTATTTAATTTCTAAGGCGTATTTGATTTGATATCCTCTTTTACTTTTTTTTTTTTTTTTCAACTAAAGAGCAAATTAGCAATTCTTTCCTTTGGTCAGGAGGGCTTCTCATGATGCCTGTCAGTTTTAGAATTCTACATCAGAAGAGATCCTTTGTACTCAAGTCGACTGGTAATTTAATTGAAAGTTATTTTGGAAAGGAAAAAAAAAAAAAAAAACCAGCAACAACACTGGGTTTTCATGCCAAAGTCTGACTTCATCAGGCATGGGTTCTGTTTTCCATACCCCTCAGGTTCCTCTCCCTTCAGTTGGCCAACCACTGCCTTTCCCAGCCTCCTTTCTGAAGATTCACTTCTGAGCTGGGGAGAAGATGCCTCCCAGTGACAAGGGCACATCTGATCTTAAATGTTTTCTTTTTATTTCTGAGTGGCTGTTTTATACGTGGAGTGCTTGCATGCACTGTGGAGTTTTAACGCTTGGATCGTTAATTTTGCACTTAGTTCTTTTTTTCCGTAGGAAAGTTCTTGGCACACTCTAGGATTGAGCCCAGCCTGCCAAAGCTACCTTACATTTATAGTTAAACAAAACAGAAAACCTCAACGTGCTGCTCATGGGCTCCTGCCCTTCCTTAGCCTTTGGATGCCAAGCACTTATCTTCATTCAACTTCCAGTATGTAAAGAAAAAGAAAGAAGTGAAGTAATTTCACTATGTGCATAAATCAATTATTTATCAGTCGTTAAAGATGTGCTCAGTGGCTTTCACAGTGAATACCCCATGGTTCGTTACAAGTACAAATATAAGCAAGACTGTATTGAGTCGTTAAAGAATAATGGACTTTTTCTTACAAAAACTACAATTGCCAGAGGAAAAAGGCATAAAACCATGTCATTTGAAAAATTTAGAAGCTTTTCCAAAACAATTGCAGTCATTGCTTCCCTCCTGGTGATAGAAACAGTGTGGTGGGAAGAGTATGGAGAAAGAAGAATGTAGCTTCTCCTGGCTGGAAGCTCCCCCTTACCCCCCCCCCCGTCTCTCCTACACCCCAACTGTAGTAGTCAGGATTGTAACACAGGACGCACTTTGACCTCTCGCTTTAATATGTTGTTAAGCACCTAAATTCCTGAGAATAGGGATGGTTCCCACTTGCTCACCATTTAAAAGGGGCAGAGGAGGGAGAGAATATCTTTTTTATGGCAGCTGGGAACAGCAGGTGACAAGCTTTATGACCATAAAGAGGTCTGTTAGCTTGGTTTGTATAGATTTGTCTGTTTCTTCCTAAAAAGGTATAGGGTGTATGTTGCATGAATAATTCATTACTTAGACCCCCTGAGAGGCAGTAATTGTGGGCAATGGCTGGACTTTTGTATCGTAATTGCTGCTATTAGTCTAAAAGCCTAGGTCAGATACCAGAGGTTAGTAACCTGCCTCAGTCTTCTGGCCATTTTATTGGCAAAGTTACAAGTTCTGGTCATATTAGTATATTTCCTCTTTTAACTCCCAAATCTTACTGTCTGCCTATTTCTTATTTTAGTAGTTGAGTTGACAGTAAAAGAAGTCTGCTGGCTTATTCCTATCAAAGGCTTGATTTGGGGTTGTTTTTGTTTTTTGTTTTTTTTTTGATACAAAGGCAAACTCAAAGAAACAGTCTTGCTGCCACTCACAATCCGAAGTTCTCCGTGTGTGTTTACTTTTGTGTTAGACACCTTTATAAAAATCTATGTGAGAGTTAATCTCTTTGCCATATTTCATTTGTAGAAAGTTGTCATACGTGAATATGTTTTTCTCCAAGTCAACTATTTAAAAAAAATCCTTTATGTATTTTCACAAAAGCTGTCTTATATAGCTTTTGCTACATTGATTCATTGCCAGGAAAACTGGTGTTACGGAAACGTAACACTGCCTCGCACCTCTCAAATACAACTGCCTACCTTCCCCCAGCTCTGAAAGCAATAATGCCATTTTTAGGGAAGGACCGAGGCCTACTGCTGTAATGCAAAAGCCACATGATGCCTTCAGAAGCTGAGTAACAGTCTTTCCATAGATCTTTTACTCTCAATTCCCTTAGACCTGTCTTTTCCTCAGTATTAGTGATCTGCTTCTTGAGAAAATATTGACCTTAGTGATTTAACACTTCTCATGTCTGTGGTTGAAATTCTGCAGTCTGAGGTTTAGGTTATCATAGCCAAAAGGTAATTTTGCTGTGCTCCTGAAGCCATTTCAGGCTTTAAGAACACGAGGGTCCACAGTTGGAATGTGGTGGGTCTTCCAGTGATGGTTAATCTGAAAAATGGTAGACTGCTCAGTAATTGAAATATCCAAATGACTGCAGATCTTCACCATAACTTCAAGACAGCCCTTTATTTGTGAGAGCAATTGAAAGGGGGTATTATGGTAGACATTTTTGAATTTTAGAGAAACCCAGTGGTCTTGTGATTTATATTGAGTATCCGTTCATACATGAATGTTTGGCACATGATTGCAATCTGTAATTTGGTTATCGAGTCTCAAAATGGGTGATGCCAGGATTGGTTTTCCAGCAAAGGCAGGAAGGACAAATTACACTTGGTACTCATTCCTAATCTCTTAGAACTGGAAAAGACAATGCTGAGCATCCCTGGGAATCCAGAAGGCAGGAGGCGTTCTCTACTGTTCCCTCAAGGTGACATCTCAGCAGGGATCAGGAAATCCCAGCTGACAGAAACCATGGGGACCCCAGAGTGGTCCTAAAGAGGAGGTTGAGACTGGAACTTCTTACCAAGGGAGGATGACCTTGTGGCAAGATATGCCTGCCAGCAAGCAGGCACTTTTCATCTAGCCCAGTAAGGAGGGGGGAGACGCTGACCATGTGCGCAGTGTGATTACTCAGGCCAGACTCACAGTTGACTCGGCACAGAAAGTTGGTCCACCAGATCACCTCTCTGAAATCCTGCCTATGAGTTGGTTTTAGTGCCCCACTGATTTTAGCAATTAATTTTCTCCTTGAAAGTACTTCACAAAGGAATTATCTGATGGCTTCAGTGCCCAATTCTACTGTTATACTTGAGCCATTTGCATTATGTACTGTCTATTCTATTTACTTAGTAGTCACAGAAGATAGAGTAATGGACAGTTGTAGCTCAGTGACATTTTGAGTAACTGTTGTCTTTTATTAATTTATGTGCTTCTACTGCCAGGTGATTAATGATGATGACAATTTTCTAACAGGGTGTGTGTGTGAGCGCATGCAGATGTCTTTGTCTGAGTATTTACTACTGTCTTGGTGAATCCTTTGGGGAAGATGACTTCCCATAGTGACAAAGAGAAGGCACTCAATGATAAATTTCCTTTATAGCATTTTACCCCCTTTAGGATGAGTACTTTTAAAAATTATAATTTGATGGGGGTGGGGTGGGAGGGATGGGGTGACTGGGTGATGGACACTGGGGAGGGTATGTGTTCTGGTAAGCGCTGTGAATTGTGCAAGACTGTTGAATCTCAGATCTGTACCTCTGAAACAAATAATGCAATATATGTTAAGAAAGAAAAAAAGAAGAAGAATGTAGCAGGAGGGGAAGAATGAAGGGGGGGAAATCGGAGGGGGAGAAGAACCATGAGAGACAATGGACTCTGAAAAACAAACTGAGGGTTCTAGAGGGGAGGGGGGTGGGAGGATGGGTTAGCCTGGTGATGGGTATTGAGGAGGGCACGTTCTGCATGGAGCACTGGGTGTTATGCACAAACAATGAATCATGGAACACTATATCTAAAACTAATGATGTAATGTATGGGGATTAACATAACAATAAAAAAATTTAAAAAAAATTATAATTTGAAGCTGTATTTTACTGCTAAATTTGCAATGTTTAATTTTAAAACAAATGTGTACATTAAGACACAGTAAACTTCCAATTCCAAGGTCTACTCATTTGTTCAACAGTTAGGAAATATTTATGAAGTGCATAATATGTATGTACCAGGCACTGGGCTGAGTGCAGGGATGGAGTGGGGGGATAGGGTAGACATTCCCTCATTGAGCTTGCGGCCTAATGGGAGGATACAGACCTTAAACAGGGAAAATGTTTTACTACAAGTGTGTGATTCAGCAAATGTAGAGGGAACTACGTACGAGAGTAACAGGTAGCCCTAATCTAATCCAGGTGCAGAGAAGTCTTTCCTGCAGAAATGACATTTAAACTGGGACTTAAAAGATGGGTTTGAGGTTAATGTAGGGAAATGTGGATGGGGGGAGGAAATTGAGAGCTTGCTGGGTGATAGGACAGATCAGGAGGTGAGGAGTTGGGTGCTCCAGGATTATAGTTTTAAACACTTAACATGCCGTATTTTTCGGTTTTTAAACCTGTTCAGTTTTGATTATACTATCTGATTTGGAGAGTTAAGGTGGAGCAGTAATTTGGCCACATGAAACATTTAATAACTGCCCCTAAGGAGCTTATGTTCATGTCGATAAAACCTGCACACTCCAGGAGGGAGGCCACTGTATTTCAATTCAAGGATCTTAATATGTTTCAGTAACAACTGGTATAGAATCAAGGACTTGGAACATTTTTTGGTTATGAAAGATATTTTGATTAAAAGCAGTGTTTGTTCTGTTGGAATTTAAACTGTAGTTTGTTTATTGATTCTTTATCATTGCAAGTTGGCTTGTTCAATTATCTTGGAAGGGCAGTTAATTGTGAGCTTGTTCCACCTAGTAATTTAACTTTTTTCTACTCTGTTGTCTAACATATTTATAATCATAGATAATGGGAAAAGAACATTACTGGCATTGATTTCTTACTTTATAAATGCTGCTATAGACCAGG
The DNA here is from genome assembly GCF_964656455.1 of Halichoerus grypus. Taxonomy (NCBI): domain Eukaryota; kingdom Metazoa; phylum Chordata; class Mammalia; order Carnivora; family Phocidae; genus Halichoerus; species Halichoerus grypus. The sequence goes on along the minus strand of NC_135720.1, from coordinate 20,961,508 downwards.
TAATACTACTTTCTATTGTCTGTTAAATGTGATTCCATAATTATTAATAGAGTGATTAAAATCTATGAGATTAGTTGTTGAGTGAAAATGTAGTTTATAAATATTAATTGAATAATGTATTGAAATTAATAAATTAATCGTAATAATTAGTTGAATAATTAATTACAATTACTCACTATCCCAGAAGCTTCACAAAAGCTTCAAAGCATATTTACATATCATATGATGACCTTTGATGATGTTATTTGGTTGTATTATTTTTAGGTAATATCTGACTTCTTAAAAAAAAGTTATGATTCCTCACTTTCAAAACACAAATCTCTGGCAACAGTCCCACTGAGCTCCTGTTAATCAATCCTGAACTGTCTCTGAATTCCAGTCTTGTTTTTGAAAGGAACCGTGGATTTCTTTTCCCCTAATGGTTAACTTTGTTGATTTAGCCCGAGCCTTGGGATATGGTAGGGAAGTCGTTGCTGACCTCACTTCTTCACCTTCAGGAAAGGGGTTAGGACTCCTTCAGAGAAAACATTGCTGTGGCCATGTAAGGTTAGGTAAATATGCCATGCAAAAATAAACCAAAATTATGTCAACAAGGTCCGAAGAGGATGAATCTATTCTAGCACCAATTCAGTTGTTGAAGAATTTCTAGGGGTACTATATTCTTAATCTCTGTTTCCTAGCAGAGGGTTCAAGCAGTTCTATTTATCATAATCCAAAGAAACATTTTTGCTCACATAGTTATAGTCACTACTTGATTATAGAACATTATAAAGAAGTAAAATATATGTGACATACATTGTAAAGTGTTGACATATACTATCTCTATGGGTTAGATAATTAGAGAAATGTCCAGTTAAGGGCAAAATTGGTATGAAAATATCAGTTATTAAATAAGCAAGTAAATAAATATTTTCCTTTATTTATGAGGTTAATTTTGACCTGGGTGGTAGATGTTGTGCGCAAGTGAATCTCTGTGAGCTTCATAGCCATCTTCTGGAAGGCTGCGCTGACAGTGTATGTCTTATGCTTTTGGTGTTTTCCTCTATCATCCTCCTATCCTAACCCCTGGCTTCTCCTAACCTTCTACATTCTGCTTATATTGTTAGAAGGTATGTTTCAACTGAATCCTTAGATATCCCTTTGTCTATTTTTAAATGTTAGTTCAACTGCTTGAATACTTTGCTTTGGCCTCTCTGTGCACATGACCGGCTCATGTTAAATGCTTGGGAGAGCATTGCTTTGTGCTTCTGCATGGATTACATTCCCATAACTAATTATCAGTAACTATTTTGTGCTGCTTAATGTTCAGAATGGCTTGCAGGTGACAGAGGTAAGCATTAGTAGGGCAAGTCCCTCAGCTATGTGGTGAGAGTAAACCCTCCTTCATGGAATTTCAATTTGTTTTAGCATTTGGTGCTACATCAGGGCCATGATCTAACAGCCTCCTGTGCTGGCATCTTGATTTTAAAACCAGTGCATCATTGTACAATCATCTATGAAGGAACATAATTCATTAACTGCATGTAATTCTAAATTTCCAGTGAAAGATTAGGCAGGGCTTTGCAGTGCAAGCATCTAAATAATTTTAGGTTCCCATCTTAAATTTTTTAAATGAAGAGATTAAGCAAAATGATTACTACACTCCCTTCCAATTGTGTAATTGTCTGATTTTCCTTGGTATTATAGTGGCTAATATGCCGATCAGAATGAACCAGATACTTTCATTCATGCATTTATACATTTATCTATCTACCTATCTCTATTTTATGCTAGGCTCATTCTGTGTAGCAGAGACCGTGAAGAATACAGAAGAAATATTAAGATGATTTTTCTGACTTTAGGAGCTTTTAATATATTTGGCCAAGTAAATATGCCACCAAGTGTTACATAAAATAATGCATGCTGATTTCTTCGATCACTTTCTGGTTGTTGATTTTTTTCCTAATTTTTGTGGAGGCTCATGTGTGGAAGGGTTTTTCACATACCAAAATTTGCATTCCAATATGAATATATGATGATTGGTAGTCCTCTTAACCAAGACTTGATAGAAATACCTGCAATCATTGACTGGCCAGTGATGGAGCTCTGTTCTACTCCATTTGTCTTTGTGGCTGGGTTGGAAAAGGCCTCACTTGATTGGATATCAGGAGCCAAATTTGCTTTATGTTCTTGGTATACAGATTTCCTGATGTTGTAGAATACTTTTGTGAAACCTGAAATAAAAACTATTTTTGGATGTTAGTACACTTCTATCTTCCTACTTCTCTTGAGTATGAAACGAAGCAAATATGTCAGGCTACTTCAGGAAGTAGTGGTTTGAAGTTTGCCTGTGATTTTGGGTGTGGTTCATTGATAATAATGTTTAGGAACCTATTCAGGAAATTTGAGTACAGATTCATGTTGGCAATAGAGAGCAAAGAGATGCCTTGCTCAATGTGCTGTTGAGCTTCTTCTTCTTCTTTTTTTTTTTTTTTGAAGATTTTATTTATTTATTCACTTATTTATTTTTTATTATGTTCAGTTAGGCAACATATAGTACATCATTAGTTTTTGATGTAGTGTTCAACGATTCATTAGTTGTGTATAACATGCAGTGCTCATCACATCATGTGCCCTCCTTAATACCCATCACCCAGTCACCCCATCCCCCCATCCTCCTCCCTTCTGCAACCCTCAGTTTGTTTCCTGGGGTTCTGAGTCTCTCATGGTTTGTGTCCCTCTCTGATTTCTTCCCATTCAGTTTTCCCTCCCTTCCCCTGTGGTCCTCCACACTATTCCTTATGTTCCATATATGAATGAAATCATATGATAATTGTCTTTCTCTGATTGACTTATTTCACTTAGCATAATCCCCTCCAGTTCCATCCATGTAGATGCACATGGTAGGTATTCGTCCTTCCTGATGGCTGAGTAATATTCTATTGTATATATGAACCACATCTTCTTTATCCATTCGTCTGTTGAAGGACATCTTGGCTCCTTCCACAATTTGCTATTGTGGACATTGCTGCTATGAACATTGGGATGCACGTGCCCTTTCTTTTCACTACATCTGTATCTTTGGGTTAAATAACCTAGTAGTACAATTGCTGGGTCGTAGGGTAGCTCTATTTTTAACGTCTTGAGGAAACTCCATATTGTTTTCCAGAGTGGCTGTACCAGCTTGCACTTATTTATTTGAGAGCGTGCACATGCAAGAGAAAGAGAGAAAGAGAGAGTGCATGAATGGGGGGGAGGGGCAGAGGGAGAGGGAGAAGCAGACTCCCCACTGAGCAGGGAGCCAGATGCAGGGCTCGATCCCAGGACCCTGGGATCATGACCTGAGCCAAAGGCAGATGCTTAACCAACTGAGCCACCCAGGCGCCCCTGTTGAGCTTCTTGAGAAAGATGGCTATCATGCATATGTATAGCATGAGCTTAAAACTATTGATCTTTAAATCTATCTCTTTAGATGTCTTGAAATGCATTTCAGGACACAAAAATACAACAGTTACATCCTAAAGAATAAGGACTAGGTTCAGGAGATGACACCAAAGGACCTTTCAACAGAACTTACCTCACCTTTTTCATTTTCACCAAGAATTTCTATTTAAAGCATCCCAAACTGAAATTATATTGAGATTGCCATTTTATGCACATAATGTTGTCCAGCGTGAGCACCTTGAATCAGGACCTGGCTCTGTCCCTTGCTCCCCTGTTGGTGTCTGCTCTGCAGTCTGTGGAATCGAGGGGCTAGTGAAATGCACAAGAGTCAACAAACTCAGAGTTTTGTTTGGTGGTGAACACCAGTTCTGGGTGTACCTAGATCACACTTTGCAGGTGGACCTGATTTGGCTTTGTCATTAGGGTCAGATACTAATAGGCTTGCAGATTTGGAGCATAAATTTTGCAGAAGCTGTCCATCAAACTCTGTTCATCTTACCCCTCCTCAGATCTGACCCTATTTGTGTCATGTTAGACATCACAAATCTTCTCAGAAATTAGAATACAGCATTTCTGCCCTTTAACCTCATGGAAGTGACATCTTCCTACCATACTTATTGTATAGTGAGGTGCAAAAGGCCTTTCTTTCCATGTGTCCTTCTGGTTAGTCTAGGCCAGTAGATACAGGAAGAACAATCTTTTAGATCCCAGCCTGTAAGCATTGGTTCTTGATGGACTGCTAATCAGGAATGATTTCTAAATTAATGAAAGCATTCCGAGTATTTAAAAAATTTCTATTTACTTTTTCATCGTGCTCATTTGGAATTGGAAAACTTAAGACGAGTGAGGCTTATAAATTTAGGAAACTGAAGATGAGAAAGGTAATACAATTATGGCATTTAAGAGTTTATTCTCCTTTTACTAATTTAGATTCATTATCTGAAATAATTTTTTAATTTCTGTCATAATTTGGTATCATTTAAGGCGAATTTAACTATTTTGCTTAAAAAACCCCTCATCTGTGGACTATAAAAAAATAAAGTCCTATATAGCAACCCCAAGGTAGTCTTGACACTAACACCTAACATTTGCATTGTCTCTGCTCTTTTCTCTTTAGGATATCCAGGCAGAAATTGATGCACATAATGACATATTTAAAAGCATTGATGGAAACAGGCAGAAGATGGTAAAAGCTTTGGGAAATTCTGAAGAGGCTACTATGCTTCAGCATCGCCTGGATGATATGAACCAAAGATGGAATGACTTAAAAGCCAAATCTGCCAGCATCAGGTCAGAATAGTCAATATCAAAATAAAAATGATGGGGGAGGGAGATTTTTATTGTTTTTGCGTATCAGAAAGAGAATGGGTAGCCTTACCATCATGCTGCTTTCTCAGAAGTAGTTTAAGATTTAAATGCAGGGGCACCTGGCTGGCTCAGTCGATAGAACATGCAGCTCTTGGTCTCAGGGTTGTGAGTTTGAGCCCCACATTGGGTGTACAGGTTACTTAAAAATAAAATCTTAAGAAAAAGTTTTAAATGCAAAAACTTTTTTTTTTTTTAAGTTACAGTTTTAGCTCCATTTTTATGAAGGGCCTGCTGCCAACTGTTCTTGACTATTCCCAAATTTGCACTTCATATTTTAAATCTAATACTAAGAAGAGTAATGTTACCAATACCTGCTAATTAGTGAGTGTTTTCTTTGACCAAGTACTATGTTAACCTCTTTACAAACATTACTTAGCATTCAAAATATCCCTGTAGGTGAATAGTAACATCCTTCCTTACATGAGGAAACAGAGGCTTAATGAAAATAAGGAACTTGCCAAGTTTTTCAGCTAACAAGTGCCAAGCCAGGATTTGAACCTAGATCTTTCTGACTCTTGGCAGTGAATGTTTTGCTTCATCATGCTATTTGTACGTCCAATTGGAAAATGTATTTATAGAAATTAAATATTGCTCTTGGACACTGAAATGGGAAACTGATGATTAATGTCTGCTTTTGGAGAGAGTAAAATTAAATCAGGATGAATTTGAGGACCAGAATGCTGACTAGGAAAGGACCCTGAAAAACTATTGAGGGTGACAATTATTAATGCTATTGGGAGTCTAGAATTACATTTAATAGATGGTGAACAGTACCCAACTGGATAACAGGAAACTGACTGAGAATGTGCTACTGAGCAAAGATCCAAAAGAGGAATGTTGGTAGAAAGACCTAGATATTGGGGTGCCTGGGTGGCTCAGTCTGTTGAGCGTCCAGCTCTTGCTTTCAGCTCAGGTCATGATCTCAGGGTTGTGACATTGAGCCCCACATTGGGCTCCATGCTCAGCTCAGAGTCTGCTTGTCCCTCTCCCTCCTCCTGCTTGCTCTCTCTCTCTCTCAAATAATTAAATAAAATCTTAAAAAAAAAAAAAAAAAGAAGAAAGACCTAGATTTTGCATCTGGGTCAGTGTCTTTTAAGATTCAGAAACTGTATGATGTATTGAAAAGTGTACAACCTTAAACAAAATGATCTTAAGTTTGATATTTTGACTTTGCTGTTTACTTACTGATCTTAGACAAGACAGTCTCTCTGAGCTTTATTTTTCTCACTCACACAATCAAAATATAAATATTTAATCCACATGATTGCTGGGAAGATTGAATGGGATAATCTGGTAGTTCCTTAACCTATGTAAAGGCTATCTAATGTAGCATCTAGTTTATTTTTTCTTATGTAAAGGGGCTCAGTGGATCTGCTTCATCTGGCTTCTGGATTTCATGGAACCAGTTCCTAGAGAGTAGAAATCTGTAGTGATTATTTGTTGTGAATAAACTTTTCAGAAAATTTTTCTTTCTAAAGAGATGTCCTCAAAGGTTTTTATTCTTCTGGGTCTCATAGAGGGAGATTTATACTTCGTTTTGCCCCTAAGGAAGGTGGTAATTGAGCATGACCATGGCAGCCTCTGAGTAAAGATCCTCTTGGAGATCATGACAGCATCAGCCAACTACCTTTTTCGATAAGAGAGGACAATTTGGGGGGCACCTGGGTGGCTCAGTCGTTAAGCGTCTGCCTTTGGCTCAGGTCATGATCCCAGGGTCCTGAGATCGAGCCCCGCATCGGGCTCCCTGTTTGGTGGGAAGCCTGATTCTCCCTTTCCCACTCCTCCTGCTTGTGTTCCTGCTCTCGCTATCTCTCCGTCAAATAAATAAACAAAATCTTTAAAAAAAAAAGAGAGGACAATTTGGGAGTATTGTATAGTGAGAGAATATACTTATGCTTATTTAAGATTGAAATTTCAACTGGCCATATCCCACTGGGTTACAACTTTCTGTTCCCCATAAATAAAAATAAATAAAATGATTTACAATGTTAATTTGGTGAAAAACATTCACTGAGGTTCTAGCAAAACCAACATCTAGTCTAACAAATGAAAAGCCATAGTGCTGGTCCTGGTGAAGATAGGGCGCGTGGTGCTGGCATTTGGAGAGTTTGGAGGATGAGCTCTTTAGGAAGGAAAGTTTATTGAAGGCTCACGTCGTAAAGAGAATGTTCCAAATGGAAAGCTACAGACAGAAAAATCTTTGGTCTTCCACAGATGCTATTCCTAAGCCTACCAAGTCACATTTTTTTTTCTAACCTGAAAAGAGAGAGCTCATAAAGTACTGTTGCAATATTATCTAATAAATAAATTAATGTTATTTTTAGAAGATGGGAGAGTAAACTTTTGCTAGTGGACTTCTGCATGAAGATAGATCATACATTCCAGTAAAGTGTGTTATTTTTATTTTTTAAATTAAAAAAAATTTAATTTAAATTCTAGTTAGTTGACATGCAGTTCAATATTGGTTCAGGAGTAGAGTTCAGTGGTTCATTATTTACATATAACACCCAGTGCTCATCATCACAAGTGCCCTCCTTAATACCCATCACCCATCTAGTCCATCCCCCACCTCCCTCCCTCCATCAACCCCCAGTTTGTTCTCTATAGTTAAGAGTCTCTCATGATTTGTTTCCCTCTCTCTCTCTTCCCCCCCCACCGAATGTTCATTTAGTAAAGTGTGTTATTAATGTGATAATGAATTAAAAGAATATTTAGCCTCATTACCCACCTCTGGAGATTCAGGCATTTATTCAGGCAGTTAATAAGAACAAACTTCTGTGTTTAAGGCATTGCAAATAATAAACGAGATATGGTTCCTGTCCTAGCAGGCTCACAGGTCTATCCAGGTTAAGGTGGGTTCAATGAAGGCAGTGCTTACTTTCTCTTCAGATGATCATCAAAGGCTTCATAAGAGAAGCAGTTACTAAGCTGAGCCTCAAAAGGGTATATAGTTATTCTCCAGATGGATTGCATCAGCCCTGGAGAAGGACATGTTGGCAGGAGGCTTGATATAACACTGTTTTCATGGAACAATGAAGAAGTTCATTCAGTCTGGCTGAATTGGTGTGGAGGGGAAAAGATTGTGGCTGGAAAAAAAGGTAGAGAGTTGAGGCACACTTGTGGAACAGCTGTGTGCACCGTGCTCATTCTTCTGTCATAGAATTTGAATTCTATTTGAATAGAATTTTCTATTCTATTTGAATAGAATTTTAGGTGACATAATTAGATGTGAGCTTTGGGAAGATCCCTCCCACATGCCGGTGGAAGATGCTTTATTAGATAGTGCAGTTCTGAAGACAGGGAGAGCTGCTAACAGACCTCTTCAGTATCCGGGAAAGGGAAGAGACACTGAATTGGTACTCGGTTCATGTTGTTGAGGTACTGTTGAGATATCCAGAAACAAACTGCCAGTAGCCATTGGATGGACAACTCTTCAAAGGAGAGCTGTCGGCCAAATAAAGAAATGGCAAGATGGGGAGTACCCAGATAGAGGTGGCAGGCAAGGCATTGTGAGTAGGCAAGAGGGTGAAAAATTAGAAGAGGACACAGCAAAGAATCCCAGGAAGCCCTAATATATAGGGAATAGATGAAGGAAAGGAAAACCAGCAAAGGCACCTGAGAAGTGGGTGGCCCTGAGGAGAGGAGACCCTGGAGTGTTGTCAGGAGCGGAGGGAGGAGGGGTTATGAAGGGGGGGCGTGGCTAGTGGTGCGGGCCGCTGCGGGAGTGGAGTAAGATCAGGGCTACAGAGGCCAGGCGCAGTGGAAAGGGCTTTGGTGACTCTTCGCTGGGACAATGTTTTGTTTGAGGTGAAAATCTGATCTCCGAGGACCAAAGAGTCCGAATGGGAAGTGGGGAAGTAGAAACAGAACTAGTCTACACAGTCTCATTTTCTCAAGTAATTCTGCTATGAAGGGAAGGGGCGAGAGAGAACACATTGCTGTAACTATGCTATTACACATAACAGCATTATAAACGTGTAGGAACTGGAGACCGAGCTCTCTGCCCGTGCTGACTTGCCTGTGCTTTCATATAGATCACATATGCGTCGCTAAAGAAGTACATGACATAGTCTTCATTTTTAACTTCAAAAAATGGGCAAAACAAATTCTATTAACATTCATTATTACTTGGGTATTTATAGAAGATGTATATTTCTTTAAACAAATATGTATAAGTTTGAAACTATATGTGGCGATAGGTGTTCACTAGACATCGTGTGGTAATCATTTGGTAATATATACCTGTATTGAATCCATGTGCTGTATATACCTGAAGGTAATAGAATGTTAGGTGTTAATTATATCTTAATTAAAAGAAAGATAAAACAGTTTCTTAAAGAAGATAGAACAGTTTATTGTACTCAGTAATAGGCCCTCGTATAGGAAGCATCCCTCAAAGAGCAGCGGTACAGGATAGTGTTTCCTAGTGCTGATCTTGTGGAGCTAAACCACCTCAGTTCTAACACCGGCTTTGACACTTCACTGCTGTGTCACTCTGGGCAGGTTACTTAGCCAGTATGTGTCTCCTCATATGTCAAATAGAGATAATAAGAGTAAGTTCCTTATAGGGTCGTCCTGAATATTTCATTTAATTAACCTGTGTAAAGTGCCTAAAACGGTGGCAGACAGTAAGCACTCACTAATTGTTAACTATTATTATTATTTTTTCATGGATTACCATTGTGTTTGGCACTAATTAGTTCAAAAGACATAGAAATTCTCCCTACCTCATTTTTTGTCTTCGTCATTAATGTTGGGAATTTCTGAGAAGGTCCCCAACAAATGGTGTCCATCTGTCCTGGCTGGCTTCTGAGCAAATATGAAATAAAAGTATGTCCAAGAGAGAACAACAGCGTCGTGTTAATTACTGACAGAGGCCAGGTTAGAGGAGGTGGCTTAGAGTGAGGGCCCAATGGGCCCTGTTAACTGAACCCCAGAAGGAGGCAGTGTCACCAGCAGTCACCAGAGAAGGTGGCCGCCCAGGTGAGAAGCCCTACGTGGAAGAGTGGGGAGGAACTCAGTCTCTGCAGGCCTCTTTCAAGAGGCAAGGCTGGGCTGAGCGAAGCATCCAGTTAGTCCCCAAATTGACGAGTCAGGTTCCTCACTCCACCTCTTCAGGGACTGAGAGAGGGGAGGGTCGGAGAGGAGGTCAGGAGTGTGCTCAGTGAGAGGGGGTTGGGCGCGGAAGTGTTCTCATTAACAAATATGGACTCCCAGCCACCCGCCTCCCTTAGTCCTTGCTGAAAACGATACCTGGTGAGCACACTGTCACTTTCTGTCCCTTTATTCTTTCCTCCCGTTCCTTTAAAGCACAGCCTGTCCTTACTGGTCTTCTCTTACGCCCAAATTCTGTTGTATCTTTAATATTTCTGTAAACTCTCCTGCCACTTTTCTGTATACTTGAAAGTTGGCTTTCCCCTTCATGGTCCACTTCACTTAAAGCTCTCTTTGATAGAGTGTAGGTTTCCCATTTTCCTCACCTGGCGGCTGGTGGGAATATTTTGGGTATTAAATAGCTGCTACCAAACAACCGGAACACCAGCCATCCACTCCCAGGATGGAGCTGCAGACCAGTGGCTGCAGGAGGCCGGCCACACAGGGATAAGGAAGACGTTGACAGCCTCCTTGCTGTATCTTAGGCATTGCTGCTCCATCTCAACAGCTTCTCCTACCAAGTAAATACATCCGTTATTCTGCCCTCTACCATCTTCCTCCTGCTTCCTCCTGCTCTGTAAGACACTCTCCTGCTTTACTCATTGATTTGAGCATCTGGCTTCCCTTTTATTCTTCATCTCTTCCTTATCTGTCATCCTTGGTGTCAGTATCCATATTGATAATTTTTTATATTTTGACTTCCAAGTTTATTTTTACGTTGTCTCTAAGAGCCTTTCTCCCTATTCTGTTTCTAAGTCCCACAGACCTGGCCATACCTGGGACTCAGTTAACATCCTGTGTTCTCTTGGCATCCCTGAGATGATCAGTCTCCAGGAGACCAAGGGCAGACCGTTCTCCAGAGCACACATTTTATTTTCCTACATTCCACCTGGCCATGTGCATCTGAATGCCACTGGTTTTGCCATGTTAGTTAGAGAGGATCCCTCTGTTGCCTCAAATCATAATTCCTTGCAACATCATTGGTAAATCAGTTCTCCTTCACATTAAAGTTATGGCCCTAATGAAGAGGGTATCTTTCATTAGCTTATTATATACCAGGATCATCTCTATGTTATTACCTAACTTTGTATTTTTATCTTGTATATATGATTCATCTACTATATTTCAAGTAGATTGTTTAGTACTCATTTTGGTAGCACATATGCCAACTAGATTGTTTAAAAATGCATGTCCTTTAATGCTTCCAACTGTGGAACTCTTTTAATTTTTTTCCTTCCTTCAAACCTGCCTCCCTTTCTCCTAATATTTTTCAGACTCCATGCACCCCTTCTACTTCATTTGGAATCCATCATAAGCCATTTCAAAAATGTGAATTTTCTCTCCCCCTGGAATTTCTTGTCTCCTCCTTTTAAATCCCTGACACTCTGATGATCACAATCTCTCTCCTCCATTTTTTTTTTAAAGATTTTATTTATTTGAGAGAAAGAGGGAGAGAAAGCACAGGTCGGGGGGAGGGTGCGGGCAGAGGGAGAGAGAGAAGGATAAGCAGATTCGAGCACAATGCAGGGCTCAATCCTGGGACTTTGGGATCATAACCCGAGCCGAAGGCAGATGCTTAATAGACTGAGCCACCCAGGTGCCCCTCTCTCCCCCATTCTTGATTCTAGGCTTCTTAGTGTTGTACGAGAAAGTGAAAAATGATGACAGTTCTTCTATAATTTGACCCTTTCTGCTTACAATTGGTATTGTGATTCTGAATGATTTTCTTTTTTTTAAATTAATTATTTATTTATTTTTAAAGATTTTATTTATTTATTTGTCAGAGAGAGAGAGCACAAGCAGGGGGAGCGGCAGGCAGAGGGAGAAGCAGGCTCCCTGCTGAGCAAGGAGCCCCCCGCAGGACTCGATCCCAGGACCCCGGGATCATGACCTGAGCCGAAGGCAGATGTTTAACCAACTGAGCCACCCAAGTGTCCCTTCTGAATGATTTTCTATCCTATTCACCACTATCTCTATTTTGTAAAGATTTTGCTTCCTTGTTAGCGCCCCAAAACTCTCCCTTCCCGTGGCCTGCCTTCCTTCTTTTCTGAGAATGAGGCCATTTGATATATGTCCCTTCTGTGCATTCTGTATTTCAAGTTGTGCTTTAATTGTGCTCAAGTCAATGTTGTCATGGCAGGGAGCATTTGCTTTAATTTATCATCATTTTTAAAGAGAGAATGTCTGCCAAAGATTATAATAACAGCTAATACTTAGTGAATATTCATGTGCTAGCCCTGTAGTAAGTGTCTCACAAACGTTACCTCCTTGGACTGTGCTGTGGTCATTAGAGCTGTGTAACAGTCTGTGGCTCAACACCTTGGGGTAACATCTTAAGTATTATTGTGCAGTTTTTTTGGATAACTTTCAGTAGACTTTTAAATACTGAAGCCCAGTGTGTGAAATAGTCTTTGCAATCTAAAAACAATACACACAAGTATATATTTCACTTAGATTGATAGAAGAGACAATAGCTAATGATTTGAAACGTCATCTAGAAGATAGGCTCTTAGGAAATTTGACAACATTTTTTACTCCCTGGAAAAAATGTGAATTGGAAATAAATTCAGGAATGTGAATGACATGGCCTTTTTATGTTAGATTTATTTAATTTAGGATTATGTTAATTGAATATCCACTTATCAGCTTAATGATGTTTAATAGAGATTCTTATTAACATATGGTTTCAAAGGCCAGTGAAATTGTAAAATCTAATGAAAACAGAGTTCATAGATAAAATTCTATCTTTCCTTTCTTTTATGAGCCTCTTAAGAATTCAGGGCACCCTTTTAAGAGCCCTTAGAGAAGATTAACCTTTAACATCATGGTTACATCTGTTATCACATTCTACAATGTCACTGACACCACTTTTAGCCTTAGCCAGTTGATTTTGCTAACCATATTGTAAAACTAGTAACATTTCCTTCTCTCAAGTCAAATAGAGGAAGATTCTGTCCCTCTCTTCTTTCTTTCCCCCCCCCGGTTCAGCACTTTCTGAGAAGGTGGAAATGTTCTGTCTCTGTACCATTTGGTGTGGTAGCCACGAGCCACATGTGGTATTTGGAGTGCTTGAAATGTGGCTAGTCAATTGATGACGTGAATTTCAAATTTTATTTAATTAACTTCAGCTTCAATGGAAATAGCTACATGTCACTGGTGGCTACTGTATTGGAAGCACAGCTTTGGTGTTCTTTTCAGCACACACTGAATTCCTTTTTGTCCTGGTCATCTTTACTCCCTTTCTGGGAGCAGGAATAATTCCTCTTACTGTAACTGGTTATGCTTGCACTAATAAAGGTATTTTCTTTCATTATAACTTGATTTATAATCTATGGGTTTTACCATAAACTAAAAATCAATTTCATTTGTCATAAAGATACCACATTGGACATTTAATTCTGTGCATTCCTTACACGACAGGGGATAGTATGCATTTGCTCCCTTAATTTGGGTCATTGTATTCTTTGATGGACCTACTTTGCAAATGGCTCTTCACTTGTCTATAAATATGTCTGCGTAGTTTCTATCTGCCATCTTAAATGCTGCCCATAATGAAAGCGGTGGAGTTGGAAAGAGGTTAGACTGCAGTTTGGATCCCAAATTCCCTCCTTGAGCAAGTTTTTTTCTTCTCCAAGCTGTGGTTCCCTCAGAGAACTGTTGTTAGGTTTCTTATATCAGAGCATATTTGGTTAACTTGTCTTTCTCCCACCTTGATCCCAGGACTTTTCATTTCTGAAAGTGTGTAGTGCCTGATAATCAGTGCGAGTGCTCCATAGAGGTTTGTAGTGAGTAAGTGGAAAGCTGTATTTTATTTTTATAAATGCCCCTGCTGACTCACTCACACTGTTTGCTCTCTTTTTCATATCGGTACATTAGGAGAAGGAATAGAAACTTCTCTGAAGAAATATTGAAAAGGAAAGGCTTTTGTGATTAATTTATTTATTTTAGAGAGAGCTAGAGAGGGAGAGCATGAGAGGGGGAGGGGGCAGAAGGAGAGGGAGAAAGAGAATCTCAAGCAGACTGTGCACTCAGCTTGACACGGAACTCGATCTCATGACCCTGAGACCATGACCTGAGCTGAAATCAAGAGTGGGACACAACCTGCTGAGCTACCCAGGTGCCCCAAGGCTTTTGCGATTTAAAATAGATATTAATTTACAGTTTCCTCTATATTATATTTGAATGATGGGGTACCATTTTTTATGGATCCTTACCTTCTAAGAAATTTTTGCATTATATATATTTAAAAATAGTTGGTCACTTAAAAATGTTTAGAGACTTGTAAAATAAACGATTCAGTGTAACAAGAGCTAACTTGTATAAAGCATATTCTATAGTAGACATCATCCTAGGTTGATACATTCAGTGAAACTATCTCTAGTTTTGCACATGTCAAGTACCCAAAGAATAAACTGAAACAGGTGAGAATTAGGATAATAAACCAGTTATCCAGAATGTGAGTGCCCGCAGATATGAGTTAGATAAAGAAATGTTTTAAGATTCTGAAAATATGATTGATGACTGACTGGTCATCTATAGTTGTGAGGAAGGCGAAGCTTTAAAATGTTTAGAGTAAAATTGAGAAAGTACAAGTACACCAAAAACAAGTTTAAGGTTTCTACTTGCAAAGCATTCAACCCAGTGCCCAAGAAAAGGCTTTCATCTTGAAAGATGAAAGAATTAAATTGAAACTAGAACACTGAAGGCTACTATGGAAGCATGCATTTATTTGGGCATATGGTAGTAATCCACTGAACACATAGTAATAATCTACTGGAGAATAACCAGAACAGATTTTCCAGGCAAAGATTCTGCCAGATCAACTTGCTTTTTATGATGGAAAAAGGAAGATGCAGATAAGTACATATACCAGTGTTATCTCATTTATTTCAAAGTCACTTTAGTATCTATAAAAAACATTGCCTTCATCTTTATGAAAAGTCCTGCAGGTGCTGAATGGGATAGATTTCAATGATCAATTTCATTATTTTATGCAGTCAAAAGAGTTAATTACATTGGGAAAAAAAAATGTTTGCATGTTCTTCAATACAATGAGTGTGTGTAACCAGATTTCAAAGGATCTAACGTCTGATTTAGTTATTGATTAAAGAGTTAAACTACAGACATTGAAGAAGCAGGATGAAATAATCTAAAATAGGAGGTCAGGGTATGTGCTTAAGTGTTTTTCACATAGAGACGCTCAAGCACGTCTTGATTGACTAAAGGCCTTTGATGTCTAGCTGTCTTTTTTTTTTTTTTTGGCATTTTAAAAATACTAGAAAGAGACTTTTAGTCTCAGGAAAGAAACTGAGGGTTGCTGAAGTGGAGGGATGGGGTGGCTGGGTGATGGAAATTGGGGAGGGTATGTGTTGTGGTGAGCACTGTGAATTGTATAAGACTGATAAATCACAGACCTGCACCCCTGAAACAAATAATACATTATATGTTAATAAAAAGAAAAAAAAATACTAGAAAGAAATTGCAACACCTCAAATATATTTATGGCAAAATGATTTGTAACTGGCAGAGTTTTCAGTTAATATAATCGAAATTATTTAGCTCTTCTCTATGACAAGTAAAATTACTATTTATCACGGATAGGTAATTACATATTTGGCCTAAAATTAATCAATATGAATATAGAAAAGCTGGCACTCATGCAGAATCAGGATCTCATTAAAGCAGAATTTTGTAAAGTGAGGTCAATCATACCACCTGTAGAATGAATAGAAAAGATTATAAATGCAAGAGAACAAACTTAATCATACAATTCTCAAAGAATTATAAAATACCTCAAACTTCTTTCTGTATTTACAAATAATTTTTTGTTATTTCATATCTAGGTCTTTTGAATAAGATACGTCATTTTAGAGTTTCAATAGTTTGTTTTATATTAGCCAGCTGACAATGGAACTATAAATAGATTGCAGGTTAACTGGCCTTTTGTATGTGACTGAATGCTGGTTCGTGGTATTTCAGAGATATGCAGAACTCCATTTTTTTTTTCTTTTAGCCAAGAATATTGGATGATAGACCATGATCATTACTTTATGAACTAGAGATGAACTAGAGATCAGATCATTCTTCTGAAAACATGAACTTTTAAACAAAGACAGGATATTGTTGAATGTCTATTGCTGGAGTACCACCTAATGTGATCAATGGGAAAATACTTGTTTGAATTAACTATAGCAGAGCTATCAGCTTTAGGAACAGATGCTCAAGTCGATCAGATATCCAAAAAGGAAATTACTGATAAGGCTGAGAAACAGTAGAGGCTGTCCCTGGTTGATTGGTCTCCTATTACTCAGGGAAGGAGCAGTTTTATGGAAGAGGGGATCATAATGCCAATGTGAAGGTGATAGCTAACTGAGAGGATGTGAAGCCTGATCAACAGAGGTTTCTTGCACCTGAAGTTGCCCCAGATGAGTCATCTTTTGCCATCATGTCTTTAGTCTTTGGAAGCTGGTGTGAAACAAGGCTTAGGTCTGTTTCCATCAGCCCTGCACCTCTCAGTCTGAAAGGTCAAGGTAATTCCATTTCACACAGTTAAGTGCTTAAGTCCCCACTAACCGTCTGCCCACTGGGATGGTGCAGGGTTGAGTAAACGCTGACTCCTAAAGTCCCTGGAGTTATTTCTGACTGATCCCCCTTTTCAAATTCAGCCCATGAAGTGTGGGCTTGAGACTGGGTAAGTGGGCTTTCTTCAGCGCCCCAAATTTGTGCTTTTATTTGCATTTCTATTCTCAAGGGCTTTTATTCTTATTGGAATCTTAATCACGGAAAATGTATTTCCAAAACATGGTTTCCTGAGTATAAAGTTCATAATTTAAGAATCTGAAGGTACTTTTCTGTACTAAAAACAGAAATAGTTATTGAACCAAAGACCTCACCTTTAAACCAGAGTATGAAGTACTGTAATCGATGATTTTTGCCCAGTTGTTTTCTATTCACAGTAGACATTTGTCACTGGACACCAGTCAGCCTTAAGCCAAATTGTGTTCTATCAGGCAATGACTTATTGTTTCCCAACTTTTTGAGATAAATGCTGGTGATGTTCTGCTTTCAGTAATTTATTGAGTTTTAAGGGAAATTAAGACAGTAATTTCCTTTCCTAAAAAATTAGCTCTTTTAGAAAGAAAAATAACATGGGCCTGTTGTACATACTCAATTAGTACATAAATATGTAAAAATTAAGTGTTTACTGTGTTTTCAGTAGTAACCCCATCTAATATGTATCTTTGCAAACATGTTATATGCATATAGTTGCTTTCTTTTCTTCTCTCTATCCCTCTCTTCATATATATGGATGAAAGGAGAAGAAAATTATATTTGAGTGTGCGTATATATTATACATAAGCTACTGAAACTTGCTTTTATAATTTTACATTATATCATGGTCATTCTTCTCAAAAGACTCATATTTATGCCTTTGTGGTGTGTAGTTATCCGTTTTAAATTTTGATAGATATTACCAACATATCTGCATATTTCATCTTCTTCAAAATAACTGTTTCTTATAGGATTTTTCTTTTTAACAAGAAGTCAACCTCTTTCTGGGATGTGAACATTAGTTGGTCATACAAGATTGTGAGTCTAAGGGAAGATATATAATTTTTGAAAACTTCTAAATGTGGTCAATACTGTCTCTCACCAGGGCCCATTTGGAGGCCAGTGCTGAGAAGTGGAACAGGTTGCTGACATCCTTAGAAGAACTGATCAAATGGCTGAATATTAAAGATGAAGAGCTTCAAAAGCAAATGCCCATTGGAGGGGATGTCCCAGCCTTACAGCTCCAGTATGATCACTGTAAAGTAAGTTAGCTGCATCTGGTGGGGACCTTTTTTAATTTTTTTATTTTCAATTAGCCAACATATAGTACATCATTAGTTTTTGATATAGTGTTCAGTGATTCATCAGTTGCTTATAACACCCAGTGCTCATCACCACACGTGCCCTTCTTAATACCCATCACTTGGTTACCCCATTCCCCCACTCCCCTCCCTCTGTAACCCTGTTTGTTGATGGCAAAGTATATACTCAAAATTCTAGATAAATATCTGAGTTGAAGCAATCAACACAGGATTTCACCCTTGCCCCCCATTTCTTTTATTTATTTATTTATAGATTTAATTTATTTGAGAGAGGGAGTGCGAGCAGGGGGAAGGGCTGAGGGAGAGGGAGAGAATCCTCAAGCAGACTCCCCGATGAGCTCGGAGCCCGATGTAGGGCTCAATCCAGTGACCCCGAGATGATGACCTGAGCTGAAACCAAGAGTTGGACGCTTAACCGACTGAGCTACCCAGGTGCCCTCCTACCCCCCATTTCTAATTATCAGTATTTAGACACTTAATTTAAGTTGCATGTATTACTTCCATTTGTTTCAAATTAATTTCTCTTCATATTTAATTAATTTTTTTCAAACGTTACAGATCTCTAAAGCATCATATTGCTTTTAGCGTATCAACATTTATCTAACTTTCTAATAGATTTTAAAATATTAATATATTCTATTGGGGAAATATTCTTACTACAAGTGAGTTCTTAAACTGAGAAGGCATAGAGTTATAAAGAATTGCAAATTATCATGTTTATCATGTTTATAATAAATGGAAGTGAAAAAAATAAGGACCTGTAGAAGTATGAATATAAAGTCTTAAAGCAAATGAGGGCCATAGTATTTAGATCATTTTATATGTTTTATTTTTCTGAACTTAGACCTTTTTTTGAGTTACATTTTTATTCTGCTCAAATTTCTGTCTCTCTGCAAATCTGTACTTTTGTACTTTTACTCTGAGAAGCAGATATGCTGAAATGTTATCAACTGACATGTTAATTCTTAGAACTTTGTATTATTTAAATTCTTTGCCTTATTAACTCTCCATTTGTTTATTTAGTACTCCTTCATGTCCATTTTCTCATGTACTACACATGGGCTTGTGTTGTTATATATGTATAGTTTTTACTCTTCACATGCAATGCAAGTTCTCATTCTAAATCTGTACATTTCAATGTGATGTTAGAATTCTCTTCCCTTTGGAAAAGCCACAACACTAACACACGCATCTTCTAAAGGAGGAAAGGAAGATGTCATCTAGGTAATAAGTTTGCTTCAAAATGATAAGACCTTGAAATTTATTTTACTTTGGGTCCTTGTGACTAGGTTATTCAAATTACCATTTGGGTAAATTTTCCCTTTCTACTTGAAAAGAGACTGTGATAGAGAGAGTTCCAAGATAAGAGAAAAGAAGACACTGTTGGAATATAATATGCAAAATAATCATAACAACAACAACAACAAACAATGACAGAAGATTTTAAATCACTGATTTAGGAAAATCATGTTTCTCCTTTTTCAGCTTCCCCTTCTATTAATTATTCATATACCTTTTTTGTGGATTCAGGTGATGAAATAGAATAATACAGAGCTCTTCTAATGGAAGTGCTCTGTTAAGGAATAAAATCTGCTTGTGACCATGTTCTGCTAGTTTTGATTAAAACCTAGTTCTTGAGGCATGAAATGATTTTCCTCTTCCGGCCTTAGCAAGTAAAATGCACATCAGTGTTTCCAGTAAGTGCTGGCTATGTTCTTTCTAAGCCCTCCTCTGAACAAGGCCAGCCTCTTTTAGGCTGTGTTTCACTTAGAGTCTTAGAGTGCAGTTGCTCTGCACCATCCCTTTAGGCCTGGGTGTTTAGATAATAAATATAATACTGATAATGATGCTGATGATCATACTGGTTCATTCGTTCAGCAAGTATTTATTGAGTGTGTCATATGCTTCAGGCACTATTCTAAGCATTGGTGAGTCAACAGTGAACATGATAAAGTTCTTGCCTGACTCCGAGTAGTAAGAGAAAGACATTAGACAAGCAGTAAATACATAATAGGTCTCATGGTAATAAGTACTATGAAAAAGGTAAAGCAAGGTCAAGGAGAGAGAGAGGGATGGGAGAGTATAAATAGCAGAGGTGCTGTTTTATGTGGAGAAGGTCAGGAAAGTGCCATAAATGAGGTGGTTTTTGAGAAGAGAACCTATGGAAATGTGAGGCAGGAAGTAATGCTATCCCTGGGGAAGACAGCGTAGGGAAAAGGGCATAGACTCACACAGGCCACAGAGGCTGCAGTGTTCTGGTCATATCTGAGGAATAGCATGGGTACCAGTGTTGCTGAAGCACTTCAGCCAAATAGAGAGGTAGGAGATGAGGTTGGGGTGGAGGCAGGGGGGAAAGGAGTTAAATCACCTAGGTACTTGAAAGTCCTTTGTAAGGGCTTGGCTTTTACTCCAAGGGAGATGGGAAACCATGGAAGGTTTTGATAATTATACTGCTGCGATCTGACTTACATTATATGATAATTACAGGTG
Source organism: Halichoerus grypus (assembly GCF_964656455.1). NCBI lineage: Eukaryota > Metazoa > Chordata > Mammalia > Carnivora > Phocidae > Halichoerus > Halichoerus grypus. The sequence goes on along the minus strand of NC_135720.1, from coordinate 20,941,199 downwards.
AAATTATGAAGAATAAAATATAGAGGAGTTCAGAAATGTATTTCAGTAATCCAAGTGGGGGATGGTGATGACTTGAACAAAGGTATAAAGGTAGAGGTAGAAGTAACTGGTTTTTGAATATATTTGGGAAGAAGCAACAGGATGTGCTCATGGGTTGGATATGTGGAATATAAGAGAAAGAGAAGGGCTTATAGTGGCAGGAATCAAAGGTTTTTGGATAAAGCAAATGGGGCAGTGCCTTGGGGGAGAATGTGGGGTCAAGTAATGACTTTATAAGGATGAGGACAAATTCTACATGGTTCTATGCTGATGGGAATGATCTTATAAAGTCGGAAAAGTCAGTGATGCAGGAGAGAGATTAGCAGGTAGGGGATGGGATAGGATCCAGGGTACAAGTGTAGCAGTTGGTCTCAGGTAGGAGGGCAAAGAGTTCATCCCATCTAACAAAAAGGTAGCTTTGTAGATCTGTGTGTGGGAATATTTAGATGTCCTCTTCTGATTGCCTCTGTTTTCTCAGTGAAATAAGGAGCAGGGTCATCAACCGAATACGAGAAGAAGGAAGACAATGTGGAGGTTTGGGGAGAGAGGAGACAGAAAATATAGTCTAGGAGTGGGTGAGTTAAACTAGGAATGTACAAGAAGACCACGGGGCATTATGAAGGGCCCCCGTGAGCTCATTGCTCATGAATTTAAAGTGAGAACAGCCAATGTGAATGTTTTTCTTCACCCATGGTTGAGTTGCCTCACTGAAGGTAAGGAGTGAGTTGGAAAGTTGAATTGAACCAAGCACATGTGATGGAGGAAGAGAGGGGAAAGGGGGTTACAGAAATGCAAGGGAGCTATGGTAATGATCGCATGTGGAATCGAGGCTGGGGGAAGGGAGATCTGAGGATATCGGGGAGATGAGGGACAGTAAAGTGATGTTAGAAGTCAATGAATGGGACACGGCAGGGGGCTGAGAAATCATTCAAGTTAGGGACCTGGGGAGGAGCACAAACTGTAAAGAAAGCTGGTTATAGTCAGAGAAGGGGTGCTAGAAGGGACATTTATTGTTTTTGTTTTGTTTTGTTTATTTTTATTTATTTTTAAAGATTTTATTTATTTATTTATTTATTTGACAGAGAAAGCGAGAGAGGGAACACAAGCAGGGGGAGTGGGGGAGGGAGAAGCAGGCTTCCCACAGAGCAGGGAGCCCTATGCGGGGCTCGATCCCAGGACCCCGAGATCATGACCTGAGCCGAAGGCAGATGCTTAACCGACTGAGCCACCCAGGCGCCCCAAAGGGACATTTATTGTTAATGACAATCTCCGGTGTCTTTTTGCGAGAGTGAGTTGCACAGGTAGGGTGGAGGACCCGGTCTATAGGGAGGAGTAGATAAGGAGCTGAGAGGCGGAGTTAGCTGCAGGATCATCTACAGGGACAGTAAAATCACCATGACCTGATACCAGAATGATGATTATGAGAAGGAAGGGTGATGGTGGGATAGGTTGGGATTGATGTAGTTTGGAAAAATGGTGTTTTCACATCTTTTGAGTTTTACACCCCTGGTTGGGGATGGGGGAGAGGAATAGTGTAAATTGGATATAGTTTAGCACTGCTTTCTAAATTTCTTAGTGCCTGTTACTAGATTTTTCTTGGGTTACTATTACGTCTTTATCATAGTTGCCATCACTTAGCCCGTTGTGCATAATCCAGACTACTGTTGAGGGATGTTCTTTATCAGTAAATAGGACTTATCAGGAGTTTCCATTTAATGGTCTGTACTTCTTTGAATTTTATATTAGAAAGTTTCTATGAATAGCACTGATTGAGTTTCTGAGTATGGGGCCAGGTGGCTTCTCCTCTCGTTGTTAAACCCTCACTGGAAATGATCCTTTGTGACGTTTCATGTGGATCGTAGGTTCTGGAATATGATACTTTATTGTGATCTATCATAGTCTGCCTTCCAATTTATCAGTGATCTAAAACTATAGGCTTTCTTACTATCATCTATTACTAATGTTTTGACACGAGGTTCATTTTTAACTCTGAGAACTGAGCAGCCTCTTATGCCAGAAATAAATTATGGAAGAGATTTCCGAGTAAAGTTTGTGGAGGTGTGTATTAGTTTGCGAGGGCCACCATAACAAAACACCATAGATTGAGTGACATAAAAGAAATTAATCTTCTCACAATTCTGGAGCCTAGAAGTCTGAGATCATCGTGTCTGCAGCGTTGATTTTTTTCTGAGGCCTCTCTCCCTGTCTTCAGATGGCCTTCCCTCTGTGAGTATCTGTCTTTTAAAACTGCTCAAAATACCCTCTTTTTATAAGGACACCAGTCATATTGGACTAGGGCCCTAATGACCTCATTTTAACTTAACTATTTAAAGACCTTATTTCTAAATGCAGTCACATTCTGTCAAAAGTAACCTTCTTTCCCAACTGTCAACTATAATGTTTCTAATCACTATAAATTATTACAGTGAGGGCAAATCACTATGCATCGCTACTATTAGGGCAATATTTAAAGACATGACACCTACCTGTAATTATTTACCTTTCTTACTAAACTTTGCCAGCCATAATCATTGAATAGTCTAACTGTAGTTGAATCTCAGCCTTGCCAATGTTCTAACTTAAATATAATTCTGTAAATTATCTGTAATCTTTTCTTAAATTTAAAATCCCTTTGGGTGTTGGGTATACATGTGGTTATCTATTTCAGGATAGCTTTTTCTTACCTATGTCCTTGGAGAATGTCTTTCCCCCCTGCCTTCCGATTCTTTTTACCAGGAAAAAAAAAATCTTTATTTAGAATTAAAATTATCAATGATTAAAACTGAAAGAGGCTCAAGAAATAGTTTAGTCCAATCCCCTTACTGATAGTGGAAGAAAATGAGAGCCATGGTGTGTTTTGATGAAATCTGAGTTTTCATCCCTGCTTTCCTTTCTCACTTCCAACAAATCCTTATCATTTGCCCACGTGTCTGGCAGTTTCTAGGACACCAGAGAGACACGGATACACAGAACAGACACAGTCCCTGTTTCTTCCCTGTGTTATTAGAAATCATTTCCAACAGGAATTGTGCACTGCACATTGCTATCCCAAATCTCTAGTTGTCTTCCCAACTATCCATTTCTCTAACCCCCAACTTCAGTCCCTTGGTGATAACTCAAGCCTGCTATCCGTTCTTGTACACTTTTATTTCTGATCTTTTCTCTTAAAGAGATTCTATAACTCTTTTTCAATTATAACATGATGTAGCTTTGGACAGAACAAAATAATCTTTAAACTATTTTTTCACAGGTATGTTTAGCAATAAATTTAGGTGCCTTTTCTAACTTCTTGCTGTTTTTGGTCTTTAATTGTCATAATAAAGTTTAAGAGATCTCTTCAATTTTAAAGAACTCTTGCTTTATAGCTTAAAAGTACGTAGTTAGAATCAACCAAAATCAACCCTTAAATGGCTTGATACTAATATTAGGCAAGTTTTTTTGTTTCTTAAAATTTCCCCATAGAAAGAGTGAGACCTTGTATTTGATTTCTAACTTACCCTCTCTTCTTGCAGATAGCTGTCTGAATTACTTTATTTTGAACAATGCAGTACTGTGTCAAACTAATGGGACCTAATCTCTTGATACTAAATTAGAATGTCTAGCGATTCCCAGATGGATTTTTTTTTAAACGAGACGAGAAATTTAACACTGATTTGTTTACTCTTCTAGGAGATAAGATCTCATAAATGCAAGTCTTGAATGTCGTGTACACAAGTCTTTTAAAGATCAGCTTAAAAAGCAATACCACATGACTTTCTGTTGTGGTCAAGACAAATACACATTCACAAGATGCATTAAAAACCACCTGTGCTGATGTCACACAAATTAGCACTTAAGTTTTACATTAACATTTCCAGTGACATTATATACAAAGTAAAAAACAAAGCTAGGTCTCAAAACTTTAGGTGGATGTGGGGTTACTGTGGACTAGAAAACCACTATGTGACTTAAAAGCTGCTTCCAGGGATGTCAAACTCTGATGTCAAAGAGTTATGTGAAGAATTTGAATAAGGTAATTCTAAGTAGACATCTGACTAACCTCTATTCTCAGCACTTTATGAAGTTAAGTGAAATTTTTTTTGGCTCTTGCCCTCTGGATAGTGGCGTATCAGCCTCTGTTCTGAGGCACCTTCTGTTGGGACTTTCTATAGAAGTTAGTGAACTAGAACCTGGGCTTAGGTAGACGTGGTTTCAGTGCTCCCCTCCTCCACTCACTAGCTCTGTGATCCAGGCTCTGGAGCATATTGTCCCATCTCTTCAGTCCTGTTTCTGATCATCAGTATATATAAAGCACTTAGCAGAGTACATTTAGTAAGTGCGCAATAAGCAATGGCTGTTGGAGTCCTTCTTTAGACTAGGACCTATATTTTCTAATGTATTTTTCATTTAGTTGTGCTGTGTCCAAATTTTTAATTTTTCCTCAGATTCATGACATTTGGGCAACCGCAAGTTTTGACGTCAGAACTTACATTTACTATTTTTGCCTATTGGTGGCTTCAGAGATAATTTAGACTACTCAGGAAATGGGATGAAGTCATTGAAACAACATTTTTGAGAATTTATATGGGATAAGATATGAGTCTAGAGACTGCAAAATGACTTACTTCTTGTTCTTAATAAAAGAAAACAGCTTATCATGGAAAGGCCAAGCTCGTAAGACATGTCTGTATGCACTGCTTTAGTTAACTTATCAGAGGTTTATAGGCAAATGATAAATGTTTAACCATGAATCTAATTACCTTTAAACGCAATATTTGAATGTTACCATAATCTATAAGTAAAGAAACAAAATTAATGTATATAATTTTACATTTGCATTTGCATTCACATGACCTTATCCTGGGTCCAGTCTGCTTTCACGGTCACAGACGCCGATGGCTAGAGACTCTGGTATCTCAGATTTATTTGTACAGGCACCTTGGATACTTGGAGGTTGGTTTATGGGAACTCACATACTCTCAAAGTCTTCTGGTTCCTACCTATATTTCTATATTCGAGACCTTGATATGTGTGCATCAGTGACTTAATGACACTTTCTCATAGCCATTCTTCAATAATGGCAGTGCTAGTCACCTCACCACCCACCCACACTATTCACTGAGTGCCTTCTTGTGGTTGAAAACAATGTTAAATATACAAAGGGCAACAAGGCACAGCCTCTGCACTTTAATGACACGTTTTAATAATTTCTGTTCATAAAAGCTCTGTGCTTGTGGCTGTATCCAGATGGAATATTACATATTTAAATGTTTAGGGGATGGCTCTGAGACTTTTAGTTAGAATGGTACTGTAAGGTCATGCTTCAGATCACCTTGTCTGCTTAAAACATGTAGTAATTATAGATAAAATGTAACAATCACCCCCCCCCCCCAGAGACCAAACATAGCAAATTTGGGCTCCAGAATGCAACAGACATTCCACAGACCAGAAACAAAGCAGAAAAGCAAAGTGGTTAGTAGGGTTGATGGTGCTGGGGAAAGCTCCCCAGTCCTGGATGCTGAGCAAGCAGAAAGCCCTATAGCAGTCTCTGCTTAAGATTGCTCTCTCTCTCACGTTGAAATGAGTGGCTCACAGATTGGCATTCTTTTCTTCTGTCCAAAAAAAAAAAAAAAAAAAAGTCCCAGGAACTGATACAACATCAGTGTATTTTGGACCCTTAATTAAATGTTTATACTTTGGATAACTTGGATATTTTAATCAGTGACTCAGAACATTGATAAGTTTTCAGTAACAATAATAATAAATACTGTGTTCAGTGCTTTAACAGCACATACATATAGGAGACTTATTAAATAATAATAAAAATTAATAATATTTCAAAGGGCTATGACAGTGAAGCGTGTTTAGCCCCGGGCCTGGCACACAGTAAGGAGTGGTCCATATCTCCTCCTGTAACTGCGAGTCTGTCTTGACAGTTTTGATCATTTTTGTTTTGTTTAAAACTGTCTAGGCTATATGAGTTGTTTTAATTAAATAAAGGTATATTAATACCTATTATTTACCATCTAATACTGCCCCATATAAGTAGTCCCCCATCACTATCTAGGATTAACTTGCAAAATTAGACAGAGTCACCTTCCAGTCTTTACAAGTATCAGTTTGTAAACAACACAATTGTATTATTTTTTTCTCATGTGGGTACATATTTAATATCCTCAAATATCAAAATAAATTACTACTTTAAAACATACGGTGTTTTTTTTAAAAAAAATAGTGTTTTTAATGATTTTTAGAATAAATGGATATAGTTGAATTTTCCCATCTAATGACCTAAATTTTTTGTATAATTTTTATTTTTTATTTTTATTTATTTATTTTTTAAGATTTTATTTATTTATGTGACAGAGAGACACAGTGAGAGAGGAAATACAAGCAGGGGGAGTGGGAGAGGGAGAAGCAGGCTCCCCGCCGAGCAGGGAGCCCGATGCGGGGCTCGATCCCAAGGATCCTGAGATCATGACCTGAGCCGAAGGCAGACGCTTAACGACTGAGCCACCCAGGCACCCTTTTTGTATCATTTTTAATGGTTTATAGAAAGTGAGGTCACTTGTATGCAACTTCACTTTCAAGAATGTGAGATTATCATTCAGTCAACAGTTACTTAGAAAGTTCCTACAATGCAGTCGCATTCATTTGTAATATTAGGGATTTATTTCCAGTCACATGCTTTAACACTGGATTACATTGCAGATGCAGTTTTTGCTATTCACTCTGCACTTCATTTTCTACACAATGTAAATTCTCAGTTATGTGGGGGCAGCTGTCAGAGCTCTGACACCCTTTCTTTAATAGAATACATGTTTGATTTTAGCAAAAAAAAATCACCAAAAATAATTGAAAGTGTATGATTCTGGTATAATTTTTTATAGGTTTAGATCCATTCCCTCAGGGCCCTTCTGTCCTTTACTTAATTTAATTCCTCTATTCAAACCTCATTATGTAAGAGTCAGGACATTTGAGTCTGAAACTGACTTGCTGAAATACACTTGCAAACTTGCTTACTAAAGTAACAAATTCAAACATTGTCTTTATTTTTTTTTTTTTTTTAAGGATTTTATTTATTTATTTGAGAGAGAGAGCACAAGAGGGGGGAGCGGGAGAGGGAGAAGCAGACTCCCTGCTGAGCAGGGAGCCCGATGCGGGACTCGATCCAGGGACTCCAGGATCATGACCTGAGCCGAAGGCAGTCGCTTCACCAACTGAGCCACCCAGGCGCCCTCAAACATTGTCTTTAAATCAGCAACATGCCACCATGAAATTGAGGCTGTGTGTGGGGGGGATTGTTCTCCCTGCTAAAGTAATCTGAGACTCTACCTGCAAACCTGTAACTTCAAGGTCTTGCTGTGTGATGAAGTTACCAAATATGGGACATTGGCCTTTTTCTAAAATTGATTAAATTAATTTCCAAGTTCCCCCTCCAGTCTTTGGTGCCTCCTTTGACTTCATTCTTATTAAATGCATAGCCTACTCTAAGGACTGTGAGTAAAGTTGCTACTTGTGTTCCTTCCCAAAGCAGCAGTTCTAGAAGTGAGACTATACCTACTGGCCATACTCCATTTAGTTGTCTGCAGCTGATTTATTTCCTGTGCCTGACAGGTGTCACTGGACTTTACCCCAAAGGGCCATGGACTATCCACGTTTAGAGGGAATGGCAAGGCAGCCTAATAGCTGGCACTATCTGGTGGTGAAATTGAGAGTGGACCACAAATGCAGCAGGAAGGAGAGGTTTGGGAGACCAAGCAGTTACAGTCCACCCCCTGAATGTAACAGCCCATTTCCAATGAACTGCCTCTGGACATATTTAGCTGAGTTTCATTTATCTGCCAGTTTGTGTATTCATTCAACAGACCTCTATGTTGCTACTGATATTTGCCACATGCTTTGCTAGGCACTGGGCATGTATCACTTCAGAAGACTAATTTTGCTGTCACGGATTTCACCATCTAGCAGCAGAGACAGGCTTGAAAAAAGTAACTACATTGGATACCAAAAGCACTAATGTGTGCATGAGCACATGGCCAGGGAGGCACAGATGAATCATGGTTCTCTGTACTTGGGAAGACCGGGTAAGGCTTCACAGAGCAAGTAGCCTTTGAGCTAAAAAGAGATTTCGGAATAAGAATTCTCTAAAAGCTGTTATCAAAACTCCTGGAGGGAAACTCCTCCAAATTCGTCATGGCATGACTGGAGTATGCAATAGAGTAAGAGGGTGTTGCTTACCTCCCTTTTCAATTTTACTTGAGAGAGAAAAAAAAATACAAGTTCAGCACCTTCTGCAGTGCCTGGTAATAGTAGATATTGAATATATTTGCCAAATGAAGGAATACATTTATGTGTGCATATATTTTGAAAATTGTAGGGAAGAATACTCTTATTACTGTGAGAAGCTGGAGGATTCCTATTTTAGTTTTAGCATTCATACTTAGTATTCTGACTCAGGCATCACTTTTTACGTCAATGGGGTGGAACCAAAATGAATTTGTATATTAAATGTTCATTTAGGGATGTTAACCAAAACTTTTAAAGCTCTATGAAGGAGTTTTTTTTTTTTATTTTGTCTGCATACTAATGAAAAGTAAGCCTGTTTTCTTTTCCTTTTCTCATGTAGTTTTATTAGTGCTATCAAATTTAATGACTCTTCTGCCCTTTTTTGCTGTCATACTATAATGACTTCAGATCCATATATGCTGATTTAGCTTTGAAAGCAAGTTGGGAAAAAAAGTAAATTACATTCTAACAGATTCTCCTTATGTTTGTATCATTTATTTTTTCTGCTTGTATTCTCCAGTACGTAGTTAAGTGTTTTTTTGAAACCAGAAGCTAAGAAAGCCTGCTGTACCAGCAATACTTCTATTCATTGGTTGAGATGCCTTGCATTGAGGGCCAGCTTCGTGGGTGTGTGTCCCATGCAATTACAATCACTTAAGGCTCCACTCTTAGATGGGCCCTGCACTTGGTTTAATGCTCTGCTGCTGCCATCTTGCAATTCTTAGTAATATTTGAAGAAGGGGCTCTGTGAATTCTATAGTCAGACCTGCTGGCATGAAGAAAAACATTAATGTTTATGTTTTGACATACATAAAACAACACTTTTACAATAATGAAAGCCTCTTAAAACTTATTGCAAGCATTTTCTTTCTCAAGTAAGCCATCCTGAGCCTCCACTCTCACTTAGATGCCCCTCACTGTAACTTCTGTCTCTGTGCATTAGTGTCAGCTGAGATGTGGCCAAGGGTCCATTTTCAGTCCTTCTTTTCTTGTCAGCTCACTAACTGTTTCTCTGTTCGGTCTCTTTACTTGACTTCTAGGACACCACTCTGTGCTGGTTTTCTTCTTACCTCCCTGGTAGCTCCTTCTCAACCTCCTCTGCTGGCCCCTCCTCAGCCTCCTAAAATTGGGATGCACCAGGGGCCAGGCTATGCCAACTTCTCTATACCTATTCCTTCCTGAACTCATTGTTTCCTGGTGTTACATGCCATCTATATGCCAAATTTATATCTCTTTACGTGGCATCTCTACTTGGGTATCTAATAGACATCTCAAACTTAGTAAGTCCAAACTGAATTCCTGAACTTGCTGCACAAAATCATTCTACCTGATCTCCCCCATTTCAATGGAAAGAATTCTGTTGTTGCTTAGATAAAAAAATAATAATCACCTTCAATCTTGTCTTTCTCTCATATTCCCTCTATTAGAAAATCTCGTCAGTTCTATGTTGAAAATGTAGAATCAGAATCTGGTTATGTCTTACCATCTATTAGGAGCTACAGTTATCAATCTCTGTTATCCTTAATACAGTGGCCAGAGTGTTCCTATTCCAGTGAATCAAAACTCTGTAGTGTTTTCCTGTTTAATTCAGAATAAAAGCCACTGTTCTCAGAATGGTCTACAAGACCCTCCATGGTGTGACCTACCTCCTACTCACACCTTGCTCACCTCATTCCTGGTGTTTTCTCTCGTAAAGTCTGGTATCAGCCACGCTGGCCCCTAGCTGTGCCTTCGGTTGCAGCACCGTGTTGTCTTCAGTGCCTAGAATGCTCTTTACCTGGTATCCACATGATTAACTCCACTGTTTTCAGATGTTTGTTCTATGGTACCTCCCCAGGGAAGCCTACCCAGACTTCTCTACACCAGTCGAAACCCCCTTCCCAGTACCCCTTTCTCTGTTACCCTGTTCTACTTTTTTCTTTTTCCATAATATTTATCATCCTCTATAATTACTTACTTATTTTCTGTTGTCTCTTTGTCTCTGCCAGACACTTTAGATAATCAATATTTGTTGAATGTTAAAAGAATGAAATATACCCAAAGATAACAAATATACCCAAAGATAATCCAGAGGTATGGTTGTTCCTTTTTTTTCTCTTTATCTCTCTTTAATCCCTTTTTACTTATTCATGTTCAAAAGAATATCCCCTTTTGAAGATATTTCTACTTTGAATAGATGAATCTTTAATAAAGATTAGCTGACAGAAATATAAGTAATAGTATTTCCTGAAGAGCTAAAAATAATTTCAATTATATGACATACTTGAAGTTGTAAGAAAATTAATCAACACCATTATACTTTACATTTTAATATTATAGCCAGTTAAGAGGTTGCCTACTTTCTGTTTTAATATTACTTAAATTACTCAAATCAGGAGTTGGAAAGATTTTTGTCTAAGGGGGAAAGCATTGACATATCTCTAATTGTTGAGATAGCTTTTAAAATGTAGCTTATTTGCCCTTATATACTAAATACTGCTGGGTTCTCTCTTGTGTAGAGATTTGACACCTTGCAAGCTAGATGGGTTAAGATTCCTCACAGACACAGGGAATGCCTCATTCAGTGACTCTGTTGTCATGTGTTACATGTTTTGAATAAATTTAGCTTCAGAGAGATCATGAGGTAAAGCATAATGGGAAAGTTTCATGGTTGTTGTTGATATAAAAACTATGCTTCTAAAATACATTTGTAATTATTAATAATGCCATTCATTAAAAGTAGTAATTTGTGCTTGCTTCGGCAGTACCTATACTAAAATTGGAATGATACACAGAAGATTGGCTGGGCCTCTATGCAAGGATGACATGTAAATTCATGAAACATTCTGTATTTTTTCAAAAAATTAAAAATAGAATTACCATATGATCCAGTAATTCTACTTCTGGGTAATTATCTGAAGACATTGAAAACATCAGTTTGAAGACATATATTCATGCCTGTGTTTATTTACAATAGCCAAGATATGGAAACAACCTAAGTGTCCATTAGTAGATGAAGAAGATGTGGTATATATACGATGAAATATCACTCATCCATAAAAAATGAGTTAAATCTTGCTATTTGTGACAATATGAATGGACCTAGAGGGTATTATGCTAAGCGAAATAAGTCAGAGTGCGAAAGACAATACTATATGATCTCACACATGGAGTCTAAGAAACAAATGAATAAACAAAACAGAAACAGACTCATAGGTACAGTAAACAAACTGTTGGTTACCAGAGTGGGGAGGGGGTGGTGGGTGGGTGAAATAGGTGAAGGGGACTAAGAGCTATAAACTCAGAGTTATAAAATTAGTAAATCATGAGTATATGATGTACAGCATAAGGGATATAGTCAATAATACGGTAATAGCTTTGTATGATGACAAAAGCTAACTAGAATTATTGTGGGGATCATTTTGTAATGTATAAAAACATCAAATCACTATGATATATACCTGATACTAATAGGATATTGTATACCAGTTGTACTTCAATAAAAAAGCAAAAGTAAATAAAAGTAATAATTTGTTCAATGATAAATGAGCTAGATTCCATTTAATATTCCTTTCTTAAAAGAATAATTTTATTTTTTATTTTATTTTTTTAATTTTTTAAATTTTATTATGTTATGTTAATCATCATGCAATACATCATTAGTTTTTGATGTGGTGATCCATAATCCATTGTTTTAGTATAACACCCAGTGCTCCATGCAGTATGTGCCCTCCTTAATACCCATCACCAGGATAACCCCTCCCCCCCCCCAAACCATGTTTGTTTCTCAGAGTCCATAGTCTCTCATGGTTCATCTCTCCCTCTGAGGGAGAAAAGTATAATTTTAAATTATGAAAATAATATCATTACAGATTGTATAAAATAAAGAACAAAAAATTGGCCTTAAGTTTACCACTGTAACACAACCATTTTCATTTTGCATGAGTATTTTCTTTTTGCGTATTTATCTTTCACACAGTCCTAATAGGGTACATAGTTTTTATCCTGTCTTTTTTATTTAGATATATGTCATGTCTGTTTCTTCATGTTGTTATGTAGTCATTATCATAGTCATTTTCCAAGGTTACATAATGGTCCCTAGTGTAGCCATACCGTAGTGAGCCTAAATATTTTCCAGGTGTTAGACATTTAAATTGCTTTCAAATTTTTTAAATCATAAATAACTTTATAATGAAAACTTTTGTGTTTGTAGCTTTTTTCTGGATCGTTTTCCTAGGATATATTCTCAAAGGTGAAATTCTTGTTTCACGCAATATGAACATAGTAATGACTCTTGATATATTGCCAACCAACTTTCCCAAGTGATTGAACCAATTTTCCGCCTCTAGCAATGTATGAAAGTGAAGTTTCACTGCACCCTTGCCTGTGATTTCTCATTTCCCCCCCTCTTTCCTTGAACCTGGTATTGTTAGCATTAAAATGCTGGTATCCCATGGCAGGATGGGAATTTAGAGAGCAGTTCTGGGATGTCAGATGTCTGATTCTGTTTTTCTCTCAAAGAGAAGGGAGAGAATTGGTTGAATGTGTTTGATTTGGTTGTACGTCAAAGGATTGGGAAAAAGATATACATTGTTGGACTGATCAGTTGAAGAAATTTGGTATTTATATCAAATTAGTGTATGTGATGTAATCTGGCTAACCATTTTTGCCATCACAGAGCTTTACTTTGCTGTTTTAGTCTGGAACAAATTGGTTCACAAAAAGACATTACATTTATATGTTTTCTAAAATCTAAAGTGACATAAGAAACTTGCAACCCAGTTTTATACTTTCCAAACATTTTCGCTTAATTTTGGAGGATCACATGATTCCATTTTTCTTAGAATTAAATAATTTATCCCTTAAGAGAGTTAAATTCAGTTGTTCTTGCTAATGGAGGGTTGGATACTGGTATTGGTCATCCAAAGCTATAGATAAAGCAGCTAGAACTTTCCTCCATAAGTAATGGTGAATAGAGGCTGAGGAAAGAATTCTGTCTTGGAAAAGAGGTGAGAATGTTGGTAAGACTTTAGGTTAGCATCATTTTAATAGTAACTAGTTTTTCTACAACACTAGTTTTGAGATATGTCCACATTCACTGTCTCACCTGTGAAGTTAGTAGAATGAGAAATTTTGTTATCAACATGCAGAGAAGTTTCGGGACCAACCCAAGGGCTCACGGTGGGTTAGGGTGTGCCTACATGATGTGCATTGGACTGTCACACAAGGCTTTTGGCTGCAAATCTGATTTTATTATACAACAGAACAGTTTTTTAAGCATCTCCTTATTCTTTCCTACATAAATTCATTGAGCTCCCGCTCTACCCTCTGTGGCATAGATGTGTGCCTTCACAGATAGCCCAGTCTGGTCGGCATAGAAGTCAGGACAGCATGTGCGATAAGTGCTGCAGCAAAGCAGATGCCAAGAGCCGGAGAGGCTCAGAGAAGGGAGGGCTGGCTCTGCTGGAGAACCAGGTGATACTTATATTAATGGTGAGGGTGGTGTTGGTGCTGGGTCCCTCAAGGGTCAGGAAGATCCACCCTTGTGGATCTCTTTGACTTTGACCAGTGAGGGCCAGTGAGATTGCTAAGAAAGCACACAGATACTGTGTCAAGAAATAACTTTCTCTATGAAGGGCTAAAGGAGATGACTCCTTCCCTCCTCTGCTGCTCAGAGTTATTCCATGTTGCTTTCTTTGCAGACCAGCTTCTGCAATGGAGGGTTGGATACCGGTATTGGTCATCCAAAGCTATAGATAAAGCAGCTAGAACTTTCCTCCATAAGTAATGGTGAATAGAGGCTGAGGGAAGAATTCTGTCTTGGAAAAGAGGTGAGAATGTTGGTAAGACTTTAGGTTAGCATCATTTTAATAGTAACTAGTTTACTATTCTACTAACTTCACAGGTGAGACAGTGAATGGGCTACTCCCATTTCTCGGGAGTTCTCCTTCCTTGACTCTGGATTACACAGGACATGAGGAAGGAACACTTGGCGTATTCTAGGGACAGAAGTAAAGACTTTGAGACTAGAAATTAGGGTATTTAGTAGTTGAAGTTGGAGAGCAGGGAAGATCCAGATCTTGATAGGAAGTTTAGAATTGGTTCCAAGTGCAACAGGGAGCTCTTGGAGGGCTTTAAGCAAGAGAGCCAAAGGATCTGCTTTATTTATAATTTTAATATTGTGGTCTAGAAAATTTTAGGAAAAGTGCATCTCAGCAAACTCTGGCACTTGATATACAGACAATTTGGATGATGGCTTTAGAGTAAAGAAAAGAGAGGAGACAGTTGTTACTTAAAGAAGAGGGGATGACACCAAGATTTAGTTCACACCCACGTGTGTGCTTTTTTTCTCCTCTTGTCTCCCCTTGGTCTCAGGGCAGTGTGGCAAGCTGCCATTTAGGACAGAAGGGGATGTCGGAGATTCCTCTCCTCCCTCCAGGTTTTCTTAGACCTTGTTTTCACATCAGGGGATTTGCAAGGTCCTGCCCATGTCAGTGTTCCAGGAGTAACTGATCATACTACTCTTTGCTTGGCCTTAACTCAGCCCCTCCAGTGAGCCAATGCCATGTTCATGATGAAAATGAACAGCCGATTGACTTGAGAGACTTTCAGACTTAAGCCATCTCAGTCACTTCTCTATGCAGACAGTCCCTGACTTAACGATGGTAGACTTACAGTGTTTCAACTTTATGATGGTGCAAAAGCCATAGGAATTCAGTAGGAACTGTACTTCGAATTTTGAACTTGGATCTTTTCCTGGGCTAGCGTTAGGCAGGATGTCCCCTCTCGTGATGCTGGGCAGGGGCAGCCACAGTTCCCAGGCCACCACACAATCATGAGGGTCAGTGACCGATCCTATTGACAACCATTCTGTCTCCATGCAATCATTCTGCTTTTCACTTGCAGTACAGCGTTTAATAAATTACATGCACTGTCCAACTTTATTCTAAAATAGGCTTTGTGTTAGATGATTTTGCCCAGTTATCAGCTAATATAAGTGTTCTGAGCACATTTAAGGTAGTCTTAGCTAACCTATGATGTTTGGTAGGTTAGGTGTATTCAGTGCATTTTTGACATAGGATATTTTCAGCTTACAATGGGGCTTATGGGGTCGTAACCCCATAGTAAGTGAAGGAAGATCTATACCTTCTTATCCCTTAATCCCCTGTCCTTCCCAGTGATAGCAGGTGGGGAGAAGTGTTCCTAGACATTGCAGGAGGATCATTGAGAGTCTCTCTTTAGGCATTTAAGATTGAATAAGGAGCAATTTACTCTGCTGCCTGACACTCATACCAGGAAGCTGCCAAACAGTACCCTGAGTCTGAAAGGGGGCAGAGAAGTGACAGGAAAGGTGGGCTCTGCTGAGTGGGGTTCGGGGCTCGGAGAAATTCTGTTGAGCATGAAAACACTGAGATTTTTGCTAGTTAAGTTCTGATATTCGAATCAGTTTTTCACTAATCTGACATTCCAGAGCTTCCTTTAGTTTAAATGAGACGCAGAAGCTGCTTAACAGGGAAAACAATGAGAGACTAGATTACCTGCTTATTCTGTTTCCTTGAATTGCTTTTCCCTTAATTACCTTTACTCTAATTCCAGTTTCTTTTTCAACACAAGGTTGCTTGTGCCCCCTCCACCTCTCTCCATCTTCTCTATATTTCCTCAGTGTCCTGTTTGTTCTTCTCTCAAAGATTTGTGGCACTTAACACATTGTGACCAGCATTCTCTTCACTTTAGACTGTAAGTTCCCCAAGGATTGGGATCGTGGCTTATTACCATCTCCTCTTGTGCTTGGCATATTTCCTTCAGATTATCTGAATTTACTAGGTTTTAAATTTTTTATTTTGGTGGAAATCTTTGTTGGAAAATTCTATAATATACTCTTACGCCACCTTAGGATGAGAGAGACATTGAACATTTTCTTATGGCCATGGGACAATCATTTTGCTCTCCATTTATTATTCTTGACTTCTGAGGTATCTGAGACCATATTTCCTGATATTAAAAACTTCAGAGCATGCAATGTTTAATATAGAGTTTCAATTTTAGTTTTTGAAATTATTTTGTTTCTCCCTCCTTGTTACAACTGATCTGGTCTACCGCTTATAGGATGAAGCTTGATTTCACATGTGCTTGCCGGGGGTGGGGAGGGAGGAGATTGAGGTCTTTGAATTATCTATTAGAATGGAAAATGCATAAGCTTTGCAGTAAGGTTGTCACACAGAGTCTTCTTAGGTCAATGGCCAGGCCTTGAGTCAGTAAGGTAGCTAGATGTCTGCTGTGTAAAGAAGTGTGTGGTTACTATCAACCACAAAGACTTCCTTCCTTCTAAGTTTCACGATTCGAAACATTTTTACAGAAGCAGTCACCCTCATCCTTTGTTTACCCAGCTCTGACAGTGCCAGCCTGCTAAGCCAGGCAAGCAGTCCCCTCAGGACCTTTGTATTTGCCGTTCTCCCTGCCTGGATTGCTCTTTTGCCAGATATTCTTATGGTTGGCTTCCTCACTTCCTTCAGCTCTTTCTTCAAATATCACTGTCTTTGAGATGCCTTCCGTGACTACTTATATAAAATAGTACCAACCCCCATGCCTCCCCCAGCCTTTCCTTTCCCCTTTATCCTGTGTGGTAGATTGTTATAATAATGAATCATGATTCTCTGTATCTCAGCCCCTATGCTGAGGATCGTCGCTCTTCCCCTCACCAAGAAATGCACTGTATTTGTCCATTCTTTTGAATCTATGCTGGGCCTTGTGACTTGCTTTAAATAATAGAATGTGGCAGAAGTGCAGATTCTAGAGCTGTACTATCTGATGTGGTAACTCTCAGCTATATGTGACCACTTGTATTTAAATTAAATTAATTACAATTAGATAAAATTTAAAATCCAGTTCTTCAGTTCAATTAGTCATATTTTCTTCAGTTCAATTAGTCATATTTCAAGTACCAAATGTTGCAAGCCACCTGTTGTTACCGTATTAGACAACCTGCTTTTAGAGCATTTGTATCCGTGCAGGAAGTTCTATTGGACAGAGCTGTTCTAGAGTCTATGTCTTAAGAAATCTTGCAGCTTTCACTCTACTCTTTGGGAACACTAATTACCAGGCTTCAAAGAAGCCCAGTCCAGCCTACAGGGCATTTAGAGACTCTATAGAGGGAAACTGTGGTATTCCAGCCAGTAGCTCACAATATTTTCTAGACACGTGAGTGAACCCATCTTGGACTTGCAATCCCAGTTAAACGACAGATGGAGTAATCTCTGGTGGCAGAGGAGCTGGGCAACTTGCCAATCCAAAAAATCTTGAATAGTAAGTTGTCATTGTTTTAAACCAATACGTTTCAGATGGATTTGATACACAATAGTAATAACAGATTCACCCTTCAATCTAATGACTCCAGTAGTTTTGGGAAACTATGCTCTATGCAGTTACCTCATGGGTTAGGATGTGGAAAAAAAGGGGAAGATGGAGTGAGCCCATACCACACCTTTCAGTGAAATCTGTTACTTGTTTATTTAAGGAGAAAAAAAAGATTTTTGCTATTAATTTAACAATAATCAACAATAAAGTAAAAGGCTTAGTATTGACTAGCTGATAATTAGTTAATAGGAAGGAGTGCCTGGCTAGCTCAGTGGGTAGAGCATATGACTCTTGATCTCGGTGTTGTAAATTTAAGCCCCATGTTGGGTGTAGATATTACTTAAAAATAAAATCTTCTAAAAAATACTTCTGATAATTAGATGATAGGAGAAAGCTAACTCTGCCTCAAAAAATTATTTCCTTTTTTTAAATTTTATGTTATTATGTTATTTTAGTCACCATACAGTACATCATTAGTTTTTTTTTTAATTTTTTTATTGTTATGTTAATCCCCATACATTACACCATTAGTTTTAGATGTAGTGTTCCATAATTCATTGTTTTCATATAACACCCAGTGCTCCATGCAGTACGTGCCGTCAATAATTTGCAAAGTGTATAGTTCAAATAACCCAGAGCTAACTGGAATCCAATACTTTAGGGTATCCAATTTAGGGTAATCACATGTGGGAGACTTTGTTATATTTTGCTCCTCCCTATTTTGGTATCCTACCTAGTATTTAATCTGAAAGCATTCCTTCTTTTATTCCTTATTCCCTAAGCATTTATTGAGTACTTTCTATATATGTCTAGGCAAGCACTGAAGAGAATTTCGAATGATTAAGATGTGAGCCTTATCCTAGAAAAACTGACAATATAATGGAGGGGACAGATGCACGATCACAGTATATTAGGATGAGCTATGCTAGAGAAATAAGTGCTCTGGAAACTGAGGGGGGATAAACTGAACATACAGAATGAGCTACTCCGTTGTGGATGGGTGGGGATAGAAGTTAGACATAATCAGATTACCTTGGGAACTTTTTTGGGAGAACAAACAGAATTACTATTTTATTTTAATACTAACTTTATTGAGATATTATTCACACAGCATAAAATGCAAGTGAACAGTTCGGTAGCTGTTAGTATATTCACAGAATTGTACAGCCATCATCACTATCTAGATTTAGAACATTATCCCAAAAAGAAAACCCACACCCACGAGCTGTCACTCCCCCATTCTTCCCCAAACCATCCAGCCCTAAGCAACCACTGTTCCACCATGTGTATCTATACCCTTATCCCTTTGGGCATTTCATAGTCGTGGGCTTCTGTGTCTGGCTTCTTTCACTTAGCATAACATGTTCAAAGTTCCTCTGTGTTGTAGCATGGATCGTAGTATTTCATTCAGTTTTACTGCTGAATAAGTCTTTCATTATATGGCTATACAACATTTTGTTTATCTGTTCACCAGTTGATGTTTGGGTTGTGTCCACATTTTGGCGATTATGAATAATATTGATATGAACATTCATATACAAGTTTTTATGTAGACATCTACTTTCAGTTCTCTTGGGTATGTACCTAGAAGTTGAATTGCTGGGTTATGTGGTAACTCTATGTTTTTCATTTTAAGAAACTGCTGAATTGTTTTTCAAAGTGGCTGCACCATTTTATCATTCCACCAGCAGTATAAAAGGTTCCAACTTTTTCACATCGTTGGCAATACTTGTTATTGCCTGAGAACAGAATTGTTTTGAATGAAAATATAGAGTCATTAAAATAGAAAAATTCCTATTATATTATGTTATACTCACTTCAGGCATCCCATGTAGAAGTCATGTGATATTAGAACCTAAAGCTGAATGCTACTTTGTAGCTCTGTATACAAAACAACTCTGTTAGGGTCTAATTATCTTATCATTAATGTTCACCAGGTGGTTAGGAAATGCTGGTTTTCTTTTATGTCTAATTGAGAGGTAAAGGGTGGTGAAATGATTATATGTATAATACTGTTGAAAGTTAAACCTATTTCTGACATGCAATTAAATGTAATTGAAATAGGACAAATTGAATAATAAAATTAAATTTGCAAAATATCATATGAACAGGTATTATTAAATGTATGCTCTTCTCTAGGATATTTGGGTGGTGAGTTGGCATTAGGGCTTGAGCCCCACATTTTTACTTACTTGGCATGGTTCCCACCTGCCCACACTCGCCTCTTCTACTTCCCTCCCTTGGCATATCAAAAGAGTTAATCAGACATTCCCCTGCCAATGCCCTATGCAGAGAGATTGGTTTAAAAAGTGCTGAAGTTTCATGTGGTTAGGAAGGAAAATAGATTCTCCAGTCCTGTAGGGCATTCTCAGACTCAGATTTGTTTTTCATGAATCTGGGAGACCTGACAATGATACTGTAAAAAAACAGGAATGTGAATTGGACAGTCATAGCCCCCTACTATCTCGTCCAGCTCTTCAGTGGCTTCCCAGTGCCCATTATTGGTTGTCTCATGCTCCATTAGGACATCATACAGTGGTTTTTGTGACCTGATATCTGCTTGGCTCTTCACTAAGCGTTTATAGTTCCCTAAGTGCGCACACGGTCATACTGCCTTGCTCTTCTGCTAGTGCTTACTTTCCTCTTTTGGAAATACTCTTCTCTCTCTACAAGACTCCATTTAGACACCACCTCCATGAGGAAGCATTTCCAAGCCCCCTAGCTCTACCAGGTCCCAAAGCGCTGGTGTTGGGTGCCTTGTTTACCACAGTGAAAAGCAAAAAGCAAACAAACAAAAAAACCTAGAAAATGTCCTTGGCCTTGTAGAGCTTATCTTTTATCTGAGGGAAACAGATGGAAAAAAAAAAAAAAAAAGATGAGAAACAATAACCATAATAACTAAATACCTACTTTGCCTAGTAGAAGGTGATGGGAAATGTAGCAGATGGGAGAGGTGGAATTCTACATTAAATAGCATGGGTGGGTGGGCCTCATTGAGAAGGCCTCTTGGGAGGAGGAATATGCCATGTGGATATCTGGGGAGAGAGCCTTCCAGGCAGAGTAAACAGCCAGCCAGTGAAATCTCCCATCACAAGAGCATTTGGGTTAAATTGGTAAAATTCCAGCCATCAGGGAAGTTGACTGGCTAGTGTTCCCAAGTATCCTTTCTGTAGACAAATATATATTTCCATTTGGATGTTTGAAATTCTAAAAATAGTTTGTTTTTTTAAGATTTTATTTATTTATTTGACAGAAAGAGACACAGCGAGAGAGGGAACGCAAGCAGGGAGAGTGGGAGAGGGAGAAGCAGGCTTCCCGCCGAGCAGGGAGCCCGATGCCGGGCTGGATCCCAGGGTCCTGGGATCATGACCTGAGCCGAAGGCAGACGCTTAATGGCTGAGCCACCCAGGTGCCCTGTCTAAAAATAGTTTTAACAAAAATCTTTCCGATGCTGTTTCCGTTCCCCAGCCCCCTAGCCAATGCACATTTTGTGGACTCATAATAATCCAGAACTCCCAGCTGGGCACTACTGTACACCTAAATCATACGAATCCTATTATCCTATTTCTCCACCATGAGATCAGGATTCACCCTCTGTGAAGTATATGCCCCGTAATCATTGTGTGTTTCCAGAGGACCAGTACTGCTTCTGTGCTCCCTTCTCTAAGTCACATTCCTTTATGCTCTGTCTTCTCTCAGTTTTTAATTTCCTTCCCCATCATCACCTAGATGGTGTTTCCTGGTTTCCCTTTTGTGCCAAGTCTGTAAATACTGCCCGTGCATCCTCACCCTATTTGATCAACCAGAAGGAGGAGGTGTTCTTCAGATTCCTTCACTTTCCTTTTAGCAGCTTGAGTTAAATAGGTTCATGTCTGGGACTTCACTTTCAAAAAGAAGAAATCTAGCACAGCCCTTGCACATTATTTTAAGAATCTTTACCTCTCCCACATTTACTGGTTAGATTTGGGTTTGGGGGGAATAAATACTCTGGATCACTAAAATTTTTATAAATCTGCTACATTACCCATTGTTTTTCAGTGCTGGCTTTTAAGCAACATGCTCTTTCGTATCATTATTTTATATTTTATATTTCCAGGTGCTTTGGGAAGTAAATACTAGGAGTATTTTCATCAATCTGGAGCTTCTTGCTGTAACAACACAATAATCTAAATTTAAAGAATAGGCTCAAGGGGTGCCTGGGTGGCTCAGTTGTTAAGCGTCTGCCTTTGGCTCAGGTCATGATCCCACGGTCCTGGGATCGAGCCCCGCATCGGACTCTCTGCTCAGCGGGGAGCCTGCTTCTCCCTCTCCCACTCCCCCTGCTTGTGTTCCCTCTCTCGCTGTGTCTCTCTCTGTCAAATAAATAAATAAAATCTTTAAAAAAAATTAAAAAAAATAAAGAATAGGCTCAAGACCTGGAAATGTGTGTATATATTTCTGGATTAAAATATATTTCCCCGTTTCTCTTATGTCTCTTTCTGTTTCCACGTGTCAGAAACTTTAAATGTCAGAAGATCGTCTTATTTGTCTTGAATGTCACACCTTGGGACTTCTTCACAAGCCACATTTCTCGATAGAGTTAGTGAACGTTTTGTCACATAGTCATTTGATGCTCACAGGTGCTAACTGATGTGGGGATTTACTGATTTGTGCTTGCTTCACAGTCTGGTTATGTAGATGCTATAAATTTATCCATGGATTTTAGAGAATGGTGCTTTTTTGCTATTGTTCACTTTATCCTTTTAAATTTTTTGTCAAGATAATAATTTTAAATAGTCAAATTGTATTTACAGTGCTTATTGCAAAAACCAATGTTCTATTCTGTCATTCATCTCCCCTCACCCTTCCCCACCAGTAATGTTCTCTTTTAAATTCATTAGGTGGGGCACCTAGGTAGCTCAGTTGGTTGAGCATCTCACTTGATTTTGGCTCAGGTCATGATTTCAGGGTCCTGGGATGGAGCCCCGTGGGCGCGTGTTCAGCAGAGTCTGCTGGAGATTCTCTCTCTCCCTCTGCACCTCCCCTGCCCCGCTCACTCGCACTCTCTGTCTCTCTAAAATAAATAAATAAAATCTTTACAAAAAAATAAAACAAATTCATTACTGGTGTTTTCCTGGTGTTTAGCTCTGGTTTTCACATCAGATGATTATTCTGGTGTTTCTAGATTTTTTTTTTCTTTTATTTACCGTGGATGAGGAGTTAGCCCTGTCATCCCAACATAGTTACACCAAATGCTATTTAAAAAAAAAAATAGTTGTGGGGTGGGAGGGATGGGGTGACTGGGTGATGGACACTGGGGAGGGTATGTGTTCTGGTAAGCGCTGTGAATTGTGCAAGACTGTTGAATCTCAGATCTGTACCTCTGAAACAAATAATGCAATATATGTTAAGAAAGAAAAAAAGAAGAAGAATGTAGCAGGAGGGGAAGAATGAAGGGGGGGAAATCGGAGGGGGAGAAGAACCATGAGAGACGATGGACTCTGAAAAACAAACTGAGGGTTCTAGAGGGGAGGGGGGTGGGAGGATGGGTTAGCCTGGTGATGGGTATTGAGGAGGGCACGTTCTGCATGGAGCACTGGATGTTATGCACAAACAATGAATCATGGAACACTATATCTAAAACTAATGATGTAATGTATGGGGATTAACATAACAATAAAAAAAAAAAGAAGAAAAAACCTTTTTTTGGAAAACAAAACAAAACAAAAAATAGTTGTGTTCAGAAACAAAAATTATATTGATTCTAAAATAGTACTAGAATACAATATTTTAGAAAGTAAAAACCAGAGTTTTCATAATGCATTATCAGGTAACTGCACCTAAGCAAAATATAATTGCCCGGAGGTGTTTATGTGTATAATTTTAAGAGGATAACAGTAATATTAGCAACAATTTTGGTTTCGCTCCAGCATTCAAATAGCACATGAGAAAATCTTCATTTCCTCTTACCTTGCAATAGTCAATGAGTGAGCTTTGTTTTTAAACTCTAGTCAATTAGAGTCTTAATCACCAAACATTTTATGGGAGCAAAGGTGAAAGTTTAGCCCTACTTAAAAGAACAAAAGTACTAAAGGCAGACTGTTCTGAGAATCATAAATTTGCATGAAAAACCTCACAAGGGAAAAATTGTAATTGCCTCAGCATGAGAGATGGAACGTATTTGAAGATAATTGGAGACTGTCTTTTATGTGTTCTCTTTGGTTTAGTTTTGATTTCATGTACTTTAATTTGTTTCCATCTCTTAGCTTTTTTCCTTAATATATTCTAGAGAATGTAAAACGCTTCTGAGGATCTCATTACTACTTGTGAAATTGCCTGCTTCTGTACTATTGGATGTAATTTTTTTTGTCAGTCTTATAAGAAAAAGGTATCTTTGAACAGGCTATTCTGTTTTAGTAATCTGACAGGAGTGATAACCCTAAAAGTACAGTTTGTGTAAGCTCAAATATACTATAACAATTTCCCTTAGGTGAATATTGTAAAGATTTTTGTTTTGCATCTTTAAATCCTATCATCTTTTTGCTTTTATTCATGTTTCATCATTCATATGTATAAAATTAATATTTTCACTTCCGACTTTGCTTAAATGGTTATTAGTCATTTCCTTGACAACTATGGTCCATAGTCTAACTGAAGATGTTTCATCACTTGGTGAACACAGTAGGTTACAAATTCAACTTTTGCTTCTCTTTGCAAAGGCCCTGAGACGAGAGTTAAAGGAAAAGGAGTATTCTGTTCTAAATGCTATAGACCAAGCTCGAGTTTTCCTGGCTGATCAGCCAATTGAGGCCCCTGAAGAACCAAGAAGAAACCTACAATCAAAAACAGGTGAGATTGGTTTCTTTCGTACATCATAAAAACACATGTGAGGGGAACAGAATCCCGAAATCAAGTAGGAAATTTCCTTACAGTATTTCAGGATCTAATATTAAAATTTTTCTTCTGAGTGTTAGTTTAATCAAATATGTCATTATTTAATAAATATCTAGGTTTTACATTAAAAATGAGATGACTGTATACATCAATATCCTTATTTTAAAAGGAAATTAACTGCAGACAAATAGATTTAGTAAAAGGCACACTGTAACTAAAAGTAATTTCTTTGAGAAAGAAAAATTTGTATTTCTTATATTCACACAAATAACATGACAAATGATTGCAACTAGAGGAGTGGTTTTTAAAATACAATATATATAAGTATATAAATAATCAAAGTTTTTTTAAGCTTCTGTTTTTTTCAGATTACTTTTTAAAATAAGGCACTAAAGTAAAACACCTTTCTTTTACAAGCAGACAACAGAATTTATTTAATTGAAAATTAACCTATTCGTGTACTATTTATGTACTTTGGCTGAAAATTGAAACAGTAACTACCTTCTTAGCAAATAGCAGTAAATCACACAGTAAATTTAAGAGATGAATTTGGGGCCAACATAGATCTTTATTACGATTTTTCACTGTTGGCAATAAAAGCATTCTGATGCATTTTTAAAAACAAACATGCCATTCCAAATATTTTCTCATCATTCACTTCACATAGTGAAGGCAGACCTGAAAGACTGCCTCATGCTGTGTCCAGCAGCATAATTCATGAGCATTTATTACTTGTAAGGAAAGTACAGTTGAAAAATGCTTTCTTTGACTGTAGCCGAAACTGAAGCAGACGTTTGGACAAGTAGCCATTTTCCTTCTCAGCCTCTGTCAGAGTAGGCTTACTTCAATCTGAATAAATTTCCCATCAAGATCATGATGTTCTTAACCCTCTAAGCCTAGCTTTATGTGTGTCTGTGAACATACACAACACACACACACACACACACACACACATACAGCATATTTATTATCTTTTCTAGCATTCATGTTTATTTTCTGCTGGTAGCATCATTGTCTTTCCAGTCAGCCTACTGGTGACTTAAGTCATTAATGGGCTTCTACCTTTCCACAAACCTCACAGTCTGCAAATCCCTCGTAATTGATTTTCTTGGCTTTGAAGAAGTCTTCCTTCTGAGGATTCTGTTATATACGTATTATACATATACACACACACATACTTGCACACGGCGTACACACGCACACGTAGTAGGTGCTTACTGCACAGTTGCTGAATGAATGCGTGCATGAGCTGAGCGCCTGTGGGGATGCTTGGGCAGTGAGCAGGTTCAGGGAGGAGGGAAGACCACACTGGGACAAGATCATCACAGCAGCAGGGACGAGCAAAGCGGCTGTGTGCCTGGGCAGGAGGCGGGAATGAGGGGCTTGTACGTGCTGTCTGGTTCAGATTGCAGAGGGCCTGGAAAGTCAGAACATTTCAACTCAATACACCAAGAAAGAATGCACTATTACAGTTGTCGTTGTCAAGCTCGGAAGAAAAATAAGTTCACTCGTCTCACCTTACCCAATTTAAAGTCCACCTTAAATCTGCGTTCCTTGGCTCCTTGCTTCCCCAGTACTTTCCAGAGAACAGAGGCAACATTTTTATAATAAGTTACTTCATCACAGTAAAAAAGTATTATTATATCATCAAAGCTTCACTTTGCTATAAATGTTCCTTCTCGGTGGCTAGTCGTTTAAGGGGTATGATAATATTGCTTTTTTGCATTCTTATTTTGCTGTTACATTTGGTATGTTTCTAAGCCCCATTTCAAATACTATATTGGGGGGCAAGAAAAAAAGTCATCAATTTAACTTAATGATTTTCTTGGTTTTTGGTTTTTTATGATTAGCAATTTTTATACTTTCCTCCTTTCCTGATACTGCTTTCTTCAGTGCTGGCTGATTTTACCTGCTGTTAAAGGTAAATGAAAGAAAATTATCCATAATAGCTTTTATACTTTTGTTATTTACCATGAATTATGTAGAGCTGCTATCAGAACTAGAGAGCATTTGAACATTAATTGTCTTGTGTGATGCTACGTGAAGTACTCACTGTCGGAGGGGAGAGGGCAGGGAGAAATGACATAACGATTTTTTTATTCCATTTAATAAGCAGTTATTTATTGAGTATGCTGTGTGTGCTGTGCATAGGGGCACAGCAAAACGGATCCATCTCTTTACTTTTAAGTTTTACTTTATTGCTGAGTGTTACAGGTATGAATTGCGCTCAGGAATCTGTTAATTGACAAATGCTATTAAAAAGAAGCAAATTAATTTTTTCAACTCAGTGATAAGTTGCTGACAAAGAAATCTCATCAGGTATGCTCTGCTAGATATTTCCCCTTTTCTCCAGTTTTATTGAGATATAATTGACATATAACATTGTAGTAGTTTAAGGTATACAACATAATGATTTGATGTATGCATAGATTGCAAACTGATTACCACCATAAGTCTAGTTAATATCCATCACCACACACAGTTACAAATTATATATCTTTGTGATGAGAACTTTTAAGATCTAGTCCCTTACCATCTTTCAAGTGTGTATATTTTGAATATTTAAAAATCACTACTAATATTACTGCCTTACTTTAAGCCCTTGCTATTTTTTGTTAGGACTATTGTTAGTTCCTTCTTAATTGGTATCTCTGCATCGACATAGACACTACAGTGATAAATCTGAAACTCAGAGCTGGCATTTGCTTCCCTGGTTTAAAAACCACCGGTAGCCCCTGGAAGGGCATGTGAGCTCCTTCCCCTGGCACACAAGGCTGCACAGGATTTGGCCTCAGTTTTCCTGGGTGGTAACATCTCATCTCTCTCACTCTGCCCCAAACTGATGTCCATTTTACACCCAACTGCTAGTGATGTTCTACGGGTAATGGTCTTCCTTGCCTTTAGCCTGTTGCCTCCTATCCTGGTTTTTCCTGCCTGTGGGTCTATCTTGCCTGGTTTCCGACTCCTTCCTTGTTTGCCCATCCAGTCCCTGCTCATCCTGTCCCAGTCAGCGACGGCTCACTGTCTTCCCGGCTGCCTTCCTCTCTCAGCTCTCCTCCGTGCTTCCCCGTCATCTCTCTGACTGCGTTACTGAGATCTGTGTCCGGAGCTCAGCCCTTCCCTTCCTTAGTGACCTTTCTCACTTATTGAGAAGCTGAAAGAGTGTGTAAAATTATCTGAGCAGCCAAAATATATATTATACAGCAAATACAGTGAAGATCCTACTCTTACTCATGGAAAAGCCACTCTCTCAGAGGTATTAACTCTTACTTTAGACACTGTTGTAACTAGTTTAACTTGTGTCCCAGTGAATGGTGGGTATGTGGCAAAATGGAAATGACAGGACAGGGAGAAGGGTGACAGTGAGCAATGGCTGCTGACAGTCTGACAGCAAGGAGGAGAAAGAAATTCTAGAGAGGATATACGAGACTTCTAAAATAAAACAAAACAGAGTAGTCTTTGGGGCCTTTTACAATAAAAGAAAAACTGAAGCTATGAATTATGGTTTGTTTATTTTTGAAGACAATATAAATCAGTTAAGAGAAGGCATAGGAATTTATACTACGTTTTAGTATATCCTTTTAAAATGGCAACCATTAAAAATCTAGGGCTCAGTAGGTAAAGTGTTAGCTGAAACGCTAACTCCTCAGAATAACCCATTCCACCTATAAATGGTTCTTAAGTCAATATAATTTTTAATTGAACTGAAATCATCTGAATAATTATAGATACTTTACAGAGTTCACAACTTTGTCAGTAGCCCCCTTATCTGGTTGGAGCCATATGGAACTGTTTAATTTGATTTAATCTGCATCATGTCACTATATTAATTTTCTTTTTAACACAATTGACTTGTTTTTCATTTGATTTTAATCACCTGGTTTATATCTATGGAGAGGTAGAATGATAGAAGAGTAAATCTTTCATCATCCTTTGTATTATTCTTTGTACTTCTAAAACCACTCTCATATTCTCCTAACTATCCCAATGAGTCAGGCAGATAAAACAGTATGCCTTTTTCTTTCTCTCTCTCCCTCCCTCCCTTCCTCCCCACCCACCTACCTTCCTTCCTTCCTTCCTTCCTTCCTTCCTTCCTTCCTTCCTTCCTTCCTTCCTTCCTTCCTCCCCACCCACCTTCCTTCCTTCCTTCCTTCCTTCCTTCCTTCCTTCCTTCCTTCCTTCCTTCCTTCCTTCCTTCCTTAGTAAAAGCACAAACGCCAACAAAATACCGTGATGCTGAACAAGGTCACCAGCTAATGTAGCATGGATCTAGGAACAGAGCTCGAAACTTCTATGTTGGTGACCTTTCCTAACTCGAAGTGTTTTGGCTGGCTTTCACCACATCTCTTCCTTTTCATCTCCTCTCTGTCTCTGCTTATTGGCCACTGACTTGGCTCCTTCTCCACTTTTAGTGTCTAGAGCCTCTTAACCCTGCACAGCTGTTTCTTGGCTTCTCTTTTATTCTCCCAGCCTCCCCTTACCCCTCACTATTCTCAGTCCCGGCTTTCAGTTCCTTTTGAAAACCACATGGCTGCAGAGGGAAGGTGGATGTACAGGACATCTGCGGACTCAGCCACCGTCAGCCTTAGCCCTCTTCGGCCCCCAAAACCTCTTGCGATAATCAGGGAGTACAGGAGCCTTCTCACGTATTTGTCACCTACAGTTCAGGTTAAAGGTCGGATTTGCAGAGGGGAGTTAGAGCTTTTGCGTTGACGTCCCTCTCTCCACACCACATAGAGATGCCGGCGCACATGCGCACACATGCATATGTATATTTTATGATTTGAGGTTATGGTATCAATTGCTAAATAAAACTGCTAACACTTTTATAGGCTAGTTCACCTTTAAAAGTGTTTAGAAAGTTGTACAATTTATTGTATATGTAGGTGTAGAAAAGTTCTTTTCCTCTTCTCAGCTTTTCATTTTTAAGATAAAAAAGATTTCATTATTTTATTCATCAGTTTCCCCATGAGTCTTCTTTAAAAACTGTTCCCGTTAAGGCATTTCTATTGCTACAACTATTATTTTATTCTAGGCTGTCTGAACATTATTTCATTTTCAGCCTGGTGTACTTGATTAGTTGATTTTGTTTCATTTAAAGGATATCATGGAAAAAAAGACATCTATTAGTTTATCATATTCTTTCTCTACTTTATATATATGTGTATGCGTGTGTGTGTACTTTAATTATGTATGCCTATACTTGTGATTAATAGTTAATCATTTTTTTCAGATACAAAAGTATTATGGATTAATATTTTTTTCTCTTTGATCTTCAACAACTGGCTATTTATATTTACTTGTAGTTAATATTTTAACTCAGGTATACTGTTTTCTTTTAATTATTAAATGTTTCATAATATTTTAGAAAGCCAATTATTAGGAGTATTTTTCTCCTATGTGAAATCTTATATATGATGTAACAAAGAAGTAATAAATGACATTTTTCAGTGCACTATGTCAGTCCATTTTATGCCAATATTAGCAAACTTGTGCAAATAAAATTTCATGATCATTAAATGAGTGAAAGTGTGAAATTGTCATATAGTTTAGTAGAAGTTACTTTTATACTGATTCTTAGTATAACTTAAGTTTACAGAAAAAGATGGCAGTAATTATTTCCTTGCATCTCATAAAATGAGACCAAATTACACATTATAGCCTAAGTGATTAGGCTTGTAAAACTGATGGGTGTTTTTTCCCAGGGTGTTTTTATTTTCCTAATAACAGCTTTATTAATTAGAACCCTAGTCATAGTAAATGGCAGACACCCAACTTCCATAAGCACAGGCACAAGGGGAAATGTATTAGCCCCCATAGCCAAATTATAGTAAGGGCAAGGTCACAGCCAGCCACAGGGACTGGAATGCCACCCAGAAGCCTTTTCTCTCTGTTCTCCTTTCTGTCTCTCTCTACAAGTTTTGATTTTCTTGGCTGTTCTATAACCATTTACCTCATGACCTCCTACCAAGGAGAAATAGCCCTTCTCTAGCTCTAGCACATTACACGAGAGGGCTCTGATGGACTCAGCTTGAGTAGCATGAAGCTCAGGGTCTACTGGGATTTGCATGCCCATGCTATAAACATCATGTGAGTTGGAGGAAGAGTCAATGCCCAAGGAGGAAGGGAGAGAAATGTTAGTAGACATAGATATTCACAAGGCAACCTTGATCAGGCGTTTACAGTGTGCCAGGCACCTCACATGCCTTGTTTCCTTTAATCCTCGTAACAACTCATTGAGGTGTGAATACTGTTACCGCCCATTTGACAGATGAGGAAACCAAGGCTTTGAGAGGTGTGGAAGCACACTGTCACTCGTGACAGAGCCGAGGTGCCATGTCAGGCTTAGTCGCTAAACTTGGCGCTCTTTACCACCATGATGTACCCTCTTCGTTACCCCAGTAATCCTAAGTGCTTCCAGCTAGTTAGTAGAAGTAATTTTCTATATTCTTCTACTTTAAAGAAATTTCATACAATATTTAAATACATTTTATAACTCTTTACTTTTCCCTTTACTGTTGCTTTTTCTGTACTGAAATATCAAGCTGCTTAATAGGGTGGCATCCCAGTTCACTGATTTTCCTAGCATCAAGGGAGAAGGTGGTTAAGCAATATTAGACTTTGTCTTTTTAATTTTCATATAAAAACTTGAAGGATAAATAATAGCTTTCAGGCCTATAGACCAAGTCAATAATTTAATTAGCTTCTCAAGTCCAAATTAGATTAGTACTGTTGTAATGCATGAAAAAGCACAGAAAAATGTAATGTTGCTTTCTTTTTCAGTATTCTTAACTACAGAGCAGCAATGTGATCCTTCCCCAATTAAAGTTCTATAATGTATGTATGGATGTAATGACTCTAGTCTTCAGCTTTCCTAAAATATGTGAGTTGGCTGACTAAGCCCACCGATGGGGGAAAAACTTTTTTGCATGATAATGAATGCCATAGTAATGAAATCCAATTTAAATAAACAAGTCAACATTCTTGATGAAGAATTATATGATAACAAAGGTTAGTTTGATGGGCACAACATTTTAAATTAATTGTTCACCGTCTACTGCGTTCTCTAATCACTATTGCAACCATCCATAAATTGCATTTGCCTCATAAAGAAGATGACAGTATTTTCCATGTATGTATTCTATTGTAATCGACATTTGGGATGTTACTTTTTTAAACATAAAGAATAGGAAGATACTAAACTCTTTTAATGGGGTGGAATACTTATCTTGTTTTTGTTGTTCCTCTCTTTGAAAGCTGGAATCTTCAAGAGTGAGTGAGAGGTTTTGCCATTTTTTAAAAAGTTTCATGCTAGCAAAGGCATAAAATCTTCTCTTTAGTTAAACTCCTCGCTTATTACGGCAGTACATAAACGTAAGACGTACCTAACTGCTTTTGTAAGAATGGCGAAGTATTCTAGACACTGAGGATACAATAGTGAACAAAACATATCCTTCCCCTCCTGGAGTTTACATTCCCAGCTTCCCTTCTTTCTTCCCAGTACCATCCCCCACCCCTCAGGGACCTGTCTGCTACTGCCCAGCACTCATAAATGACTTGAATAAATTACAAAACGGACGGCCATTAGTATGAGGAAATTCAGGGAATATTCAGTTACAGAAAATTGAAAGCTGGATCTCAGGTTGCTTAGCCAGGTCTGTTCCGGGGCACCTCTGATGTTCCTGCTCCTTTCTTTGGAGGTTAATTTTCTTAATGATCTGGCCTTACTTCTCCCTCAACTTAGTGCTGGGTTTATTTACTTGGGCCCACTTTACAGGAAATATAAAACTTAAAAGTGTCCAGACTTTGGTTCTACCTCCGTTAACTTCTGATCAAAAGTACCATTTATCTCCCTCCACAGAGTACTCTGCATTTCTAGTTTCCTCTCCATTTTCCTTCCCTCTCTTAAGACCTTGCATGTAGGTTTTTGTGGAAGATACTCCCTAAAGGTCTTTACTTTGGAGTTCTTGCTTTTCTCTAAATGTATCTGTTCACCATTTTTTTTTTTTATTAAGGTTTGAGAAGTCCCTTGGCAGCATGGATGGATTCATATCATCTTTATGATATTCCTTCTGAAAGATTTAGGCTACATATTAGCAGGTTAATTTAGTCTGGGTAACCTCTTAATATTGTCACTCTTACAGTGTATTAGATGAACATAATTAGAAATATTACAGTAATCAGCTGATGGCCCTTGATGATGTACTTGTAACCTAGCTCATAATGATTGTTATCATCATACAAAATAGGAAATGGGTGGAGTCCTCTTACACACTGATCATCAGAGAGATTAAGTTAATCTTAATCATGTAATCAGAAAACGTGGAGAGAATATATTTCCCATTATTTTAACAGAAGCATCTTTTGGTTATGAAGAAAAGAGAGACAAACAGAGGGCAGGTAAAGAGAGAGAAAGTAAGAGCAAGTCAAAACTCTAGAGATATGGGGATGCTTTGTTTTTTTCCTGTGAATTTTTGTTGGCTAATCTATTGGTTTGCTTATGTAAAAATCCCTAGAGATGTCTAAACCTCCCAGACTTAGTAATAAAATCATAAAAGGAATCGTAAAAGAAATTAGCCTTTGTTGAAGCACTCCTGCATGCCAGGCATGTGCCAGGAGCTTTATAGTTATTAACTGAAGTTCAAAGAGATAAGGAATATATTTATGATTACATAACTTGTTAGTGTTGGAACTGGCATATGATCGCCTAATCTTTCCTTGCACTAGATTGTCCAGGAGTGAAAATGCTACTCTGGAAGGTTTTGTTTTTTGGTTTTTTTTGTTTTTGTTTTTGTTTTTCTATATTTGCTTGTCTTGATATTTCCTTTTCATCACTTGGTGAAATACAAGATTATAGATACATGTAAAAAAAAAAAAAAGCAAACAGTACAAGTAGGATATTTGGAATTACTTGAAATAACTTTGTGAGGTTTATCCCTCTCTTTCACAATAAAAACCTTTTTATAATCACTTTATCTGTGTGTAAGGAGGAGGAAGGAAAAATAAGTGGAAAGATTTCCACTTGAAGTTATAAAGTTGAGTATTATCAGTAAAGAGTTACGCTAAAAGTTTTATTGAGCCCAACTTGGTTCACTAATTATATATTGAGGACATACTGGTCTCTAGATTGGGTATTGCCGAACCAAGATGGAAAGAAATAAAACATGAATGACATAAGGCTTTAGAACCTATGAATAGGAAGTCACAATGGAGATTATAAACGTCAATTTCATATTGAGAAAGAAGATACAATAAATATGGAAGATCTTTATTTAAAGCAACTGGGCTGATTCTAATAGAGTTCTATATTATTTCATAGGAGAAACATATACTTTAATTTTTATTGTAAAATGTTTTTGTATAAGCACACACAAGGAGATTGTTTTCCTTTCTACTGTTAAGATTTCTTTGAGATGTATGGTGGCTTTGGCTTTCTTACAGAATTGAATTTTAGAGGTAAAAGAAGTATAAAATGTTTTCTCAGCATGAGAAAATAGGGTTCCCGCTTGATAAAAGTGAGATGAGCAGGTCATTTAGCTCTCCTAGGAGCAAAGGGCATGATGGAGTCAGGGCTGGCCAACCCTAGTCTCTGCTCTTGGTCCAGCTTTGTTTTCCACCTGCATTCCAGGGAACTATGGGGCAGTCTTTCCATGGTGTAGAAGGTAGGGAGGTATAAACGCCACCAATTAATTTGCATAGTTGAGGAATAAAGATAATTGGACAAGAGAAAAAAATTGAGGATTGATCATTGCTTTCTACTTTCTTTTGTCTTCCTTTTCTTCTCTCTTCTTTCTAAAAGATAGTTATTAATTCTGCCCTAAAAGATAGTTATCTACTGTAACACAATAAAGAAATCACTATTTTAAATTACATAAGTATGAAATTAATATAAAAATATTTATAAAAATTAATCTGTTATATATTATGTATAAATATATAATATAAATATAGAAAGTAAATATAATTGCACCCTCAATGTTTGGTCAGTTAAATGGGAAGTCCTGAGGAGAATGGAGAAACAGAGTGCTGCCTCTCAAAAAAATCTGCAGAGGACACATATGCACACACACACACACACACACACACACACACACACACACATTCTACAGGGAATAGGAAAGTGACAGAAAAAGCTCTTTGGGTCTGAAAATTGTCAGTAAATTTATTTGGTTTTATCCTGCTGTTTCCTCGCTCTCTCAGATTAGCCTCTATTACTGCCTTTTCAAATGCAAATTAGATTACCCTCTTATCTCTGAGCTTCATTTGCTCCCGGGGCCTTCGGTATTTAGTGGCCCTGCTGTGGCGTGGGAATGACACAACTCACACAACTCACCGGAGTGGAAGTACTCCAGCTTCAGCAGCAGGGACCAGAGAAATCAATTTGTAAGCCAAGAAGCTGGCGGTGCTCCGTCCTGGCAACATGTTACAGTCATCTGGGGAGCTCTTAAAATATATCCACGCTGCCCTTCACCATTGACCAACTAAATCTGAATCTCTTAATATTTGGGGGTAGGGCCTCTGGGGATCAGTATTTAAACACCAACCGGCAAATAGACTCTCAGAGGGGTTTCTAATATGTCCCCTGAATTCTGAACCACTGGGTCCAAAAGATTCTCCACTCCTGCATGAGGGTCTTAAAATTTATGGCAAAACATTGCTTCAGAAATTTTGAAGGAAACTTTGTCCTTTGGTTTTCAAATAACTAGAGGATTTTTAAAATGTAATTATATCCCTTTATTGTTTTCTTCTTTTATGCCTTTTTTTTTTTTTGCTGTTTTTTATTTTGTTTTTCTATTCTCTTACCCCACATTGTCATAACATGGTATTTTATAGGTTGCTGCTTATTACCTGTTTCACAGACGTTCTGGAAAGTTTTTGTTTGGTTTTGCACCTCTCTCTGTTCCTGATTTAAAGTATGCATTAAACTGAGATTGGTACTGTAATAGGAGGTACTTTTCTTCTGACTCCGTGATCAGTTAATATGTATCCTTTCTGGCAAACAGATGGGGAATTGAACATAGAGCTTTTCTTTTCTTCTGAGGATCTGCTTGAGTAGGGATTATATAATAAATACCACAAAAGGACTGCTCCATCAAAAGATTTTATATTAAGTGAAGACAAAAATGTCCCAGCCATGTCAGGTGTTTTGTCACAGGACAAAAAGACACTGTGTGTCTCCCTGCCAGGTTATTCAATGACTGACTGAGAAACAGTTTTTACTTTATCCAGGGAAAAAAATCATCATAATTAAGTTGTCTGTTCAGAAATGAGTACTGTATCTTTTTCTTTTACAAAAGCCAGGGAAACACGAGTGCTTAAAATAGATCTTTGAAAAAAGCCCAAGCAGCTTACTAACAAACACAGGTGCTGCCATCATAAAAATTACCACTCCCTTTCTCATGAGGCTATTAAGAATGATTTTTTTTTTTTTTCCCTCGGGCACTTGGGTGGCTCAATTGGTTAAGCAACTGCCTTCGGCTCAGGTCATAATCCTGGAGTCCCTGGATGGAGTCTTGCATCGGGCTCCCTGCTCGGCAGGGAGACTGCTTCTCCCTCTGACCCTCCCCCCTCTCATGTGCTCTCTCTCATTCTCTCTCTCTCAAATAAATAAATAAAAAATCTTAAAAAAAAACAGTGATTTTTTTCATCTCACATAAATAGCATTTATTTATTTTATATACTTTATATTATTTATATATAAGCATTTATATAAATAAGGCATATAAAAATAAGGCATTTTATGTTTATATAAAATATATTACCTACAAGTTTCTGTATTTCTCACTTTCTAGTTAAGGATTGAAATAAGGTTTGCCTAATGATGTAGCTTTCCTCCAGTACTGTTGTCCTGGACTGTATCCCAGCTCAAGCATTCCCAGAGGCTGGGTGTTTACTGCACTTGTTCTCCTTATTTCTCCCTTACTGGTGGGTTCAGTCTATCTACCTATCATGACACAGAATCTCCCTGTAATCAGTTCAGTTGCCAGGGGATTATTCAGGACTCTCTGTAGCCTTTAGCACTTGAGCAGTGCGACACTGAGTTCTGTGGCTGCTAAACTCTTCAAGGCCCGTTTGGTTCCCAGACATTTATTACAGCTGTTTTCAAGTCTAAATATTGATGTCTAGAATTTTCTGGAAATTTAGTTAGATAAAAATATGTGTTCTGTCCCCTTCAACTTGGCTTTTAAATAATACCAAAGAAAGACAGACAGGGGGACGAATTTACGTTGAAGATGAAAGTTACGGTTTAGGAGAGCTCGCTTTAATTTAGTTCATCTGACCGTGAAGTTCATTTTACCAGGAAGTTCAGTGAACTTCAGTTCATTTTTACCAACGATTTGAAATATTTTGAAGTGAAGTGGAGTTGCTGATGTGATTGATACTAAAAGATGGGATGTTATCACAAAGAAGAGTAAATATTTCTGTCTTAAATTCATCTACAGCTTACCTTGATTGTATGTTTCTGACTGGCCTCTGTTTTGAGTGAACAAGCGGGACAACCATCAAAGCAGCAAGATAGGGAAGGGGGCCTCCTTGGGCAATGAGGGAACTGAGGCCCAGCAGTGTTTAGCTGGAGACCTATCTAACTGGCTTTATGTTCATCAAATTCCTCTGCCCTTGTCGTGTCAGCTTCTCATCTCTGTGTTTCTGACAGTTGGGTTTGAACTTGACTTTCATTTCTGTCTGTATCTTTTGCTTGTCTTCGGGACTCTTACTCTTTCTTCCTGACCCTGCAGGACCTTCATGATGCCTACCCTTTCCTGTCTGAAAGTCTAACTTTATTTCAGATATTCTGGAAGCTGTTTTGCTGTATGAAATATTTGGGATGATCCTTGAAATCTTGCTGTCTTCCTGTTGAAATGTTTGTGGACATGCTACACGTCTGGGCTACAGAAAGTGTCCTGTATTAAAGATGAACTGCCAAACAGACTCAGCAGTGATAAAGTATCTAAGATAGATTATTTGTCTTCAGTTATTATTTTAAGGAACATGATCAATTAATCTTATTTTCTCAGAGTCTTTCCTTGTAACTGAAAGCTATTTCTCTCCTAATTATACTTCCCATTTTGATTGAGGACAACGAAATGAAAGACTGTCTTTGGATTTTATAGAACTGAATTTATGTTAAAGGAAAACTTTTATTTTTTGAGGGATTGTGTTACATTTCAAGGTCTGTAAATATATTAAAATTCAAAAGTTGCCAAAACCAAAGGGCCACTTGCTACTATGTTCTTCTTCTGAGAAGTAGCAGGGAATTAATTGGTGACGGGTGAGGAGAGTATAGAGAAATTTTTTTTTCCCCTGGCTCATGTAAACTGTGTATCCATGAACCTGGTAGCAAACCCTTCAAAAGGTAATATTCTCATTTGGCTATTGATCAGCCTTCCAAATATTCTTTTTTTTTTTTTTTAAATCACAGAATTGACTCCTGAGGAGAGAGCCCAAAAGATTGCCAAGGCCATGCGCAAACAGTCCTCTGAAGTCAAAGAGAAGTGGGAAAGTCTAAATGTGGTCACTAGCAATTGGCAAAAGCAAGTGGACAAGGCACTGGAGAAGCTCAGAGACCTGCAGGGCGCCATGGATGACCTGGACGTTGATATGAAGGAGGCGGAGGCTGTGCGCAATGGCTGGAAGCCTGTGGGAGACTTACTCATCGATTCCCTGCAGGACCACATCGAAAAAACCATGGTCAGCCTCACTGCCTCTGATAAAGGATTTTAAGAAATGTTTTATTGTTGAATCTAACACAAAGAAAGTCACATATAAAAACCATTATAAGGCATTTTATTAAGCCAACCCTGTTACAACTTGACCGAAATCAGGATAGAGAGATTTTTCCAGTCATGACAGATGTTGTCCCTATGCCCTTCATCATCAGAACCCCCTCCCCACCAAAATAACAGCCAATGAGACTTTCACAATAATTTACTTTTATTTTTCTTTATCCTTTTTTTTACCCAGCTCTGTGTCCCTAAACACTTTACTACTTTAAAAAAAAAATAATGTAAAGTCCTTTTTAATCTCTAGATTTCCCCTCTATCCCTTTTATGTTTTCTTTACAATGTATTTGTTTAAGAAACTGAATTGTTTGTTTTATAGTATTTCTTACAGCCTGGGTTTTGCAGAATGGCATCCACATCATGCAGTTGGGCAGGTTCTTCTCTACTCTGTATTTCCTGTAAATTGGTAGTTGGATTTAGAGATTTAATCAAAAACATAGTGTTTTATTAGGGACTCTTATGTTCAAATTTTCTCTCACTGAGTAAATTATGGAAGGATTAGTTTAACTATAAATTTTGTTTGTGGTCAGGAATTGCCCAAAATTAAGAACGATAGATCTGTGGTCTAGACCACTTTGGGCCCTACATTCTAGAACATATACAGAAAAAAATTTAATAGAATTTAGGCAATAAGAGACATAGTAGTCGGGTTTGTGGTAGCATAGCAAACTATATATTAGGTAGTCATGAGTCAAATCAAAGAATAAACCAACAAAACATCAGAAGGTGGTTAGACTGACAATATCAATATCATGAATGTGATTTTTATTGCAAAAAACATATCTTTTGTGCACAGACATTGGAGGACATTTTCCTTTTGTTTATGCATGTGGCTGAGAAGGAAGGAGAAAGGGTCTAGGAAATGAAATGAATATGCAGGCAAATTATATAAGTAAATATATGTGTGTGTAGATATAGGAATAATAATGGCTAGCATTTATTGAGGCTTACTGTGTGCCAAGAAATGTTTGTAGCCAGTTTATATGGATACCTCTTTTAATCCTCACACCAGCCCAACGAGATAGGTATTATTATGCCCATGTTACAAGTGGTGAAAATGCAGATATTGCTCAAGCCCATACAGCTGGTAAGTGGTAGAGTTTTCATGGTTTCTTTCTTGCTCTTCTCTGTCATTGTAGAGACCTCACTCATACTAATGTAATTAAGCACAACTTTTATCAGCTATTGGAATTCAAAACTTTAAAAGTTACGTACTAAATTTTAAACTTAAAGAAATTTCACTAAAAGAGTGTTGGTGTCTGCCACCTTTCATTATAAATATACATAAATATGCAGAACTCCATGAATTAAGTAGGCTTCTTCCTACAGCTCTGGCATCCTGAAAACCATTTCCATGGATGAATCTGAGTTTCAAATAATGAACTGAAAATAAAGGCTTTTAGTAGAGGTTCTTTGGAAGTTACACACTTCTTGCAATTTTTTTTTTTTTTAAAGATTTTATTTATTTGTCAGAGAGAGAGAGAGAGAGCACAACCAGGGGAAGTGGCAGGCAGAGGAAGAAGCAGGCTCCCTGATGAGCAAGGAGCCTGATGTGGGACTCGATCCTAGGACCGTGGGACTCGATCCCAGGACCCTGGGATCATGACCTGAGCCGAAGGCAGACGCTTAACTGACTGAGCCACCCAGGCGTCCCTACTTCTTGCAATTTAAAAGATGGTTTTTAAACACTAGAAATCTTTAATTCAGTGGTTCATAAGCAGTATATTTTTTTGGACTACAAAAATGCCTCTTGGTTGGAGCAAGAATTTACCCATTTGAATTTGAAAGTATCAGTTTTTAATGCAGGATGATTAGTGTTGAAGGAAAAATGGAAAGTTGTATATAGGCTTGTTAAAGACCTAAAAGTTTGGGAGTTGTTATTCCCATCTGATTAATGAAATTACCCACCTCTGCATCCAAATCCTTTTGTTCAAATCTCTACTAAAGTGGAAAGCCAGGAAAAACACAATTAATATTTAAGAGAAAGGAATAAACTGTGCATTAAAATATTTTCACATCTTATTAAAAAAAAAAATAAAAACCCACATCTCATTAAACCAAATAAAATGGATTCAAAGTCTGGGATGTTTCACATGTACTCTAAAGTATATGCCAAATCCCATTGAAGCTGTTGGCAGATGAAAGTAAGTTGTGATTATTGCTAAATATTATTAAATATGTCAAAGCAACTGGAAAACAAAAGCTTTGAGGGCCAATCAAATAAGTTTAATGCCCTAAAATTATCCTTAATCATTCTTCTTTGCAGAATACACACCTTCCAACAGGAAAAGGCTTTTTTTTTCCCCCCACATCTGCCGGCAGGCTGCCCGTCAGCACCTTTAATGTTAGCAGATGTTCCTGTTTTTATACCAAGAAGACCACATAGACTTTTATTCTCCTATAGGAAAGTGCAGCCAAACATGATAAATTGGTTCTTTATACTAGAACACACAGCAGCTCGGAAACCATTTTAAAACTTGCTTTACTTCAAGCTCCTTAATTTGAAAGCTCTTAAAAAGCAAAAGATAAACTTTTTTATTAGAAAGATTCCTCACTGCCATAAAACACCCACAAAAACAAAACCCAACGGCCTTGTTGGTCAAAGGTCTTTTAATATTTTCACCTGTGGCTTATAAGAGAAAAACATTATTTTTACAGAAGAACAATTAAAACTCCTTGATGTTCTATAAGAGTTTTAAAATCTGTCTTGAAGTTATAATCTAATTTTGGAAAACTTTTCCGATCTTTTAAAATAAAGCTGTTATTATTTAAAGTTATAGAAACCTAAGAACACTTTCTAGCCTTTCATTTTTTAATCTTTGATACCTACAAAACGCAAAGACATTGATTTTAAAAGCTGATTGAAATTCTTGAGTCCTCCCAAGTCACCTTGGAGAGAATATTAAAGTGTAATGTTAAAATACAATTGAGGAAACCTGGAAGGATTCAAGTTCTGTCTTTATTCTTAAACTGAATCTGAAGGAACTCAGGTCTCTTCCAAGTCCAGACTGAAAAATTCCCTTCCCCCCCATCCTACTTCTCTCTGTCCCATGCTTCCATGTTAGTGGTTTCATTCTTTAGACCTAGAACGCCTGTTATCATATAACTACTTTTCTCACTGAACCATATTTATGGGTCTGTCTGTGCACATATTCTGTCATCCATGAAAGACCAGCATCTACAGCCATGGAGAAAAACCATCACAACTCTGAAAGCCTTTTCTTTCCACTTTCTAGCAACTCAGATGCCTTTGTGAGCTTCCTTCCTTCTGCCTGATTTTGAAATGTTGGTACCTTCAGGGTCTGGCGATGTTTCTTACTTTACACACATCGACTTCCATGTTCACTGTTTCAAATGTCATTTGCTCACTGTTCCCTCCTTTGTGTGGAGTTTTCACGCTGACTCTGGGCTCTAGGTCTGTTCTTCTGACTTTCCATCTCGAGTTTCTTCTTGTGGCTTTTGAGCATGTTCCAGAATTTTGAAACACTAAAACATACTCTCTGATTTACCTAAAATTAATTTCCTTTTTGAAGTAAAGTTATATTCGTAATACTATTTTGATTTTATCAACCATAATGATTATTTTTAGCCTATCCATATTATCTAAGGGGGAATTATATAGGGTAACTGGTTTTGGAAGAGAGAAGGAAGTAAGGAAGTGGTTAAAGAGGCTTTCTTTCTTTCTTTCTTTTTTTTTTTTTTTGCCTCCCATCATCAATATTTATTGAGCATTTACAGTGTACTAGGCACAATAGAACATACAGAAAACATTGTCCCTGCTCTTGAGGAGCTTACATTCTAAAAGAAAAAAAAATACACCTCTTTTAAAATGGTATTTTTGTTTGGTGTTTTCTGCAAGGTACTGAGGAAATAGTCTGGGGGTGAGCTTTGGGTATAACTTAGCCCCATCATTATTTAAAGAGAGGAAGAGGAAGGCTTTTAAAGGCAGGCAATGACAGACCATTCAGGATAGGTAGGGCTTACAAGGAGATAAACACAATCTCATCAACAAGGAGAGATTTGTTGCAGTAAATAGGATGAGGGAAATAGTTTGTGGGATGCAAGCAAAGGAAGCAAGGTATCCTTAGACATTGAGTGGAGCCAGAAAGATCATGCGGCCTTTTTTCCAAGTACATAAAAAGAGGCTTTCTTTTGATGAACATAGTGAGGAAGCCGAGTTCATACTGCAGTGTTCCAGTGAAAGTTTACGGTCTTCAAAGCACTCTGATATATAATATTTCATTAACTAAACTTGGTATGGTGAAAAGGGAGAAGAAAGGAGGCTGGTAGACATACTCCTGTCTCTTAAGGGGTGGGATGGTAGAAACGATATAACTTGAGGGCTAGTGCTAACTGTTCACAACACCTAATACGTATCGGTTCAGTTTGGCACATGATTTACTCTGATTCTGTGACATACCAAAGAAATAACCATATACTGTTCCCCTTTAGTATCTCAATTCTGTTCCCAATTGTCTGTTGGCTTAATCTTGCCTCAGATACCATTTTCGTGGGCCTTCGTCAATAGAAGTGAATTCTCCCCTCTTGTCTGGCAAACTTTGTGAAATACTGGAGAGTGTCTGTTCTCAAGAAGCTTCTATTCTTCTTGAGGGGCATCAAGAATATGGATGTAGTAAGAGCTCTGATAAGGAGGGGCGCCTGGGTGGCTCAGTTGGTTAAGCGACTGCCTTCGGCTCAGGTCATGATCCTGGAGTCCCTGGATCGAGTCCCGCATCGGGCTCCCTGCTCGGCAGGGAGTCTGCTTCTCCCTCTGACCCTCCCCTCTCTCATGTGCTTGCTCTCTCTCATTCTCTCTCTCTCAAATAAATAAATAAAAAATCTTTAAAAAAAAAAAACAAAA
The DNA here is from genome assembly GCF_964656455.1 of Halichoerus grypus. Lineage (NCBI taxonomy): Eukaryota > Metazoa > Chordata > Mammalia > Carnivora > Phocidae > Halichoerus > Halichoerus grypus. Next base: position 20,898,044 of record NC_135720.1, on the reverse strand, counting down.
CATTTATTAAAAAAAAAAAAAAAGAGCTCTGATAAGGAATGATATTTAAAATATATAACAACTCGCTTGTATGGCACCAAACAATCAGAATGGCCCTCGCTATAAAACCCCATTTGTGTGGCTGGAGGTGTGCTGGCTGAAAGTCCTGCCTGGATTCAAGAGGGCAGAGAGAATGCTGGGAGCACACAGTGGAGCCTCTAGCCAAGGATGCTGAAGGAAGGGCCGAGGGGAATCTTCCCTGCAATGGGATGCGTAGGGCACCTGAGTTGACTCTTTTGGAACATCAATGGGATCTAGGCAAAGACTTTGTTGGAAAAAGGGAACATGAACATAGAGTCAGGGGGGATTATGTGGTGAAGGGAGAAAGCTTAGTGTTCTCATTATTCTGTTTGCTCTTATAGGACATATTATTGTCACTGGCCCCAAATATCTTCTGTTTTTCTCTTTCCCTCTTCACATACATCCTCTTCCCCCACCTGTACTGTCTCTCTGTCCTGTGCCCAGAGGTGGCATCTGTCACTAAGCCTCATGTACCTCTTTTCTTATAGACACTAGTCTTTCTGCCCTCCTCTAACCACGTGATCATAGTGTTTTTGAAAGGATCAAAACTTACCTCTAGAGTATATAATAGTAATAGGTTGGGGTGCCTGGGTGGCTCAGTCGTTAGGTGTCTGCCTTCGGCTCAGGTCATGATCCCAGCGTCCTGGGATGGAGCCCTGCATCGGGCTCCCAGCTCCACGGGAGGCCTACTTCTCCCTCTCCCACTCCCCTTGCTTGTGTTCCTGCTCTTGCTATCTCTCTCTCTGTCAAATAAATAAAATCTTTTATAATAGTAATAGGTTTTGTGGTTAGGGAAGTTGTTCTTACTGGCCACTTTCTCACTTAATTTTAAATGGTAATGTGTTCAAATCAAATTGTTGCATCCGATGAAAAAATAGTAAGGTAGCCATAGGAAAAAAAGAAGGAAAATATGAAAGAAAATGAAAAACAGAAACAAGACTAGAAATTAGTAAAGTGGCTAATAATGGCAAACATTTTCCAGATGAAATTACATAAAATGGTAGATTTGCAGGAAATATATAATCATTTCAATGAGTTTGCATTATGATTTTTCTCTTTGTGCAGCTATTTAGATTCTCCAGGTTACAAAGGATGACTCTGGCTGGTGGTCCCCATTGCTAAAGACCTGAGCTGAGGTGTCATCAAGTGCACAACTGTTGTCAGTGGCCTCTCAGCTGGTCTTGCCATTTTCTTTGAAGAAAGGTTCAAAATACTACCTTCTGTTATATTCTTTTCCAAAGTCATTGTTTTTGTTTTTATTCTTCCAGGCATTTAGAGAAGAAATTGCACCAATCAACTTAAAAGTTAAAACAGTGAATGATTTATCCAGTCAGCTGTCTCCACTTGACCTGCATCCATCTCTGAAGATGTCTCGCCAGCTAGATGATCTTAATATGCGATGGAAACTTCTGCAGGTATTAGTTTATCCCTCTTCATGATCCAACTTTACACAGTTGGTCCTTAAACCCTGCCTGATTATTCTACCGCACACCATCATTTCCTCCTTCTTTACTAGTTGTAGTTGATAATGGATTTGTAGCATGTAATATCACTAAGTATTTGTCTTTCCATATCTTGAACCCAGAGGCCTCATTTATTTATGAATAGAGGTTTTAATGTAATTTTATGATGTACTATTCATATGATATTTGTAGAAAACTGCAAAGGGTCAGATAAATCATAGTAATTGAGATCTATGATAGGTCACAGAAACATTTTCTCATAGTGGCTCATGAAGGAGTCCTTTTTCTTACTTTAATCATGTATTTATTTTTTTTCCTTTTGCAAAGTTAAAAAATCTCCATCCTTCTTCCACTGTTTGCTATTTAGGTATCTTGTTCATTCTTTCCAGCTAGCACATTTATACTATTGTGGTGTTTTTACCTTTAGCTCTTAGGTCTAAGTTGTTTTAGTGACTCTAGATAATACTTGCTCATCCCAGATTTAATAGAGCCAAACCCAGAAGAACTCTTTTGAGTATTACTAGGTATCAGCATTTACAAGTCACCATACTTGCCAGTCAGTAGTTTTAGGTTTAGTCTTTGCAGAGCTTTGTCATGTTCAATGGCCAGTTCCCTGGAGTCGTAAATAATCATTTTTTCCCTGAAAACTAGCAGGATAATTTAAGTGGAATATTAAAAAAATAATTCTTACGCATTTCTCTCTATATTTTAGGCCTAAAATACTGTATTTAATGAGATAAATGTGCGATTGGAGGTGGTACACAAAAGCATTTTATTTTAAAGCTACAATATTTTATAGCATACTAGGTTTCCTGAATTAACTCAAACATCGAATACCCAATGGTTCATATGTTCTTCATCAATATGAAGATTTAAGAAATGAATGCATAATATTAAACAGTCTTTTCTATATTTGAAAAGAGTGTTAATAACCTGGGATTAGTAAAGCAGGATCTGTTAAACTCATACGTGCTTTTCTAGTGAGTGGAACACAGAAGTGTTTGACTTTCTCTTTTTTTCCTTCTGCTCCATTTCCCTAATTCATTGCCTTCATGTAGGTATTCCTGTGGTCCATCCCTGATCGCCTTCTGCTCGTGTTATCACTATTTCCAAAGATTAGAAGTCAGGGAATGCATTATGCTTGGAAGAGGATATGTATTCTCTTATCCTTATCTCTGAGCTTTGTAGCTGCTAGAGCGCAGATGTTAGTTGCTGGTTGAATAAGACCGGAAGGAATCTCTGCTGACAGCAATGTCACTCCGTTTCAGGACTAGCATCTTCTCTTCTCCTGAACATAGAGTGTGGCATTTGAGTGCTTTTTTGGCTTTAATGAACAAAGCACTTGCTAATGCAATTTAAATAGCTAAGCAAGGGAAACTAGAGCTGTCCAGTGAGCCAGAGATATACACATTTCTTTTAAAGGCAGCTGAAAATAAGATGGACAATCTATGTGGAACAGCTGACTTGAACTCCAGAGACCAGGACCAGGAAAAAGAAAATGGAAGTGTCAGTAGGCTGTGTGCGGTCGTTCTGATTTGCATTTAGTTTCTCGGTGGACCAATTCTGCATTTTCATAATGTAGAGAGCTAACGGGGGAAGTTGTGAGGACCAATTCAGAAAGTATACTAATCGGCTGCTATACACTTGAATACCCTCAAGTCGAGATGATTGGACACAAACGTGGAGGCAAATAAGAGATTACATACTCCTATATCTTTGTGCTCTCCATCCACCTCTATCTATTGATCCATCGTCTAATTCGATCTCTCTGTCATCTACCTGTCTTTCTGTCTGTCCAGCTGTCTACCATCATCTATCTGTTTTTTCCCTGGGAGTATTTGAGACTTCTTCTTCATTCACTTCCTGTGGCACTTTTTACCACCTTCCTTACAGAAGGGAGGTGAGTGGCCACTGGCCACACAGCCACAGCTCGACTTTAGATGCTTTCGAGCTTTACTGCTTTCAAGGCAACGTAGAGTAACAGGAAAGCAATAGCTTCTGGCATCGGATTAGCTGCGTCTGGATACTAGTACTCTCATGTACTAACTTTCTGTCCTTGGACACCTCTTTGTGTCCCAATTTCTTCATCTGTAAAGTGGTGATAGTAATAAATAATACTTACCCAATATGGTTATTGTGAGGGTTAAAAGAGTTAATTTGTATAAACTGCTTAGAAGAGTGCCTGGCACTGTTTGCTGTCAGTTGGTACCAGAAGAAGTCTATTTTAATCCCAGTACTTTGATTCCAGAGATAGAGAAGGAGTCTATACAAGCAATCATATCTTGGGCATCATTTAGTAGCATCATTTAGTAAACAGGGTTGCTGGAGGGGAGGTGGGTGGGGGGTGGGGTAACTGGGTGATGGGCATTAAGGAGGGCATGTGATGTGAGGAGCAGTGGGTGTTATATACAGCTGATAAATTATTGAACTCTCCATCAGAAACTAATGATGTACTCTATGTTGGATAATTGGATTTAAATAGAAAAAAATACTTAAATCAAGTATGTTATTAAAGTCATTGTTTTCAAATCAAATTATTTCTTGCATGTGTATGTGCAGGTTTCTGTGGATGATCGCCTTAAACAGCTTCAGGAAGCCCATAGAGATTTTGGGCCATCCTCTCAGCATTTTCTTTCTAGTAAGTACTAATAAACTTGACTGTTCTCATTAATTGAACGAATGAGCATATTCTTTCACTTTGCCTCAAGGAGCCATATTCTTTGTTGCAAATATATTTACTTATATTAGGTAAATGTACAAAAAGCAATATTAAGATTAATTACAATATTGTTTATTGGTTATTAGTTGTAATAATCTGGTCACAATTGATAAGTCTCCGAAGTGGAACAAAACTGAATTTCTCTTTAGCTATGGTTTTTCAATGGACCATCGGCTATAATAATTAATGTAGCCTCATATCATCATTGCTGTATCATAAACAAATGTTATGAACTTTTTCACAATAAAAAAATCATTTTTACATTTTAAGATTTCTAATTAGCTTTTCTTCTTAAAAAGTGTTTATTAATTTAAAATGTACCTGTATCTTTAGCAGTAAAAAAAAAATAACTCCCCATGGATCCGAGATTTTTGTTTATTAGGTTCACTGTGATCATACTTAGCTTTTCTTTTGGTGAAGTATTGCAGATGTAGCCAAACCACATATGTAGATTTTTATGTAGTATTCTCCAACTGAAATTTTTAATTTTACGGACTGTTTATGAGATCTTATATAAGTAATTTGAGCTCCTACTTTATCGTTCACTGCTGGGGAAACTAAAGAATGTAGGATTCAGAGTCATCCAAATTAAGATTAAAATATTAAGTCTGCCAGACCTGTAGATTCCTGAAAGTTAATTTCTTTATCTTAAAATTACTATAATAATACTTAGTTTTTCTGATCGCCTTGAAAATTAAGTGAGAAAGCATAGTGAGTTTCAGAGCACCTAGCACAGTTCTTGGCACTGATGCTTTCACTAACTATTAATTTCTTTCCTTTTATTTGTCCTGGCAAACATATGCCAGAAAACAGTTTGTTTACTTCAATATAAATGAAGTTTAAAACTTAAGGCACATCTTATTTCCCAATTATGATAAGTTCTTTGTATCTATAGTAATAGAGAAAACTGAAGTAATACCATGTCTTCCAACTAAATTGATTACATTTGTATTTTCCCTTAATCTTTTGTCATGGTTGATAATCTGCTTTACCTCAATTCAAGGTCAGGCTTTTCTATTTTCACAGTTTCAAGAATCTGAGTTAGTCATTTCCTGCCCCTCCTGTCCTCCAGTCCTCATGCTCTCCCCCCTTCTCTCCCCCTTCCTCCCCTCCCCCCACGCACACATGTTTTCTGTTTCGCACACCTGAGCCCTTAGATAGCCTATCTTTGAGTGATTGTAGTCCTTCCTGGAATATACTGGGTGCGAGGATGCATTTCTAAAGTTGGGATGCCATCATTGTTGATAAAGTAAATAAGTTTGCAGTCTCCTCATTAGGTATGAACTACTTCAGATTTCTTAAACTTAATTTAAGCTATGTGCTAAGGCCAAATTAAAGAGGAACTTAACAAATAATTGTGACTCTATTTACAGTTCTAAGGATTAGTTATCTATTAGTATCGATGAAACTCTACACTTTCTCCTAGCAACCATTCTTTCATGATAAAAATCCAACTCATGTTCTTTAGGAAGGAAAACATGGTAAAATTCACAATCACTTTGTGAAACTCAAGCATGTGGCCTGTTATTGTCTGGCCCTGATTGTCCAAGGAGGTCAGAGTTTTTCAAATCAAAACAATGGTTAACATGAGTGTAAACAAAATCCCAATTAATAAATTGAATAATTGTTATCTCTTTCTGCTTGAAATCGTTGGCTTTATAATATTTCTTGGACTTCAGCCATGGTTATAAAAGGAGTCTGTTTAGTTAGAACACAAAATAAACTGACCTATTAGCCTGGTGCCAACACTGAAATGAGGTTGGCTCTAATGAGAAATTTATTATACCTACTTCCACATTTTCATCACCCTTTTATATTTTCATGGACATAGTTGCAGAAGGGAGTGCTCACATGTTATAAAGAGAAGAAGAATTGTTGAACAGAAAAATTGCTGAACTAGTGGTCGGAAATCTTGAGATCATGTCTGAGCTCGGCCATTTCTCTATGGGGCAAGTTATTTCACTTCTGAGTATCTAGTTCCTTATGTATCAGATAGGGCTCTAATATGGATTTGTTGACTTCCTTATAAATAGATATATTTGAAAAGGCTTTTTGCAAAGTTTAGAATGCTATATTTTTATAAGATATTAATATGACATGAAATTCAGAAAAAAAGCATTTATGACAACTCTATGAGAGCCTAGTGATAATTGCAAAGATGTGTTTTAATTGCTTGTTTATTAGTTTATTTAGCAAAATTCCTTAGTAGCTCTAGCTTTACATGTTTAACTCTTCTTAAATAAGTCTTCAACTAATTATATAGGAATAATCTATTTTTATAAATAAGGAATAGCTGGAATTGTAAGAAATCAGTACCTCAACAAAAATAAATACCTAAAACAAAACATAAAATCTCAGTCATAGTGATATCTGATGTGAAAGTAGGAAACTGTATTTTCTGTGCATTTCAGATGAAAGTAAGTATTTGGGATTCTTCTATCCACATAATTACCTTGTTTGTTTGTTTTTTTAACAACCCTTTGCCTGTGTTTATCTTAATCTTTCCTTTTTAAGATTAATACAAATGAGTTTGTTTATATGCCATCTGTCCTAGATAGTTATTCCTGTGAAGCAAAGTAAAGCACATTATTAATGATCTGGAAAATTCAGTCTTGTGAAATCTAGTTTATAATCTGGATATACCAGGTAAAATTAATTTTGGTTTTAGCTTAATCAAAAAATATATGCAGTCCATTTTCCAGATAGCACTAAGTTTTAAATTGTGGTGATTATAAACAATAAAACTTGATTTTGAAAAGTATTTTTAGCAACAGGTTCAATTAGTTAGAGTTGGCATTTGAAATTGAACCTGTGTTGTTTCTTCCCTTGCTTCAAATGAATCTTTAAGAAGCCACTGTTTGTTTAGCCTAGTAGATTTCATAATTATAGGAATCCAGCTCAAAAACCAGAGTAGTTCTCATTGAATTGGCTATAAAATGTGTTCAGTTGTTTTGCACTAGGGTATAAGGCGTTTGGGTGAGCAGTGTTTCCAATAACCTCCCTTTGTTTCTTCAGCTTCAGTCCAGCTGCCATGGCAAAGATCCATTTCACATAATAAAGTGCCCTATTACATCAAGTAAGTTGATTTTAATTCTCCTTTATGATACCAAAAAAACCAACGTTATGTTGATAACTTAAGAGGCTTTCCCTTGTAACTTTAGAAAATAGAATTCAATCCTACTGTCTGAAGGAAACTATATATATATTTAGTATTTAAAAGAAGTTAGTTTAAAAATCAGAGTAATATTTGTAGTTTATTAGGTTAAAGCTATAGGTATGTTTACCATATATTTTTTTAAACAGATATTAAAATATTTGGGGAAACTGACAAAATTTCTAAGTACGTCAGATTCTTGGGGCACCCGGCTGGCTCAGTCAGTGGAGCTTGAGATTCTCAGGGTTGTGAGTTCGAGCCCCACATTGAGTGTAGAGATTACATAAAAATAAAATCTTTAAATAAATAAATATGTCAAACTCTTGACATGATGCTGTTTCTCGCACTGTACTGATTCTAAACCATTTTTATTTCTCCCAGAAAATCCATTTAAAACGTGATGTACTCTTCTCATCTAATCCACCAAAAACAAGCAGTGTTTTTATCATTAAAAAGTTGAGTATCTTCAGGGTTTTTTGACTTATGGAAATTATCTGCAATATTAGTTTAGGTTTATATCATCCTTCCTTTTTTTATTGTCAACTTGACAGTTTCTCCTTCTTATATACTAAGTTTCTCCTTATTATGTAACCTTTTATACATTTTGTATCATTTACACGAGGTCTGAGTAGGATTCAGTCCTTGACTTAGGCTAAGTATTGTCCTAAGACAGAATGATACAATCCTTTGAGGTGTAAATTAGCAAAGCTGTTGATTTACAATGTATTAAAGTGATGACAGTCCTAGCTGACTCTGTTTTATGTGTATGGTGAACAGCATCATAATTACTGGAAAAATAATCACTATTATTAGGAGTCAGCTCTGTCTCAGATTAGTCAGCTGACCTCAGGCAAGTTGGGTAAAGATCTGTGGGCCAACTTTCCTTTGTATCTTTCCTAAATGGCAAGTGGATCTCCAAAATCCATGCTAGCACTAATAGTCTACTCTTCCAATATCCCTCTTCCTGAAAAATTTGTATATGAAGTCAGTGTTTGTGAAATAGTATTTCCTTTTGAAGGTTTTATTGTAGTCTGAGATGTATCACCATACCATATATGAAATATAATAATAGTATATGTTATATTGCCTTAATGGAATTTACTACTTCTTTCACTGTAGTGTCTATAGTGTACTGGGTTGTGATAAACTTAAGGATAAGGTAGCAAAGCAATTGGCTGGTGTCAAATTTGGGCAATCATGAATGGAAAGAAATCAGAGGCTGGGTAATTTGACATGTCTCTGTTGAGAGAAGGTGTAATCATCTGATCCAAATTTAAACCATTTTTAAAATGTTTACATTTTCATTGCGATAAGAGTTAATAATAATAATAATAGCAGCAGGTGAAGAAGGGGGCATGAGTCAGGGAATGCTCACAGCCTCTAGAAACTGGAAAAGGCAAGCCAATGGGATTCTCTTTTAGAACCTCCAAGGAGGACCACAGACCTGCAAACCTCAATTTTAGCTTAGAGAGACATTTATTTTGGAGTCATTTGTTACAGCAGCAATAGAAAACTAATATATGTATTATACAAAATCAAGAAGTCCATGAAATTATTATTTTTTTTTAAGATTTTATTTATTTATTTGACAGAGAGAAAGAGATAGTGAGAGCAGGAACACAAGCAGGGGGAGTGGGAGAGGGAGAAGCAGACTCTCCGCTGAGCAGGGAGCCCGATGTGGGGCCCGATCCCAGGACCCCGGGATCACGACCTGAGCCAAAGGCAGATGCCTAACGACTGAGCCACCCAGGCGCCCCCATGAAATTATTTTAAATTAAATTGTTTTACTCAACTGACAAAGAATCTTTATTATCTGAGTTTTTTTTGAAGTATTGATTGGATCCAGCAAGGCAGATTTTTGTCTTTACTGGATAAAGAACATATTAATTCTCTTGTTTGATTATGTTATACAGTGGTTATCTATTTGATTTGTCATTTTAAAAATCTATCTTGAATTTTAGCACTGCTATAAAAAAGGAATTTCTCTATGTCCAGGTTGGTTATATATGACTAAAAATGACATTAAGTCAGAGTTTCACTGATTCAGAATTTTTATAATTTTGGTAGGCTCTCACAAGATTATAGTCTTGTTCAGACTATGAGATCTGATGGGGCAGACCAGTGCAGCAAAAGCTCGTTTCTCTAATTTCTCATTGGCTAGAGCTCCATGTCCATGACCAGCACTTTAAAATATGTATAATGCAGTGATGGCCAATATGTTTAATATGACCTGTAGGATTATAGCATCCTAAAATATCTTTCAACATCATTGGTGAAAGATTGAATTTCCTTGAATATATATATAGTTTTACTGTTAAATGTCTTTTAGGACTTTGAAATATTTAGAGATCTCTCCAGGTATATAGGATGAATTCTCTTATTTTTAGAAAACTTCTTAGCCAGATTCTTTCATTACCTGCTCTGTTGTGTAACTTAACAGTTTATTTCTTCATAATAAAGTACATCAATGTCTGGAGGTAGGGTTAATATGAGCCAGTATATTTCCAGATGAAGAAATGTTATGAAAACAAAATTTAATTCCCAAGTAAATTAATAAGCAAGTAAATAATGAGTGAAGGGTTTTTAATATACACTTCCCTTCGCATGGCTGCACAAGTAAGTAGAGGAAGAACATTAAAAACAAATTTAGCATGATTGTCATGCAGCTAGAGTTTCCTGGAGCATATTAGGATATATTAATTTAGCCAAAAAGAAAATAAGAGGCAGGTAGAAATGTAATTATTTTCTTTCTTTTTTTTTTTTTAAGATGTTATTTATTTATTTGACAGAGAGAGACACAGCAAGAGAGGGAAGACAAGCAGGGGGAGTGGGAGAGGGAGAAGCAGGCTTCCCGCTGAGCAGGGAGCCCGATGCGGGGCTCGATCCCAGGACCCTGGGATCATGACCTGAGCTGAAGGCAGACGCTTAATGACTGAGCCACCCAGGTGCCCCGAAATGTAATTATTTTCAATGTGGAAGTATACAATTTTGTATACTCTAATGCCAGAATATAGTGAGAAAGTTGAAAGGAGAATGGGAAGAACAAATTGTCTTTATTTCATATTTTAATTTTATCAATTAGCTAAAACATACTTTGATGGCTCCCCAACGCATTTCTTTCTCTGTAGGTGTTTTTTCATTAATATTTTGAGGTGTACTGCAGTGGTCCCAGACTCATTTGTTTCTATAAAATGATAGAATATAGATCTGAACTGTAAGGGTCTATGTAGTATAAATCCCTCTATGTTAATATCTCAAGTTGAAACTCATATCTTTAAATTATATTTGCTTCTTCTAAGGTAGGCTTTCCCAATCTGATCTGGTTATTTTTTCTTTTCTAGTATAATCCAGTGACAGCTCATTGTTCTATCAGTTTAAGGAAACCTGCAATGGTTCCTTCTGCCTTTATAATATACAAAAATCTACGATAAAAGCCAGATTTCTTTCTCTGTGAATTTTTAGTCATGTGTTTGTGTTTTGCACACGTTTTTCATTTCCTCAGCTGAAAGTTAATATCCAGGGTGTTTCAGGCATAAAGGGAACAATGAATAAAAGCTTTGGGTTGAACTTTCCTAATATGTCACATTAATCATATAAAACTCATTGCTTGTTATTTTGATCCAGAAATAATAATAGTAAATAGTCATAGCGGGTGATAATAATGATCATTGAAATGAATTATATTTTTTGAATATTCATTTGCCAGCCACTATGCTAATCCTGTAATTATCTCTTAATTCTCACTGAAGTGTCGGGACTATCATTACCCCATTTACAGGCAAGGCTTAGATAACAAGTACACACATAACTTGCTCAAGTCACACAACCAGTACAAGGAAGAGCTGGTGTTCAAACCCGGGGACTGACTCCAGCTCCGACCTCTTGATCACTAAGCCTCCAGTTCTCTGCATTGAGTGAAGGAGAGAATAGAAGTTTTAGTCACATGGAAAAGTTGGGTAGGATGAAGATATATTTAGGAAGGAGCAGTCAGGTGGAGAAAATTTGAGCAAACGTCCTTTTTTTTCATGCTATGGACCGGTTGCCATTTATGATGCACCTACTATGGGCCAGCAACTGAGTGCAGAGCTAATTTTCGTAGGCTCGTTTCTGTAGGGTAATATATGCTTTATATGTTTAAGGAAATGTCACACTGTGGTGCAGTAATGGACAAAGGTGCTTTTCGATAGGTAGAAAAATGTAGTTCTCCACAGTCCTGCCAGTCGGATCTTGACAGGAATTGAAAGGTAGGGGAGCAAACTGTATCCTTCCACTACCTTTCCTCAGCTCCATGGTCAGAGATTTCTGTCATTGGGTAGATTTCTGTCCATGATTAGGATGCTCAACAGAGCTGGCTCCTAAGTCCCATAGGGCTTTTAGCATAGATGGTTCTATACATGTCCAGTCTGTTAGTAAGTCAGACTCTTTCGTAGAATTTAGTAAGGTGAAGTTAGGAAATGTGGTTTTCCTTTCTCGCTCTACGATGTCATCTCTGAAGCTAGAGCGCGTGACTTTTCAGTAAGTCTTAGCAGAAAAGATGCTACGGCACTCATGACCGGGCTGTACCCTCACGTCTTAACAGTTTTTTTTTTTTTTTTAAAGATTTTATTTAAAAATTATTTTATTTGACAGAGAGCTAGAGAGAGAGCACAAATAGGCAGAGCAGCAGGCAGAGGGGGAGGGAGAAGCAGGCTCTCCCCTGAGCAGGGAGCCCGATGCGGGACTCCTTCCCCGGACTCCGGGATCACGACCTGAGCCGAAGGCAGCCGCTTAATGACTGAGCCACCCAGGCGCCCCACGTCTTAACAGTTTTTCTACTCGAAGCTGAGGTGCAAGCCTAAATTCTTGATAGAATCCTAAGTGTGCTCACATGCATGCAGCTTTAATATGAACATTTTAGTGATGTCTTCTTTTTTTTTTTTTTTAATTTTTTTACTGTTATGTTAATCCCCATACATTACATCATTAGTTTTAGATACAGTGTTCCATGATTCATTGTTTGTGCATAACACCCAGTGCTCCATGCAGAACGTGCCCTCCTCAATACCCATCACCAGGCTAACCCATTAGTGATGTCTTCTTGATAGATAATATATATCACAGTCTCAAAAACTGGCATTTCTCAATCTTACAGCGTACTCATCAGAATAAATTATCTTTACCTCCAGATACCACTTCCATGCATTCTCTGCCTTATTCTCATTCCCCTTGATGACTAGGCCTAAATCAAAATTTTCCTCAACTTATTACATCTCCTTTATATTTTCCTTTTCTAGTCTCATGTCCATTAAGGATAATTCCCCTTTCTTGCCTCCCAAGGGCATTCTCTGCTGCCCTAATCCATCAGCTGCTGGGAAAAAAAAACAAAGTTTATAGTTGTAAATGAAATCTTGGAGAGCAAGTAGCTGTTCTTTATAGCAGTCATGCAGTTTATTTGCATAAACTGTATTTCCTTGTCTCATTATATATGTACAGTCTAAAGGAGAGAATTAATGCTTATTTCTTTAGAGGAATCGTGGGCCCGTTTCGATGATGTAGGTGAAGTATTTCTTCCTTAAGTAAGAGCAGAGAGGAGTGACAGCAAAGGGATATCCAAATATTCAGCCTAACAAGAAAGTCAGGGCTAGCAAAGGTGTATTATAACAAAACAAAGAAAAAATTAACATAAAGCATTTTATGTTTAAAGATTGGAGGAAACCCATCCCAAAACAAAAGAAATCCATAACAAAGATGTAACTAACAATGAAATATAAAGACAGCTCTCTCTGAAAGGCCTCCCACAGCTGTCTTCATCTCTCTCTTCTTCCTTAATCAAGATGCGAGATGGCATCCTTTTGGTGCCAGATTTTCAGTGGAGGAGTCTTGAGACACATTTTGAGTCTCTCTCCAAGAGTAGAGCTTATGTTTTGGTTTTAATGATAAAGAAATAAATGAAATAGAAGCCTAAGAGAATGTACTGGAGAGGCTATTTTTCTAAGAAACAGTCTGTGACGTTATCTGTGTTGAAAATAAATATTTAAAACTCACTGGGCCAACTCTGCTGATGAGGACGGAAGAACGAAGTTGTTTTATGAAAGAATATAAGCATCTTGGGAATCCCTATACCTCCTGCTCTTGGAGGCAGCTTCAGACAAATGAGCACACCTTGGCTGATGAGAAAACTAACAGCAGGCCGCCTGCCCTGCAGCAGCCTTGTATTGGCAAATTGTAACCAGACAACTTCCAGTGAATTTACCAGTGCCCTGACTTATTGAGATAATTCAGGTGGAATTGACATTGTCTGAGAAAGACATTGACTAGTGCAGGACTTAAAAAGATACTGTTTTCCTGCCACTCATCTATACATTGCTGGGGCCAGTGTTATTATTACCATGAAGTGGGGATTTGGGCTTGGCATCTTCCAGATCACTCAGTTCCATTGTATTATAGGGGCACCATCAGCCTTACTGTGCAGTCTGACCTTTAGGGTCAAGTTTGCAATTAATAAAGGTCTACTACACAGTACAGCGGGTCACTGTGGGGCCACTAATAAGGTAAAGGAGATATTCATACTTTGATTTGTAAAGATTAAATTTTTAAAGTAGTCATTGAAACTAGCAAAAGTACAAAAGTAATAATGATCAAATAAACTGTGAAAGAAGTAGAATATCTTTTTCTATATGGATTATAAAGTAAAATGGTACAGTGTTAGAGTCAATACAGCAGTATAGAAAAAAATTGATTTCTCCTTTAAAGATTACATATGAAAGAGATAGAGTAGTAAAAATTTTTTTAAAAATCTAAATAATATAAATTCAGCTTTAAAAAACAAACTAGAAGGATACAATGATAAACTCAACTCTGGTGGGAGATAATCCTGGAGTTGACACCCCAGGCAGGGGTGTAGAGGACTCCCCAGAGCCAACTCAACAACAGGTGACCTGCAGGAATGTTGATTAATGTCGATTACTGGTCTGATCCTCCCTAGTGTGACAACTTAGAGGGACATGGGGGTAGAGTTTGGGTCAGAGGTGAGGCTGCTTCGGAGTTCTGGGCCCAAGCAGAGATACTACCAAGGTAAGGCTCCCTTGGGTTTACTGTGTGCATGTTCATTCTTCCAGACAGTCTTCCAGTGCCCTCAAAACAAGTATCAGCCGAAGCTCCCTGCACACCCAGGCACATCCATTTTGGTCATGAATTCTACTACTTTACTTTAAAAACAAATACAAGCAAACCTGTCGTATTGTTTTGTAACAAACTATTCTATCAACCATGCCTGGAATATTGACATTTGTATTTAGGGTTATGGAAGCCTTTGTCTCTATACAGCCCTTTACGTGCTTGTGTCTTTTAACCTACTCCTAAGCACGAAATTATTTCAAGTGCATTTTATAGTTGAATCCAATAGATTTGGAGTTATCCATTGTTGACAGTTCAGTCTTCCTGCCTTGTGTCTTCATCTTCATGACAAGCTAGTGGCATTTTCTTTTTTTTTAAAAGGCTCCATTTTTTTCAAAGGGGTTTGAAATCATGACCATGAGATCAAGAGTTGCATGCTCCACTGACTGAGCCAGCCAGGCACCCCAAACTAGTGACATTTTTTAAGGAAGACTCTATGCTTTTACAATATCTGTTATCAAGTAGAATCCTGTATCTTATTTGGAATGTAAACAGGAAGGTTTTTTTCCTGAAATGTTGACATTCAAAATTTCTTAAGTTTTCCCTTAGATTTATTCTTATATTTCAAAAACTGTAACCTTGGCTTTCCTGCCTTTAAAAGCCTAGAAGATGGCAGAAAGTGTTTGCGAGGGTTCAAGAAGTTCTGTGTAACCTGAACACATGTGTTTCATCCCCTGGAGGAAGCAGCTTCCTCATCTTCTGCCAAATCTGTCCCCCACCGGCCCCTCAATAAGTCATGCACACAACACACACACACAGTAGGAATCTGCATACTGGCAGGAGTACTCCTTATTCTTCATATATTCTGGTCTCAAGTGAAATAAAGATTGGGGAGATTATAAATTCCAAGATGAGAATGTCACTTTTTAGATCCTTAAGAAGATAGTACTCAGATAAATAACATTGCCTCAGGTTGCCAGAATTTGTTTTCACTCTTTATGCTTTAATCAGCTGAATACAAATTGATTATTTGGAAGTTCCTTGATTCCTGTATTTCTATATAAACTTTCATAAGCGTATGTAAAGAAGGTATTAGCAGAGTCTGCAAAAGCCCATCATTCTGGAGATTCTCTCTTACATATAGCATCTCTTAGCTTCTACTGTGCTTTGTGACTTACGGAGTTGATTTTCCTCCCTTATTTCTCCCCACCCTGAGGAGCGGTCTGGGGCATTGAAGACAGAAAAGCAGCCATTCCATCAGACAACGTGCAGTTCACTCGTAATTTTGATAGGGCTGGTGGGTAGAGGAGTGAAGTTGGAAATGAAATATATGTGGGTTCAGTAATGAATGGGACATGAGGTTGTGCACTCCTCATTTGAGAATTTTGTCTGTGAAGAAGAGAAAAAGGTAATAGAGAGCAGGAAATGTAGATTCAAGGTTGGGATGAGAGAGATTGTGTATGTAAGGATGGCACATCGTTCAACATTTATATTCTGAGAATGGTCTTATTGAGAAGGGGGTTAATAATGCAACACAAGAGATTTTAAAGAAATCTTTGGGGAAGAATTGGCCTTTGATAGGAGGAGGAATTCCTCAGAAAGGAGGAGAGAAGAAGACAATCTGACAGATGGAAGGTAATTTATTGATTTGGTGGTGGGAAGTTGAAGGAATTCTAATCTGGTGGTTTCTAGTTTTTTTCAATGAAGTGTGAGATCAAGTGAAATGATAGAAGGCAGGGAGGGAAACTTACTTAGGCTTGGGAGAGAGAAGGCAGTAATAAATTGTCTTAGGGTCTGGGAAGCAAGTTTATTAGGGAATGTTGTGTGGTTGCCAGCAGTTGGACATTTGAGGTTTGAAGTTAAATATTTAAAGTAAAATTAGTCTGTTGAGTGATTTTCTCCAGCTGTATTCATGCACAGCTGCTCAGGTCCAGAGAAGGCAAGTAATTGAGCTGATCCATGCTTGGGTTTTGCTAGGAGTGAGCGAGAAGCAAGGCAGATGAGATTGTTTGTAATGATTATAATGATGGACCATGGACTCAGATTTAGACAGATTCATCAGAAAGATGTTAGAATCTCAGTCATGCAAGTATACTTCCATATTAAGAACACAGGCTTAAAATCAGACCATCCGGGTTCAAATTCCATTTCTACTACTTGCCAACTCTGAGACTTGGAGCAAGTTATCTAAGTGCCCTCCCTGTCCCTAGTTCCTTCATCCGTAAAATGGGGGTACTGTTGGCACCCAACTCATTGACTTTTTATGCAGATTGAGTTTACACAAGGAAAGTGTTTGGAAGGACACCTGGTAAAGACTGGACGCTCAAATAGTAGGCTATTACTGTAATTAATTTTAGGCATCCTGACCTACTGTGTCATCTTTCACTATGCACAGCAAAGAAGAAATATTTCTCTTTCTGTGATTGTCTTATCCCTCAACAATATGGGTCGTTCTTTTTCTCTCACTTGTATTTTTAATTAACTGACTCACCTTTAATTTTTTTCTCTTACATGCCCTTAGAATTGCAGTTGAAATGAGATGACACATGGCAAAACTCACAAAATCCAGTTTCAAGCATAAAATTGAGTAGATAAGTAACAAGTAAATGTAAATTGTAACAAGTAACAAGTAAAATTGACTAAGTGTCAGTTTTGGGGTAAGCAGGTTTGCCTTCTTGCCATCTTTTAAGGTTTTACGGAAAAAAATGATGCCACTCTAATGAGGACAGATGGGTTTAAAAAGTTTCTTCCCCAGAGCAGTCTATTGCCCAGAAATCAGTATCTTTTCAATCTATCAAAATTACTTGTACTTTGCTGTTGGTTCCTTTTCTCATATATTGGACCGTGTTGTTCTACAACATTTTTGTGTTCTATTCATTGGTGTACAATCTTACTTGTGTTTTACTTTCTGTGGCTTATCAGAATACATTATGAATAATAATAAGTAGAAACGTGTATCGCTTATTAACCTCATTGGTTCAATATTTCATCAAAGTCCATAAAATACAGAGAGCACATGTTGTCTCAGCCAGGACACTTAAGAGTACAGGGGGTGCTCTTTTAATAAGTATATGGGATAGCAGGTAGAAATTAGAACTGTCCAGGGCATTAAAGGATGATTAAAAAAAACAGTTAATGGAGATTTCATGCACAGCACAGTGATTACCCACAAGAGTACTATGTTTTAAACTTCAAAGTTGCTAGGAGACTGGATTTTAAATATTTTCACCACAAAATAGAAATGATAATTATGTGATGGGATAGAGGGGTTAGCTAACACAACTCTGGTAATCCTACTGCAATGTATAAATGTATCAAACCAACATGTTGAACACCTTAAACTTACACAGTGTTACATCTCAATTAAAAAATAAAAATTTAAAAATTTAAATAAATCAAAAATTAGGTAAAATCTTGAGTCTCGTAGAATATAAAAAGAGCATGCGTCAAAGATTTCATTTAACTCACTAATCACAGAATGGGTTAGAAGTTATAAGAGGTTTCCAGGAGAACACTAAGAATTTCATCTTCATAATCAAATAAGGGATGCTAAAATGAAGTTTACCACTCGGTGTAAAGCTGATTCATTGGTCAGTGTCCACAGGACAGTCATCAGTTGCATCCCAGTGGACACAGTTTGCATTTCTATGGATAAGAAACATTTGCATTGGTATCAGTTTTCTTCAGTTTCCAGAGTTTAAAATAGCTCAGAGACCCACTGACTTTTTTGCCCCATGAAAGGCCTTCTCAGTTTTTCCCTTCACAAGCAGACCTAGCACAGCTCAGCACCCTACTTACACATCACATGCTCTCACTATCGCTTTCTTCATATGATTTTGGACTTACCTGTTGATTGCTGCTTTGTTAGATTTTTTTATAGTTTATCAAGCTGTACAATATGAGGTTCTACTCCTCTTTCAGATATGAGGTTGGCCAGAACCTAAGCTGTTGTTATTTGTGGGGTGGGGAGGGGAGCAGAGAATGCTACTTTCAATTCTGTTTTGCTTGCCTACTCTGGGAGGACTTGGAAGCATTTTGGCTGGATGAGCTGAGCAATCTGCAGCTGTTCAAATACTTAGAGCCTTTGGGTTGATTGTGGATTTTCCTTTAAAATCCTTCCCCCGCCCCCCACTAAAAAAAGAGAAGGAGAGAGAGAAAGAAAAAAAGAAAATCCAACAGCCAACTGCATCTACTACCTTTTTTTTTTTTTTTTAACTGTTGTTTGGTAAGCTGCAGTTACACTTCTGTAACCAGAGGCTGTGTTTATTTTCAGCGTTGGCAGTTCTGCCTAATGAATCAACTGGTATTGAATTCACAAAGGGGGATGCCGTTTCCCTCCCTCCATCTGTTTGCCAAATGTGTGTGTTCCCTCAGCTCCTAGTAGTTGTTTCACTCAGAAGAGCCATTAGCAAGCGGGTCTTCTCATTGAATTCTCAGCCACTGCCATGCTGCCGTGTGGGATTTTCCCCTCGTGGTTCCGTAGGACTTGTTTGCCAAAGCTCCACACTTGTGATTCTAGAGAGAGAAAGAGTACTTATATTTGTTGTTTAAGTATAAAGCTTGGCTCTGCATTACTCAGAGCTTTAGTTTGGTTCTTGAGCTTTGATTTGGTCCTTCGTGATGGGATGTCTGCCTCTGGACAGTAGTGTTGCCATGGGGATTTAAATTACTCCAAAGAGACAGGGGTTGTGGGAATACTGGTTGCGTGTCTAGCACTGGGAGCTCCTGATGGATTTTTTTGAATTACACTCTATTTCCAGCAAATCCTTCTTTAATTCTTATTGATGGTAGGGAGGAAGTTGTTTTATTAACAAAATCTGGAGGAATCTTTATTTTTTTGTTTTTGCTTTGCTTTGTTTTATTTTTTACTTCATGCATGAGAAGCTTTTTAGGTCAGTTACTTCTCACACATGAACGTGCATATCAATCCCATGGGATTTTGTTAAACTGAAGATTCCAGTTCAATAGAAAGAGTAGAGGTCAGAGATTCTGCATTTCTGTCAAGCTGTGGGCCACACTATGAACAGTAAGAATTTTAGGTCAGACAGCTTCAGTACTTTCTCTGTGGTCTTTGGAGCAACTTGGAGGGGAACATGGTAGAATGGTTTGGTTGGTGTTCAGCATCCAAATACAAAGTGGAAACATTTTACCTCTGCATTGGTGTCAAGAACCAGGTATGGGAGCTGGACAACTTTCTAGCTTCCCCTGGGATAGACCTTCACATTTTAGGCATGTTAATTTATGTGAGATTTTTTTTGGAATTTCCAGAACATTTTACATACCCAATTTCATATCTAAACTTCAAATATTTTTCAAAGCAAATTATGAGTTCTTGGCGGGGTTCTGTTATATATATGCATATGTAACAGTGATTATGTTCTTTTCCCAGTGACATGTCCCTATTTTTGATATATTACCTAGATTAAAAAAATAATCTCTCTTAAATTTGATGGCATGAATATTTTAATACCACTCTCTCATGTACTGTGCCATTTCACTTAGCTTACTAAACAGTTTTGTAAGAACTGAGTGTTATCTAAGAAGTCTTTTGAGTACTGTTAAACCTTATTACTCTATTCTGACCTAGAAAAGGGATAGTAAAGTATTTTTAAATATAAGGACACTGATCCATTGAAGTTAGGAGCTGTTCACTTCACACGCAGACACAAAGAAGGAACCTAATTTAAGCAGTAAGTGGATTTGTTCTACCTGCATCTTATTTCTGAAAGCCTTCGAATTCTGTGACTTAGTTTTGGAATTTACAGAAAAAGAGAAAATGTAAAACTTGCTTCTTAAGTGAAGAATAAGCATCATGAGAAAAACTGTTGAATGTCTGTCAAAAAGTACTGGTTAACTGAGAGAGGCTGATTGCTGAGAGGAGCATGAAGTCACATTGGCAAGAAAGATTCATGCAGAAGGGGAGTAGAGAATCCAGATACACAAGAAGAGGGTGTTGGGGAGGAAGAACAACTCTTCCTTCACCCTCTTAGGTTTAGTTTCTGGAGGTCTGTGAATTATGCTGACAAAAGACAGATTAGCAAGAGAAGAGCATTTGCTTATGCATGGAAGGCACATACTGTGATGAGTAACTCAAAGGGATGGTTAGAATTGGGGGCATATGTACCCAACTTAGCAGGGGAAAGAAGTTGGGGAGAAAAGGCTCCTTTGTGAAGACCCAGTAGGTTTCTTTAGGAAAGATAAATGGGTTTTTTAGGAGAATAAACACGAGATAAGAAAGTTTGTGATAATGTTTGTTTATGCAGGTGCAAGTAGTTTTTCTGTCTTCTTCGTAGCCATGAAACTCCCCCAGAGAGAGGATTTATGGTAGCCTTGTTTCCAAGAAGTGTCTGCGTTTAGTCAGATGAAGGAAACTCTGAAAAGACCTCTTTCTACATCTGTTCAATCTCAGATGTCTTTAGCTTGAAATAATCTTTGTATCAATTCTAGGGCTCTGAGCGAGCCCCCACAGGGGAAAAGGGCTGATTTACACCAAGGAAGGAGAGACTGGAGGTTAAAGAGGAGGGAGCCTCACTTGATTGTGAGGTGAAGATGTTATTCAGAGTTAAACTCTTCATTTCTCAGTTCTTTGGAAATTTCATTAGGACTTCTAAAGTTCAGCAACTCTTTACAGCACTTCTGCTCTCGGAGGGTTTATTCTGAATGAGGACCTATATCTGCCTAACACAAGTAGAATTATTCTGGAAACTGCATTCATCTGGCTGCATCAAGCCTGAGGCCCCAGGGTCACACTTCATATCTGGGTTTTAATTTGTAGTTGTAAATCTTTTCGAAAGAGGTAAAACAACATTTTTTACTTAATATTTTCACAATATAATTGCTCAAATAAAAATTTATTATTGTTGTTTCAAATGTTAAGTAATAACTGGACATCGGTTTCAGAATGATCCGTCATGGAGATCATTTTGCATGTATTTTAAAAACTTAGAATAAACATTCTATTTGCATACATTCTATGTGACCTATGTTATTTTGTATGTTCTTTAATTTAAAAATACTACCCTTTTTTCCCCCAGCCACCAAACACAGACAACCTGTTGGGATCATCCTAAAATGACTGAACTCTTTCAATCCCTCGGTGAGTGCTATTTTATTTAATTAACCTAAACGACTGATAATTGTATATTCTTAATCGGAAACTAAGCACCAGTTTTTCCTACATGGCATGGTATGTTTAAAAGATTGTGTCACTGACATAGAAAAAGCGGTTGAATTTCTGAGGGCAATGCAGGAAACAGTTTTTACCTTTCTTCTTGAGAGAACACGTGGTTTGAAATCGCAAGAGGTTGATTTTAAAAGGAGGAATGCAAGCTCCCTCACAATGAGTCATCTTAAACTTCAGCCTTGCCTGAAAACAAAAACAATGACAGCGCAGCAACCTCTAATTCATTGCTTTAAATTTCCTGTTAGCTCACATTTTGTTCAGTTAATCTTACAAAATTGGCTTGCCTAATTTCATTTTGTCGAAGTAGTCATGAAAAGCTAAAATCATTTTAATATAAAAATGTAAGAAAACACAGGAGGTGAGAATTCTAATCTTGTAGATTTCTGGTAGAATATGACTTTGAACTGATGACCTAGCCTGCTTCCTTTAGGTTGGTCCAGTGGTTTTGAAAGAGTTTTCTCTTTGGGTAGATAAGGCACTGCTGGAGGGGAGAGCAGCACCCAAAGGTTCTCACACCCACTCCCGCTTCAGCAGGGAGGGAGCACCCCTCTTGATCTCTTTAAATGTCAGGCATCTGTTTGTTGAGCTTTCATCTGGATGGGTGAGGGCGGCTAACAAAGGCTGAACAAATGAGAGAAAAGCCAGGGGTTTCTTTCGTTTGTAAAGTGAAGGTACAAACTTGATGATTTCTGAGTTTGCTTCCAGTTCAAGGAGTCTCTAATACAGACAACTCTGTCTTTAGGACACAGAAAGAAATTACGGTATCTTTTTTTGAACTTGATACCAAATCTTTTTTGGTACCAAACTTTGATACCAAAGTGTTTTGGTTTTTTTTTTAGCTGAAATATAATTGGCATATAAGGTTATATTAGTTACAGGTGTACAATATAATGGTTCAATATTTGAATGTATTATGAAGCTGTCCATCAGAGTGTCTACTTACCATCTGTCACCTCATGTCATTACAACATTTTTTATTCTTGTGATCTTTTAAGATCTACTCTTTTAGCAACTTTCAAATATACAGTATTATTAACTACATTTAGCCTCTTGTTTCTAAAGATCTGAATATAGATTATGGGATAATTTTAACCATATCTATAAAAGAGCAGAAGAAGCAAATAGATCAGGATGGAAGACGTAAGACTAGCTTTAGGAGTAGTGACAGGGACAGCCTCATTGACAGAAAACTAATTGTCCTTGAGGAAGATTTCCCGGGAGGAGAGTCCCTCCCAGCAGCGGAGAAGGAAGGGCCCTGAGCCTACAGTGTGATGGATTTATTAAGCCTTCAGAAGTTAACAGGCCATGTTTCCTTTTCCTCATTTCCCTCCTTTTCTTATTGGATAATGCCCTCTTGAAAGCTGTGTGGCACTGCTTTGGAATGTATCTCACTATGGTGCTAATGAACATTTAATTATTCTCTTAAATAAATGCTGTGGATTTTGAGAGAAGACTTTTTAGTGAGTACAGACATAATACTTTTCCATCATCTGAAGTAAACAAATACGTTCTTGCCATTCAGTAGAAGTTAAACAATAAGCCTGCCTTTGAATGTGTTCCTTTTCCATTTCAGCTGACCTGAATAATGTACGTTTCTCTGCCTACCGCACAGCCATCAAAATCCGAAGACTACAAAAAGCACTGTGTTGTGAGTTATTCTGCCAAAGTTAATCACTCTGTTCTTTGGATTGCCTTTTTTTTTTTTTTTTGAGACAGAGATAAATGAAGAGGGTGATGTGTTTGTAGAGTTAATCTCATTTTCAGTGTATCTCACTCAAGTAATTGGCTGTGTTTCTATAAATACTCTATTATTTGCCCCATCAGCATGCATGCAGTAGTAAAACAAATGAACATATGCCATTCTCAGTTGGAGAACAAAATTAGCCAAAATACAGGAGTAACATAAAAAGCTTTTTCAAAAATTATGCTGCCACCCAATTTAAAGGGATTAAATCAGGAAATCAAAGTAGTAGATCATTGCCTTCTTAGTACTTTGTATTCACTTGGAGGTATAGGATTCCAAACAGTATGATTCAATGTAGTCGTATAATAAAGAAATACTAAAAAACAATATTCCTGATCCAAATTTGAACTGGCACCTAGAAAAGTAGATAAAAGGCTCTGGATTTATTTAAATATATTTTGAGATGTTTGGTCTTATCAACATGAACTTTTCCTGCAGAGTTTGTTCAGAGTAATGTTCTGTGATAGCCATTTTACCAAAGAGGTATTCCTCCCCCCCCGCCCCCCCCGACACACATGCCCAAACAACCTAACTTTAAACAGAAATATGAATACTTGTAATAATATAGATTTAATCTCTCTGAATTCTCTTTGTGGTCATAGTTTTAATGATTGAGTCTATTCAAAGAACATGTAGGCCTTGTCAGATAGTTAATATGGAAACTGACATCCACCCATATTTTTACAGCCTAGTAATTTGAATAATTCCAAGTATTCTTGTTGCTACCTTTTGTTAACAGTTGTTATATGTCTAGGCAGTTCAGTGAAGCTTTGAATATCACTCTTCAAAAAATGATATATTAAGGTTAAAAATCTGCTCTTTAAAGGTCAGTAGAAATTAGAATTACATTTTGAGCTGGTTACGTGAGGAGAGGTGAGGGAAGAGAAGTAGAAATCATTCAGAAAAAACCCACAGCCATGGAAAGCTTTAAGATAAGAAGAACTTAAGTTATGTGTGGAAGGGAAGTCTCCAGGGCTAAAAAACACCTCCAGATTTACGGATGAAAGAAAAAAATGAGATGATTTTGATGCACATAATCTGCAGAGCCCCAGATAACTGGAAGCAACTGGTGCAGGATTACCAGTACAAACCAGTAAAACCAACACATCTCGGCCAGTGATCTGTACGTTGAGCCAGAAGGGAACAGGAAGTGAATTAGGAGCACGCAAAATGGATGTTCAGTGAGCTCTGAGTCCGTGGTGACAGCAGTTTTGAAAGAGGCTCAGCTGCATGTCCAGTATCCAGCTGACAGATCTGGAAGGTCTTCTCAGGCCTGATGAGCTATAAAATGAGGACAAATGAGTCAGCCACAAAATCTCCATTGACCAAAGACTGCTTTTTTGTCATGATGAACGTGGTTCGAGTTTTCAGTAGTACTTCTGGCTGGGTAAACATATTAACACATTTGGTATTTTCCTCTGCTGGTTCTTTTGAGTTCTCAAGAAAAAGTCTCCCTCCTTCAGCTCATTCCTTCAAACCTGAGAGGAGCAGAAGAGGAAGGCCTGCCCCTTCCAAGCTACATGACATGTAGAAATGCATACTAAGAAAAGCGCTGGGTTGCGTTGGATTGTAAATATTCGAGGTGATGTGTTTGGAGCCACCTGGCCTCACTTTTCCCGCTGCCCCTGCCCCTACTGCTCGTCAGCCCGGGGCCTCTGCACCACTTGTCAGCTCACCTGTTCATGATTAATCTCTTCCTCCTCCTCCCATCTTTTCTGTTTACTTGAAATGCCCTGACCCTTCCTCCGCAAAGGTCTATAACCCTTTATTCCTCCCAGACACTGTTAAAAATTTACTTCTTTTGGAAACGTTTACAAGCTAATCCCACCTGCCTCCAATTTTTCCAGAACTTTATGATTGCCTGTAACGACTGTTTCTCACCTAGGCGCCATATGCTTGCCTTTGTGTGATAGGTAATATCAGGAGGAGTCTACTGCAAACAGCTCAGGTCAGGGGTGGTCTCATTTTGTGTAAACCCCCACCCAGCATAAGGTCCTAATGTAGAGGGTGTGCTGTCACTGCTTCGTCACCGTTCATTCATTTACTGGGCTCCACGATTCTGCAGGAGATAAGACCACGTAAAGAGACTTGGTTCCCACACTCGAGGAACCTACACTCAGAGATAGCAGGTTACGCATGGACACACGCTTTCAGCAGATTCCTCTCGCCCTCAGAATGGAATGGTCTTTGCCGTGAAGAGCAAGGCAAGCTTCCTTGAGTAGGAAGCACGTAAGCCAGGCCTTAGCAGTCACACAGGATTTAGGCACATGGCTATTAATCAGGGGTAAGGAGGAAGGGACTTCTGTACATAAGCACCAAAGGTGTGGTTGGCATTCAGGGAACGTAATGGAGTCTGAATGGAGTGGGTTATGAGCTATCCAGTATTCAGAAATGTCCTTAAAATCAGTTTAGATCCACTTGGAAGGTCATTTTTTTCCCACAAAACCTTTTCTCATTCATTTAGTTTTTTTGTTCCTCAAGCTCTCAAAATGTTGCATTTAATGTTTGCATTTGTTTTTTATGGAGTGGGGTGCTATAGCACATTTTCTGTTTTGTGGGAGTTAGGAGATAGGCCCAGATGCAGATGTATGCTTTAGACGATATCTAAGGCAGAAGGAAGGACCACGTGAACAGGGACAAGTACATGGTTCAGGTAAAAGATCATGGGGGCTAAGCTGGCGGGTGTCGGTCACGGGGGCGAAGAGGGTATGGATTGGTGAGGAGGAAAAAGAACTGATGACTGGGGGGATTTGCTAGTTGATAACCGGCAGAGGGTGAAAGAAGGACAGTGTTAGTACATTTCAGGATTTGCAGACTCGGGGTCCATAGAAGGTGGTAACACCATTACTGGATTGCAACATAATAAGACCTTTATTTGGAACATATTAAGGTAGAGGTCCCTGAAACAGAATAGGAGAGTTCTGTTTGGGAACAGAACAGCAGGAATGTGGGTCAGGTGTTCAGGCAGGAGATGGGGATGAGAAAACAGAATTGGGAGCCATCCAGAGAGAAGGGATTACTGAAATATTGACAGTGAGTGAGGGTATCAGGATTACAGAGGGAAGGGGCAATGATGCAAGACCTTGAGCACCATCTGTATTTCTGAGGTGTCTGGGGAAGAGGAGGTAGGAGAGGTGTTAAGAAGGAATGGTCAAGGGGCGCCTGGGTGGCTCAGTCAGTTAAGCGTCTGCCTTCGGCTCAGGTCATGATCCCAGGGTCCTGGGATCGAGCCCCACATCAGGCTCCTTGCTCAGCAGAGAGCCTGCTTCTTCCTCTCCCTCTGCTGCTCCCCCTGCTTGTGTTTGCTCTCTCGCTTTCAAATAAATAAATAAATAAAATCTTAAAAAAAAAAAAGAGAAGAAGGAATGGTTAAACAGTTCAAGAACCTAAGAGTTACAGAAGCCCAAGGTCAGGTGCTAAACTGTGTGGTTTTGCAGAACAGGATAGTGATGATCCATTTCCATTCGATCCCTTGTGCCTCATATGTGGGATTAAAGAAAAAGCCTGAAACTGGTTAGAAAATGGTTCTGCTGTTTGTTTTATTTGCCACATGACCGAGCTGTCATTTGTCTCCCTTTGAAAAGAGAAAATCATAATTTTGTGTGATTTAAATGTAGTCTGTTTTTTAAAGGAACCTAAATGTGACACATTGCAGGAAGGATGGATGCTTGGCTTAGGCACCAAGGCGAAGTGTCAAAGTAAATCACTAAAAATTGAAGACATGATCATCTGTGGGATGTGGCAAATTACTGTCACAGCTACAGAGTATATCACAAAGGAGGCTGTTCTAGAAGAAATGCAAGGGCAGCACGATCCAGGAAATGGTCTTTCTGGAATTTGGTCTATTGTCACTTTATGCCATGTGTGGATACAATAGCAGTGCTGAGTTGCTGGCGTAATTAGTGTTGGAATTCAGAAAACTTTAGAGCATTTTGGCAGATTTTGAATATGTTTCTTTGTGTCTGTGTGGAATTATAGTTCTGTTGCCACCATCATGAAGCACTTCTTTTTGTCAAGCACTGTGAAGGATGAGTTTGAATTTTGCTCCTGCCCTCTGGAAGTTTAAAATTGAAAATAACATACAGTGCCAAGAAGTAGGGTACAAATGATATGGAAGATTCCAGATGGTTCTTAATTTTTTTCTGATACCATCTCTAACTCATGTGAAGCTTACACAAGTTATTTTTGCAATTAGCTAAAATTTTACCAATGATGTATTTGATATCGGAAGGAAAGGGATTGACCCCTATTATCCAGACTTGTGTTTTATATTTGTCTCTTTTTATCTTTTTTTAAATGAAGTCTTCCGTGTTGAGTTGTTTTAGAAATAATTTTATTCTGTATAATTTTAAAGCACTTCTTTTCCATTATAGGTAACTTGAAAAAAAAATTATTCTATGGTATTTAAGCAGCAAGAGTGGACACATTTCATAAATGTCTTTAAAAATTTTAAATTAGTGGTTATTCAGTGGTTAAAAATTGATAAATACAAAAGAAGCTATTCGTTCATTTATTTAACTATCAAAATATGTCATTATATTTTCTGAGGGGATAGTTTTGCATCAGACAAGGAGGAAATAGCTGGCTATATTAAAATTAAAAGTTCCCCTGAGCTTATTTCTTTTAAATTTAAAAAGTTAAATATGGTGGGGCACCTGGGTGGCTCAGTTGGTTGAGTGTCTGGCTCTTGATTTTGGCTCAGGGCATGATCTCAGGGTCCTGGGATTGAGCCCCATATTAGGCTCTGTGCTCAGTGGGGAGTCTGCTTGAGGATTCTCTCTCTCCCTCTTCCTCTGCCTCTCCCCCTGCTCATGCTTTCTAAAATAAAAAATAAATAAATCTTTTTTTTA
The DNA here is from genome assembly GCF_964656455.1 of Halichoerus grypus. Classification (NCBI taxonomy): domain Eukaryota; kingdom Metazoa; phylum Chordata; class Mammalia; order Carnivora; family Phocidae; genus Halichoerus; species Halichoerus grypus. The sequence continues at coordinate 20,869,776 of NC_135720.1, read as the reverse complement.
AAAAAAGTTAAATCGGGAGATAGGGAAAACATTTTATAAAGCAGGAATTTCAATGAGCAGACCTTAAATTCATATAGGTTCTGTAATTTTCCAAACCCCTATCTTTTAGATTTAGAAGAGTCATTTCTACACTCAGTAAATGTATAGATACATGGTAATTTGATAATCTACTGTTTCCCTGTTTTTAGTTAGCTAATGAATGACTCACAGTTGATTGAAAAGAAAGATTATGTAAGTTTTTTTCTTTTTTGTCTAAACCTTTCCTCCTGGCCCATGATGATCTCCCCTAGTGCAACACGTGCTTGCCCCTGAGAGCCAAGTGTCTGCCTCAGCGTAACCAGTGCCACCCACGTGTAAGCCATGTACCATCCATGGTGCTGTTGTCATTTCTGAGAGCCCCCTAGACTTCCTTGAATTCTTGTCTTTTCCCAAGCAGTTCTATCTTCCTGGAATTCTTTCCTTGCTTTACATGGTCTCTTGTATCTTATATTCTTTAAGGCCCATTTCAAATCCCCACCTACCCAGGGAGCCTTTTTTAGGCTCCTTCTACTCCCCTGTGGTAATAGCTCTCCTAGAAATCTATGTATTCTCATTGCATTTTCACTCCTTTTAGTAAAGTTATCAGTACGCTCACTCTCCCTCTTTGACTGGCATCTTTGAGAGCGGGGGGCTCTAGCTTATCCTTCTGTGCCCATCATGCTCGAGCCCTGGCCAGTCCCACTGTAGATGTTCTGCACATGAAGCATAAAAGTGGGAGCAAATACACAAAGACCCATGGATGTGGCCTGTATTGTGGACCTCTACAAATCCCATGTAGCTAAAATGGCCTCTATGCCAAAGCATCATGGGAAGCAAACCAGGTGAGGGCCAGATTGGGAGGGCATTCTAGATCAGGTTTGTTCAGCAGACAGTAGAGAGCTACTTTTTTTGGCAGAACCCATTTTTTTAACTGCACATTTTCAGTGAATTTTGTATGTCATAATGTATGTACATGTTGAGAAACAGAATGATTGGTTTGGCCGTGGTATAAAGGATGACTGGGAGGGGGTGAGCAGGCTGTTCTAAGGAGTTAGGAGAAGAGCAGTGCCATATTTTAGATGTTCTGCTATGTGGACTAGATTTATTTATGCCTTCCTATGTTTAAAAGTAGAAAAAGCCTGAAGAGAGGAAAGCCAGAAAAGGAAAGTAGAAAGAATTGATATTCCAAAGAGCAAAAAATGGGATCAGATTGAAAAGTAACAGAGTTTAGATGCAAAAGCATGAAAATAAGAGATTACAGATAAGAGTTTAGAAATGTAAGAATGGAAATGCTATTTATTTCTTTAAAAATTGAAATTGGCTAGAAAGGATAGATTCTTAAGTTGGAGAGTCAAGCTAAATACTTAAGATGAGAAATGTTTTGGTTTCAGTGTTACTATGTAATGTGATGATTGTGCATATTCCTTTCTCTCACCTGATTAGTGGATCTCTTAGAGTTGAATACAACAAATGAAGTTTTCAAGCAGCACAAACTGAACCAAAACGATCAGCTGCTTAGTGTTCCAGATGTCATCAACTGTCTGACAACAACCTATGATGGCCTGGAACAAATGCATAAGGATCTGGTCAACGTTCCGCTCTGTGTGGATATGTGTCTCAACTGGTTGCTCAATGTATATGACACGTAAGTTTGCATTGTTTCTCCTTAAAATATAATCATTGAATGAAATATATTGGTAATGCCAAATGTCTAAATTTTGAAATGAGTTTTTTAAGAAGTACTTTCAAAGTACTTTTCCTAGTGGAAATATTTATGTTAATTGTTGAAAAGAATGACTTTCCAAAATTTGAACTCTTAACCAACAATATAACAAAAAAGAATGTCCACCTATTATTTCAAGATTTTGCTTCAATTTATAAATACTGTTGGATTCCTAGTGTCACATTGGCTAGGGGAAGCCTAATATAAATAAGTCCTATATCCTCCTCTCTTCTTTTGAAAGACAAAAATTTATATTTGTTGTTATGAGTTACAGTAATTGGCTCATAATAATCCACTTTGCAATTTTTGTATGACAACTTAAGAGCCATTTGAATGGCAATTAAAGGGATTTAATTTGTCTTTTTGTATTAGCTTTATTTATTGTAATAGTGGTTATGTGTATATGTGGTGTTTTAAATAGTTTATGCTATAGGACACTCTAATATCTGTAATTTAATTAGATGCTCACTGTTACATGAAGAGCACTCTCAACTTCCAGCATAACTCATTCGCCATTAATTTGGCTGTTTTGAATGTGATAGTGCATTTGTGAAATAATCAATTCTAGAAAGACCTGCTGTGGGCTGACATTTCCAAAACATTAGGAATTATTCATTCTTCTGGTAGGGGGTTAAAGTATGCAAAGATGAAATAAGAAAATGAGAACTGTTGATTTTCTCTCAGAACCTAAAAGTTATTTTCCATTAATTAGCTTCATGAAAATTTGTGTTTGTCATCCTTTTACTTGATTTAGAGAGCAAGAAGATAGATGATAGTTTATAAATGTACATGTGTTTAGCAGTGGATTGATTCCGTATAAGTAAATGGTGACAACAATAGCTTTAGGGTTGATTTAATTGAAATTTTGTTTCTTTTGATTAGAAAAGTTTGTTATCTTTCAATATTCACAAATATCACAACAAAGTTTTGTTTTTTTTTTTTTTTTTAATAATTAAATAGCCATTGTGTACTTGAGTACTCTTAAGAAACTCACTGGTAACAGATAGGTAGCATGAATCTCAGTTATAATAAAATGTGGGATTTACAATATCCCTATCTGGTATCTTTTAATACATTTCATTTTATCCTTTTTTATCTTTCTAGGGTAAAATATGATAGTTAGCATTAATTCACTATTTAAACGTCCAAAAGAGACATTTTCTATATAGTAAATTCACCAAAATAGATGGTCAGTTGGGTATTTTTTTTTTTTTAAAGATTTTATTTATTTATTTGTGAGAGAGAGAATGAGAGAGAGCACATGAGAGGGGGGAGGGTCAGAGGGAGAAGCAGACTCCCTGCCAAGCAGGGAGCCCGATGCGGGACTCGATCCAGGGACTCCGAGATCATGACCTGAGCCGAAGGCAGTCGCTTAACTAACTGAGCCACCCAGGCGCCCTCAGTTGGGTATTTTAACTACAAAGCCTGTAACTTAGTTTGAGAACCCAAAAAGAATGCTAAATTCATAGAATACTTAGTTGAGAACTTAGTTAAGCGCCACAGGGGTATGATAGAGATGCATATTTTGAGTAATAATTTCAGGAAGAACTAACTGAAATCACCCTCCTGTAGTTCTAACACACTATATTAGTTTGCTAGGACTGCCATAATAGAGTACCACAAACTAGGTAGCTTAAATAAAAGACATTTATTATCTTGCAGTTCTGCAGACTAGAAGTCTAAGATGAATGTGTCAGCAGGGTTGGTTTCTTCTGAAGCCTCTCTCCTTGGCTTATAGATGGCTGTCTTCTCCCTGTGTCTTCATATGGTCTTTTTTTTATGTGTGTTTGTGCCCTAATCTTACAAAAACATCAGTCGTATTGGATTGGGGCCCACCCTATGACCTCATTTTAAGTTAATTACCTCTCTAAAGACCCAATCTTCAAACACAGTCACATTCTGAGGTACTAAGTGGTTAGAGCTGCAACACATGAATTTCAGGAGGATCTAACTCATAACATGTAACACCTACATGTGCTGTTTTCACTGGACAGCCGAAGGAAATAGTGCCACTTAGTTGTGAAGGAAGCAGAATGTGAAATGTTGTGATTCATATTCTAGGGAATCAAATGTTGGCATATTTCCACTTTCCATCATCAAATGTGAACACATGAGAAATGCTATACTAAGGTACTGTTTCTTATTTAGAAAAACAGTTTCTTGAAATTTTCCATTTTAAAGGAAGAAAGGCTTTTAGGATTTATTTCCCTTCCATGCCAAAGAAATACAGTGAAGACCATGCTGGGTCAGAATGGTGTATGCATCAGTCTAGTTTTCTGTCTTGGAGAGGAATATCATGAATTAACCTAAGGGGAAAAAAACACAGTTAATCATACAATGGCAGTCTCAGATGGCCAGAGTTGGTTGCCCAAATTTCTCTAACAACTGTAATTTATCAATTTATGTAAACGAGAGTTATTAACTCTTTTTAAGTTATTAGTTTTCTTTGAGAATCTGATGGAACTATGATCTACATGATCCAATGCACTAGAACGTGTTGGACCCTAAGAAGTCTCTGAACCTTGGAAATGGTACCATGATCTAACCTTTCCATTCATTTAGCTATTTTGATATTCGCTCATTAACCATATGTTTTTGACCACCTTACTTTGTGTAGTATGATACAGCCAGAGCGGATATTTTCAGCTCTTGAAGTATATTCAAGCGGCTCTTGAATTAATGAGTGATGCACACACAGGAGATCATAGAATTCTAGAAGGAGAAGTACTTTGAGGACATTCCATCTTCCATTCTGCCCTCTTCATTTTACTCTGCCCTCTTTGTTTTACCAATTAAGAAATTGACCCAGTGAGATAAGAGACTTTATCCATAGCCACCTATTGCATATAAGTGGTAGATAGGGAATTAATACTCAGGTTTTTTTGATAATCACTTGTTTATTTCTGCCATGTAGCCATATCTAAAAAAAAGAGTACTTTTTAAGTTATATTGAGTTTACTATTTATTTTCAAGTTTTAACATGTATCCAACTCCTAATATTCTGAATTTTTACCAAAAAAACCCCTATTTTCTTCTCTTGTGAATGATGAGAATCCAAATTTTTGGTTCTGGTTGCTTTGTACCTTGGCAGCCACTCAGCTTTTGGCATCTCAATTCCTCATCTGAAAAATTGAGATAAAAATATCTGCTCTGCTTACCATACATAAGATATTTGTGAAGGGCAAATGAACTAATATATGTAGAAAGGACTTTCTAAACTATAAAGATAAAATTTATTCCATTTATGACTTCACAGCCTCACTCAGTCTTCATCTTCCCAGGTTAAAAAGTCTTAACTTCACGAACTTCCTTCTAAATTTAATAGAAATAAAAAATGTTTAAATCATGATTTAAAGCAATAGTCTGGAACGCTTGGTTTAAATATTTTTGTCCCTACAGAAAATATTAACTTCATTTGCTGCAGTGTTAAGTCATTTTTCCACTGTGCCAAGATGGATATAATTTTATGAGGTACATATCTTTCCAGTTAAAGTAATTTCAGGAGTTACTTATGAAGACAATCAGGGAACCAAATACTTAAATATTAGGTTATGTCACTCACTAATAAACTTCTTTGCCTCCCTCTTCTTTTTCAAATCCAGGTATCTTATTTAACATCAAAGCCCTATCATCTGGTCCCAGATGATATAACTTGGACAGTTTTATCAACTGTTTGCCTTAATACAAGCCTTTCCTCCACCCGAATGCATCTTGTCTCTGGTGTTCACACTGCTGCTTCTGTCCCCTTGCCCAGGATTTTCCCATGATAACCTACTTTCTCCTAGGGACAGTCCAGCCATGTCATGCCTTCGGTATCTGATTTGAGTCTTCTCTTCTCTATCAGACGTTATGAGACTAATAACTACTCAGACTAATCGCCAGTCAGAAATAACGAGTCAGCCACAACTTTCTTGTACTTGACTTATTTCCATATATACAGGTTGCTCTCCTGTTTTCTTGTGTGTTTCCCGTTGTTTTCTTGTCTCTCTTCTCTAGCTGTATGTGACCTTATCATGGGTGGGAACTGTGTCTTGTACTTTTTTGCTGATCCTCATGGTACACAGAACAATGCTGAGATCACAGGAAACCTTAATAACTGTTAATGGTGTGATGAATGGATGATTGACATTTTCAGTAGCCTTCCTGATGACGTTCCTTTCTTGTGTTGTCACACAAGAAGTCATCCTCTAATACATATCGTTTTGATCTCTTTTCCCTTAAGGGATTCCTTTGTCCTTAGCCACATCCATCTACTAGTCCATTCACCAGCCTTTTGTTATCTTCTGCAGGTCTATTGTCTGATTATCCAGAGATAATCCATAGCAAGGATCATGTTACCAATTTTTGTAGTTTCTGCATTTCCCATTCCCCATCCCCAGGCTCTAGTACATTGGGACATTTAGTAGACAACTCAGAAATTCTTCGATAAATGACAAGAATACTCAAAGCTTTCAAAGACAAAAATTTTCTTCTAGTCAACTTATGGTTTCTCGCTGGCATAGTACGAAGCTTTTTCCTTGTGTTGATTAATTAACGCATTTTGTATTTAATTATAATTTAAGACTTCCCCAAATAGAGATTTCATACCTGTCTATGTAAGATCACCGACTATTATAATTACAGTAGTAATTTTAAAAAACTGAATTGACAGAGACCAAAATCAATGAAGACAACAAGTTTTTAAGTATCTAACAAGTTATTAGCCCTTGGTATAGTTAATTTTCTAGTTTTTGTATATTTTTTTTTAGATACATCATTATACTTTTCTTGCTATATTAAGCAACATGCATATTATATATACCTTTAGTTATCTATTTTAAATCTTGCATTTGTAATTATTAACAGATTTCAATTCATACTATTTCTAAAAATATCTTTTCAGCTTTATAATTATCATTATCATTTTGCTTTTACTCATTCTTCCTAGTTCCTATGTTCCACGTAAGTGATTTCAGGCTGTATATTCTTCCAGACTGGGCCAAACATACTGTTAAAACATGTCATGAAATTATGGTATGGATTTAAAATTATTAAAAGTGAATAGAAAAATTGCATCTCTAAGATGCAATCATTGTCTAATAGTTTACCCTCAAGAAAATAGGTATCCAGAAATAATTAGTGTCCTGTATATAGCTGTGCATCTTAACACATTGAGATTCTTATAATTACAGGGGTCGAACTGGAAAAATAAGAGTGCAGAGTCTGAAGATTGGATTGATGTCTCTCTCCAAAGGTCTCTTAGAAGAAAAATACAGATGTATGTAAGACCTTTCCTGTGCAATAGTGTTTTTAGTAATAATAATGATAATAACAATTGATTGGAGGCTTAATTTATATGATTTGCTTGTAATAACAGTTACCATTCTTTTTACCCCTTACTACACATGTCCCAGGCTAGACAAAGGGTGTCGGTGAGAAGTGACGTGGATTTGTGTGAAATGAGGTGAGGTGCCTTGATGGAGTGAGAACCAACTGCACATTATTTCTCATCTAAGTCGCAGAATAATCACCTCAGAACGTGGGCATCATGACTTCTGTTTTTTAGCTGAAAAAAAAATTAATTCTGAGATGGATTAAAAATCTAGTTCGTGGCTGCAGACACAATAAATTATGGGGGTAGAATTAGATCTTAGATTGTTCTGACTCTAAAGCCCAAGTTTCTATCTCTCTATACTTCCAATGATTGAAAAAAAAAATTAAGATGGACTAGAACTATTACAGACATTGGCAAATAATTATATTTTATCATGTAAGAAAATAAAAAAAATTGTTTTTATTCACCAAATAAATCCGTGGTATCCTTTTAGCTGTCAGTTAATGAGGGGCAGGCATCTTGGCATTTTGAAAGGGATGGGCTTGGGAGCCAAGGACACCTGCCTTCAAATCTCAGCATTGCCACTTAGTGGCTGAGTGACTTTGGGCCCGTTACCTGATCCCACTGAATACCACTAGCTAAGAGGCGATATTACTCCCATTTCACATTTCAGAAAGCTGAAATGTAATGGAGCTCCTTCAACTGAAGAATGAAGCTAATAGTTCCTGCTTTGAAAGCAATTAGAGATAATATGGGAAAAGTACCTAGAAATAACAGCTGTTGAATAAATGGTAACACTTGCTCGTGTGGCTCCAAACTCTGTAAAGTTTTTCTGATTTAATTTTGTCCATAAAGTGTGGGTGACTTGATCCTTCCATGCATATCTCCGATGATTCTTTACAGAATCTATTCATATATTCTGGGGGGAAGGGTAGGGATATTTCATGAAAGTTGAGATACCAAAGCACAAGAGGATGTTTGATCACAGGTCCTATAAACTTAGTTAAGTTTTGCATCTTCTGTGAACATACATGCCTTTTTTAAAACTTTTGTTTTCTGGGATGTCTGTGAGGTGATTTGCCTGTGAATTTCAGGACTAGATCGTGGTGGCTTGTTTTTCTTAAGCCGTTTGACAAGGATGTCAGTGAAAAGAGATGTGGGATTTGTATGAAACAAAAAGCTGATTGTGGTAAGATCAGGAGGTGAGGTGCCTTGATGGAGTCAGAACCTAGTAAACCATGCAGAAAAAAAAAAAAAAAAAAAGCTTTGCAGAAGGCTTTTGTTGGGTGGCCCTTTATTTATCCAAAATTTAAATCATCCTCAGCATTGTAATTGTTGAAAGATAATAATTTTCAAAACTAAAAAGGTTATTTTTTATAATGAGTGGGAAAGGAAAATGTTCATGAAAACATCACTGTAGCACTAGAAGAAAAGGACTTTTTTTTAATCATTTATAGTCTGGGGTTTTCGTGTGCTCCTGGAAGAATTTAGAGTTCCTTAGAAGTAACAGTTACGTCATGGTGCTCATCTTACTCTGTAACAAATACAAATTCAAACTCAAGGTTTATCATGAATCTTAAAATGTAAGCATGATCTGCTTTCCTAGACCAATGATTCTTCCTCCCTTTCTTTGCAAGTTGATTATCAGAGAGTACCTGAGACCAAAAGAGTTACAACACGGTGACTGTAGTTATAGAGCAAAAACCAGATTCTACACAATACAGTATATAAAGATTTCTTTTATCTGTACACATACCTTCAAACATATTTCTGAAATACATCATGTTTCAGATGAGTGTATTTCAGCATACCGATCCTCATGCACTCATCATACAATGGACACACTTTCTACAAATGTCAGCAAATTTCATCCTCTGTATTATTTCACATTAAATTTTCAGATTATGGCAAGGAAAGCAGAGGCCCTGCAATGAAAATTTCTGATATTTATCTTAATCCATGAAGTATGCTATTTTAGTACTTGGGTTGAAATCTTTAAGTCTTTCCTGTGAGTATTGAGACATCACTTGGGTTGAAATCTTTAAGTCTTTCCTGTGAGTATTGAGACTCTGGAGATGTTCTGGGGTTTTGTTTTGTTTCTTATTTTGAGGTCCTTAGCAACTCTGATTTTAGTTTTGATTGCCCCAGTGATATCAGAACACTTCCTCATTATTATTTCCTTTGTTAGATTAATACTGAAGATAATTTGCTCTCCAAACTCAGCGGTAGAGGTGCCATTCTGGGTCAGTTGGTATCCAAATGCACATTGATTTTGCAATGGCTAATGTCCGTGTCTTCACCCTGGTGACATCTCCTTCTCTCTTCGTGCCTTCTTGAGAATATCCCTTGATTAGGTTCTAATAACAGCTGGACCTTCTGGCTTATAGCTGAGTAGCTTTCTTCCTCATCAAAAACACACTTACAAAGATCCTTCAGAATGGCCTTTTGCATCTCTTCTGTGCCAATTTATTGGAACTTGAGTTTTAGGTTGTGACCTGTCCCCACATCCTTGATAGTCCTTCTTGTTTCTGACTATAATATGAAAATGTGAACTTCTGTCAGAATTCAGAAGTATGTCAAGATGTTAAGGAATCTTTTCTTCTATGTTTTGTGTGTAGTTTTACCTTAACTGTGGCATAGTAGTATAGTTGTCTTCCTCAAAAAAGGAAAGTTTGGCATGATTGATGTCACTGGAATGTGTACTTTCCTGTGTAGAGCATTACTACCTAGGAGGTCTCTTCCTGGGAATGGGTTTAAAATGAGCATCCTAAGAGTCTTGGATAAATATTTTGTGGCTTTGATAGTCTTATTTTTAACAAAGGGAAGGGGGGTGAGGGAATGAGCAAAATGAGTGAAGAGGAGCGGGAGATACAGGTTTCCAGTTATGGAATGAATAAATCACAGTAGTACAAGGTACAGCACAGGGAATATAGTCAATGGCATTGTAATAGCATTTATGGTGACAGATGGTAACTATACTTACGATGAGCACAGCATCATGTATAGAGATGTTGAATCACTACGTTGTACACCTGAAACTCATGTAACATTGTGTCAACTGTACTCAGATTTTTTAAAAAGAAAGAAAAAAAAGAAAAACAAATGGAACTCTAACCAAATCTAAGTGAACAAATGATAATGAAAATTAAATTTATCCAACTTGGATTTGCTTCTTCTATGTATGCTTATAGTTAAAGTTACATTTCATTATAATTACTATGTCAGTATCACCGGGCTTGGTTCAGTTGTTTGAAAGTTCACTGTTGGCAGTGTTAGATTTAGCATTATTTCCCTTAAAAAAAAACACCCCAAAATGATACACTTTGCTCCGATATCCATTTACCAGATATTGTTTGAAAATGGTTTTTAGGATCAAATAAATATTTACTCCCCTTTTTTCTGTTCTTGTAAAACTTCACATGAAAAGCATTGAGAATTTATGTGTTTTTTTTTTTAATTTTTAGAACTTGGAAATTTCTTTCCAAAAAGTATTCACTTCTATAAGAAAGTGGATTGTTTTTACATGAAATTTCTCTCTCGATAACTAATGTGATTCATGTCCATATGATTTTTTTTTTTTTTAATCTATATCATTCAATTGACAAAACCAAGGATATGGTTTACATAAAAGAACAGTCTCAGCTGATAGAAGTTAACCTCTGGGCTCTCCTCCTCGTAGATCTCTTTAAGGAAGTGGCGGGGCCCACAGAAATGTGTGACCAGAGGCAGCTTGGCCTGTTACTTCACGATGCCATCCAGATCCCTCGGCAGCTGGGGGAAGTAGCAGCTTTCGGGGGCAGTAATATTGAACCCAGTGTTCGCAGCTGCTTCCAACAGGTAAACACGAAGGATCACTGGTACGTAGAATGTGTCAGGAATGGTGCTGAGGATGTTCTGAGAATTCAAACAGGGAACCAAATGGTAGAAGACATTGGGTACTGTCCTGGTACATTTGTGTTTTATTTCTTCAAGCACATTTGATTCAAGGAACAGCAACCTCCTCAAGGAGACTTACTACTTATCAATGGATAAAACCCCACATCATTAAAATATGCTCTTAGATTGCTGTGGTTTGGCCCTGACTTTGCCCCGGGCCTCACCTTTTCCCCCTCATTCCCTTGCTGTCTGCTTTCCAGATGCAGTTTTCCTTCCTTCATTCTTGCCCTGGCACCTTCGGGCATGTGCCCTCTGTTTAGAATAGTCTTTCTTACCCTTCACCTACAAACTCTATTCTCATTGCTGATCCTTATTCTTTCTTTTGATCTTTGCTTGAATCTCACATTCTCTGAAAATCCTTCTCTGAGCCCTTCAGGTGAGGTTCTGTACTCCTACTATCTATCTTCACCTGAATCTCCTCTGTCTCCCTTTGATGCTCATGAAAGTGTAACTACATACTGAGTTACATAATTGATTGATTAGTGTTTTTTCTTCCATACAAACCCCAAAATTCTTTTTAATGCTTGCTGTATATAAAAGCATTCTAGAAATGTTACTACTGGTGTTATATGTATGCATAAAGGAAAAGGCTACAGATATTTTGCCAAAGCATATCCAGTGATTTATTACTGCTAAGAAAAAAAAAAAAAAAAGCTCACACCATCTCTTTAAGGAGAATTGATGTTATGGGTTATTAGATTTTATAATGGCCCTTTTACTTATTTTACAAATACAAAAAAATACCAAATGAACGTTCTAAATACGATTCTCCCATGTACTGGTTCATAGGGTGACCTTGACAAACGTGGGAGAAGGATGTTGTTACAAATTTAACTTTGCACATATGAAAATTAGTCAGTATTACGTTCTAAAGAGAGACTAAGACACTTAATGCAATTAATCATAATCAATTTGGAAATGCTGCCAGGTATATTCATGGTAATATATTCCCAGTGTAATGTTGTAACAGGTGGAGCAGGACACAGAGATACCAGTTTTTATTTAGCATCTATAATGACCTTCAAGTTTGGGAAGTTACCAGTGAGTCTTTACTTTCTCAAATTTTTACTGTCTTAGATGAATAAGTTTTATAGGATTAAAATATTTATGTGAAAATAGTACCTAGAATTGTGTGGTTTGGGGTTTTTGTTTGTTTGTTTTAAATCTGAGCCTGTTAAGGTCTTGGCATTTTTTTTCTTCCTCCTATATGATAATTTCTGCTTTTTCTAATTTTAGATTCTAGAATTTTCTGTCCATGAAGAACCTTAACTATTTTATGATTTAACTCACCTGGAAAGAGTTCTATAACTTATCTTTCACTTTATATAGATTTTCAGAAGATTATAAAGCAACACCTGCTGCAGTTTAAATGAAGAGGTTTTCTTCACTTTGAGTATATGTGTTTCTTTACCAGAATAACAACAAGCCAGAGATAAGCGTGAAAGAGTTTATAGACTGGATGCGTCTGGAACCACAGTCCATGGTCTGGCTGCCCGTTTTACATCGAGTGGCAGCAGCTGAGACTGCAAAGCATCAGGCTAAATGCAACATCTGTAAAGAATGTCCAATTGTTGGATTCAGGTGAGATGATCTGTTGCCCGTGGTAGCAGGAGACTGTTTTCTGTTCTGTTGTTGCAATTTCAGCATTCATCCCTTCCTACTGATTCCCACTGGGGGGTTGTGTCCTCAATAAATGGGATGCTTAGCATATTCCATCTATCTGAAAATGGCATTCCTTCTTATAGCTACTACATGAAGCTTATTTTATTATTATTATTGTTGTTGTTGTTGTTGTTTATACCACTCTGCTCCAGAACCAGAGATTTTTCTGAATTTCTATTTACATAGATCCCAGAAATGTTCATGGATGATAATTGTATGACTCATTATACTTACATGGCCCCGATGGAATTTGGTGATGTTGCAAGGCCTTTGGGGTCAAACTTAGTAGTCAGAAAGCGACATTTAAATACTGAGAAGTAACCAGATCACTTTGTGTTACTTCTGCCCAACTTTGTTGTGAAGTTGATTAACCTGCTGTTCACCCTCACTGGAGGAAGTTTTGTCAGGGAATTTTGAGATTCATTTCTTATTGATGGTGTAACTGATTTTTAAAAATTTGATGCGTCAAGCTAATAAACATGACTCTCCTTCTTGGCCATTTGCATTCACTTTCACACATTACAGAAAATCTTCTGACGTGGATATTTGTCTTCACATAATGTTGAAACCGATGGAAACATGTGTTAGAGACTTGAATTCCAAAAATTTGCTTTTATTTTTTTTCACTTGGGAGGTGAGTTCATTAATTTCCCTTGTGAAATCCAAGATTCTCTTGGCCCTAATTTGGAGCTAAGATACTAAGAAAATTCCACATTTTGTGGCCAATCTACCTTTTATTTCCATGGTGCTTTGGATGAATGGCATTCCTTACCACCAATGAATGATTTGGACTAAATAATAGGCATGCAAGCTAATGAATTTTCTTTTCTTCTCTCTAGGTATAGAAGCCTAAAGCATTTTAACTATGATGTCTGCCAGAGTTGCTTTTTTTCGGGTCGAACAGCAAAAGGTCACAAATTACATTACCCAATGGTGGAATATTGTATACCTGTGAGTAATGAGCTACTTCTTGTTTGTTTGTTTGTTTGTTTGTTTGTTTGTGGGAAGAGAGGAAGAGGGAGAGAGAGAATCTTAAGGAGGCTCCATGCCCAGTGAGGAGCCCGACTTGGGCTCGATCCCACGACCCTGAGAGCATGACCTCAGCCAAAATCAAGAGTTGGATGCTTAACCAACTGAGCCACCCAGGCACCCCTCTTAGTTTTTTTAAATGTCATATTGCTTTTGAAATAACAAACGTCAAAATTACTCAGTATGTTTAGACTTAAATTTTTATGGAAAAATATCACTTTTAAGATTGCTTAACTATTTTGTGTTTTTTGTTTTCTTATAAACAAATACATCTATGTTGAATTCATTAACATAGAATAATTATACTTTTTTGAGAAAAATTAATTTATTACATTTTATTTACATCTATGTTTTGATTTTAAACTTAACTTGCTTGGTAGCGGGCACCTGGGTGGCTCAGTTGGTTAAGCGACTGCCTTTGGCTCAGGTCATGATCCCGGAGTCCCTGGATCGAGTCCCGCATCGGGCTCCCTGCTCGGCAGGGAGTCTGCTTCTCCCTCTGACCCTCCCGACCCTCCCCCCTCTCATGTGCTCTCTCTCTCATTCTCTCTCTCTCAAATAAAGAAATAAAATCTTTAAAAAAAAAAAAAAAAAAACTTGCTTGGTAGCAAGCTCTTTTTAAGAGCTCACCCTGGCCTGCGTTGAAAATGATACTATGTGATGGAAACCATGTCTCTTTTAGACACATTTAAAATACATTTTCATAATTACGTATTTTTATATTAGCAAAAAAGTAGAAAACAGAGGAAGTGAAAAATTCATAAATCTAGCTCCTGAATCAAATCAAATCAAATCTCTGATTTTGTTAAGATTAATTTTTATATTTGTTATTTTGATCCTGCTTTAATCACTGAACATATGGTAGAGTAAATGCTGTCCCCTTGTAATTTTCCTAGTTACAGAATATTTAATTGAGTGAATTACTAAAATTTATCTAACCACTCCCTCAAATTTATTTGGACACAAGTTTATTTTCAATTTTCTGATACTATAAACAACACTCATATAAATATCTTTGTGAAAATAGGTCTTTCTCTATATTGCATAAATTATATTTCCATAATATAAAATACTGGAAATAAATGATGTGGGTTGATGAATATGAGTATTTTTATGGCCAAAATTCTTCATGTTAATTTATTTCCAAAAGATGTTTATACCTCTTTACATTATTATCACATTTTATTAATATCCCGATTTCATTACAGCCTCGCTAGCATTGGACACTGATTCTTATTATTTCTTTGATTTAAAGCTATTTTTTCTGAAGTTATCTTCATTTGCTGTCAAGAGCTGTTTTTTAGCTTCCTTCCAAATAGTGACCGAAAATTTATTCATAGAGCTGTACATTTTCTTTAGGTTTAGGGAATTGAGTTACTTTTTCAATTATAAATTGACAGAAAAACAGCAATGCTTATAAAATACACACATATAAATCTCACAGTCTTGGGTATCTTATCTCAAATAGGTACCCCATATATGGAGAGGAAATTTCCAGAAAATGCTGCACAATTATAATAGATGAAATACCCATAGTGCATAATAACTTTAACTAGGATAAAGATCCTCCAAGAAAATTTATGAAGCACCATTTATTACTATGATTAACATATTTATTCACTCAACAAATAAACATTGAGTACTTACCTTGTGTCAGACACTCCTCTCGGCTCTAATTCATCAGTGTACTACCAGGATAGACAAGATTACTGTCTCTCCTGCTACTTTCCATTTAGGAGGAGGGAATGTGTGACAAGGAACAAGGAAACAAATAAATGAGATCATTACAGATTATAGTAAGCACCTTTAAAGAAATAAATGGGTAATGAGATAGAAGATTAGAGGAGGCACTTTAGATAAAGAAATCAGGGAAGGTCGGCCAGAGAAGTTAACATTTGAGTTGAGATTGAAGGATGAGAAAGAAGCAGGTGTGTGAAGAACTAGTAGAAACACATTTCAGAGAAGGAACAGTAGACACAGAAGTCTGGAGATGGGAAAGAGGTTGGCGTGGATGGAGCACAGAAGAAAAATGGAGCATGTTCCACAAGGAGAGGGTGGTGGGTAGCACCAGCTATGTCATTTGAAATGCCCAGAGTATCGTGAAGAGGTGGAACCCCTTGTTCAAAATGTCTTATAACTTTTAAGATGGCAACAGCAGAGCATTAACCCAAACTTAGGGAGCTTGTGCGTGTGGGACCCCTGCAACTGCACAGGTCACACATCCAGGCAGATGGGAAAGAAAGAGGTGGGAATGATAGGGGAACAGAAAGAAACGAGTGAATCTCTCCATCCACCAAAGGGAGAGTGGTAGGAGATGAGATGAAAGAGAAAGGCGGTATCAGATTGTACAGAACCCTGCTGGTCGTTATAAGAAATTGGGGAGAAGTATAGTATTAATATTTGCGTGATTAGAAGTAGGCATTTAGGAAACTGATTATAAAGAGCTAATGTCAAAAAATGGGAAAAATCACAAAGTAAATATACATTGAAGATGTATAAAAATGATGACATGTTTAAAGATGTATAAAGTAAATAAAGATGTATAAAATTACTATTTTTCTAGGTCTTAAATGTAATTCCTAATGATTTTGCAAAATACCCACACAATTTGAAATCTACATCTCTTCAACAATAGTCATTGGCCATTTGGAAATGCTGGTGAATCACTGATACACTGATGCATTTCACTGATACATAAAAACTCATTTTAAAATGAAATCTGTAGGTTACCCAAAGCTCTTCTTGTTACATAGATTTTTGCAAAGTCATTGTTGTCCTTCTCCTGCATTGCAAAGGATGGCTTCCTTTCTGTAGGTGTGCTTTGGGAGGTCCTTTGCCTCTTTCTGGAGTTTAGGTAGTGATCTTAATCAGCAGCCTACTCATAGATCATCGTATGACAGGTTATTTTCTGCATTTGACCCTACAGCTTTTGATAAAGTAACTAGAAATATATGTAAATTGAATTTTTGAACGGTATACTCTTGAATTGAATAGTAATGAATTAATAATTAATGGTTCTCAAATTTTCTTTCTTTTCATCCACATTCTTTGGATTTTTGCTCTCTTCTTTTAAGTAAGCTTTTTTTTTATACTTCATCTGTCTTTTACCCAGCATTCCCTAAACTCATTTGATGTCTGTCTTAGAAAAGGAACTCAAATCTGAGTTTTCCAATGCAATGATAATAAGCACCGCTTGCCTGCAAATAGGTGAAACCTTTCCATGCAGATCTTGACGTCTGCATTTCTCATAGGGCATCTCCATTTGTGGTGGGGATGGTGCTCTAGTTACATTACTGACTTCATTTCTTTCCCCTTCAGCTTCCTTCTTCCTGAATCTGAATGTTTTATCGTTAAAGGTTTTCTGAAGTCTTATTTTAAACCCTCAAAGCTCCAGAAATATTTCTTCAAACACATCAGCTGACTGTGACAGTTTGTCTTCAGATGTAAGCGGACTAATGGTGTGTGAATTCTCTATCGTAATTTATGAAGGCATTTTATGAAACTGATAGTAAAACATCTATATACAGAAGTGAAGTAGACTTCTTCTTTCTCTCGAAAATGACTTCTTTAAACTCGTATTTTCTTCCACCATTCTCTAACCCCACTTTGTACGTTTAAGGAGTTTAAGGACAGTGATTAGGCTCAGTAAGAGTTCATCTAAAACAGTAACATGACATAGGTTCTGTGTCATCCCTGTCACCACTCTCTCTCTATCCCTCCAAATCCCACCCCTTCACAAAAACAGCTCAACTCTCACTGGTGTGTAAAATCTCCCCAACGTCCTCCGGCTTCCCCTCCCAGGACGCCTCACCCTGTGGGCTCTGCCAGTAGCTTCTGTTTCAGCAGTTAGCACTTGACTATGTATTATCTTGTATTGTTTTCCATGTGTTTTTATCCCCTCCACTCTCTTTTTAACTCCTTTTTTCTTACTACACTTACAGCTGGCTCATAAAAGCTAAATGAGTTCATATCTGATATTATAAATACTAATGATAGAATATTAAAGCTGGAAAGATCTGAGAAGTCATCTAATTCATTCTCATTTTAAAGAGAAAACTAAGTCTTAGAAAAGGTGATTTGTTCAAAGTTGGTGGCCTGGATTTAGTGATTTTACTGCTTTAGGGAAATATATGTAATTTGGCACATTAGCAAACTGTGTCCTGTATGCTTGCTGGAGTGTTATGTTTGTTGGGTGTTCAGTTATATAGGCATTTTGCTGGGGACTGAAGATACAGTGAAAATACAATGAAGGGGAAAGTAAAGACCTCTATGTGGAGAAATTTAGGACTATGTATTTTTTTTAAATGACTAAGTTTATGGATCAAGATAAGAGTCAAAATTTTTTATTGTTACCTGTGACCTACATGTTTGAATTCAGCGATTATTATTTATTTAAAAAATAGTGACATTTTATATTAAAGATGTGCAGATTTTCAGTTTCTTTTTTATTGGAATAAGTCTGTGATCATGTAATTTCATAATGAAAGTGACCCTAATTTTATCTTTTAAGAAATTGCTTATATTCTCTGTTGCAAATAACCAAAATTTAATTCACATTAGACACATTTTTGTATGTTAGGGCATAGAAAAAAGATAGCCCCCTTTTTAAAAATTCAGTTAGTCAACATATAATACATCATTAGTTTCAGATGTAGTGTTCCATAATTCATCAGTTGCGTGAAAGCTATCCCTTTAAACTAGAGAGAGAGGATGATGAGTTTCATGTATGATTTCTTTTTTTTTTTTAAAGATTTTATTTATTTATTCATGAGAGACAGAGAGAGAGACAGAGGCAGAGGGAGAAGCAGGCTCCCCGCGGAGCAGGGAGCCCAACGCGGGACTCAATCCCAGGACCCTGGGATCATGACCTGAGCCGAAGGCAGACGCTCAACCAACTGAGCCACCCAGGCGTCCCTCGTGTATGATTTCTAAGAGTTTATGCAGTTGCTGCCAGTGAGCGAGAGCTAGATAGGATTAAATATTAAGGAGCATGGAAAAGGTTTGGAATTGCTACTGGGGGCGAGCATGAGTCAACAAGAGATAAGTAAATTGATTGCTACCTTGCAATAGGAGTGCAGCTGAGGTTAATTGGCAAGGATTTGCACTGACTCCATCATTGCTCAGTCGCTTTGGAATTAAAGGATGGTAGATAGAGTTGAAAGCCAAGGGAGTGAATGATACAAAAGTGTTAATGATACTGGGATGGCTTTGGGCTGTCCCCATACTGAAGAAATCCCAAAAGGGGTTGAAGGGCTGTGGCGGAAAGAAGAGGTTTGTTCGTATTAAAGAAGTAGGAGCAAGGGTAACATTTTTTTTTTTCCAAGTTAGAAATTGGGAACCAAATAATGTTTTGAGTAGTGATGAGGTCTGTATGTGGCTAATGTGGAACGTAAAAGGTTTTGAGATGAGGTGGCATTTAGAAGATCATCAGTATGTCTCTAGAAGGTGACAGGTGGTAGCTGGGTCTGGCCACATATGGTCAAAGGGGAGTGGACGGGCACATTAGTTTTAGTTGGTGAGAAGGCTGAGGCTAAGGGCAAAATGCTGTAAACCTCCTTTATTCTTGGCCTTTGTGGGAGAGAGATTATACAGCCCATCATGGAGAGGATGGTAGGGGAGATGTTTTATCACAGGAGCATCAAGATTCACTGAAAGAGAGGGGTTGAGGTTGCAGATATGAACAAGATGTAGTGGAGTGTGTATATACATCAAAGAACACAGAGTCCACGATGTTGGGGAAAGGAAGTAACTAATCAGAGGCTGTGTGCATCTGGGGAGGGACAGTGGTCCAGGAGAGAAAAGGAGAAATGGGAGGGAATAGGGTACTTGCTTGTTGGCAAATACAGGCACAAGGAACCAAAGTGTGAGCCAGAATAAGAAGGTGGTTTGAGAGATGTGTTAGCTCAGGGAGAAGAGGTGGGATGTTTGCAAAATTTTATTGCTAGAAAAGTCTGCAATGTCAGCTATTCCGAGCATTCAAATTGATGGAGTGGAATCTTTACCAAATTCTCTGCTTATGTGCAAGGTTTGGATAGGACTAGTTTGCACTGATAGTTTCATTGAGATTTTGGTAAGAAGAGCGGAGGACAGGAAAAACATACCTCCATGGGAAACAGCTAATTACTTTAATAACACTTAAGACACATTTGTATTGTACTTTCTAAGCAAGTGCATGTTACTTTTAAAGCAACAGTTTCAAGCATATTCTTGCCAATATTGATTAAATATATGGGGAAATAAACCAAAGTTTTGTACTTTCAGTATTTCTAGAAATTGTAGAAAAGTCAGTTTTCTACTAAGAAAAAAAAAAGTTTTATTTTTTTTATTTGTTAATCACCATACATTACATAATTAGTCTTCAATGTAGTGTTCCATGATTCATCATTTGCGTATAACACCCAGTGCTCCATTCAGTACGTGCCCTCTTTAATACCCATCACCAGGCTAACCCATCCCCCAGCCCCCTCCCCTCTAGAACCCTCAGTTTGTTTCTCAGAGTCCATAGTCTCTCATGGTTCATCTCCTCCTCCAATTCCCCCCCTTCATTTTTCCCTTCCTGCTATCTTTTTTTTTTTTTTTTTAACATATAATGTATTATTTGTTTCAGAGGTACAGACTGTGATTCAACAGTCTTACACAGTTCACAGCACTCACCATAGCACATACCCTCCCCAATGTCTATCACCCAGCCACCCTATCCCTCCCACCCCCCACCACTCCAGCAACCCTCAGTTTGTTTCCTGAGATTAAGAATTCCTCATGTCAGTGAGATCATATGATACATGTATTTCTCTGATTGACTTATTTCGCTCAGCATAATACCCTCCAGTTCCATCCACGTCGTTGCAAATGGCAAGATTTCATTCCTGTTGATGGCTGCATAATATTCCATTGTGTATATATACCACATCTTCTTTGTTCATTCATCTGTTGATGGACATCTTGGCTCTTTCCACAGTTTGGCTATTGTGGACATTGCTGCTATAAACATCAGGGTGCACGTACCCCTTCGGATCCCTACTTTTGTATCTTTGGGGTAAATACCCAGGAGTGCAATTGCTGGGTCGTATGGTAGCTCTATTTTCAACTTTTTGAGGAACCTCCATACTGTTTTCCAGAGTGGCTGCACCAGCTTGCATTCCCACCAACAGTGTAGGAGGGTTATCAAAAAGAAAAGAGAAATGACCCAAATAAATAAAATCATGAATGAAAGAGGAGAGATCACAACCAACACCAAAGAAATACAAACAATTATAAGAACATATTATGAGCAACTATATGCCAGCAAATTAGATAATCTGGAAGAAATGGATGCATTCATAGAGATGTATCAACTACCAAAACTGAACCAGGAAGAAATAGAAAACCTGAACAGACCTATAACCACTAAGGAAATTGAAGCAATTATCAAAAATCTCCCAACAAACAAAAGGCAAGGGCCAGATGGCTTCCCAGGGGAATTCTACCAAACAATTAAAGAAAAATTAATACCTATTCTTCTGAAACTGTTCCAAAAAATAGAAATGGAAGGAAAACTTCCAAACTCGTTTTATGAGGCCACCATTACCTTGATCCCCAAGCCAGACAAAGACCCCATCAAAAAGGAGAATTACAGACCATTATCCTTGATGAACATGGATGCAAAAATTCTCACCAAAATACTAGCCAATAGGATCCAACAGTACATTAAAAGGATTATTCACCATGATGAAGTGGGATTTATCCCTAGGCTGCAAAAAGCTTTATTTTTAAAGTAAAATCACATCTTTTCTTTGCAAACTATATGTTGCTAGCAAGACTCTGAAAATCAAATATCAGAAAATGCTGTTTCATTCTTTGGAAAGCTCTACATCGCGTTAGTGTCATTGGTTTTTGGCAGTCTTGCTTCATCAGATGAGACTTGGGACATTTGCCAGCAGGCTCAATGTGCAGCATCATCGCTCCTTCTCTGACCTCAGCATCCTGAAGTGGCTTTTCCGTTCTTGCTCACCTTACCCTGTGTTCCCAGTAAGTGCAGTGCATTTAGAGTGTGTCATTAGCTCTTAAGTTGAGGTTTGGACAACATCCATTTTCCATTGGATGCCTTATTACCCTACTTATTCTTGACCCCTTGGTGATTCTGTTAATGCTAATTTTTTAGTTTCATGTTTTTCCATTAGAACTTGAAAGGCTTCAAGCTTGTCTTACTGATTTCCTTCTATTCATGGAGTTCAGTGTATCTGAATTTCAACTTTTTGAGATCAGTGAAACTTAAATCAATCTTGAGAAGTTGTTTTTGCAATTATAAAAAAAATATTGGAACGTCTGTAAGATAAGTCCTGTGATAATGATGGACTCCTTAGAAGTATGCATATACCATTTGAGATTATTGACTTCTATGTTTAAGAAATAAATCTTGCTAATGATGATGCTTTTCAGCAGTGATTTTTGCACTTGTGCAAAATGGTACAGGTAGTGTTTAATTATTCTACTCATGTGCCAAATGGCTGTGTTGTTTATATAACCTTGGTTTTCCTCTTTGTACTTCCTTTTTTTTTTTAACTGTGTCTAAAATTTATTCATTTTTGTAGTTAACGGTTAAAGCTCTAACAGTAGGAGCATTTGTTAAAGAATTAGATAATATTGCCATCCCAAGTTATGAGCCGACCAGAGGAATTTGGGGGAGATTTTAGCTAAATATGGTTTTGCTTATTTATTTGCAGTTGTTTGGTGTTTTGCTTAAATTGCTAAGTATTTAGAAGTTGGATGTTTTGGCCTCTAGCTTATTTGACATCATTGTTAATAGTCCTTTTTATGTTTTGCTTTGTGGATCTTTCATGTTAATAGGAGGAGTCTTTTGAGCTGAAGTAGTAAAGCAATTTATTCAAAGATCTACTTGACTACAATACTGTGAGGGTTAGCATATCTAAATTCTAGATTCTTTTGTACCTTCACCTTGTTGCTCCTTGTAATTCACATTAATAAGAAGGAAAAGACTCTCAGTCATATATCCATGTTTTTGAAGTTCAATAATACATAGGTGTCAGCATTTACAATAAGAATATATAGTTTAAAACATGAACAGGGATATATAGAATAATACATATGGATTTATATGTAGATATACAAACACAAGTAAAAAATAGATTAACTCTAAATTTGCTCTATATGATGTCTGTATTTGTCCTCAGTCAAGGAATAAAATGAAGGAAAATTTAAAATACTACCAACTTTGGTTGGCAAAATAGAACTCGAGTGAAAAATCATCTGATGCCAATTTACACAGGAGTTTTTAGGGTTTTGGTAGAGAGTTACATGCACAGACTTACCCCAGGGAAGCATTTGTAATTCAGCAACATGTTTTTGTATTTTATGCATTCATTTGTGTTAGTTGGTGGGGTGCAAGTTGAGAACTAATTACTTGTTATTACCCAAATAAGTTTTCATCATTATCTCTGTGCTACTTAATAGCAGCATAGTGGAGGGAAGTATAATTTTGAGTATTCAAAGCCCACTTGTCTGTGTAGGTTTAGTTTTAAAATGTTTTTCACAGTGACTCACCTTCATTAGCTTTCCAAAAATGACAATTTGAAAGACAGTCCTCATTTGGATATGTGAGTTCTTATGTGCTTGTTAAAAATCAAGCCAGAAGGATTTGGGGGAGATGGGGGTAGAGTTTTTCAATATCTTTTGTCTTTGTCATTTTCTTCCCATTTCTAAATTAGTTACGTAAAAAGAGAGCAACTAGACAGAAAGCCAACTCTCTGGGCAACATTTACAATAAAACTAGGTAATAAGATATCCCCCCAAATAAATCTGGGTGCTGACAAGCCACCACTAGCCATAAAACCTGCATGAAGATATCATTATCTGTAAGATAAAAGAAAAGGAAGCAAGGTGCCTGAGAAATGGAGAACCCCAAAACAGACAGCAGGTGTTCAGTGGAGAGCTCAAAGGGCTGATTTGGGAGCAGAGCTGTGAACCTGGGAGGGGCCCAGAGCGGAAGGTCTGAAGGTGCTGGGGTGCTCTGGGCTTCTGGAGTCCTTAGACCTGACCCCCCCAGGGCTTCCTTCCAGGAAAAGAGCCTCAAGCTGTATAAACTGCTAGGAATGACACCAACATAACAGGTCAAAGCAACAGAGATGAAAGAAAGAAATGGTCTAGTCCAGAGTAGGGCAAGGGAATAGGACCAGGAAATCCCCAAACTGAAGTGCCCTATTTTTGAATACCCAGCAAAAGCAATGGAAGAAGGAGCCCTGTGAAGTTAGAGAAGCTTTCCTGAACCTGCGTGAAGCTTCCCTGAATTAGTAAAATTAATTTCACAACAATGACAAAATTGAGCAGCAGAAAGTATCAAGATCAAATCTCTTATAAAGCAATTATAAGGAAAAGATATAAGAGCCAAATAATATAAGTATAGTAAAGCATACCAGAAATATGTGCTCCTTGAACAGGTCAAAACTGTAACCTACTATTTTAAAATAAGCTTAAGAAAATGATCCAACACACGAAAGAAAACATAAATCAGAACTGGAAAATCTTGGAAAGGGTGAGGTGACAGAACTCAGGAAAGAATTAGAAATAAAAGAAAAAACTCATTGCAAAAGTTGACTAATAAATTTTAGTCTTAATAAATAGAACAGGTAAATATCTTGAGAGAAATAGAAGGTGAATAAGATACAAACTTTAAAAGTCAAAAAGAAATGAAGAAAACAATATAAAAGATCCAAGAGAAAATGACAAATATTGAAGATAGGGGAAAAAATTGAAAGTATGAATAATAGAAATGCAGAATAGGAACCCTGAGTAGGACAGAACAGACACTAAAAATAAAAATTCAAGAAAAACCTTCCTTCCCACCAAAAAAAGAAAAGGTGAAACTGTATACTGAGAGTATATCACATGCCTGAGAACATTGACTCAGAGTGACCAATAATATAATATGTTCTGATAAAATTACTGGACTTCAAAGTCAAAGAAAAAAATCTTCCAGTCATTTAAACAAAAGGAACAATGTGACTTAAAAGGAAAGAAAATTAAATAATCAGCAGCAAAGCTTTATACCAAAAGAAAATGGAAGGACATTTTTAAGAAACTCAGGGGAAAAAAGCGTGTGAGCCAAGGATTTTATATTGAGAAAAACCAGCCTTCTACTATCTAGTAAGGACCCAGGAAAATTATCACCAACATACAAGAACTCAGGTAATACTGGTCCTATGAGTACTTCTTGAAGATTTACTGGAGACCAGGCTTCAGAAAAACAAAATAAATGGAGAAGTAACATCCTAAGGACAGGTAGAGACCATTAAATATACTGTTACCTATAGAGCTTAAACTAAGTGGGGTTAACTGGAAGGGGCGCCTACTGGCCAAAGATAGGACAATTTGATCTTCAATAATGATAATAATTGCAATGGACCCAAAACCCATCAAATATGTTAAAAATCTACAAGTTCATAATGATACATGAAAATAATTTTAAAAAATTGGTCATCTTTGGAGAATGATAGGAATGTATTACTGGGAAAATTGGTCAATAAAAGGGAAAAATCAAACATGTAATCCTGCCTTTCCTGAATGAACTGTATTACTGAGTGGCCAAAGAGTGGTCAAGGGGACATGCCTTCATATAATTATTTCAACTAATAAGTGAAAATGGATGATAGAATTAGAATGCCACCATTTTGAAGCCCCCATTGAGTGGATATAGGCATTTAGCATGAAATCTGCTAGGCTCACAAAAGAATGATAACCAGACATCATGTGCCTACCGAACACTACTGATAGTCTTGCCAGATCATCCCTGAAGCTGATGCATTCTCTGGATTCAGCTGCCAGTTTGCAGGATATCCAAAGGCCTGAAGAATTTGCTGAACTGCACCAAAAATATGCAATCAGCAAAGTTTAGCTAGGTCAAATTGCCTGTGTTTTCCAACAGATAAACTGTAAGGAAATGGCAAGTATGGAGGAGAAATCTGTAGATTAAAAGTGAGTTAAAATATATCAGATTTTTTGAAATGAGCAACTAAAGTATCTAGGGATAGACTTTGGGGTGAAAAAGTATTTTTTACACACAAGGTAGTTGTTGCTCATAAAAATGAAGATAATGGTTATTATGGAAAGAGGGATGGAACGAGGCACGTGGAAGGGACTTCTGGAATGTCTGGCAAAGTTCAATTTCCTGACTGGATGGTATTTGCCTTACGTATTCACTTATATATTCACTAAGCCATGCATTTGTTGTGTATAGTTTTATATATCTGTGTTTTGTTTTACAATGAAAAGAATTAAAAAAATCAGTCCAGTCACAAACATTTTAAGAGTGGGTATCCCTAGGTGGTCAAAGAGCAGGCAATTTTAATTTTTTCTTTTTTCTCTTTCATGTGTAATTTTTTTCTAATTCTACTTACACAAAACGTGTCTTGGACATACAATTTAAAAGTCATAAAATGACATTTCAATATGAATTGGTAAAAATCAGCCACAGGATAGCTTAATGTAATAATAGGTATTTTAGTCAATGGCTATGGGTTCTTTCTCTTACAAAACTTAGAACTGTTGCGTTTTTCTAGGAGAAGGGATATAGTGCTGGTATAGTGAAAAAACCCAGGTTTGCAAGAGCAGCTTTCTCCTTACTGACTTGTAGGTCTGAAAGCTTGGGTGTCAGCTTTCGGAGGGGTCAAAAAAGTAATGGTAATCTTACCACCCTTGATGGTAAAAAGAGAATGAAGGAAAGCTATTTATAAGGTGCAGAGTTCTATGCCCTTATGTTCCCCTTGTCTCATATAATGAGATCTACAAAATCTTTTGTTCTCCTTCTTTGTTTTCTTAACAGCAATAAATAAAAACCTAGTCTTTCAAGAAATACATGGATAACTTAAAATGTTGGATAATTTGTGTAGTAATGAGTGATTCTTTCAATTTCATCCTCAGATCATAATATCAATAGTTATTTGCTTTAAAAAGAAAGAGAACAAAGTATTATACCTAGCTTGAAGATAGAGTTGAATTTGATTATATTCATTATGCTAGGTGGGTGGTCCTCTTTTTTGCTTTTTACCAAACTATTGCTCTAGTGCTTTGAAATAGAGAGATATTAGGTAGCAAATTAGACCAAATATGTAAAAATATCTTTTAACTTTTTTTTGGTGAGAAAATAGGTGTAATTCATTTTCTTGGCTCTCTTTCAACTAAAGAATTACATTTTGCTAACCCGAATATAACACCTGGTTTTTGTGGGTTGAATTACTTTCCACTTTTTCTTTTAATATTACATAAAGTTTATGGCATTAGTGAATTCAGTGCATTTAG
Source organism: Halichoerus grypus (assembly GCF_964656455.1). Classification (NCBI taxonomy): domain Eukaryota; kingdom Metazoa; phylum Chordata; class Mammalia; order Carnivora; family Phocidae; genus Halichoerus; species Halichoerus grypus. The sequence goes on along the minus strand of NC_135720.1, from coordinate 20,842,804 downwards.
ATTGTAAGTATTGGTGGAAGTTTTTTTTCCCCTTGATATGAAAATTCATGAGGAAATAAAAATATGCTATTTCTGCATGAGAATGCACTCTTTTTTTCAAATATTAAATTTGAGCATCATCACAATTAACTTCAGCGCCTGCTATAACTTTTTGGGAGGCAGGTGGGTACTTTTTATTTGTTTTTTGTATTTTGTTTCGTGGGAGATGGGTTTTTTGGTTGTTGGTTGGTTAGTTTTGCTTTGTTCTTCCATGTCTGGAATGTCTTTAGCTAAAGAATGTTTGATGTGGAATTGGACGTGTACTTTTGAATGATGTGTCATTTTTTCCCCCAAGCAAAAGTTCATGTTGAAACCTAAATATGGATAAGCTAGAAGAACATTATGCTAAGTGAAAGAAGCCAGTCACAAAAGACTGTATGTATGATTCCATTTATAAGAAATGTCCAGAATAGGCAAATCCAAGAAACAGAAAGTAGATTAGTGGTTGCCAGGAGCTGAGGGGAGGCAACGGGGTTAGGGTGGAGGTGGGAGTGATCGCGAGTGTGTACAAGGTTTCTTTTTTGAGGTGATGGTTGCACAACCCTGTGAATATATAAAAAGCACTGTGTTGTATACTGCCCTGGCGGAGGCCGACTGGTAAGTGTCCTGGTACCTTGCCCCCCTGGCCTTTTGCCCCACCCACGCCACTCAGGGCTACCTGAATTGAAAGCCTGGATATGGCTTGAAAACCACTGGGCTAAATGGTAAAACGTTTTTATTGCCAGAGGAAGGTGGACCAAGTAATGGAGGCCAGTACTTCCGTATCTCTCTGTATATTAACAAGGTGTTAAGAGCAGACAGAAAAATAAATTGAGTCATAAATGCTTATCTTTGCATTGGGGTCTTCTTTTTGTATTTCTGTCATGGAAAGCTTCTTCCCTTCTTTTTCTCTTTATCAAAACATTTCAGGGAGAACGTATCTATAAGTGTAATGAGCCGCAGTTGTGAAACCCATTACCAGAGGTCCAAATGTCCTTTATAAGGTGATAGGTCCTTTTGGCTTTATTCTCAGTCCCACGCATCCCTTCTCTAAGAATTTCCTTCTTTACTCCCAAATGTTATTCTGCTTATTTCTCCTGTTCTATCTGGTTAGGTCTTAGCACCCTCAAACCATCGTCTCTCTTAGCAACACTTTTCCTCTATGGAGTGCCTTGGATTCTTTTTCTTTTCATTAATAGCTTATTTTCTAAAAAATTCTTCTTTATCTTTGGAAGGATCTGTACCTAAATAACTACAGACATTATGTAGTTTATTCTGTGTTATTCAGGAAAAGATTGGACACTGTGGATCTGATGGCAAAGGCCTAGTGACGATGTGGGTGGTCCTTGCTATACTTTTTTTTTTTTAGTAAAATTAAAATTGATGAACTTACATTATAAATAGCTTGGGCTTATTCCTCTCTGCTCTGCAAGCCTAGAGAATCAAAAGTTCTCTTAATTGTGTACTAGAAGCAGACACATTTAGGTAGAATGAGAGCAGATGGAAAGCAACAAAACCACATAAGGGCTGACTCAGAATTTAGTTGTTTTAAAAAATAGTTATATTTTTTAAGCTTCTGTTTGCAAAACAAGTTTGTGTGAGTCCCGGGCATGCTTGTCATGGAGGAAAAGATGGACTGGGGAGGGTGTAAGGAGAGAGGGGCAGGCAGCAAGTGAGCAGCGTATTTAGTACTGGGTTTGTTATTATAGAAAAGTTCTCTGTTTTGTAAAGTGATAGGAGTGAGGTCTGTCCAGGTTTAGGTTGAATAGCCAACTAGGAGTCAGACGAACAAGGTTTTAATTCAGTTCTCTGCAGGTAATGTAAATATTTTAAAGGCCTCTTCACAAGGACTGAAGTTGGTGTCTGTATAACATATTGTAAATAAAAACTAGAATTGGTGATAGGGAGTAAGAAGCTGAGGCTTCAGGAACAGTTCATGGGATAGGAGGAGGGGATGGGGTGGGGATAGATTTCAGCTCACCTCACCCTAAATGATTATTAATAATCATCTTGAAATGGTCAAGGAAAGAGTAACATTTTATATCGCATTACAAATTTAGTCCATGTCAAATAATTATATGTTTGTATGGTTGGGAAAGACAAACTGACAGTATTCCTTACAATATTGTGGCCCTGTTCCTTCTCTCTTATTTATTGCTTTCTCCTTTTCCAGACTTCAATATATGCTGGCTTGTGTGAAGTCAGTAAGAGCTATATAGCTCACCCTCATTTATTCACTTTAGTTAAAACCGTATTATATCCAAAATCCTTCATCATCACTAAACACACTTAATAGCAAATCACAGCTCTTTTATTAATAGGAATCAACCAATAACATTGCCAAACTAATTTTACTTTTTGGCCCAATTTTTTAAATATTGGGGAAATGAGCTAGTTATGAAAATTAAAAAATTACGAACTGATTGCTGGACATTATTTAACGATGAGTCCTGGTTGTCGTGTGATTTCATGACATGCTTTGTTGTTCCAAAAATACATAAAGCTACTGAAACTGTTGTCATTTATATCTGCTCGAATTTTATTATAGCTAGATATCTCCTTCCATTTTAATGAAAGAAGTACAATTTTTTCAACTTCCTAGACAACATCTGGGGAAGATGTACGAGACTTCACAAAGGTGCTGAAGAATAAGTTCAGATCAAAGAAATACTTTGCCAAACATCCTCGGCTTGGCTACCTGCCTGTCCAGACAGTTCTTGAAGGTGACAACTTAGAAACGTAAGTTTAATTTTAATATTGAAACTTCTATGTACCCTTTTCTCTGATGTTGTCTCTTATTATGTTAATGATACAAGAGAAATTATCTGATACCAGAAAGAATTTGTGTTTTGGTAAAATGTTTCATTTTTTTTAATTTTTACTTTATTTTTTTATTTAAATTCAAATAGCCAAGGTATTAGTACATCATTGGTTTTTGATATAATGTTCAATGATTCATCAGGTCAATATAACACCCGGTGCTCAGCACATCACGTGCAAAATGTTTCATTTTAAAAGAGGTAAATAACCTTGGAATCAGTCTTCACAACATGAATTTTTGCTGTTTGATTTGACAATGCCACAGCTGAAATTTTAGGGAAAGTGTTCCTCCACTTTAAAAATATGTATTACTGTGTGTTCAACCTTTGCCTTGGTCATCTCTTTTCCTCTTAAAAATACTTAAAGCGAATTGTGTCATGCACTGTTTCATGATTTTATTCATTTTCCATTTTTCCTCCTGTGGGGAGGGGTTTGCTATTTCATGTAGTATGTTTTACACTTATTTTACATGTTTTTACTTTAAATTTATTAATAATATTGAATATCTTGATTCATATATACCTGTGCTAAAATCACATCAAAATCTTGATGAAATATTTTAAATTTCTTTTCTCTTGAGCATGAAGGCAGCAAAATGAGATAGCTTTATAGGTACATAAAATAGACAAAATTTCTTAAAAGTATGTAATTTGAGTTTATAAACATAAATGAAACAAAAAATCTCAAAATAGCAAAATTACTATGGCATTATAAAGAAAAGAAAAATAACAACTTGTAACCTGAAGTGAAAAGACAAAGAATTCTTAAAGCAAGCCAGAAGAAATGCAAGAAGTTTAAATTATTAAACAATGATATATCAAGATCAAAATAGATCTGATTTTAAATCTTTGAATCACTTTTCAAAATCACAGCATAAATGCACCTGCTGAAGCAATTTTCTTGTGCTTGAATCTTGGGAAAAATTAACTTTTATTGCTAATCATTAGCAAAATGCCTAGTCATAAAAATAGTGATGTTCTAGTTACAGAAAGATGCCCTCTCAAATGACTCTAGAAAAGCTCAGAGGTATGAAGTGTGAAGTTTTCTACATTCTCCTGTAAAGAAAATTGTAGTGAGAAGTATAAGAAGTGTGTTGAGTGCCAATTTTTGTGAAATCAGTCTTTCTTTCTTTTTTTTTTTTTTTTAATTTTTTTTTATTGTTATGTTAATCCCCATACATTACATCATTAGTTCTAGACATAGTGTTCCATGATTCATCGTTTGTGCATAACACCCAGTGCTCCATGCAGAACGTGCCCTCCTCAACACCCATCACCAGGCTAACCCATCCTCCCACCCCCCTCCCCTCTAGAACCCTCAGTTTGTTTTTCAGAGTCCATCGTCTCTCATGGTTCTTCTCCCCCTCCGATTTCCCCTACCCCAAAGATACAAAAGTAGGGACCCGAAAGGCTACGTGCACCCCGATGTTTATAGCAGCAAAGTCTTTCTTTCTTTAACCTTCAAAACTGTTAGTTCGTTTTATTGGGTGTATGAGAGAGATGCAGAGAGCAGTCATAGTCTAGTATTAGAACAATCTACGACTCAAAGATGTCAAAATGGAGGAATAGACTGTTTAGCTTGGATTTTTTTTTCCATATAAAGCTTTGTAGACCATTGACTTTGCTGAGTTTATGAACAAATGTATGTTGTTGTTTTTTGTTGATTTGTGGAACTTCTAAGAAGTAGAAGAAAGACCACAGCCAAAGCACAGTAGCTATTTGATCCCTCAATATAGAATGTCTTGGGTGCACAACTGTGTATGTTGATAGATCCCAAAATACCACACATTTAAAGCATACAGAAAATTGTAACTTTTTGATACCTTTACTCGATATCAAACTGGGTACAATTAAAATATTATGCCTCCCAGTTATTTTTTCCACAGTACATTTTAGAATAAAATTTTTTGGAGCAATTTCAATTTACAGAGAGCTATTCAAATACTTAAAATCCATAAGGAAAAGTAGATTTTTGGTTCTCTCTTTGTTTTATGGATATATTTTTGTCTTTTTCTTCAAAAGGTTATATGATTTTACATTCTTATTTGTTTTGCTATCTAATATATAGTTTAACTGGGCTGAACACGCCATGATAAACACACAATTTTACTTCCCTTGGTATCAGATCTAATTAACCTTTGGAGTAGCTGCCTGAAGCATAGAATGATCACATAGTGCTTTTGTTTACAGGACAATTTGATAGGCTTGAACTAGTGATGCGCCTTTCACTCTTAGGATAAACCATTGGCATTTTGTGTCCCACTTCAAATATCTACATCCTTCATATGAATCATGCATCTAGATCGATCTTTTATACTCCTTTTATGCATTTTTGATAATTTGCCTTTTCATGTCAAAATAATCATTGACATCAGTCATTCTATTCTGAGTGACTTAGTTAAAGACACTCGGATGAAAAAGAACAGAAAAGCATACCAAATAATTTTGTGCTATGATTTTTGGCTGTAATTCTGAAAATGCTTCATTTCGTCTATCATCCATTTGCCCACATTTTCAGGGAGAGGAAAATAAGAGAAAGAAACGAAGGAGTATAAGATTAAATCAGATGTCACAAGATGCTTTTTGAAAAAGATTTATGAGATACTGGATAGAGTGGGCAGGTTTTCTTTTTTTAACTCTAGAACACATCCTTGAAGTCAGTATAGTTCATTTTTTTGCTGAGCCCTTTCTAGTGCAGGGCCACTTAATCTTCTGGTGTAACAATTTATGTGAGTGGGTAGTAAAGTTTGATTTTGTTTATTCTCCTATTTGTGACAGAACATTGGAGAAAAACCAGTCAAGTGGTAAATGTGTTGAAGTTATTTATGAAGCTGATTAGAATTTTCTTCTGCATCTTTCTCTTTCATCCCTGCAAAATGTGATGTCTTATCCCCTATCCAGTAATTATACATGCATACATAGAGGGGATTTGGGAGAAAAATGAGTTATTACTAAACAAACCCATGCTTAGGTTTATTCAATTAATTTGGTAACTATATGTGCAAGAGTTTTCAAAAAATAAATCAAAATAAATGAGTAGAACTTGATTAAAGAGTTACCATTGCTGTGGTGAGCAATGATAACTCTTCAGTCCATTTGCTGCAGAGTAGGTGGGGCCCCAGTGTGCTCCCAGTGTGCTGTGAACTGTGTAAGACCGATGAATCACAGACCTGTACCCCTGAAACAAATAATACATTATATGTTAATTTAAAAAGAGAAAATAAACCTAAGAAATAAGCTAAAAATAAAAGTCATTTGAGAATTGTGAGAGATTATTATTGGCTAAAAGGTAGGTTGGTTTCCCTAAAGATCAAAGAAGTAAAATAGACAATTCTGCCTGGTATTGGTTAAAGTGGAATAGATGAGTTTCATGGTCCTTTTGAGTTCTTACTGGAGCAAGAACCAACTCATGGACCGGGAGGAAGTGAGGAAGTAAGTCTCAGCTACACTGAGACGGGGAAGATTCATAGAGCCAGACGTGCAGGGTTTGGTGTGGGAGGAGGAGAAGGAGAGTTTCTAGGCGAGGGAAGTATTTTCAAAATCCCAGAGACAAGATCATTTGGGAAACTGGGATGGGAAGCTGGGAATAGTGGCAAGAAATGAGAGTGGGGAGAGAAGCAGGACCCACATAATGAAGGGCCTTATAAATCGTGCCAAGGTGTTTGGATTTTATCCTGAAAACAGTAGGGAACCATTGAAGGTTTATATGTGAGAGCACACTAGGGCCCCACCTACTCTGGGGCAAATGGATTGAAGAAGGCAAAAGACTGGAAGCGTAAGGCATTGAAAGAATCATTAAGTTCTTTAAGGAAAGTCTGGATTATATTTTATATAATATTAAGTATATTTAATAGAGTCTAATTCACTGCATATTAGTGTGTGATTAACCAAAACATCCCATTCAGCCCCTGCTCTGGAAAGCAGGGATAGGCTACATTATTAACTGTGTCTTATTTTGAACCCTCTTTAACTATAGACTCTAACTATGCAGTGGGATATTATTGCCTTGTTTTTATCTCCCAGAATTAAATGAGAAAATTTATCACTTAACCTTTTTTTTTCTACAAATCAAAATACTTTGAAGTCAATGAGGCCTAAAGTTTGATTTTTTAAATCTTACTTCTTTTCTTAGAATTCTATGTTCTCAATATATAAAACACTTTCGAGAACTTCGGTTCAGCTTTCTACGTCTGCCATTCTTATCTTAGTTCAGTGAATCACTTTTGTGCTAACTGAATTAACTTCACAAGAACCAGTCATGCAGTTTCACAAAGCTTTTCCGAGTTCAATTAAGATCAAAAGTACATATTTTTCTTGTGCTTAAAGTTTGCCAGAGGTGTTGTAGTACACTTGAATTTTAGAAATACTCTCTGAGTAGCTACTATTTTTTTGGAAAGTTTATAGCAAATCATTCACTTGACATTTAACATCCATATCTCAGAGTTAAGGAAAAGTAATGATGTAAAAGACGATTGAATAATACTATGTTGTTTCATTATTGTTGTAACTAGCTTATATGTGGATGATTAAGTCTATTTACAAATATTCTGACGAACACAGACTGGATTAATGTCTATGTTTGAAAGTAGGTCCAGATAGTCTTAGTTTTTCAGCCCAATAAGATGCCCTTCATCTCCTTTTAATCTTTGTTATTCAGACATTAACTTGTGCTTCCCAGTAGCAGCTAATGAGATCATTAACTTTTTCTTAAGTTTCTATGTATAATAGAAATAGCAGAATCAAGCAGATCTAGAATAATTTAAACTTTCCTTCTGCTTTGTTTCAGTCAACATGAGCTTGTGTGGGAGACTTTTTATTTAATTAAATAAAGAACTGATTTTCTTTAGACTTTTAAATTTCCACATTCATCAGCACCTCACCCCACTCTCCTCAAAAAAAAAAAAAAAATCATTTTCATTATGTTCAGTTTTCAAAAGATATTTCATGGAGACGTGAGGATTTCTAGGCAGTTTTCGAGGTTGGAGGGTCCCCAGGGCTGGGAGTGGTACTGAAGGATCAAGCTCCAGATTCAGGCAAGAACACATTTCCTTATCATTTTCATAGATTGAACTTCCAGAAAAAATTTTGTTTGAAGAAAGTGTATCATCATCAGGTTGCTTTCAGCTTTATTGATAATGTGAAATTTGGGGCTGGGTGTAGGGGAGAGGATCTAGGTGTAGCATCTTCTTTCAGTGTCTCTGGGAGGTTGAGATACTTTGTGCATACTCGGGTTTGAATTTTTACATTTAAAACTGGACAAGGAATCAGAAAAATCTCATTTTATTGCAACTCTGCCATCAATATATAATGTAGTCTTTGGAATTTCTGACCAAGTTTCTTCTCCAGGAAAAACAAGAATCTGATCGCATCATCTCTCGGTATATCGTGGAGCGTTATCTTTTCAATTATTCCATGTTTTTGAGCTATTGTAGAGCATTTTGTTTCTTTTTTTTTTTCAATGAGACTGTTTAAAGATGCGTTTGCTCTCCTGTAACAAATGTCCTGTAATATCTGTGAAAAGCCCCTGCAGGCACTTGAATGCACAGCTTCTTCTCTAGAATAAACAGGGACTTCTCCTACTTTTGATTTCCCCATGGTGTACCTCAGGGCAACCAAACATGAGAGTGGAAGACAGTTGAGAATGTCTTCTCGCCCAGCCTCCCACTGCTTTTGTCTGCAATCGCTCTCAAGTGCTAGTTCTGTGACTTCTGTTTCCCTCTCCCCCTCTGCAGTCCTGTCACACTCATCAGCATGTGGCCAGAGCACTATGAGTGAGTATTCACAGCTCCATCTGCAGGAGCCGGTACTCTGATCGGTGTCATTAGCATGGGGGTAATTACGAAACTCTTGAACTAAAAGAATAGTCTGCCTCCTGGGTAACAATCCTCATGGTTTGTTTGCATGGCAAATTCACTGTTTAACTAAGCTAACATTCCTAATAGTGACGTCTATCAATATTTGGGCATAAAACTGTTTCTTTGCTTTTTCTTTTATAGCCCCTCACAGTCTCCTCAGCTGTTTCATGATGACACCCATTCCAGAATAGAACAGTATGCCACACGGTAAGAGACTTTGATAGGAGCCCTCCGCTGCGCAGCCACCCAGAATGTATCTATTGCTGTATGAATCCTATATCATTGACATGCCTTGATTTAAGAGATGTTTTGCAAGAGTTGTGACTCCATTATATTTGGAATCTTGGTTCTCATCTTTCCATGTTGTGATTTGCACTTTACCAAACACCTGCTATACATTCCATAAAGAGTGAATCTCCATGGGATGTGATTATTGAGCTCATGAGAATCCAAACACTAGACAAGCAGGATTTAGATAATATAACCCATTTCAATGAATGAGTGTAGGAACTGAAAGTGTTCTCAGGAGATGGTGCACATATGAATTACAATATGTAATTAAGTTTATGCTAATGCTTTATTATAGAGGTTTATTTTAGAGTCCTTAAACAATATAGAGTACAGGCTGGTCTTGCTGGCTTCACAAACTTTCAGAAAAGAAGTGTATATAGGAAGTGTCTGTGGAGCTAGCAACTAGCTATTCCTAAAATGGTTAGTTCAAACATCATATAAATAGTAACATTTGAACTGCATCTTGGCCAGATAGAATTTCTGGGAAAAGGTAGGCTTAGACTAGTGGAAAAACATACTTACAAGCATTGAGCTGGGGAAGAACATAGCTTGTTTAAAGGAGTGGGGAGTGAAGGAATAGAAGCTGAAGTCTGATAATGAAGCCCCACTTGCTAAGGAGTTGGGTTATGTCTTAGGTAAAGGGGGTCATGGTGAGTCTTTAGACATGAGAGGAGCATAATCAGATTTGTGAGAATGGAGACCAATTGTAGGGCCTGGGAGATCAGTTAGGAGCCTAGGTGAATTAGGAGTCTATATAGCATGGTAAAAGATGAAGACCGACAAGCCTTAAGGCAGTGGTGATAGAGAGGTCACTGAACATTAGATGTTGTTTTAAATTCCCAATCTTATTAGGAGATTTAGACCTTTTCATATTTTGTCAGAATTATGACAGTTTGAGAACAACAGAGAATGTACCTCAGTTGACCATGCCCAATGGGGCCACCTTATGGAACCTCTTTATTTTCATTTTTCAGGCTGGCCCAGATGGAAAGGACTAATGGATCTTTCCTCACCGATAGCAGCTCTACCACAGGAAGTGTGTAAGTAAATCATGAAATTAGCACTGCCGGGGAAGGCCAGGTCTTTGCATCATGGCTGTCGGAAATAATCTTCATTGATTGTGCCTCTGAATTTTGATCCCAATCAAAATTGATATGTGATTACAAAAATGTCTAGATAGATTTTATGCTTTCCAGCCATGATAATATAAATCGGTTATGTTTATTTAGTTTCATATAAGTTAATGAAAAAATCCTGTGTTTGTCAACTAATTTGCCTCAGGAAGATCAGATTGTTCTATTTATAAATACAGGTATAGATACTTATTTCATTTGTCAGCTATTTCTTGTTGATTTAACAAATGTATTTCCACAGAATACATGCCCTTCTGTAAAATCCTCTTCCTTCTGCTGGCTCACTTTTTCTCCATAATCCCTGCCATTTAACAACTATGACCCATACAAGCTTGGACATATACTCCCCACTCTTCATTGAAAAGTGTTATTTCCTCTGCCAATATTTTATTATATTAGCAATGAGGAAAAGTCTCGTTGACTTTAGAAAAATACCTAAAAAAAAACTTTCTAGGCAATTATTTTATCTCTGATTATCCTACTATTGTGTGTCATCTTGCTTTGGAGCTTTTCCCCTTTTTGTCCCCTCTCCTTGGGATTAACATTTTTGATTTTGCATGATGTCTGAAAGATTTCAGTAGCGTCAAGTTTACTTGACTTAAGTAGGTTCACTGTTGTTTGCATCTGGTGGGAAGCTGTAAGTCAGCCAGGAAAGTTACAGAACGTAGTACTCGGCTCTTTTGTACTAAAAAAGACCATGAAGAGAGCCAAGTTGCAGTAGCTTAAGCACTCTAAATGACAAACATTTTAAAGAATTTAAATTTGTTTTAATTATTTTGGTTTTAATTATTATTTTTCATTTCATCTAATTCTTTGGCTGTTGTCAACCTTGTGGAAATTATGTTGATTCAGGGGATACTTGAGATATCTAACTGCTTTATATAAAATACATACTAGTAGCTAAGTATGAAACAAGCTTTATAAATATGTTATTATCTTGGCTTGGGAATCGTTTCATATTCATAGTACATGAATAATAATGTATAAATCACTACTGTATTCTTGTAGAGTATTAACATGCTGATGTTTGAAATTTAAAAACCTCCTGACATTTTTATTTATAAGCTTAATGATAGTAAATGAGTTTTTAAAATATTGACAGGGAACTATTCTATATTAGAGTGCTTAAGCTACAGGAAGTTTGTAAGCTATTTGGTAAACAGAGCCGTTATAGAAATTAATTTGTATATACTTACAATTAACTAAATTAGATTCAAATGAAAACAAAAGTCATACTCAAACTCCATCATGCCCTCGTTACTCTACTTCATTTTACTATTATCTATGTTCTTGGGGTAATTTATGTTATTGTATTTGTCAGATGGTGTACAACTCTGTATCTTTTCCAAACTCTACATTCAGTAAAGTCATTAGCTTGAAATTGGACTTGATGAAAGTATTTAAACCATAGAAATTGCAAAAGCTACAATTCAGGGCCCTTTTATTCCTTTTTTTTTTTGGAAAGCTCATTAAGTGTTTATCAGCATACCACTGCCACAGAGCCAGTGCCGTGAAAGTCCACGGATGTAAATACTATCCCCGTGAATCTTACCAGCTAGAGAAAGATCCATTGATAAGTGTTTTTAGAGGAAGAACATGGGGTAGGCATTTTTTTTTTTAAGATATATTTATTATTTTGAGTGGGGGGGGGAGAGAGAGAATGCAAACAGGGGGAAGGACAGAGGGAGAGAGAATCTCAAGCAGACACCCTGCTGAGCTCAGAGCCCAACACTCAGGACCCTGAGATCATGACCTGAGCCAAAACCAAGAGTCAGATGCTCAACCGACTGAGCCATCCAGGTGCACCTGGAGGGCATTACTGATAGACAAATGAATGACCCCCCCCCCCCGAAGAACTTCACATCCTAATCCCTGAGAGCTATGCATGTGTCACTTTATATGACAAAAGGGACTTTGCACATGTGATTAAGTTAAGAATCTTGAGATGGGGAGATTATCCTAGATATTTAGGTGGACCCCATGTAATCCCATGAGTCCTTATAAGATGGGGGGGAGAGTCAGAGAAAGATACAGCCATGGAAGCAGAGGTCAGGTACAGAGAGATTTGCAGATGCTATGCTGCTGGCTTTAAAAATAGAGGGATGCAGGTGGCCTCTGGGTACTGGAAAAGGCAAGAAACAAATTCTCCCTTAAATGTAATATTCAATTAAATTAACAGCATATGAATGTATTTATTGGCCACTACAGAGAAATCATTTTCCAGTCACTGGTGCATTCATATTTTCTTAGGGACTATGTTAATAAATCTTATTTTGATAAAGCCAATCCTGGAAGTCCTTTGCTCTTTCACAGTTTGAATTACTGAGTATTCTGGGGTTCTTTTCCTGTGACATGGCAGTGATTCTGCCATTCGAGTGAGGTTGCAAACAAGGACTCTGAGCCCCTGAAGCCCTATGCTGGATCGGGAATCCACTGGTTTGACTTGGAGTGGTCACCTTTTCTCACTTCAATGGGTAGTATTTACTTATCTAAGCATTTCCACTTTATTGACTTGACAAAGTGAATAAGTATTACGCATACTACAATAAATACCTTTCCTCCCAGTGGAGAGAGCCTTACAATGAGGATTCTTCTTACCTCCTTTGGGCTGATGGTGCTCCTCAGAATTTGTGATGGAAGGGTTAGGAACCAAGCCCCACTATTTATTTCTCTGACTGTCCTTCTGTGTTTCCCCATCTAATAATTTAGCATCTTGGATCACAAGATACAGGAAGAAATCTTCACTGCTCTTAATAGGATGCTGTGCTGTTCCTTCTTTGCTTTCAGCTTACTTGTTACCTACAGGACCCTACTGTAGTAGCAGGAAGTATGCAACATACTCCAACCCTGGCCTTTCCCTGGAAATTTCCTAAAGCCCCGGCATTGACAGGGTCATAACACAATCCTGAGATAATCGAGGACAGTTTTCAGTCCATTTTCTGAGCGAGGGTTCAGGGGCTTCCCAAGGAAGCCTTGGCTCTTCTGCTTCACTCTTAGGTCTATCATGAGGCAACCAGCATCAAAATATTAGCAATTTGTATTGTTGTTGGGAAAAATTGAAAGCTAACTCGGAGTGCCTTAAGCCAAAAAAAAAAAAAATTAATACTTAGAAAATTTCTACAATACATTTTGGAATTTTTCTCATTCCTGAATTCTCAACCTTTCCTCCAGGCCCTTTTGTGTGGAGGTTTTGTTATCCCAATAGGTCATAAAAATATCATTAGGTTTCTCTTGAATAACAACAGGGATGATACAAAAACAACCACCATCTCTCCGTCTGTGAATAGCGTACTGGGAGCTGGGCACCGCTCTAAGCAGTTTGCCCATCTTTGCTTCTTTAATCTTTGTAGGACCCCTGGAGATGCTACTCTTGTTTCTGTGACCACCATTTTACAGATGAGTAATTTGAGGCCCTGAGAGGTTAAGGGGCTTGCCCAGGGTCTCACCCTCTGGAAGTCGTGGGATTCAGACCCAGGCAACCTCCGCTGCATGGGAAGGGAAGGCTTCCCAGACGGGAGCACTGCAGTGGGGGTGAGGATGGGTGGGGTCAAGCACCTGCAGTCCTCCTTGAGGTCATCCCTTTCCTTGTCCCAGTCCTGCCCATTCTCCATCCATACCTTGGCTTCACGGTCCAGACCTAATTAGAGGATTTTGTAATTCAGTACGTCCAAGACTGATCTACTAAATGTGGTTTGGGATGATCTCAGCCATAGGTGATAAAAGAAATCCTTATACTTTCGGGTGTGAATTTTGAGATTTGAACTTGTGATTTTAAATTACCCAAGGTCCTTTTAGTCATTTGTATCTTCAAAAGCAGCCATCCTACCCTGCAGTTCGAGCATTTCTCTGTCCCTCAAATTGGTCTGTGGAACCAAGTGCCTGGCTCCCAACAGCATTCATCCTCTGTGAAGCTGGTTAATTCGTTGTTGCATTCCCATGCATCACGGGCGGCTGCCTCCCCAACCTAGACATGAATCAGTCTCATAGCTACTCCCCAACATAGACCCAATTCCCAGTGCTCCCTTTCCTTCTGAAAGTCTGCCTCTAGACAATTTAAAAAGGCATGAATTTTGAGGATATTAATTTTCTTCAAAGGAGGAATTGAACACCCATGACTCAAACCGAAACAGGACCCAGGATAGTCCTGGGGAATCTCAGTAGCAGGAACTCAAGGACAGATCCTTAGACCACTACCATTAGGATGTCTCCCTCCATCTGCCACCTGCCCTTGAGTGACACTGTCTTATGTGGAAAGATCAAACTTGGATCTGGCTGGCACTGGCATTGCTGTCTGGAACAGAATAATCCTTGAGAGGAGGGAAATTATTGTTATTTTTATTTTTATTTATGTCCTGCCTACTTTTAAAAGGCCATTGAATGACTCACAGTTCTTTCATCATCTGATATGTACTAATTTTGTAATCTAGATAGTGTTTACTTTGTACGATTTAAATATAGTATAATTATTTTCCACTTAATGGTATTTCAGTGGTACAGACTTATATTTTTGCAACCTTTCTATTTTAGCACTATTGACATTTAAAGGCCCTCATCTGGTACCTCATGTACTATCTGTCCTTAAAGGGTATGCTGTTGGTTTTTACTATATATAATTAAGAACTTGAGTGTATTTATATTTAATTTTTAGGCCTAATAATCTGTGAGAAATAATGCTAAAATCCTATGTTATACATAAACGATTTTTTTTTTAGAAGTTGCCTTAAATCCCTTTCAGATACCTCAATGAAAGAATGTAATGATAGTGGTGATGATGGTGATTATAAGTTAAACCCTATCAACTCCCCAGAAGAAATGAAGCTATATCAATGTTTACAACAAGATATCTCTCAGATCTAATTTTGACTTGTTTGTGTATATATTTGTTTCACTGTGGCTAGTCCCCAAATCTTGAAAACAGAAATTTAGTTGGTGCTAATATTGAGCACTGAGTATATTCCCCAAGTCAGACGCTTGCTGGCATGAATGTTCTCAGGGCCTCAGTGGTCTGATGGTACCTTGTGACAGGGGAGGAGCTCCGGGCTAGGATCCATGATCATCATAGACCCACCAGATGGCTTACGGGACTCAAGTTTTTCTTTGGCTCTTCCTGTCCTTATTATATATTTTTTTTAACTTTTACTTTTAGTCCTTAATTTCCTTTTAGGTGAATTGTTCATAGGAATCATATGATTTTTTTTTTAACCAAAGTGAAAATCAGTTTACCTCTCATTTATTGCAATGCCTGAGATTAACATCTACTTTTGTTCTATTTTGCATTATCCTTGCTTGTTCTTTCTTTCTTCTGCTTTATGGACAAAGTGGTTTGCTGGACATTTCCTTAGTCTGGCTGGTCACAGGAATGGCTGGGTTAGACCCTAGACATTGCTTCTTAGCCTTTTGACATTAGATATTATAGAGAGCAGGAGGCTAAACCTTTTGCTTCTTTTGTAAGAGTTACTGTTTTGTTTTGATTTCTGGTTGATTGCTTGTGATGCTTTATCCTTAAAATAGAGAAATTTCATGGGGCGTTCTCTTTTGTTATGATTATTATTTTTTTTGGATACTCAGTCCTTCTAGTTTCTATACATTTTTTTCAGCCCAAGAAATATTTACAGAATGTTGCATTATACCCTTACTTTGCTATTTCTTTATTTTATGCCCCCTGTATCTTTATGCTTTATATTTTTCCTCTCCATATTTTAGATCTCTACTTTTTATCCTCTCTTACTATGACTTCTCTCTCCACCTGAACTGGATAAAGTGCCTCCAAACCCTGGCAGTGGTGAGGATCACTGACTTAGAGTCTTGCCATCCTTAGCAGCTAATTGGTGTCCCAGTGTGTTGATGTGTTAGCCTGATAGCCAGCTTCTGCCCTTTCATAATAGTTAGGGTTAGCGGGGCACCTGGGTGGCTTAGTCGGGTAAGCACCGACTCTTGATCTCAGCTCAGGTCTTGATCTCAGGGTCGTGAGTTCAAGTCCCACGTTGGGCTCCACACTGGGCATAGAGCCTATAAATGAATGAATGAATAATGAATGAATGAATTGGGTTTAGGGTATTGGCCATATATTTCCCATCAGGAAAATGCCCGCCCCTCACACACACACCCTTTCTGTCTGATTTAGCTACATGGGCAGCCCAGGGGCGTTTAAACGTGCCTCCCTGCAGTGCCGCTATGCCTGTTCCGTCCTCTTATCCTCATCCTTCCACAGTTAGGAGCAAGCATGCAATTCTTCTAGAGGCTCCTTTAATTTATTTTTCAGTGACACTGCATTTTCTCAGGAAAGGTAATCAAAGGCTAGTTTATTTCAGTCTTTATCCCATCCATGGTCCTTATTTCCCGTTTCTCACTGTGTGGAAAAGGTCCTACTCCTCTCCCCACTGAAGTTGATAGTAGAAGGACGGTGAGGTTCGATATCGATGTTTATATTGTGATCCTAACCAAAGTGCATGACCTTTATTTTTCTAAATGTCTGTCCACACACACTCTCTCCATATATACATTTAGAGAGAGGGAGAGGTTACCAATAAAGGAAGCAAAAGAAATGGATCAGCATTCCATTCATCTGAACCCTTGCTTTGGCAGGCATAACACTCATTTTGCTCCTTTGCTTCATCGTATCATTCTGATCTCAAGGCTCAGGACACACCTTTACTATGAGTTCACTAACTCTCAGACACAATTTCAAGTCCCCTTTTCATCACAGTAAACTGTGATCCCACAGGGTTGCATTTTCAGATTGGACTCCGAGGAATCAAAGGTCTTACCTCGCGTATCAAGTGTTGCTTGTCAGCTGCCGGGCGCCAGTCCGAGGTCCCAGACGGCCACCACCGCTCCCCAGACTCTCTGGACCGCAGTAGGGTGTGCTCTGACCCTGTGCACAGACGAGGGCTCTAAGGGACACTTGCAGTCACATCACTGTCAGATGAGCTAGTAGAGTTATGCCATAGCTCCATTTTATACCCTCAGAGCTGCTTACATGTTGTTTTTCTGAAGCCCTATCCTGTAAACCCCCATAGATCCCAGGATTTGTTTTACCAAACCCTATGAAAGCAGACCAGGTCCGATCTGCTGAAGTCTTCATTCCACAGCTAGCGCCTCCAGCTGGCTTGAGCCAGGGGTCTGTCCCTTGCACGATTACAGGGAGGTCTGACTGGATCTCCCTATAAAGGAAGAGAAGGGCTCCCAGGCATGCTGTTGAGCACTTCCTTCTCAAGAATGTACCAGTTTTGTCTCTCTCATTATGCTTCTGTTTCTGTCAATCGTTAGATTCAACCATGCAATTGATATGTCTAATTCATTAAACAAGTAGTTAGAAAAGTAGGAGAGTCTAAGTTAAGTACCTGCTGTTTCTTGTTTTAGTGCAAAATGATTGATCCTAGTGAGGACATGCTGATAATATCAAGTAAAATATCTGCAGATATTTTATAAATATCTACAGTTAGAATTTTTGCTGTTATTTAAATGAAAGAATATGAGGATTATATTCTTCCATTCTGTGGGTTACAAAGCATTACAAAATGGCTTTCAACCAAATGCTAAAGCCAGTGAAATCAACTTAGGCCTTAGTCCACGTGGGCCACTATAACACAGCATTAAAGGCTGGGCAGCTTAGAAACGACATTTATTTATCACAGTTTTGGAGGCTGGGAAGTTCAAGATCAAGGTCCTAGCAGATTTGGGGTCTGGTTAGAGCCCTCTTCCTGGTTCACAGGTAGCTCTCTTCTTACTGTGTTTTCACGTGGCAGGGAGGGGGAGCCAGCTCTCTGGACTCTCTGTTCTAAGGGCACTCATCCTACTCATGAAGCTCCACCCCCATGACCTTAATCACCTCCTAACGGCCCCACCTCCAAGTACCATCACACTGGGATTTAGGCTTCCACATATGAATTTGGGGGGGGGGGGTTACAGTCTAGTTTATTTTTAATTAAGTCTTTTAATCTACTCATTTGGTATTCAATTGCTGATTTTGCCTAAAGTATCTTTTCTATTAACTCTATAAGAGGTGGACCTTCTTCGATACCTCTGCTGAGTAGAATCTCTCCTGAGGTTTGTGATACATACAGGTTAGTCTAAGGCAAAGCATGAAGTGTTGGTATGTGTAGTACACATACCTTTTAGATAAATATCTTCCTGGATTTTTTTTTTTTAAAGATTTTATTTATTTGACAGAGAGAGAACACAAGCAGGGGGAGTGGCAGGCAGAGGGAGAGGGAGAAGCAGACTCCCTACTGAGCAGGGAGCCCGATGCAGAACTTGATCCCAGGACCCTGGGATCATGACCTGAGCTGAAGGCAGATGCTTAACCAGCTGAGCCATCCAGGCGTCCCCTTCCTAGAAGTTTTAAAGGGACGTTAGAGGGACATTGAGCTTTAAGGCAGACATGGCCCAGCCACCATCCGCATCCTCATTGTTTCCACTTCCCTTACAACTGGAGACGTCGACCGCCAGACGTGCGCCTCAGTGTGTCTGTTTTGTCTCCCTAGGGAGGACGAGCATGCCCTCATCCAGCAGTACTGTCAGACACTTGGAGGGGAGTCCCCAGTCAGCCAGCCCCAGAGTCCAGCCCAGATCCTGAAGTCGGTAGAACGGGAAGAACGTGGGGAACTGGAACGGATCATTGCCGACCTGGAGGAAGAACAAAGGTGCGCCTGACCTGGGAGAGGAAGCTATGTCCCCCTGGGCAGACTTCTGAAGGGAAATTCTTGAATAATACTTTCAAGATGATCCCTAGCCATTCTCTTTTCAGAAGTGTTTTCTAAGAAATCCAGGTGGAGTCAAAGTTTTCGAGGAAGTTAACAAGCCGGGGCATGGGCTGCAGATCACACATGTGAGGGTTCGCGGGTGACGTCTGTCAGAACACCTGCTTAAAGCTATAGTGTTGTTCGCGCTTACTCGTCTCACTGTTAATACATGTTTTTACCTAAGAAGAAAGAAGGAGCCCGAGTTAAATCTGGAGTTTGTGGGCAGTTTCAGAGAGAAGACGATGCATGCAGTGGTGATTCCGGTTTTTCCTTTTCTGCGTTAGAAACCTGCAGGTGGAATATGAGCAGCTGAAGGAGCAGCACCTGAGAAGGGGTCTCCCCATCGGGTCACCTCCAGACTCTGTTGTGTCTCCTCACCACACGTCTGAGGACTCGGAACTTATAGCAGAAGCAAAGCTCCTCAGGCAGCACAAAGGTCGGCTGGAGGCTAGGATGCAGATTTTAGAAGATCACAATAAGCAGCTGGAATCTCAACTCCACCGCCTTCGCCAGCTGCTGGAGCAGGTAGAGTGTGTGGAACTCAGGGTGGCGCCCACACCCCCTCCCATCCTGTCCATCTCCCCGGGGGTGGGGGGTGGAGGTCCAGCATCAGCAGAGAGGCTCAGTGGCGCCTCTCACCTCCATGCTTAATTTAGACTCTTCTAATGGAAGCATCCCAACCCCCACTGGCTCCCAGAGTGTGTTTGCCCTACTTAAGGTGGAATTTCCCATTCTTCCGTAACACAGAAATCTGTCTCAGCTCTGAATACTTTAAGGGAAAAGACCCTGTAACATACATCTGCGTAAATTACATGTGGGACCGCTGTAGAGATTAAAGGGAAGGAAGCCACTGGAGCTCTGTATGCTAAAGCCTTTCTTCCAGGGAGCTATTTTCGTGAAATTCAGTAACAGATGTTTATTAAGGTGCAGCTATCATTTCCTAACATCAGGCCAGTTTTATGGCAATTGCTTGCACACTTTCTTGACAATAAGAAATACAACTTACATTATGATGAATGCATACCTGTGTGATGAATACAACATAATAATTGCCATTATAAAGATCTGTTATTTTCTATTTTTTTTAACTTACTTCCTTCCTTCTTTCCTCCCTCCCTTCTTTCCTGTCTTCCTTCCTTACTCCCTTCTTTCCTTCCTTCCTCCCTCCCTTCCTTCCTCTCTTCCTTCCTGTGTATCTCTTTCTGTGTACCTCCCTCCCATTTTTCATCTCTTTCTCTCTTCTTTCTTTGTGCTGGTCAGCACGTACCAAATCAATTTTATAGCTCATCAGTGGATAATAGCCCACAGCTTTGAAAAATACTCTTCTTTGGGATATGAAAGAAGCATCAGACAATTTTTGCCTTCTTCTTGCTTGCAGTCTTATTAGGGACCAAAACAAGATAGTACAATATACAACAAGATAGTATCGCACATAAAGGCAATACTATAGAGGACTAAGTACTTGATTACATCTAGCAGTTAAAGAATAAGAGTCGTGTCACAGAATTAGTCAGAAAGATGCCTTGGTAGCAGGTGCATATTGGGTAGAATCCCTACAGATGGGGCTAGACTTTCTCTTTCTTGAAGAATCCCTGACATCAACATTCATGTCATCTTTTGCCTTTTTCTCTGGCCTGTGCTGTGTGAGGCCCCAGGCAGTGAATAGGCAAGGCCTTTCTCCAGAAACGATTTCTCCAACCAAAGGCAGAAGCAACTTTTTCTCCAGTGATCTTCTCAAATGTCAGAAAACCATCTTGTCACAGTTGCTGTCAGTATCTTTTAACTTGTCAGAATCATTCAAAACAGTGTGATTTCTGCATTACCTACACAGCAGGCCACAGATCTCGCCTTTCAACCATAAACTTTTCTGTATGTCTGTCACTGTTTCAGGATTTGCGTCAGGCTGTTTTGGGGAACGCTTACTTTGGGTCTCCAAACTGTGCAACATTAGAAAACAGTAGTGCCCCTAGAGTGCCCCAAAGCCTGGCTTTCCCTAAGCCTTCTGGAATGTTTGAGTCTTCTCCGGTGCCACATTGTAAGCACTGTGAATTTGAAGTTTCTCCATGGTGCCTGTGTGAGGGATGAATTTTCTCTTGAAATCTCTGATTTAAAATATGAAATGTTATTATTAACCTAGAGCAGCAATAGAATCTTTGCAGAAGGAAGCCGTGCTCGAAACCTTTATTTGCCATAGCCTGTTGGAGAGCTAACGGCTCTTCTGCTTCCCTTACTCCCCTCCCCTCCCCTGACTCTCTCCATCCCATTAGACAGAGCTGCCTAATGGCTCATGTGCCTTCAGAATTGCACAGTAATGCTTTTAGAGATAGCTGATATCTAAATGGCTCGGTATATCCCAGACTGTGGACCTCTTATCTCTTCTTAATGATTTAGCATGAATGCCAGAAGTAGATGGAAAATTCACCTGACAGCAAAAACTGGCAAAACCACCAGACTTCAACTAATATAAATTTAATGGAAAAACCAGCATCAAAAACATTGTAATTTCTGCATTCCCTGTAAAATGGATCACATTGTCTAATTTGAGCACATACTTGTCAATGTGTCAGGCACCATTTCCAAGCTTTGTGCAGAGTAGATTTACAAAGTGTTTGCTGTATGTCAGATTCTGTTCTAATCTCAGTGGAAATACTAACTGATCAACCTCCTCACAAATTCCTTGGACACAGGCATTCTTTTTACCACCCCCAGTTTATAAATAAAAAATCCAAGGCATAGAAGGTTATAAAATTTGCTCAGAATTAGGTAGGTTCTGAGTGGTGGAATTTGAATTCAAGTACGTGAATCCAAAGTTGTGTCCTTACCTCTCCAGTGTTGCCTTTAAATATTGATTTAAATAAAGAAATGAGCTGATTTTGAAATTGGGTAAATTTATTGTATGAGAAGCCATGCTCCTTTTTTAAAGATGAATGAAACCTTTTTTAAACTCACTTGGCTGAGAATCATAGAGAGGAAAATTGAGGGATGAAGCTGACACTGATAAATAAATCTCACATTATAACCAACCGAGCTCTTCAAGGAGCCTAAAATGAAGGGGATGGACCATCAGTACTCAGGGGAAGGACTGGTGATCTACCAAACTGATGAAAACAGGTATTGTCTGTGGCCAGAGAACTCAGTGTGATTTAATTATCCATGGAGGTCAGACACAAAAATGTTTCCCTTAGCAGTTGTTTGAATCCTTCCTCTGCTTTAACCTCTGAATGTGATTGCAGCCTGAATCTGATTCTCGAATCAACGGCGTCTCCCCCTGGGCTTCACCTCAGCAGTCTGCCCTGAGCTACTCGCTAGATCCCGACCCTGGCCCTCAATTCCACCAAGCAGGTTGGTGTCCCCAAGAGCTGGCTAACTCCCCCGCTCTGCTCTGAGCTTTGCCGTTTGTCTTTCATTTTATTTTTTTTTTAATTTTTAAAAAATATTTTATTTATTTATTTGACAGAGGGAGCTCAAGCAGGGATAGTGGCAGGCAAAGGGAGAGGGAGAAACAGACTTCCCACTGAGCAGGGAGCCCGATGTGGGGCTCGATCCCAGGACCCTGAGATCATGACCCCAGCCAAAGGCAGCCGCGTAACCCACTGAGCCACCCAGGCGCCCCTGTCTTTCATTTTAAATAGCGTTCTTACTCACCAATGCCTTAGAGCATAAAGAAAGGAGTTTCATATTCTCTTTGTGCTTAGCTGCGTACAAAGACATTTTAACAACACCCAAAAAGCAAACATTTTAGAATATTCATCTATAATATATTTGCTTATATAATGTGTAGTAGTGGATTGAATTTTGGCAAAAGATGAAAAAAGTGCTCTTTTCTTTTGGGATGACAACAATTTATTTTTTGCTTTGCCCTCAGAATGATTCTTTTTTTTTTTAAATATATTTTCTGTCTCTAAAACTTATATTAGTGCATATTCAGAATATAATTCTAAAGTATATTATACCAAGCATGGTTTTCTCTGCCCAGGTCTGGGAACTGAATATTCTGCTTTTTCCATGCTAGTCCCTATAGACATTGCCACCCATCTGAGGCCAAGGTCTCACCCAGCCTGTTGTTGGTGACAAAGGGGCTTGTCACTGCTGTTAGGAAGGGCTCTGTCAACTGTCATTCAGGAATGACATTTTGTTACTGGTGAAATTTAAGTTCTAAAATTCTACTGAGGACCACATATTTTAACCAAATTAATTTGTTTATAAGATATCTTTTGCCACATTAGTCAGAAGAAAACCAAAAATATTAATGTTATTTTAATTGTTTTAAGTAAGTGAATTATTTTACTATTTATTGGTTATAGAATAAAAACCATCAAAGTGAAAAGTATCTTCTCAAACACCTCTAGATTTGTGGCAGCGTAAGCTAGCCCACGCCAGAATCTCCAAGAAGAAAGAAGGAAGGAAAAAGAAACGGAGAGGTTTTTTTTATATGAAAAAACACCTAGAATGCAAAATAATGGAATTCCATCTAATACATTAAAATAATATAACCACATTACTTATTTTTCACTCGTAAATGTTCCCCTGGCACATGGAATCTTCCAACAGAAACATCTAAATACATTTTATTGATATGAAATTATATTACCAACAAATTGATACAAACATGGTTTTGGTATTATTCCCTAAAATTGTTGTTTTCAAGGAGAATGATTTTCACGTTGATGTTTAGAGGCCAGGATTAGTATTTTCTCCCAATGTTGGGTTTTGGTGGAAGGCTGGGACCATCCTTTCAAAACCATCTGTTGTTCTTTTTCTCTGCTGTCACAGCAGCGGAGGACCTGCTGTCTCCCCCACACGACACCAGCACAGACCTCACGGAGTTTATGGAGCAGATCACCAGTACTTTTCCATCTTGCTGCCGTGAGTATGAAGGATCCCCACACCACCACGACGCTGTTCCCTTCCAGGTCTTTTATCTTCCTTGGGGCCCTTTGTCTTCTTTGGTAAGAGAGCAAAAACCAATAGGAGAAACAGGATTGAATATTATGAGAGACGATGGACTCTGAAAAACAAACTGAGGGTTCTAGAGAGGAGGGGGGTGGGAGGATGGGTTAGCCTGGTGATGGGTATTAAAGAGGGCACGTTCTGCATGGAGCACTGGGTGTTATGCACAAACAATGAATCATGGAACACTACATCTAAAACTAATGATGTAATGTATGGGGATTAACATAACAATAAAAAAATAAAAAATAAAGAATGGGTATTTTAATAAAAATGACAATTTAACATTTAAAAAAAAAAAAGAAAGAAATCAAACATTCTACATGTCGACAAAGCAAATGAAGCTCAGCCGAGATACCATCACATCCCTGGGCGGCAGTGAGAGTCCTGCTCCTTGAGAGGTTTCATTGTGCCTGATGGATGGTAATGTGAAGGCAAACGAGACAAGCCCCTTTGTAGGAAGTTTCTTGTCCAGGGCAAACTCTAGTAAGAAATGTGTTATTACTTCAAAAAAGAGCTTTGCTATAGCAGCACACCAAGCAAAGCATGAAAATAACCTTTTCTGATGTAATTCCCTATCTTTTTTTTTTTAAAGATTTTATTTTTAAGTCATCTCTACACCCAACGTGGGGCCCGAACCCACAACCCCGAGATCAGGAGTCGCAGGTTCCAGACTAAGCCAGCCAGGCACCCCCACTCTCTTTGCTTCAGACATTGTTCGCTGATGTCATCAGATTCAGTTCTGGAAGGGGATTACTTTCAGATTTTTTTTTCTCTTTTATTTTCTTTCTTCTGGTTTCTTTCCTCATGGAATCAAACAGTCACTGCATAAAGGCCAAATAACTGAAGGCATCACAGATTATGACCCTGTGACTTTTCCATATGAACTACCAAGAGCCAGAAAATAATCAAATGAAAGCAGTCCAAATCCCAGAGGAAATTACATAATGTTACTTACTGATTTTTTTTTTCCAAACTTTTTGACTTCAGCCTCTTGTCACCTCACAGTGAGCTCTCACCAGAATAACTTGTGCTATTTCAAACAGAAGCTGCTTACTTGCATGCATGCATACTACTTGATGCTGCAGTTTATTTTAAATAATCTTTTAAAGAACTAGGAATATATTATTTATAATTTTTAGGGTGGTTTCCTCTCAAATTGATTTTTAAATCTAGGCAGCCACTAAATTAAGGTTTTAGTATGTACATCTACTACTGTATGTATTATGTATGATAGTACATATATGAAACAGCTTCTCCTATCACCCTTTTCCATCCTGTCCTCAGAAAATACCATCCAAAGTTATGAAGAAAGGCATTACCAGGAAGGTAGTTAAATAAGATATATTGACTTCATTTAAAAATATGCTTCAACTTATACAACTCTACAGCTTATAAAAATGCCATCATTAGCAGGAAGTGGAAATAGCTATTTGAAATATAGTCTTCCCTGAATTTTCAGAAGTATTTGCCTAAAGGACATAGTACAGTTTCCACAAGCACATAAATATATTTATATTTGGGAATGTGTCATTTTCCGTTTATTGTCTGTGATTATACTTCTCCAAGTTTCCTGAACTGTATTTACTATATGTCAGTCCCCACACTCACTCCCCAAGAAACACGTGCCCACATGTGCACATGTGTGTGCATACACACGCATGCACACACATGCACTTTTTTGGCCCCTAGAGTCTCACAAAGGCTAAAGAGGGTCGGTTGAAGCCCGTATGCTGTCAGATCATTGCATCTGTGCTAGGCTCTCTAATAGCCACATAGATGAGCAGGTTACATCTTTGATACTAAGATTGGATTTTCTAGAGATTTTGATTCTGAGTCGTATGTTGCTTAATGGCTAGATAAGAACTAATCATAGTCACCATAAAACCTAGAATTTCAAGATTATATTTCTAAGTGGAATTACTTTTTAGTTCAGCTTAAATCCAAATACATTAATAATTAGTTAAGAACAAATTCTATAAATCAAAGCCTGTTTAGAAGTTTGCATTTAAATGTCATGATGGACATGTTCAATCTGAAAGTCAGTTGGCAGTGAGAGGATAGGAAGTATGTTTAATTAAATG
Source organism: Halichoerus grypus (assembly GCF_964656455.1). Taxonomy (NCBI): domain Eukaryota; kingdom Metazoa; phylum Chordata; class Mammalia; order Carnivora; family Phocidae; genus Halichoerus; species Halichoerus grypus. The sequence continues at coordinate 20,816,910 of NC_135720.1, read as the reverse complement.
CTCTACAGTGACTATAGATGTGTAGTTTCCATATTAACATTTTTATATTAAAAACTCATGATGTATATTTTTTTAAAGTTTGTCATAAAGCAGTGACTCTTAAATCTTTTCCATAGTATATTCTTATATCTAGATATTATAAAAGACTAATCTGTCTTATTTTAGAAGAGAATGTAATTAAACACAAATAATAATCACAAGAATAAGGCAAAAATGAGTGAAAAAAAGAGATGAGTATGTTCATCTCATTTTATGGCCTCCCTTAAAGATAAATATAAAATTCCTATTGGTTGGAATCTCATTAACGATTAACAGATATCATTGGTCCCTGAGAAGAGTGTATACCTTCAGTGGGACCTACACGACAGGTTAAACTCCCACTTTGCCTGGTGCGCTCGCCACTCATGCCCTTTTGGGTTGTGAAGGTGGGTTGTGGAGCCCTAAGGTTCCTTCATGGGACACTGGCCCCATGTTCTCCTAGTCTTAAGTTTGTACATTCACAAATATTTAAGATTAATTATAATTTTCCGTGCATGAGCATTACTAGTCATGTGTTATTTTGAAGAGTTCAAGTATATCCCATGTAAGAAATGATGATGACTGGTGTCTTTTAGGGTCCTCTGAATTTTACATCTTATTATTTTTGATTTCTGAAGTTCTGCTATTTGGCTTTAGTCTGCTCTTTTTCATATTTATATTCTATATTTTGCTTTGATAATATAAAAATCTCCAAGGTAAGAACAGTTTTCCCTAGAAATAAAGGGTGAATTTACTTATTTTATAAAATTGATACATATTTTTTAAATTGCATCTAAAGTAATTAAACCTTTTAAAAATTGATGCAGAATAGAAATAGCACCCGACTTAGACTTTGTGCCCAATACATGTTTCTGAATTGAATGAATGAATGATTACATTTTCTAACCAGGAAGGCTTAATTGGTAAAGTTTCCCTAGGTAGTACATAGAAGGTTTATAGGATTCATTTGCTTTGTTGCCCCTTTTAAGTTGCTCAGCTAGCAAATCTTTTAATAAACCTTTGCATTCCCAAAGCTTCCTGACCACCTTTAGAGGATTTTTTAAGCAAATCGGATTGGCCCTCTCCCAATGCCAAACCAATCCCTTGAGCCCCTGTTACTAATGAGAACTTTAAAACTGCTTGTCACCAGCATTCAGTGAATTGATCTGCATGTTAATCTTGACTTTTGATCCTTTGTGGATTAAAAATTAGCATGGTCACAAGTGAATTTACACTCCTGGCAATCCTGGAATTAAAACGAAACTGTATTCATAAATGCTAATTGCATGAATTGCCTACTTAAGCGTGGCATTTTTTTTTCTGAGTCTGTATACTGTAGCACATAACACTTTAGAATTTCTGTCTCAAATTATCCCAGATGTTCCTGATCACATCCTTGAATTGTGGCCTTTTAAAGTCTTCTTTTAATTATTTACATTAAGTTTCAGAGCAGAGAGGAAAGTATTTTCATCTTTTCTTGACAAGGCATTAATGAAGGGAATTTCATTGTGGTGCCCATTAACTAATGTACATACTAAAATTTTCACTGCCTGCTCTAACATTTCTTTTTATGTAAATTCCTCTCAGTTTTTTCATTTATGTCATCCAAATATACAGGATCCTGGGACTGAATATTTTTGGCTGACAGACCGTTAAAGGCTTTTAAAATTATTTTTTATCTACAGGCATATTTTCACTGTGAATTGCCCATGTTTATTAAACTTGAGTGACATTCATCATAAACTCAAAACCTACTAAAATGCAAGGATTTCCTGGTTTCTTTTAGAAATAGGTGTGTGCGGTTTGTTCAAACTTAAGACTAGCCTTTTATTTGATAAAAAGCTGTAGGGTTAGGGGCACCTGGGTGGCTCAGTTGGTTAAGTGTCCAACTCCTTCCTGAGCTCAGCTCAGGTCCCGATCTCAGGGTCATGAGTTCAAGCCCCACGTTGGGCTCCACACTGGGTGTGGAGTCTACTTAAAATAAAATTAAATAGATAAATAGCTATAGGGTTAATGATGCTGATTTGGAGCAACATGGATTTGCTTTCTGTTTGGGGTTGGCTGTTTGTTATGCAGAAGAGAAGTGTAGGTGTCTCTGGTGTACTTAATCCTAAGGCAACGGAGCGCTCCCTCCGTGTAGCTCAGTGGGAAGGACAGCCACTCTTGTGTTTTCCTGCTGTAACTTGTGTATCTGGTAGGACTAGGCTGGATTTTAGCTTCATTCTTCCCCCAGGTATGGTGGGGGCTCACACTTTCCCTCCTGGCATCATAAAGTTGCCCTTCTTATTTACTCTGTTTTTCTCACAAAGCACCCACTGCATGGTCATGGAGCTCTCATTTCTTTCCCCTCAGCACAAAAAAATGAGAGATGGAAGGAATGCAACATGGTAGATGATTAGGGACAATTCTTATTTGACCCAGAACAGATGTTACCATCCGGGGGGGTGGGGAGCAGAACATCCCCTGACCCAGCTGCCTGTGCCCGCTCTCACAATGCCCACCCGATCAATTCTGCTGACCACGCTTTCTATAACCAGGAAGGAATGGAGCTGCTCAGCTGCAAAGGCGAATCTGTCACCATAGTCCACCTTCTCCAGCTGGGCCCCTCCAAGGCACAGTGATTAGCCTAAGTGCTCACGAGACAACCGAGGGTGCGGCCAGCGCTTTGTTGGAGGCAAACACGTTGCCACCAGTTTCCTAGGCCTTTGGGGCCAGGGTGAGCCAAGATGGGCAGAAACTGAAGACGCATGCCTCTTCATTTCCCTTGTCACCTGTTAGTCAGAATTTGTGCTGTTCAGCAAACTGTGCAGAACTTGCTCTGTTCAGAGACATAAACCAAATACATGGCATGATTTCAATAGGAAATTTTGAGATTTTTTTTTTCAAAACTAATTATTCACTGATGCTTTGGTGTGTACTTATTTGAGAGAGCCAGCATGTGTTTTGCATATTTTGGTAGAACTTTTATATCTTAAAGGACATAGAATATGAGAAACTAGGGAAAAGAAACTAGTCTAGCCAAAAAAAAAAAAAAAAAGAAAGAAAAACCAAAACCTGTTTCTTATTTTCTTATTAGCACCCATTTAACAGCTGGGAGCTGGGTACACCCCCAGTTTTGCATGCCCCAGATGGGGAGTCAGCAAGGCGACCAGAGGGCCTTCAAATGATTTCTTTTTTTTTCTCTTTCAGCCAATCTCCCCAGCAGGCCACAGGTAAGAGTTAATGGGGTTGACTGGCTCAGGGGTTGTTGATCACAACCTAGAGTAAGCAGATGAGCTGCTTTTGATTTTAGTGCTAGACGTTATTCCCCATGTAAATTAGCAAACTTGCTTGACATTTACATGTTAGTTAATTCTGTCAGTCTGGGGAGGGGAAACCCCTCTCAAGCCAGTTCTTCCAGAAGCCCCAAAATACCAACCGCCTGATCCTTTGTGTTCCAACACTTTTCACTGGCCCCATGTGTACTGTGCAAAGCCACTCTGGGTAGATCTGGCTGACCCCTGTTCTCCCAGATTTGTACTTAGGGCAGCTATCACAGAACACTGACTTAAAAATAGTGACTGCAGTGGTACCCAAAGTGGTTTTGTTACTCTGAGGGGGCAGACGTGTTGATTTTTCTTTTAGAAGTTTGCTGAGGAGGCGAGGGGAGGGATTTACCGAGAACGGTCGGCAGCCATACCTTTATACCCGGCGGTGTTTTCCTTATCAGGAACGCTCAGGGCTAAGGAGCCACAAGACCACAGTCCATCTTTGGAGAACATTTTCTTTCCTGAACTTGTTTATGAATCTTGAACCTTCTGATGTTGTCATTGTCTTAATGGCAAGAGGGTCTGGGGTCTTCATGAGAAGCACAGACAAGTGGTCTTTAGAACCTGGAAGGAAGAAAAGGAAATCTCAAGTCAGTCAGCAGGTGTGAGGTGTGAGCTCAGGAGATGTGAGGTGAGAGCTCAGTGAGGAACAGTCTTCTGACTGCTTGTGTTGTCTCAGTGAATTGGAAGCCAGGGCTTCAGCAGAGGGTGAGGATGGGAGGAGGTATCCTAGGTGTGAGAAGAGAGTGGACGATGTGCCCTAGCTGCTTGGAGATCAGGAGATCATGGACAGGGAGGTAGTGTGATGACGAGGCAGCATTCAGCATGACTTCTGGTGCCTGCCTATGAACTTAATGTGAGGCCATCTGCAAGGCTGTGTGTTATCTCCTGGCCACATTCAAGTTCATAAGCACAGGCACCAGAGTCGGCGGAGTGTGGCATTTAACCAGACTTGAAGTCATGGTTTGGCTGAGAGAGTGCAACAATTCAAGGGAAGAGGCAGATAATGCTGCCCCTGCTGATAATGATTGAACCAGGCATCTAAGCTTGGAGGGAAAGAAGTGATGACATTTTAGGTGCTGGAGACAGAAAAAATGGCGGGAGGAGCAATGGATTGTGGTAGCAAAGGGTGGATGGAGTTGGGGTCCTAATGGAAGTAAGTGGTAAAGTATAGGTAGTTGTCAGAAGGATGATTGTAGATTGAAGTGTTGGACGGGTTGAGGTATTGGTGATGGTCCATTTGGAAGTTTGCGTGGCTGACAAGGGTGGAGGACAGGTTCACTGGAGGAGAGGAGCTCGAGGAACTGAGAGGCCAGATTTTTGGAAGAATCATCTATGTGGGTATTGAAATCACTAAGATTTAAACATAGTTTTAGCTTGATGACAGTGAGCCATTCTTCAAAAGTAAGGGAACATGACCCAAGGGGTCAGAAGATGACTGTAGAGTGGGTGGTATAGTCTGATGGCATGAGATTCAAAGTTGAGTGGGGAGAGAGAGAGAAAGGCCTGAAAAAACATAGTGTGGACCTAGAAAGCAGTTATCCAAAATATATGAAGGGTATAGGAGATAAACAGTTAAATGTGAGAAGGTTGTGGAGGAAGCTGGCTTCAGAGGAGATCCAGGTATTGATTAGAGCAAGCAGCTGGAGGATGCAGATAAGAACTGAAGGACATAGACTTTGATGATGATGGATCCAGCTGTTTGACATTCTCTTTAAAAGATTGATGCCACTCCCCTGAGTGTGGCCCAGATTTAGATCTTCTCTGGCCTATGTACATTGGCCCTGGTTTCCAGCCTGGGCAAGAGAAAAGTCTTCCAAACGTCCTCTCTAATTGGCTGCAGTGATAATAAGCAAACTCGATGCCTTCAGCATGAAAGAGAAAGACCTCATCCTGGGGAGCAAAAGCCACAGGGCAGTAGAGGGTCCCCTTCAAACACAGCAAAATGGGATTTGACTTGTTCTGAAAGAAGCACTTTTATTTCTCAGAAGAGTTGACAGGTCCCTCCTACCTGGAATGTTCTATGTAAATGTTGTTCTGACAGGACTGTTTCCCTTCCTGCAGGCAATGTGAAGTATCCATCAAGCCAACCGACATTTCCTGACTTCCAGTATTGCCCTTTTCAGCAAATGCCAATTCCAAGTTCCATTTAATTAGAAGCTCCATGGCTCCTTGAAACATGCTGTTGAGCGCTCACTGTGTGTTCTACTGAAGGAGTAAACACTGACTATCCAAAGAGAAAAGGATATTTTGTTTTTATAATAATCATATATTATTGTTTATTGTCTTCTTCTTCCCTTTCTATGCAACTGTAAATTAAGGAACAGAGTGGTATTTGGAAACGGTAATACATTTGTCACTGATTTGTATACTGTATACAGCATTGGGAAAGTGGGTGGGGGCTTTCTAATATGATACCGTCTTTTTAATAACCATGACAAAAATCGCATAAGAATTAGAAAACAATGTTACATTTTTACATTCCTTCATATTAACCTTGTACTATAACTTCATTTATTTTTTTCCACTCTTTTACCATTATGTTTTGGTTATTTATAATTCATCAGCCCCATGACCAAACAGATGTTCTTGTATTTGTTTCCATGATTTGGCCAAATTATTAAGTTCATGTATTTCAGTCAAATATTTATGTATATGAATTGGGCTATATCTCTGTGTATACTGCTTAACTTTATTTGACATCATGCACTTCAGTTCTTTAGTGGCCACTCGGATAAGCACAGTAAAAGTCCTGCGGGGCCTACCTGACATTCCCATTAGGATTTCTTTCCTACATTTTATTTCCCTGCTCTACGTAAGTAGGTCTTGATTTCTTTATTTCATGTCCCAATCTATATGATAGAGGAGACTCAAAGCCGATTATAATCATCTCAAAGATCATTTCACCAAAGGTTACCCATTTAAGTCTAGTTTCATTTTGACATAGAAACAAAATGTGGGATAACGTTTCCTTAGTTGCAAAGTCTTGATTTTCATCATTAAATACACAGCAGACCTTTACTTAATTGTGCTACCAGGACACATCTTTGTCTTTAATTCCCTTGAAGAGAATTTTATTTTTGTTTATGTATACGCAAGCCATTTGTAATTCTTGAAATTCCCAGTCGTTTTCTTTCTGACAGCAGACACAAATTTAATGCATGTTTCATGTTACCTTTCGGGTGAAGGATTACATTTTTTATTACTTTTCATTTGATCAATATATTTGGAAAGGATGTTTATCAAAAGCCTATGTCACTGCTTCCAGAGAGGAATGAAATTAATACTTAGATGGTGGAACCCCTGCCTGTACCTTTGAGTACATTCAGTTAGATGTTTGCTTCAGCTTCTGATTTAACATTTAATTGATTCAGTTGAAACATGTTACATAATCACCAAATGTAGAGAAAACCAAAAAAAAAAAAAAAGTGAAAATAATGTGTTTTGATTCAAGCATACGTGCATTTAAAACATCAGGACATTTTAACTTTGGGTTCTCTTGACCTGGGATTTGGCCAGAAGGAGGCTTAAAGTTAGAAATTGCTATTCTTTTAGAATAGGTTGGGTGGGTTGGGGGGCAAGGGTGTCTATTTGCAGCATAGATATTTTGAGAAGAAAATTGTTTTATATAAGAGGAAAGCCATGACCACCTTTCTACCTCAGATCCATCTTCATCCATTGTGTTGGAAATAGCTTTATGCCGCTGCAGTCTGCAAGATCTAGAGCTTTTATCGGGCCACATCAAACCCAAGAAAAGCACCTATTTAAAGAAAAAAAAAAAAACTTTCCCTGAACTCTGAACTACAAGTTGTAGATTTGGTGTCTTCCTTGTTCTTACTTTGAAAAAAATATGTATTCATTTTTTTCTGCTTGTAATTGTGTGCAACAAGTCTTCTCTCTGCTATTAAGGAAAAGCTACAGAAAACACTACATTGTAACCTTCTAAGTAATAATAAATAAAAAAGAAATATATCACAGTAACAACAAGGGGAAATAAGTATGTAGTTCTTTTGAAATATGTGGTAAAGAACTAATCATAGACTATCATCTACTCTGGTTACATGTTGTATTTTTCATCCTGAATAAAAGTAATTTTAACACAAGATGACTTTGATATTCTTCAGCTGTGTTCATTGATAGACTCTGAGCTTTGAGTGTACATTTATGAAAATAAAATATAAAAAGAGCCTGTATACTGATAAATCTGCACGTTTTCCTCTACTTCCTCTCATACCCACTAATATATCATTCCTCTTGTTCTCATTGTCTCATTCTTTCTCTGTGTTGCTCTTTTCTCTCCTATTTATATAATTCTCAATTTCCTTTACAAATAGAAAGCTCATAGATAGGGAAAAAATAATGTTGGATGTTAAGAACATGTACGTGAAGCCCTATTGGGCTTCTGTTTTAGTAACTTAGGTGCTGTCGGTATTTACTTGATTACTCTTCCAAATCCACTTTTAGCCTCATGCCCTTAAATAATGTGCTTTTTACATGTGCACTGAATTTTAACCATTCTGGTAGTGGGTTTAATCCCTTCCTGAAGCCATCCCATGGGAAATAGTGCTGAGAATTGTATTACTTGATTCTAAAAGTAAAAGCTCTCTATGAAAGAAAAATCCCCCAACATGTAATTTGTTAAAATAAAATTAATATATTCTAATGAATATACATTTCAAACATCTTGTCTACCCCAAAGTAATATTCACATTAAATATTCCTAAGGAAACAATTGTTGAGTTCCAGTGACCTCTTGAGTAGGTACTTGAAAATGGAAATGAGAACAGAAGAAAACGTTTTGTTTTTACACTAAACCTCAACTTGTTACCTCTATCATTGAAATTAAGTGAACATTTTTTTAAAAGGGTTTATTTATTTGAGAGAGAGAGCACATGAGCGGGGGGGTGGGGTGGGGTGGGTGCGGTGGGGAGAGGCAGAGAATCTCAAGCAGACTTACCCCCTGAGCAGGAAGCCCGAAGCAGGGCTTGATCTGATGACCCTGAGATCATGACCTGAGCCAAAACCAAGAATTGGATGCTCAACCGACTGAGCCACCCAGTTGCCCCTATATGTACATTTTTAAAGAATGCAATTTGCTCTTGGATTTCTCCCCACCCACCCACTCGCCTAATCAACTGTTTCAGTCAACTTTTTCAGAGGCCTTTCTGAATTCATTAGTTGAAAATTTAATGTAAATACAGTAAGACACCACTAACTCCACACCGCTCAGCATTATGGGTAGGATCCAAAAACCTCATCGCCGTACAAAATCAGCTAGTGGTTTGGTGAGGTTCAGGAAGTGATAGGAGTGAGCCCTTGAAGGAGGCCAAGAGCCAGTCCCAATCATGCTATGTCCGCTCCCTGGGGTAGGAGTTTTCTGTTGGCACGATAATCGGTATGGCAACAAGAAAACCTCAGTGAGAAGCATGTCTTTAGCTCATGGGATGTGAGGTTCGGCTGATCTCGGCAGGACCCCTCTGCTCACAGCTGGACTTGCCTGGATGTCTCGGGTTGACTGGCTGTTGAGGGGTGTGGGATGGCCAGACTGGATGGTTGCAGCAACCTGGCTGGGTTCTTTCACTCACTAGGGAGCTAACTGGGTATGTTCTCCTACACTGGCCCATGCTGGGGGTGCGAATGGAGGGCTTTGCTGAGAACCGGCACACCACCCCTTCTACTAAATCCTGCTGTCAAAGCCAATGGCAAGGCTAGGTATGGAGACTCGATCCTACCTCTTTTATGAGAGCAACTGCAAAGTCACGGTAGGGTGTGGTGTAGAGAGGGGCCATCAGGTTTCACGGTATGAACTTCGAGAGCGGTAAAGCAGGGCACTTAGGCCAAAACACCAAAGTGTTCATTTCCTTGGGCATTATGTCCACTGTCTCAATGGAATGGGAAAGGGGTGGACTTTTATAAGGCATTCTTTGAAAACAAAGGTCAAGATCACTCCCTCCTCCCCAGGCTACCAATCCAATTTCATAAAGAGACACAAGTAGGAAAACTTGGCATGTCTCTGCCCAAAACTCTATGAGTGGGAGGAGACCTCAGGACTGATACTAAACTTAGAAAATAAAAAAAACAAAGAAAGCAGAAAACTAGATGAAAAATGGAATAGAAGGGATATTGTCTTAAACTGCTCAGGTTTGTTCAAACTGAATTATTAATTTTTAGTTGGAAGGACACACAATACATAGGAGGTTCTTCGCTTTGACCAAATGAGTAGACACATGTGATACTGTGTCCCTGCCAAGCATTTGTTGAGAAACATGCAATTTATTTGCACTTTCTATGAAGTTAACCAACCTGGCACTAATCTCTCATTTTGAAGGCATTCCAACTGGTGGCATAGTTTCATATTTTAGAATATTTGCAGGTATGCTCTGCTTAGATAGTCTTTTCAGACAGCTTATTTTTTTGGTACTCTTTGGAGTTTTGTGTGTGGGTAATTAGGAAAAAGTAATTGACAGTTTGCCCTCAGCCTAGCTCTGTCCTCTTCCAGAAAGCACAAATGTTGAATTTGTAATTAAATGAGATGAGTTCCCAGGCTGCCATGGGATGTAATTACAATTAGTTCCTGATACTACTTTTTTTAGCCCACTTTTCAAAAGTATTAAAATAGTGATTTTTAAATTTTTACTTCAATTATTTTTTTAATTTGCATAAAATAAAATGACATTATAAAACTGTTGGAAAGAATTGAGTCGTTCTAGTGTAAATCTGACCCAACTGAGCCCATCAAAATCTAGAACAGTCTGATTATTATACCCTGTGAATCTCGTGAGCCCTGTTTACTGCTCGGCAAATTGCGGACAGCAAGCGGGGATGTCTAGGGGTACGCTTTCGAAAGCTCCCCCTACCCCACATGATCCTCCTGTATCCCGTTCTCTCCTCACGCCCACACCCACCAAGCAGTTTTTCTTGTCAGTGATGCCTAAAATAAGGTGCTGCTTAGTGTAAAACAAAAAGCAGGCTGGATACTATCTCCCCAAAATGTCAATGATGAGTTAATAAAATGAAAAAGGTAAAGAGGAATCTTAGGATTAACCATGGATCAAAATTTTGCCTTGGCTTGAAATTTAGTGGCTATAACTGCATTGAACACAAAACCTCCATGAGCCTGGGATGTGTGATGAGGGGCTGCTCAAGTTGGCAAAGACAGAATGCGGGAATGAATCCCTGCACTGGGGAGTTCCTAATCTGGTGGTAAGCCCCATATATAAGCAAGTTGTTACAATAGTAGTAACGGGAGCTGGAAGGAGGATTACATGTAGTGCACTCTGGACCCCACAGGATATGTATCCAAATATAGAGACAGCTCAAGGAAAAACATATGAAAGTCACCACCACCTATAGAGAAGCATATCCCAGGAACTTCACTGGGATGTTTCAATGTACTTATTAGTGATGTTAGAGTCCTAAGAAGACATCGCAATGAACACTAAAAATGCACTGGATGTAGCAGCATTTCCCCAGTAAAAGGATTCCCTGGTTAAATAATCTGGGAAACGCTGCATGCTCTAACGCTCTTTAAAGCTTCACAGTGCACATGAACACATTAAAAGCTTTTAGAAATCCTGAAGTATCCCGCCTAACTGTGCGTCACTCCGCATTTCTAAAGCCTTTCACAACAGAACCCTTTCACTGCTTACCTATTCACATCCTGCAGTGTACGCTTGGATGCTGAATTAATGTTGTAAGTTTTAATCTTGCAACTACATATGGGTGGTAAGCCCATGAAATCTAGAGAAGTGATAAGTGAATAATAAAACAATTAGTATTAATTCAAGAAAGTAACCTCTTGCGACAACCAACATATTCCTATCATTACAGGGATATGCTAAAGCATGGGTAAGAATCAAGACAGTTTGCCCTCAACTTAGCTCTATCCTGGGCTCAGAAAACCTATTTCTAGAGGAAAATGATTTCTATTTCTAAAATCCATGTCTTCCTAGATGAGCCATGCACATACTAAACCAGGCATGAATTACAAAAAGAACAGGATCTAGACATGGCTGGGGTATCCAAATACCGCTTCCTGAGATCCCATTTTTTTATTTATTTACTTAATTTATAATAGGAATTTCTGGGGCACCTGGGTGGCTCAGTCAGTTAAACATCTGCCTTCGGCTCAGGTCACAATCCCAGGGTCCTGGAACTGAGTCCCACCTCAGGCACCCTGCTCAGCTGGGGTGGTGGTGGGGGGAGTCTGTTTCTTCCTGTCCCTATGACCCTCCACCCTGCCCCCGGCTCACGCTCTCCTGTGCAAGTGCTCTCTCTCTCTCTCAAATGAATAAATAAAAAATCTTTTTTAAAAAAGTAATGGGAATTTCTGGTTTCTTTTTTTTTTTTAATTTTTTTATTGTTATGTTAATCCCCATACATTACATCATTAGTTTTAGATATAGTGTTCCATGATTCATTGTTTGTGCATAACACCCAGTGCTCCATGCAGAACGTGCCCTCCTCAATACCCATCACCAGGCTAACCCATCCTCCCACCCTCCTCCCCTCTAGAACCCTCAGTTTGTTTTTCAGAGTCCATTGTCTCTCATGGTTCTTCTCCCCCTCCAATTTCCCCCCCTTCATTCTTCCCCTCCTGCTACATTCTTCTTCTTCTTCTTTTCTTTCTTAACATATATTGCATTATTTGTTTCAGAGGTACAGATCTGAGATTCAACAGTCTTGCACAATTCGCAGCGCTTACCAGAACACATACCCTCCCCAGTGTCCATCACCCAGTCACCCCATCCCTCCCACCCCACCCCCCACTCCAGCAACCCTCAGTTTGTTTCCTGAGATTAAGAATTCCTCATATCAGTGAGGTCATATGATACATGTCTTTCTCTGTTTGACTTATTTCGCTCAGCATAATACCCTCCAGTTCCATCCACGTCATTGCAAATGGCAAGATCTTATTCCTTTTGATGGCTGCATAATATTCCATTGTATATATATACCACCTCTTCTTTATCCATTCATCTGTCGATGGACATCTTGGCTCTTTCCACAGTTTGGCTATTGTGGACATTGCTGCTATAAACATCGGGGTGCACGTAGCCTTTCGGGTCCCTACTTTTGTATCTTTGGGGTAAATACCCAGGAGTGCAATTGCTGGATCATATGGTAGCTCTATTTTCAACTTTTTGAGGAACCTCCATACTGGTTTCCAGAGTGGCTGCACCAGCTTGCATTCCCACCAACAGTGTAGGAGGGTTCCCCTTTCTCCGCATCCCCACCAACATCTGTCATTTCCTGACTTGTTAATTTTAGCCATTCTGACTGGTGTGAGGTGGTATCTCATTGAGGTTTTGATTTGGATTTCCCTGATGCCGAGCGATATTGAACACTTTTTCATGTGTCTGTTGGCCGTTTGGATGTCTTCTTTGGAAAAATGTCTGTTCATGTCTTCTGCCCATTTCTTGATTGGATTCTTTGTTCTTTTGGTGTTGAGTTTGATGAGTTCTTTATAGATTTTGGATACTAGCCCTTTATCTGATATGTCATTTGCAAATATCTTCTCCCATTCTGTCAGTTGTCTTTTGGTTTTGTTGACTGTTTCCTTTGCTTTGCGAAAGCTTTTTATCTTGATGAAGTCCCAATAGTTCATTTTTGCCCTTGCTTCCCTTGCCTTTGGCGATGTTTCTAGGAAGAAGTTGCTGCGGCTGAGGTCGAAGAGGTTGCTGCCTGTGTTCTCCTTTAGGATTTTGATGGACTCCTGTCTCACATTGAGGTCTTTCAACCATTTGGAGTCTATTTTTGTATGTGGTGTAAGGAAATGGTCCAGTTTCATTCTTCTGCATGTGGCTGTCCAATTTTCCCAACACCATTTGTTGAAGAGACTGTGTTTTTTCCATTGGACATTCTTTCCTGCTTTGTCAAAGATTAGTTGACCATAGAGTTGAGGGTCCATTTCTGGGCTCTCTATTCTGTTCCATTGACCTATGTGTCTGTTTTTGTGCCAGTACCATACTGTCTTGATGATGACAGCTTTGTAGTAGAGCTGGAAGTCCGGGATTGTGATGCCGCCAGCTTTGCTTTTCTTTTTCAACATTCCTCTGGCTATGCGGGGTCTTTTCTGGTTCCATACAAATTTTAGGATTATTTGTTCCATTTCTTTGAAGAAAGTGGATGGTATTTTGATGGGGATTGCATTGAATGTGTAGATTGCTCTAGGTAGGATTGACATCTTCACAATATTTGTTCTTCCAATCCATGAGCATGGAACGTTTTTCCATTTCTTTGTGTCTTCCTCCATTTCTTTCATGAGTATTTAATAGTTTTCTGAGTACAGATCCTTTGCGTCTTTGGTTAGATTTATTCCTAGGTATCTTATGGTTTTGGGTGCAATTGTAAATGGGATCGACTCCTTAATTTCTCTTTCTTCTGACTTGTTGTTGGTGTATAGGAATGCCACTGACTTCTGTGCATTGATTTTATATCCTGCCACTTTACTGAATTCCTGTATGAGTTCTAGCAGTTTTGGGGTGGAGTCTTTGGGATTTTCCACATAAAGTGTCATATCATCTGCAAAGAGTGAGAGTTTGACTTCTTCTTTGCCAGTTTGGATGCCTTTGATTTCTTTTTGTTGTCTGAGTGCTGTGGCTAGGACTTCCAATACTATGTTGAATAGCAGTGGTGATAGTGGACATCCCTGCCGCATTCCTGACCTTAGGGGGAAAGCTCTCAGTTTTTCCCCATTGAGAATGATATTCGCTGTAGGTTTTTCATAGATGGCTTTTATGATATTGAGGTATGTACCCTCTATCCCTATACTCTGAAGAATTTTGATCAAGAAAGGATGCTGTACTTTGTCAAATGCTTTTTCTGCATCTATTGAGAGGATCATATGATTTTTGTTCTTTCTTTTGTTAATGTATTGTATCACGTTGATTGATTTGCGGATGTTGAACCAACCTTGCAGCCCAGGGATAAATCCGACTTGGTTGTGGTGAATAATCCTTTTAATGTGCTGTTGGATCCTATTGGCTAGTATTTTGGTGAGAATTTTTGCATCCATGTTCATCAGGGATATTGGTCTGTAATTCTCCTTTTTGATGGGGTCTTTGTCTGGTTTTGGGATCAAGGTAATGCTGGCCTCATAAAATGAGTTTGGAAGTTTTCCTTCCATTTCTATTTTTTGGAACAGTTTCAGAAGGATAGGTATCAATTCTTCTTGAACTGTTTGGTAGAATTCCCCTGGGAAGCCATCTGGCCCTGGGCTTTTGTGTTTTGGGAGATTTTTGATGACTGCTTCTATTTCCTTAGTGGTTATAGGTCTGTTCAGGTTTTCTATTTCTTCCTGGTTCAGTTTTGGTAGTTGATACATCTCTAGGAATGCATCCATTACTTCCAGGTTATCTAATTTGCTGGCATAGAGTTGCTCATAATATGTTCTTATAATTGTTTGTATTTCTTTGGTGTTGGTTGTGATCTCTCCTCTTTCATTCATGATTTTGTTGATTTGGGTCATTTCTCTTTTCTTTTTGATAAGTCGGGCCAGGGGCTTATCAATCTTGTTAATTCTTTCAAAGAACCAGCTCCTAGTTTCGTTGATCTGTTCTACTGTTCTTTTGGTTTCTATTTCATTGATTTCTGCTCTGATCTTTATTATTTCTCTTCTCCTGCTGGGTTTAGGCTTTATTTGCTGTTCTTTCTCCAGCTCCTTTAGGTGTAGGGTTAGGTTGTGTACTTGAGACCTTTCTTGTTTCTTGAGAAAGGCTTGTATTGCTATATACTTTCCTCTTAGGACTGCCTTTGCTGTATCCCAAAGATTTTGAATAGTTGTGTTTTCATTTTCATTGGTTTCCATGAATTTTTTAAATTCTTCTTTAATTTCCTGGTTGACCCATTCATTCTTCAGTAGGATGCTCTTTAGCCTCCATGTATTTGAGTTCTTTCCGACTTTCCTCTTGTGATTGAGATCTAGTTTCAAAGCATTGTGGTCTGAAAATAGGCAGGGAATGATCCCAATCTTCTGGTACTGGTTGAGACTTGATTTATGACCTAGGATGTGATCTATTCTGGAGAATGTTCCATGGGCACTAGAGAAGAATGTGTATTCCGTTGCTTTGGGATGGAATGTTCTGAATATGTCTGTGAAGTCCATTTGGTCCAGTGTGTCATTTAAAGTCTTTATTTCCTTGTTGATCTTTTGCTTAGATGATCTGTCCATTTCAGTGAGGGGGGTGTTAAAGTCCCCCACTATTATTGTATTGTTGTCAATGTGTTTCTTTGCTTTTGTTATTAATTGCCTTATATAATTGGCTGCTCCCATGTTAGGGGCATAGATATTTACAATTGTTAGATCTTCTTGTTGGATAGACCCTTTAAGTATGATATAGTGTCCTTCCTCATCTCTTATTACCATCTTTGGTTTAAAATCTAATTTGTCTGATATAAGGATTGCCACCCCAGCTTTCTTTTGGTGTCCATTAGCATGGTAAATGGTTTTCCACCCGCTCACTTTCAATCTGGGGGTGTCTTTGCGTCTAAAATGAGTCTCTTGCAGACAGCATATCGATGGGTCTTGTTTTTTAATCCAATCTGATAGCCTGTGTCTTTTGATTGGGGCATTTAGCCCATTTACATTCAGGGTAACTATTGAAAGATAGGAATTTAGTGCCATTGTATTGCCTGTAAAGTGACTGTTACTGTATATTGTTTGTGTTCCTTTCTGGTCTATGTTGCTTTTAGGCTCTCTCTTTGCTTAGAGGACCCCTTTCAATATTTCTTGTAGGGCTGGTTTCGTGTTTGCAAATTCCTTTAGTTTTTGTTTGTCCTGGAAGCTTTTTATCTCTCCTTCAATTTTCAATGACAGCCTAGCTGGATATAGTATTCTTGGCTGCATATTTTTCTCATTTAGTGCTCTGAATATGTCCTGCCAGTCCTTTCTGGCCTGCCAGGTCTCTGTGGATAAGTCTGTTGCCAATCTGATGTTTCTACCATTGTAGGTTACATATCTCTTCTCCCGAGCTGCTTTCAGGATTTTCTCTTTGTCTCTGAGACTCGTAAGTTTTACTATTAGATGTCGGGGTGTTGACCTATTTTTATTGATTTTGAGAGGGGTTCTCTGTGCTTCCTGGATTTTGATGCCTGTTTCCTTCCCCAAATTAGGGAAGTTCTCTGCTATAATTTGCTCCATTATACCTTCTGCCCCGCTCTCTCTTTCTTCTTCTTCTGGGATCCCAATTATTCTAATGTTGTTTCGTCTTATGGTATCATTTATCTCTCGAATTCTGCCCTCGTGATTCAGTAGTTGTTTATCTCTCTTTTTCTCAGCTTCTTTATTTTCCATCATTTGGTCTTCTATCTCACTGATTCTTTCTTCTGCCTCATTTATCCTAGCAGTTAGCGCCCCCATATTTGATTGCACCTCATTAATAGCCTTTTTGATTTCTACTTGGTTTGATTTTAGTTCTTTTACTTCTCCAGAAAGGGTTTCTCTAATAACTTCCATGCTTTTTTCAAGCCCAGCTAGTATCTTTAAAGTGATGATTCTGAACTCTAGATCTGACATCGTACTAATGTCCGTATTGAGTAGGTCCCTGGCAGTCGGTACTACCTCTTGTTCTTTTTGTTGAGGTGATTTTTTCCGTCTTGTCATTTTGTGCAGAGGAGAATAGATTAATGAGAGAACAAAATGCTAGCAGGGTAACAACGTCCCCAGAAAATATACTCTAAACAAATCAGAAAAGACCTGAAGCAGTGGGAAAAGAAAGGGAAAGGGAGAAAAAAGGAAAAGAAAGAAAAAAAGAAAAAAGAAAAAGATAAAGATAAAAACAAACAAAAGCAGAACAAAACAAAACAAAACAAAAACAGAATGTGATCAGATATGATCAGGCTGGTTTATAGATCAGTGCCACACACTAGATTTTGGGTGTATTTTGGTCTGTTAAAAGAAAGTCCCTCCCAAAATTTTAAAGAAAGAAAAACTTATATATGTACAAAAATAAGGGTTGATATGATGAAGGGATGGAATATGACTGTAAAGATGGAAATTATAAAAAATTTTAAAACAGGATTTGATAAGTTGTTTGAAAAAAGAAAGAAGAGGATTAAAAAAAGAAAGAAAGAAAGAAAAAAGGGAGAGAATGTGATCAGGCAGGGGAGTAGAAAAAAACCATACACTAGAGATTTAGAGTATATTTTGATCTGTTAGAAGAAACTATCTCAAGATTTTAAAGAGAGAACAACTTATATATATATGCCAAAAATACGGGTAACTACTATGAAGGGATAGAATATGACTTTAAAAATGAAAAATAAAAATGTTTTTTTTTAAAAAAGGGATTGATAAGATGTTGGTTGAAAAAGGGAAAAAGAAAAATTCAAAAAAAAAGAAAAAAAGAAAAAAGAAAAAAAGACAGTTAAAAAAAAATAATTAACTTTGAAAGACTAAAGAATCATGGTAAAAAAGCCATGAATTCTATGTGCAGTATTCCCCTAGCGCTGGAGTTCTGCCGTTCTCATTGATCGGTAAACTTGGTCTTGGCTGGCTGTTCTCGCTGATCTTCTGGGGGAGGGGCCTGTTGCCGTGGTTCCCAAATGTCTTTGCCGGAGGCAAAATTGCCCCGCCCTTGCCCGGTCCGGGCTAAGTAATCTGCTCGGGTTTGCTCTCGGGAGCTTTTGTTCCCTGCAAGCTTTCCGTACAGCTTTGGAAGCGGAGAGTGAAAATGGCGGCCTCCAGTCTCCGTCCCGGAGGAGCCGAGAACTCGGGGTCCCACTGCTCAGCGAGCCCCCAGAGAAAAGCAGTCAGTCACTCCCGTCTCCCTGGTCTCCGGCCGCACTCCGCGCTCACCCGGCCTGTGACCGCGCCTTTCTATCTGGCACCCGACCCCGGGTGGAGTCTCCAAACCCAGCAGATCCCCGCGGTGCGCTCCCGCACCTCTCCTCCCGGGAGAAGAAGGTGAGTCTCCCCGGATCTGCCGCTTGTTGGGTCCCTGCTGGAGGAGCAGTGGCCCGACTGTGCCGCGGATCACGGTTTATGGCAGCCCCGAGCTGAGAGCCCGCGCCTGGGCTCCGTCTCTGCAGCTGGCTTCCCTGCTCCGATACCTGGGAGCTCTGCCGCACTCAGGGACCCCCGGTCTTTCTGTGACCCCGAGGGTCCTGAGACCACACTGTCCCGCGAGGGTTCCACCCCCCACTTCGCCACCAGAGTGACGTCCCTCAGCGGAGCAGACTTCTAAAAGTTCCGATTTTGTGCTCCGCGGCTCTATCACTTGCCAGAAGCGGCCGACGGAGGCCCCTCCCCCGCCGTCTATCCTCCCGAATATCGCCTCGGATTCACTTCTCCGCATGTCCTACCTTCCAGAAAGTGGTCGCTTTTCTGTTCAGAGAGTTGTTGCTATTCTTTTCTTCGATCTCCTGTTGAGTTTGTAGGTGTTCAGAATGGTTTGATCCCTATCCAGCTGAATTCCTGAGAGGAGACGAAATCCAGGTCTCCTACTCCTCCGCCATCTTGCTCCAGGAATTTCTGGTTTCTGCCAAAACTGACCAAAATGTTATCCAATCACAATGTGGTTATCATGTAATAAGTAGAGTTATAGATACCATTTATTTTCTCTCCTCCAATAGCCCCTTTCTTTTGAGGTCTGGATCTTTTGCATGCAGGTAAAAACTCTCATTCCCCCCCCCCCACAGATCTATTTGTAAGGTTTTGTGTACGTGTATATATATATATACAATACAACAAAACAATGTTCTAGTTTGTCACAACCTATTTGAATTATTTCCCAACTCTATTCCTTTAGTATATTGAGCAAACAGTACTCTAAATTGTCACAACCTGTTTGAATTATTCTTTTTTTAAAAAAAGACTTTATTTCTTTATTTGAGAGAGAGAGAGAAAGCATGAGTGAGCACAAGCAGGGGGAGAAGCAGAGGGAGAGGGAGAAGCAGACTCCCCACTGAGCTGGGAGCCCGATGCAGGACTCAATCCCAGAACCCTGGGATCATGACCTGAGTCAAAGGCAGATGCTTAACTGACTGAGCCACCCAGGCGCCCCCATTTTATTTTTTTAAAGATTCCACTCATTTATCTGAGAGAGAGAAAGAGGGAGAGTGAGCATGAGAGAGAGAGCAAGCACCAGAAGGGGGAGAGGAAGATGGAAAGGAAGAAGCAAGCTCCATTCAGTAGTAGTGTTCCATGATTCATTGTTTGCATATAACACCCAGTGCTCCATGCACAACGTGCCCTCTTTAATACCCATCATCAGGCTAACCCATCCCCCCACCCCCTCCCCCCTAGAACCCTCAGTTTGTTTCTCAGAGTCCATAGTCTCTCATGGTTCGTCTCCCCCTCTGATTCCCCCCCTTCATTTTTCCCTTCCTACTATTTTCTTCTTCTTCTTCTTCTTTTTTTTAACATATAATGTATTATTTGTTTCAGAGGTACAGGTCTGTGATTCATCAGTCTTACACAATTCACAGCACTCACCATAGCACATACTCTTCCCAGTGTCTATCACCCAGCCACCCCATCCCTCCCACCCCCCACCACTCCAGCAACCCTCAGTTTGTTTCCTGAGATTAAGAATTCCTCATATCAGTGAGATCATATGATACATGTCTTTCTCTGATTGACTTATTTCACTTAGCATAATACCCTCTAGTTCCATCCATATTGTTGCAAATGGCAAGATTTCATTCCTTTTGATGGCTGTATAATATTCCATTGTATATATATACCACATCTTCTTTATCCATTCATCTGTTGATGGACATCTTGGCTCTTTCCACAGTTCAATTATTGTGGACATTGCTGCTATAAACATTGGGGTGCACATACCCCTTTGGATCACTACATTTGTATCTTTGGGGTAAATACCCAGTAGTGCAATTGCTGGGTCATACGGTAGCTCTATTTTCAACTTTTTGAGGAACCTCCATACTGGTTTCCAGAGTGGCTGCACCAGCTTGCATTCCCACCAACAGTGTAGGAGGGTTCCCCTTTCTCCGCATCCTTGCCAATGTCTGTCGTTTCCTGACTTGTTAATTTTAGCCATTCTGACTGGTGTGAGGTGGTATCTCATTGAGGTTTTGATTTGTATTTCCCTGATGCTGAGTGATGCTGAGCACTTTTTCATGTGTCTGTTGGCCATTTGGATGTCTTCTTTGTCTGTTCATGTCTTCTGCCCATTTCCTGATTAGATTATTTGTTCTTTGGGTGTTGAGTTTGATAAGTTCTTTATAGATTTTGGATACCAGTTGAGGCAAGGGTTTTGAAGAATGTGCGGGAATACAGTTGTTTGATGCTGTCTGCTGAAGAACTGAATAGTTTGATGTTCACATAACTGGGTTTTTCAGGAAGTTTCTGGAACAAACAATGAAGTTATAATAAAATCATAATGATGAACACAGAGGAATACTAAAACTATGTTAGTGAAGCCAATGGAATTCTAAACTCATGACATTGTAGACAAAGTTGAGTGGGCATAGATATTCTTGGCTCTCAGCTTCTTCAGCCTGAGCTGAAAAATAGATCATTGATATCTGAGAACATGATCAAGCCACAACTTCGCCACAATTTGAGGTGTCAGAATCAAGTGTCATGTTTCTCGGGTGGTCATTTCAACTGCCACTGTCAGTTTTCCTGTTCCTTTTGCTGAGTGATCATTTGTTAGATCATTAGATGGGACCACAGCTACATACAATATGCAAAACAATATGCAAAAAAGATGTGAACATTGCAACTCAGACAAGAGCAAGACCAGGCTTACAATCAGAGTTTGCATTCCGCTTTTCAGCCAGGAGCCATGAGTACCCATACTAAACTCAGAGGATAGATACTATCACCCATTTGATGAGCCAGCAGAAATAGGTATGGAGTTACTAGCAAAATTCTTTAAATTTGTAATTTCTTCATTTGTATCCTGGATTCTGTTAGTAATATTTTAGATACCAAAAAGGTCTACAGAGCTGTAATCACAACACCCTTTCTCTAAAATAGCACCTGTTCCCTTTAGAGGTCGATGTTACATGGCAGCTCTATTCTGAACCATCTGTTATTTCCCGTTTCAGTCTTAAGATCTATCCCATCAACAAACAAAACTAAGTCTTGATTTTCTAAAGTAGTTGCTAGCATATCTATTCAAGGGCCTAGACAGTTCGCAAACAGATGTTAGACAGTAATAAGTGCCTCCTTCTTAAAGATAATGGAAGAAGAGGAGCAGGATTCAAAGCATTATAATGATGTATAGGAATATGTGAGGGGAAAAAAGAATAGGATTTTGTAGGAGGTAAGCCTACCTGCAGAGAGACGTTGTTTATTTTACAGTGAGCAACAAAGAATTTGCCTGAAGCGGGACTCCAGTTGAAAGGAGATGCTAAGAAAGGAGCTGACAGAGCTCCCACCAGTTTAGCTGTTGTGGCTGATGCCCTTGGCAAGGTGAGTAGACTTCTGCCACCAAGTCAAGAAAGAAACCGTAGTATGCTGTTGGGCTCTGATGATTCACAAAAAGCTGAGTCAGAACACCCAGGCCTTGTTCAAATCTCTCATATTATATATAATTAGATAAATGCGTGGTAATTAGGGAGGCTCAGAGTGGGAGGTTTTTGAAGAGTTAATTGTAACTCAAGAATGGAGTGTTTGTGTTTAGATTCCCAAAGGGTTGGGTTACCCAGGGTTTGGTTGCATCATACAATGATGTGGAGATTCAGAACAGCTAGGAACTGCAGTAGCCAGTGAGATTCTAGAATCCTCTTCATCATCTCTCAGTTCCTGCCCTGAGAAAGTCCGGCAAGGCCAAGCCTGTTAAGAGAAAGAAATTTACCTCCTCGGGGTAAATCTTGTTCTAGGTGATGAACTTGACTTTGGCAAAATTGTTAGGTTCTCTTTGGAAATATGCTGCTTCTGAGCTAAAACAGTAAGCAGAAGGATGGCATCAGTCTGAGAGCTCACCCCATCTCAAGAACACAAAAAATGGTCATTCACATATTGGATAAGAATTGAATCACGAGGAAATTTAGGTACTAGAGTTGGTGGTTGCAGACCTTGTGAAAAGTAGGAGGGAGCTTTCATAGTACTTTAGGCCAGAGCAGTCAGGTGTATTGTGGATTTTTCTAGAAAGCAAAAAATTATTGATTATTTTGACCTGAAGGGACACCAAAACAAGCAGAACACAGATATACTAGTGTACAATGGAAGCCTCAGGAGCCACTAAAAGAAAATAGTATTTGAGTTTGGTAACTACAGGGAGGCAGGGAGTAACTATCCTCATGGCCTGGACAAATATATATTCCATCCCCTGGGTTATTAACAGTGATGATACCAGTGTTAAAGGGAATGCTACAAAACATTGGGTCCTTTATTAGACGTTTGGTTATTGGTTCTAGTCCATCTTTAACTCTGGTTAAGAAGCTATCATGTGAGTTTGAGTTGACATTTAGACAGGGCAGTCTTAACCCTGAACGGCCCAGCCCCAGGAGGGTGATCTATATGAGTAGACTATTTGTCTGCCAGAAGTCCGGTATCTCCTCCAGAACGACAATGTGGGCTTGATTTAGATACGCAGACATTGGTAAGTCACTCTCCAAATTAACTATGCCATTAGGATGAATAAGGGGCCCGCAGGTACTTCAAGAAAAGAACTATTAGCATATTTAGTCTGGCTATTCAATTTGCACAGTAAGCTACTCTTTATGAAGTTAGCAGGTGTGCATGTTCATTAAGGAGGAAAACATGTTCCTTGGTTAGAGACCCCAGGGCGACAGTTATGGACTGGGACACAGGGAGTGTCTGAGGATTATTAGAGACACCCACCACCTGAGTATTCTAATAGTTCTGTGTTCTGTGTTAATATAGTCTAATAGTTCACTCCAAAGGCGAGGTTGTATAACTGGTAGGATTTCAGGTGGCTCTCGCAGCACCTGTGTCAGTAAAAAGTTTGCAAGGTTTCCCTTCATTATTTAAAGAAATTTCTCCTGGTTAAGTTTGAAACTAGCACAGCTCCCCCTCAGAGCACCTTCACTGATTATTCACTACATTTTATTCCTATAGATTCTTGGCCAAAACAAGATAATTCTTTTTCCAATGCAATTTTGTTTATAGTAACATTTTGTTTATGCTTTATGTCTTCACAAAAGATGGCCTTTTCCCACATAGACTGATTGGGGTGGGGTCGTCTAGCTAATTTTTTGTTTTTGTTTTTGTTTTCTGTAAACCCACGTATTTGTCCTGAGACTTATTCTGGTTTTGTTCTAAGCTTTATTCAAAATATTCAACAAAGTATTGAAGGCCTGGTAATGTAGCTATTAACCATTCTAGTTTTTGCTCTCATATTAAATTCCCTCTTTCTAGCTTAAGACTATTAACAAAAAGTGAGAAGAAAGCTGGGATCACATCTGCCTCAAGATCTACTTCTAAATTTTGCCTAAAAGTAGTAAACAGCCTGTTCTCGAAGTACCAGGTGACCTCATCCTTGGCTTGCCTAGAGCCTGTATCCTAGCCCAGTCTATTCTCATCGGGAAATCTTGGGGAGAGCAACCAGAAGACTGTGCCCGGCATTTCCATCTTTTCTAAACCTCTTTAGATCCCTACATAATTAGGACTCTTTTCAGTTGCTCTTGAGATCTTCCCAACCTATTCTCCTGATTTTCTGCATCCAAGTTTCCACTAATGCATTAACTAATTGGTATAAATCTGGAAGCCTTGGATTATTGGTTTCTAAAGCTCTCCTGCATTCCTCTGCAAATGTCCTTCCATCTTATAGAGGTTTGGAAACTATTTGACAATGGCTCTCAGCCCAGAGTGAGACCGGCTTAAAACCAAGTGTAAGAGGTTTTTCCTGCTCTGAGTGCACTTTCATTTTAAGAGTTAATTGAGCTTTGGGGGTTTCCAACCAGCCAGGCAGCAAGGGGAGAGTGCCAGAGGGAGAGATCTGATGGAGGAGAGTGAAGGTGTGTCATATGGTAGAAAAGGAAGAACAAGATAAACGTGATTAAGTTCATCTTGTGATCTGAGGAAATCCAAGAGGGAGATAACTTTACGTTTTTCACATTTCTTTTGCTTTGGTTGAAAATCTTCTTAAGGAAACAATTTTGGATCTGAATTTCTTTTAGACATTTCCTTATACCAAGTTTGTAGATGGTGGATGTTTGCACTGTTGTTCCCTTTTTGTTTTTAAGGTGTCTCTCCAATGAACAATTTTGATTCTACTGCAAGTTCCCCCAAAGTGACTACTGTAACTCTAAATTATCCTTGGTGAATTATGTCATTTAGAAAGTGCAGCTCATGACTTGGAGTTGGAGTGTAAAAATGTGAGGACTGGACACCCAGCCAGAGGGTGTGCAGATGTAATGTGTGGAGGGAGACAAACCTGTGGGAGTCTGGGAACAGTCAGTCAGTCAAAGAGGTGTTTGGGTACCTCATGGCTCAAGTCCCTCAGCCTGATGGCCAGGCCATCTCTGATTAATCACAGAAGACAGAAAAGCTTGAAAAGATCTTTCCCAGAACCAGACTCCCATAGACAAAGCAAATCAAGACTGAGGAAAGTTCTCCTAGGTTTGGGAAGTGACCAAGACAGTGTTCAAAGGGTAAGTTCAAATAAGAAAACTTCTGAACTTCTCAGTTTCAAGGACCAGTTTGATAAAGGGATTTATTGGGACCTCTTTTCTATAAATTTTCTCTTATAAATGTACAAGCAAGGTGACAAAGACAGAAACAAGGAGTTGTACTAAAGCAGTTTGCACCAAGAATAAAACTTTTTTTTTTCAAATCTAAGCAGATAAGAAAGCATTCCTAAAGTGAGTTCCATTGATCTATGTGTCTGTTTTTGTGCCAGTACCATACTGTCTTGATGATGACAGCTTTTAGAGCTTGAAGTCTGGAATTGTGATGCCGCCAGCTTTGCTTTTCTTTTTCAACATTCCTCTGGCTATTCGGGTTTTTTTCTGGTTCCACACAGATTTTAGGACTACTTGCTCCATTTCTTTGAAAAAAGTGGATGGTATTTTGATAGGGATTGCATTAAATGTGTAGATTGCTCTAGGTAGCATTGACATTTTCACAATATTTGTTCTTCCAATCCATGAGCATGGAATGTTTTTCCATTTCTTTGTGTCTTAATTTCTTTCATGAGTATTCTATAGTTTCCTGAGTACAGATTCTTTGCCTCTTTGGTTAGATTTATTCCTAGGTATCTTATGGTTTTAGGTGCGATTGTAAATGGGATCGACTCCTTAATTTCTCTTTCTTCTGTCTTGTTGTTGGTGTATAAGAATGCCACTGATTTCTGTGCATTGATTTCATATCCTGCCACTTTACTGAATTCCTGTATGAGTTCTAGCAGTTTTGAGGTGGAGTCTTTTGGGTTTTCCACATAAAGTATCATATCATCTGCAAAGAGTGAGAGTTTGACTTCTTCTTGGCCGATTCAGATGCCTTTTATTTCTTTTTGTTGTCTGATTGCTGTGGCTAGGACTTGTAGTACTATGCTGAATAGCAGTGGTGATAGTGGACATCCCTGCCGCATTCCTGACCTTAAGGGGAAAGCTCTCAGTTTTTCCCCATTGAGAATGATATTCGCTGTGGGTTTTTCATAGATGGCTTTTATGATATTGAGGTATGTACCCTCTATCCCTATACTCTAAAGAGTTTTGATCAAGAAAGGATGCTGTACTTTGTCAAATGCTTTTTCTGCATCTATTGAGAGGATCCTATGGTTCTTGTCCTTTCTTTTATTAATGTATCGTATCACATTGATTGATTTGCGGATGTTGAACCAAACTTGCAGCCCAGGATTAAATCTCACTTGGTTGTGGTGAATAATTCTTTTAATGTGCTGTTGGATCCTACTGGCTCATATTTTGGTGAGAATTTTTGCATCCATGTTCATCAGGGATATTGGTCTGTAATTCTCCTTTTTGATGGGGTCTTTGTCTGGTTTGGGGATCAAGGTAATGGCGGCCTCATAAAATGAGTTTGGAAATCCAAATCAAAACCTCAATGAGATACCACCTCACACCAGTCAGAATGGCTAAAATTAACAAGTCAGGAAATGACAGATGTTGGCGGGGATGTGGAGAAAGCGGAACCCTCCTACACTGTTGGTGGGAATGCAAGCTGGTGCAGCCACTCTGGAAAACAGTATGGAGGTTCCTCAAAAAGTTGAAAATAGAGCTACCGTATGACCCAGCAATTGCACTACTGGGTATTTACCCCAAAGATACAAATGTAGTGATCCAAAGGGGTACGTGCACCCTGATGTTCATAGCAGCAATGTCCACAATAGCCAAACTGTGGAAAGAGCCAAGATGTCCATCGACAGATGAATGGATAAAGAATATGTGGTATATATATATACAATGGAATATTATGCAGCCATCAAAAGGAATGAAATCTTGCCATTTGCAACAACGTGGATGGAACTGGAGAGTATTATGCTGAGCGAAATAAGTCAATCAGAGAAATACATGTATCATATGATCTCACTGATATGAGGAATTCTTAATCTCAGGAAACAAACTGAGGGTTGCTGGAGTGGTGGGGGGTGGGAGGGATGGAGTGGCTGGGTGATAGACATTGGGGAGGGTATGTGCTATGGTGAGCACTGTGAATTGTGCAAGACTGTTGAATCACAAATCTGTACCTCTGAAACAAATAATACATTATATGTTAAAAAAAAAAAAAAAGAAGAAGATAGCAGGGGGGGAAGAATGAAGGGGGGGAAATCAGAGGGGGAGGTGAACCATGAGAGACGATGGACTCTGAGAAACAAACTGCGGGTTCTAGAGGGGAGTGGGGTAGGAGGATGGGTTAGCATGGTGATGGGTATTAAAGAGGGCACGTTGTGCATGGAGCACTGGGTGTTATACGCAAACAATGAATCATGGAACACTACATCAAAAAGAAAGAAAGAAAAAGAAAGAAAAGAAAGGAAAGAAAGGAAAGGAAGGAAAGGAAGGAAAGGAAGGAAAGGAAAGGAAGGAAAGGAAAGGAAGGAAAGGAAGGAAAGGAAGGAAGGAAGGAAGGAAGGAAGGAAAGAAAGAAAGAAAGAAAGGAAGAAAGAAAAGAAAGAAAGAAAGAAAGAGAGTTTCTTTGTCCTGGAATTTAAATCAGCACTTTGGAAGCTCACCACCAGAGTTTTTGGTTGAGTAGGTGTGGGGGTGGAGGTGGGGTAGGGTTAAGACTGTATTTCTAACAAGTTCTCCTAGGAGGAGGTCAAGGACAATCAGAGTAGCAATGTCCTAGTCAAGAGCCTTGGGCTGCAACAATGAAGAAGTCTAAGTAAAATCTTAATGGGAACTCCAAGATTGGCAAATTCTGGCTCCCTAAAATAAACAAATAAACCACTAAAATAACCTATTGATAATACAAAGCTGAGTTTATTTTTATTTGTTTTGAGAGCACTGCTGACAAAGTTCTAGACAGTAATGTATATGAAGTTCTGGAGTCTGGTTTATAGTGGATCTTTCAGTGCAGGTGTTTGATTAGGCCTGAATAAATATCATGATATAATAGTTTAGGATTTGTGGACAGAGCAAAGCAAAGATTTTAAGTCAAGGGCTTTAAAGAACTGTGAGGAGTCAACAGATGTCTGATGCTATCTAACAAAGAGTTGAATGCTTTGATATTCATTTAAATGGTGTTTTGGGAAGCTCCTGGAGTAAGCAAATGGGGTTATTTGCAACATTTATCTTCCTGGGCAAGAGATCCTTGGAATAGTAAAACCATGTTGACAAAGAACTATAGTGGCATGCTGAAGTTCTGTTAGTAAGGAGAGCCTAATAGCAAAATTATATAAGCAGTAAGCTGTGCATGTATAGGTCTTGGAGATATATTTTTACACTTCATTTCAGTTATACCCCAAATAGACTGCATATGCAATTGTCATATTATTGATAAAAATAGACCACAAACTTAGCAATATTGGTATTAAAATCAACCATTGAGCATGTAATGAATAGAGGAGAAATAACACATCTTCACTACACCTTCATCTTCTATATCATAAAAATATTTATTCAAAGTTACATTGTGATTTTTTTATCTTGAACTTGAGGAATCCTCATGATAAGGGTTGAAAAACAGAACAGGGAATTTATCTTGCCAGGGGTGGGCCATGAGATAAGGAGCAGAGGCGATTGTCCGATTTTACCAACTCAAACTAAAAACACAATGCATACATTTGTTTGACGTACTTTTGGATAGGGAAGAATTTAGGTGAGGAGAGGGTGGGAACAGTGGCTTAATATATTTAAGAGAAATCCCAGTAATCTTTAATCAAATGAGAAAATGGTTGTCAAATTTATGAGGGAAAAAAGAGCTATTATTGATAAAGTGGAATATTAGATGATCCTTCTAAGCAATATAATCGGTATGTTTCAAGTTACTTTCTTTCAGATGGCACTACTCCAAGTGTTGTCCCTGGACCGTCAGCATCAGCATCCCCAGGGAACTTGTTAGAACTACAGATCCTTGGGCCCCATCTCAGACCTACTGACTCAAAACTCTGGGGTTGGGTCCAGCAATCTTGCTGGTTCTGATACAGGTTCAAGTTTGAGAGCTCCTCATGTATGGGCAGAATCAAATTGCACTGAAACAGATCACCGTGTTTCTTCCGGATGTTTTAGGCCCCAAAGATTACAGACACTGAAGAAACCAATCAGAAAGTCAACTGATACCGGGAGAGTTTCTGTTATAGTAACAAATTAAGTTTATACATGCTTTTGGAGATCTCTGAGGTCCCATAGAGTTAGAAAACAATTGTTATAATGTTTCATGAAGGTAAAATTATGACTCTCATAACGTAAAAAATATAAAATGAACACATTTCAAAATTTTATATAACTCATTAAATCGGAAGAACTAAAAGTTGAACCCATGCAATGGAATAGTTCAGAATGAAGCAAAAACAATAAGGTTAAGACTAGGGAGTTGCAATTGAGAAATGTGTGAGTCCATAAACTTTTTGAAGGAGGGAGTATAAATAGGAAAGAGTAGATATCCAATGCATTTAAGGAACTTATAGATCAAGAAAAGACATGAAAATTGATGCGGAGATCATTAGAAACTTTAAGAGTACCTTTTAGTAGAGGGTATATGCAGATTACAGGGGACTAATTGAAGAAGGGGGTCATGGGAAATGATCTGTATGAACTCATTTAAGAAGTGTAGGGAAAAGGGAAGGAAAATGTTATACAAACCATGGAGTAGCAATGGAGACACAGAAAGTTCCTTTAAGATGGGGTGTCTATTTCAGAGGGTTCTGCAAGGGCAGAATGCCAAGATAAAGGAGAAGAAGCTAAACCCAGAGCAAGAGAGACTGCATCTAGAATATTCTCTTTCAATCAATCTCCATAATATCCATGAAGAGACTGGAATTTAAGAAAGTTCTGTATCTGCTTACTTTGCAGTTAACAAAGGGGGAAGCCTCTCTGAAACTTCACTTGGGGGACCCAGATCTTCTTTCTGATAGAGAGTTGACCTATATTCATTCTATTAGTAACTGTCTGTCTAAATGTCTCTCTGTCTCTCTCTCTTTCACTCTCTCTCTCTCTCACACACAATACACACACACTCAAAGGCAAAGGAGAGTTTGATTTAATTCTTTCATTGACAAAAATAACTCCACATAGAAGTTACAATGCTCATTTGCTATAAGCATCCCAAGGTGACCCCCATTTACCATTAAATCTTGTGGCAAACAGTAGGGAAAGATGATTGATCTCTAATGCTGAGAAAGTAATTTTCTCTTAAAAATAGAAGTTTTCCTGCTACCAACAAAGAGCACTCTGCAATCTTTGAAAGACAGGGGTCTTTCCTACTTAGCCACCTTTAAAATTTGGTAAGTCCCTGAGCAGTACAGGACTTCCATATATGACCATTTCTTGGTCCAAGTTCACCCCTTTCTTCGTGATTAACAAGAACTAGGTGTTTTCTTCAGGGAACCATGGGATAATTCCTTTGACAACATAATTTCTGAAAAAGTTAAGAATGAACATGTGCTGTTACTATTGAATTCTGGCAAATACCTTTAATTATGGCAGCTTTGTAATAAGTACAGAACCTCATGGCTTCATGCTTTCATGTAATAAGCACAGAACCTCATGGTTTCCCCAAGGTAAAAGGGGGTCACTAAGTCTGTGGGCCTTGAGAAGGTACAATCACCTCTAAGTATCTCAACCCATCCTTCCCTGATACTTCACTCGAAATTAAAAGAGCAAACCCTGCCTTTGTTGTCTACATTGTCAGACACTCATGCTAGACTCCTGACACACACAGCTCTTGTCCTCATAAAACCCTGCAGAGGGGGGAAATTTGGTCCCAGCTTACAGATGAGAGAACCTCTTCCTCATGGCTGCTTCTCCCATGAGGTAATAGGAGGGCCTGGGCCTTAAGCTTAGAAACGCCTCGCTCCAAAGTTGTGTTCTTACCTCAGAAATCAGCCTCTCAAAAGAGCAAGGCTGCCACAGATAATTCAACATCAATTAGGCCAAAACTCCAAGGAGGCAAGGACACCATGATGTAAGGTTTGGTAATGACAACCATTTTTAGCAAAACTCCAAGTTTTTCTTCATGTTTATTACAAGATGGTGGCTCAGATAAGGCAGGTAGGGTGTTTCAAGTATTTTCTCCAACTGCCTCACATTGGAGACATTTTGGGCATGGAGACCCTTCTTTCCTTTTTTTGACAGGTGTGGAAGGCTGAGTTAATCATAGCCTCTGGTTCATGTCACACTATTGTCTGGCTTGGGATCAGATCCCTCTCCTATTTCTACCTGTCTGATTTTTCCCTTTTATCACCATTATTCACTCCCCCTCCCCTCCCCCTACCACCTAGGCAACATTTTAATGTGTCTGATGCTATCTTATTATTTTCCATGTTCTTGAAAATGCTTGTTGTGGTTTCTATGCAAGTGTGTGGATGATGAGCCTCACTGTGAGGCATAAATCCTGCCCTGAGAACATCATATAGCCAAGAATGTGGACTCTATCCCAGCTCCACCCCCCAGCAGCCAAAGCCATTTCCAAGACTAGCTATCCTGTGCGAGCCTGTTCCTCCATCTCGAAGTAAGGATAAGGCTACCTACCTTGTCTCTTTCTCATGGTTGGAAGAACCAAATAAGATAAATGATTCTAAAGACATTTTTAAGCTCTAAAACATGTTAAAGCTATAAAGCGTTTAAAGCTGTAAAACTCATATATATGGTTTTATCTCAGAAATCATCTGTGCTATGAAAGGTGGTACCTGTTTTGACAGGGTCACTTTTTGAAGTTGTCCCATTTAGGAGACTTTGATTCCAAACTGTTAATGGGCTGAAATATGTTCTCCCAAAAATACATTACACTGAAGACCTAACTCACAATGTGACTATATTTAGAGATGAGACCTATAAGGAAGTACTAAGGGTTAAACCAAGTCATAAGGGTAAAGCCTTAATCTGATAATACTGGTGCCTTTACAAGAGGAAGAGACACCAAAGATCTCTCTCTCTCCTGATGCATGCACAAAAAGGCCACATGAAGACAGAGTGGATAGGCAGCCATCTAGAAGCTAGGAAGAGAGGTCTTACCAGAAACCAACCCTGATAGCACTGTTATCTCAGACTTCTGACCAGAACTGCGTGAAAAGTAATTTCTGTGGTTTAAGTCACCCTGTCTGTGGTATTTTTCCATGCCAGTCTGAGCAGACTAACACAGAGGCACTTCTCAGCAATGTGTGGTTTGGATGCAAAGACAGCACATTTAAAGGTATATTCCTTAACCCTTGGATGTGTCTCAGACCCTGGAATGACAACATATTCTCTCAATATGAAGTTAATTTGATTTTATTTAACATAATATGTGATATATGGTACTTTTTTGGGGGGGGTTCTGGGTACAGTATACTTTATTGATGGTATATGACAGGTAGGGCTCCTCAAGCCCCTCTCCTTGTTCAGGGTGTCTGGGATGGAAACTGTGGAGGTTGGAAGATTCTCAGTGTGTTGGGGGATGAGTTGGGGCAAGGACTCCCCAGCAGCTGAGGGCCTCTCTCTTCTGCTTGCTCTCACTGGGGCTGGTGGTCCAGGGGGCTTTTACTCCTTGGAGGCCATATGGACCATAAGGCCTACCACCCGGCTCCTGTAGCCAAATTCATTGTCATACCAGGAAATGAGCTTGACAAAGTAGTCACTGAGAGATGACAATCAAAAGATGGCACTTTTGAAAGGGAGCCACAAAATCAGCCAGCTCTGCTTTAAGTGACAGCAGAGTGGTGAAGCATCCATCAGGGAGGTGACACTTAAAACCCAGCCACCCAACAGTGGTTCCTCCAAGGTTGTGTCCCAACAGAGTAACACAAAATTTTAGAAAATCAATTTGTTGCTCTCTAACACCTAGAACAGGCAAACATAAGATCTGAGAAAAGTCCGGCTAGGTAACAGATAACTAACTTTAATCAACTAACTTCTCCCCCCGCCCCTTCACCCTGCTTTGGTGCCTCATTTTTTTTTTTTTTTTAAAGATTTTATTTATTTATATGAGAGAGAGAGTGAGAGAGAGAGCACAAGAGGGGGTAGGGTTAGAGGGAGAAGCAGACTCCCCGCCGAGCAGGGAGCCCGACGTGGGACTCGATCCCGGGACTCCGGGATCATGACCTGAGCCGAAGGCAGTCGCTTAACCAACTGAGCCACCCCGGCGCCCAGGTGCCTCATTTTTCAATCTCTTCTTTAGCATTAGGAAACACAAATGGCATTTGTGGGATGGTCAATATAATTGACAAACATCTGACACTAAAATTCCCCTTTAGAAGAGAACTGTTTCTGTGTTTGGAAAAATACCCTGGCAGAGCTTGGGGATAACTAGTGACATTTCATGGTCTATTGGAAGACATACAACTGTTCTGTGGAAGACGAAAGGAGAAATGTGTTTATTATTCTGGAAAAGGGGTTAGAAGAATGCCACTGGGGTCAAGGAGAGAGAATCTGCTGAAGGTTGCCTGTTGTGGGATAGGACCCTTCCCTGAATCGCTTTACCTCCAGTCATTAATATCCTCATGCATGGTGTGATGTGAACGCATCTATCATGGACTCAGGTGAAGGTGAGGCTTTTGCCTTGGCAGTGACATAGGTAACTCATCTGGATACAAGGTAGAGACAGAAGGCAGCCTCAACAACAAGAATTGGGAGCAATTGTGTGTGGGCTCTAGGTTCTGACAAGCCTTAAAATTAAGTATGGGAGCTAAATTGACCTACAAAACCCAAGATAGACATTCAAACCACATGAATTGAAAGAGAGCCAAGTTGTCCCAAATTTCTTAAGCATCTTAAGCAAATGTCACTAGTTATCCCCAAGCTCTGCCAGGGTATTTTTCCAAACACAGAGACAGTTCTCTTCTAAAGGGGAATTCTAGTGTCAGATGTTTGTCAATTATATTGACCATCCCACAAATGCCAGTGGAGTTTGGAGGAACGTGCCTACCAAAATAACTTCACTGCAACCTAACCCCCTCCTTTGTGCTCAACTTCATGCTTCCTCCTGGTTGGCTTTCCCAGGAAGCTTGAGACCCAGCTGCCGAGTGAAGAACAAGAGTCAGGTCCGGTTGCAGGGCCGACCATCAGTTGGCCAGTCAACGTACTTTGGAAGCTCTGCCTGGCTCTTAGGTGCTGAGCTAGTGTACCCACCATTGTGCCCCATGGCTACAGCAAGCATGGAGTCCTGTAACCTTTGCGGACACACGGGGAGCAGGAGCAGGCTGGCCATAGGTGTGATTCAGAGACAGCGCATCAATTTCCTGGATATTTCTACCCTCCTTCATTTCTTTACTAGCAGCAATTTTCTGAGGCTTGTGCTCAGTGTCTTCCTCTGTGGAGCATTTTAAATGGTTGCATCATTTTAAACTTTGGAAAAATAGAACTAGAAAGGCCCAAGGTGTGTAGGACCGGCAGTTTTGCACTGAGCTACCAACCAGGAGAAGATGCACCTCTCTGACTCCTGACAGGTAAGGGGCCAGTTTCATTTGTTGTGCCTTCTCTTGGTGGATGGTGCTAACCAGCTTTCAATCCCTAAAAAGAGGAGAGAGTGGCAAATGGTGTGTCTTTTCGGATGCCTCTCCTTGGCCTCTGAGGCCCTCTCTGCAAGCAAATGAGTGGTTCTGACCTCTTTCTTTCTAACAGTAATTACAGCTCCTGTTAATTTTACAGAAAAAGGTAGATGTGAAAACTTGATGGAGCAAGACATGAGGTTGAATAAGAATATCACTTCCCCTCCCCTGCTCCACATTTTTATTCACTGTAATGAACACAGTCCCTTGGAGGCAGAAACCCAAGGCTCATTGTGACAGAAATGGATATCAAGCAATTCAGGTTCATTGCCATAGAAATGTTATGATTCAGTTTCAGTAGACAAGAGGCACTCAGGGAGTCTTCTTGTCTTGTACGCTCTCATACATTCTCATCTCCACTCTTTACTAAATAGTCTTAATCAGAAATTAGAATTTATGTTATGGGGAAAAGAATGTTCTTTCTCGGCCTCTAAGGCCATCACCTAGAACATCCTTATCACGGTGTCCACTCCACGGCAAGATGGAGGGGTTGCAGGAGACAGAATGCTTCCCTGGAGGAGAATTGACACATTCTGGCTTTATCTCTCCTGCTAGCACAGGCACTGGGGACACAGGTAGAAACCCCTGGATAGGTTAATGTGGAGCTAGCCAGGAAGAGACTGGCTCTTTTCTAAGGATGTTGTGGGTTATTTGGAAAGCCCAGTTTCATGGTAAATGTGTCACCAGGCTCTCAAACATCTCATGATGGCAAAAAAGACAGAGTGGGGATAAGACTGGAGGCTGTTTTTGACTCACACCTATGGCCAGCCTGCTCCTGCTGGTTGGTGTTCACAGGTTCAGTGTTCAAGGTGGAGGAAGGGGGAGGGGCCCCAAAGCATTGGGTGAGGTGGACTTGGAGAAAGAGAAGACAGAGATGGGAGGAAGCCCACCAATGGCCTGCTTGCCCTTGAGCCCTGCTGGCTGAAGCTTTGGAATGCATCTCTTCTTCCCTACTTCCCTACCACCTGAGATGGGTAAGACAGAGATTTCCTGGCTATGTCGAAGCCCATTTTTGCCAGGAGGTAAACATTTCACAAGGGGAAAAATACAGCACTGCAAATATAATATGGATGAAACAACATTAAG
Organism: Halichoerus grypus; assembly: GCF_964656455.1. Classification (NCBI taxonomy): domain Eukaryota; kingdom Metazoa; phylum Chordata; class Mammalia; order Carnivora; family Phocidae; genus Halichoerus; species Halichoerus grypus. The sequence goes on along the minus strand of NC_135720.1, from coordinate 20,781,476 downwards.
TGTTCAGAAATTGGAAAATAATTGATAGAAACATAGCCTCTTCCTATACTGCTTTCATATATAACTAATTACCAGTTTACTTGAATATGGATGACATGAGACAGCACCAGGAGTCTCATTGTGTGATTGATGGTGACAGTTTTTGGAAATGTTCATTCTGGTTGGTGAGCAGCAAATACCCATTGCTTTCCTAAAACTCATGGAGTTCAAGGTCAGCCTGCTGTGCTCAGAGGAATCCTTGGTAGAAATCCCTGCTTGTTAGCTGATGCAGAAGATAGAGATTTTTAAACAAAGAGACATCTGGTTGAATGTTGCTCATCTGCTTTGATAACTATTCACAGAAACAGCACTGCCCAGCGTATGAAGCTAATACCTGCTTGACTTAAACTGTGGGGGTCCTCAGAATCTGACGTTTTTAATGAAGTTCAGCATCCTGGCCAGTCAGAGAATGAGCCCATGGCTTTTCAACAGGGATGGGAATGCAGCCATCCTTTCAGTGGGTATTGTTAAAAATCATGAGTTTAAAATAGCCCATGTGGTTCTGAGCCAAGGGGCCAACTCCACTTTGGAAGAATCAGGGAGGCGGAGCACACAGGGAATGGTGCAGACCATAAGAACAGCTCCAAGGGAGCTGAGCCTGGGCTCTCACGTACCAAATGTGCATGAATTTCTTAAATATTGCAGGGAAGGATCCCAGGAAGGATATATATATATATTTTTTAAGTGGTGCAACAAATCCTTTCCTTTCCTGTTGTGGGCTGAACCGTGTCCCCTAAAATTCAATTCATATGTTGAAACTCGAATCCCAAGGACCTCAGAATGAGACTGTATTTGGAGACTGGATTTTTAAAGAAGTGAGCAAGTTAAAATGATGCTATTAGGGTAGGTTCTAATCCAATGTGATTGGTATCCTTATGGGAAGAGGAAATTCGGGCACATAAAGAGACACTAGGGGTGTGCACACAGAGAGAAGGCCATGTGAGGGCACGGGGAGAAAGCAGCCATCTGCAAGCCAAGGAGAGAGGCCTCAGAAGGAACCCAACCTGCAGACATCTTGATCTTGGACTTCCAGCCTCCGGAACAGTAAGAAAGTACATTTGGGATGTTTAAACCACCCAGTGTGTGGTGTTTTCTTATGGCAGCCCTAGCGAACCAAGACATTCTCTTTATTGGGACCTTTGTTTCCTTCCCCTTCTCCATTCTGGCTTTGGCTCTTCCATATGAAAACTCAATTTAAAGAAAAACATTGCAAATTCATTTGCACAAAGAGGCCTGGAAATGTCCCCTATCTCGGGACTGTCATATCTCTTGAATTTAACATAATCCTTACCGGGAGGCCTGATGGAAGATCTAAGTGGATGACTGGGCACCAGGGGGGATATGGGTGGACAGGGATCCTCTCTGAGTGGTCCCTGGACATCAACCCTCTGATTCTGGTACTTGCCCTGAAGCCTCAGGCCAAAGGTCAAGATATGGACCAGAAACTGACTTTTGTTTCCTGCTGCAATGGGAACCAGGCCTGGATATGAAATATCAGAGCCCCTGTTTAAAATCTTCCCCTATCAAAAAAAATAAAAATAAAAATAAAAATAAATAAAAATCTTCCCCTATCATAGGAAAACTCCAATGGCTCTCCAAATTTCTCCATCATGTTCATTGTAAGAAATCTTCAACTGAAAAGAAGAGGAAATTCAAAACTCCCAAGTACAGGTTCTACATGGTAATAGGAACTCAACTCAAACATGTTTAAAAGAACATTTCTTATCTTGAATAATGGCAAGGCCAGGAGTCAGATTGACTTTAGGTTGGTTTAATGGCTCAGGTCTGTCACCAAGGACCCCATTTGTCCTCTCTTTCTCTGCTTTCCTCAGTGTCCACTTCCTTCTCAGACATGCCAGCAACCAGAAGCAAAGGAGACTACGTCTTCCTCCAGCTTTTTCTTGGGGGCAAGAACACTCCTCAGGAGCCTCCTGGAGGATTTCTCTCCATATCTCGGGTTTCTGCAAATACCGAAGGCTGCAGGTGGGAACAGATGTCCAGCAGTGACCCTGCATTGCACTCGAAGTGATTATCAGATTGGAGAGGCAAGCACAGCAGTGCCTGCATAGGAGAATGTGTATTGGTTTAGGCCATTTGATGGTCTGGAGCTTACTGACAGCTACCTCCATCAACAGGGCTGCAATGAGATCAAGGGCATGAGGAGAAACTGGACTAAGGGACACAGGACAACTCTGCCTGGAGACGCAAGGTAGCTCCAGACCAATCTCCTAACTTATTTTACCCCTGTGACTGTGCTACTCTTTTGCCTCTGCTTATCTTTTATATTTTATTTTTATGTCTTTCTCTATCCACCCACTGGCCATTAGCTCTTATTGCCCTATCCAAATTCCTTCCAGAGACAGTCTGTGTGGTCCACCTGGAAGCACCTTTTGTTCTTGACTCTATACTGGACCTGCCTAGCCTATGACCGGGTTGCCCTGAAGTAGGGGTCTATCTCTGGTCCCATCAGTGACTGCCTCTTCCCCTTCAGCAGGGATCTGGAGACAGCAGGAATGTTGGCATATTCGATGTGGTTATCAACCTCTGTCTTATAAACTCCAAGAGCAAATCTGTATTTAAATTTTCTTAAATATGGTAACACCGAAAGAGAAAAGTATGTTATGGTCCAAATCAAAGTTAAATAAAAGCCTAATGTCATTATCTTCTTAAGTAATATGGCATATTTTCTTCAGTGTATAAGAAGGGAGAAACAGAAAAGGTCAGGGACTACAATTATTTATGTTTATATTTTATTTGTTAGACCTAAATTAGAGTTTTGGGTACTGCAACATTAAGCCAAATTGGGGTATTTAATGATATTAAACAAGTCCCCAAGTCCTTTATTTTCACTGTTATCTAAGTGCTCTTCTTTCAAATGCCATCATGGAGCATAGAAGAAGGGAATAATGATGCAGGAATTAAAAAATCCTGATCCACATGTTGTTCCTGTAAAATACTCAACCACCACCCAGGTGGGCTTATATTCTGTCCAGAGCCAAGACTATGAGAGGCAACTTCCTTCTCTCTCTCTCTTAGTCTCTCTCTCCCTCTCTCCCTCCCTCCTGGAAACATCCAAAGAGAAAAGAAGAACTAGGGACATAACTCCATCATAATTTCTACATCTGTCATTTCTAAGATATTTGCTAAGGGTCTGCTACCGTGCTGAGCTACCAAAGTAGCCACTTTGGCAAGATCTCATAACTGGACAGAATAAATACAAGATGAAGGAAATGTCTGCAGAAAAATCTGTATAGATGAGAATGGGGTGAAAGGAGAAAAATGGTCTCTGGGAACTCAGGAGCAGGTGTACGGGGAGGTAGCAGTGGGAAATTTTCAGAGGGGAGAATTTTATTAAACTCAGCACATTTCATTGTTTTATGACTTTCTCTGATTGTTTCATGTCTCTTCTCTCCTGGCTGGCTTATTAACAGAGACAGGCCTTACATACGAATACTGTGTAATAGTAATACTCTGAGAACGTAACAGGCAATCAAGGAATCCTTGTCAAGTTTGCCAACCAAGGAATGGCCATGAACTGCCATAATCCAAATGATAAGGATGGTTACTATAATGATCAGTTCAATCATGATTATTAAAAGTGATTGTTGTGGCAAAAGCTAAGGCTTAATTTGATGTTAAGGTATCAGTCCAAAAAGGATTATAATGAAGGTTGGATAGGACTGAAGCTGAGTGGCTAAAGGAGAGTTAAAGATGTGGGTCCATGTGTGTGAACTCAAATGGACAGTTAATAGAAATTTAAGATAAAGTGAAACACAATGGGAAAATGACAGTCATATCATGATGTCTCTGGAGTTGAAGCAGAAATGAAACAGGACTAATAAAGTGGGACCTGGTATGGTCTGATAAGCATACTCTGTTGAGACCACTTATGCTAGGGAGAGTCTGAAGCAAAAGAGATTAGAAATAAGAGACACCATGATAACACATGAAAATCATTTACAACTGTGCCTTCTATATAGGAAGAACTTAGTAAATGTCAATATTATCAATATTGCACAAAATTATATCTCAGTAATTGCTAAATTTTCAGACTTTAAATTTTTCCTGAACATATACCTATGTGCTTAGGTAGCTATTTCTTTTCCTGTTGGCTACTGCGTGAATCCATGTAATACTGGAATAGACAGATGTGTGACTTTCTTCTATGCCTGAAAACATGACTTTCAGAGCAGTTGTGGATGCCCAGAGAAGCCTTGATTAATGAAAGGCTTTCTTTTTTTCTGTGTTAACGCTGTGAAAGGCTTATACGTACTAATTTCTATTTTTCAGCAGGTAGAGAAAACCTGACTGAAATATTAAAGTAATCTTGCCATTTTTCAGTAATTTTCACTTTGCTATGTTGACCATCAAGTGCTTTCTTGTCCCTGCTAGCTCACCGGCAGCAGTGGCTCGCTAATTGCCTAGTCTAGTAGAGGTTTTACTTTTTAACACTTTCATGCTCACCTATGAATACATTACATATATAGAAAAACTGGCATGAACTTGGATTCGCATTAAAAAAAAAACAAGAAAAAGAAATTTCCTCCGGGCATCACATCAAAACAGAGTCAAGCTGCCATTTGCTTCTCCCTGATCATGGCTGGCCACTCTGAATGAATTATGGTACCTATTAACTACCTGTGTTTCTTTCTCTCTTGCTTTTCCTATATAGAAATGAAAGAAATTTATTTGGAAATTAAAATGCTGTATCTGTTCATAATTTTTTTCCTTTGTCTTTTTCTTTCCCATTTCCCATATAAACAGTATTATTTTAAGAAAATTCTGAAGAGACTTATAAAATATTTTTAAAAACATGAGAGTAACACATTTGTGATTGGAGGTTCAAATCTTAGCTACCCAAGTAATCTTTATCTTGACATCCACTTTAAGATTGAGCACAGAGTGACCTATAGTTTCCTTTTAATTCCTCCACTGAAATAGTAGTTAAGAGTTTTAAGCCCAGACAAAATGAAAAGAATGAAAAAGAAGCTAACAGTTGATTAAAATTTCAATACATATATGGTGTCTTAGTCACAGTGCTTCAGAGAAACAGAACCAATAGGATATATATGTACATATTAAAATATTTATTTTAAGGAATTGGCTCATGTAATTGTGGGGTCTGACAAGTTTGAAATCTGTAGGAAAAACCAGAAGGCTGGAAATTAGGCAGGAGCTGATGCTGTTGTTTTGAGGCAGAATTTCTTCTTTGGGAAACCTCAGTTTTTCTTTTAAGGCTTTCAACTGGTTGGGTGAAGTCCACCCACATTCTAAAGGGTAATCTCATTTATTTAAAGTCAACTGATTGTAGATGTCAGCCACACCCACGAAATACCTTCTCAGTGTGCTGACATCAGTGTTTGATTAAATAACCGGGCCTCATAGCCTAGCCAAGTTGACCAATAAGACTAACCACATATGGGGACTGATGAAATAGGGAAAAGAGATTTGTAAACAGAAATGACTGCAGACCAGAGGAGCTGATCATTCTCCCTCTACCTAAGACACACACACACACACACACTTGCTCTTATTCCTAAGCACAAAACGCTTAGAAGACAGATCCTAAATGATCTCCAATGATCCCCACCTTCGAGTGTTCACATCTTTGTAGGATCCCTTCCCCCGAGTGTGGCAGGACCTATATCTTGTTTCTAACTTCTTGACTATGACAAAGTTTGCAGGATGTCCCTACTTTGGTTGTGTTACATCATATAAGTTTCTGTTTCCTAAGGCTCATGCTACAGCTTCTTCTTGTGGGTTTGATGAAGTAAGCAACCATGTTGAGGAAACCCATGTAGAAAGAAATTAATTAGAGGTGATCTCTTGATGAAGGTGACCTCTAAATGAATTCTTCCAACAACCTAAGTGTTCTTAGAAGCAAATTCTTCCCCAGTTGAACCACTAGATAAGAATTGTCTTTATTCATAGATGGCATGATCTTTTATAAGGAAAATATAAAATCTCCAAAAAAAGCTACTAGAAATAAAGAGTAAGTTAAGCAAGGTTGCAGGATATAAGATCAATTTACAGAAATCAACTGTAATTCTAAATGAATAAGAACAATTGAAAATTGAAATTTAAAAAACAACACCATTCAACATTGCACAACAAATATAAAATGCTTAGGGATCAAATTAACAGAGGTTGTACAAGATCTGTGCATGGAAAACTATAGAACTTCACTGAGAGAAATTAAGGAAGCTCTAAACAGATTAAGAGATATACCATTATTATGAATCAGAAGATGCATTTTTTTCAGATGTCCATTGTCCTTAAATTAATCTGTATTTTCAAAGTAACTTTAATCAAGATCAGTACAGATTTTCTGTAGAATTGATAAGTGCATCCTAAGATTAATGTGAAAATCAATGCAAGATATCTAGAATAGTCAAAGTAACTTTGAAAAAGAAAAGAGTTAAAGGACTTATTTTTTACTCCAAATCTTATAAATTTATAATAATGAAGACAGTGTGATATTGCATAATGATAGATCAACAGATCGAGGAACTGGATAGAATCCAGAAATAGAGTCATACATATGTGGTCAATTGAAAATTCAATAGGTTTTTCAGCAACTGGTGTGGGACAATTGGATACGTATATTGAAAAAAAAAGAATCCTAAGCTATATAAAAAAATGAACACATAATGAACTATAGCTGTGAATGTAAAACCTCTAGAAGAAAGCTTACAGGAAGTATTTGTGACATTGAGTTGGGCAATATATTTTTAGACATGACACCGATAATATTATCCATAAAAGAAAATATTAATAATTTAAACTTTATCAAGATCAGGACTTTTTGCTCTTATAAACTCAGTGTTAAGAGGATAAAAGGACTAGCCACAGAATGGAACAAACTATTTGCAAAACACATATCTGATAAGCGACTTGTATGTAGACTATATAGAGAACCTTAAGAATGTGGTAGTAAGAAAAAACAAACCAAACAAAGTCCAATAAAAGTGGGCAAAAGATTTGAAACAGCACTTCACCAAAAAAACACAAACAAAAAAGGTATATGTATAGAGAGCAAGTCCATGAGAAGACACTCAACACCATTAATCAAGGACAATGCAAATTGAAACCACAATGAGATACCATTACAAAGCTATCAAATGACTAAAATTAAAGACTATACCAAGTGTCCCTACAGATATGGAGCAGCTGAAACTCTTATACACTGTTGGGAATATAAACTGATACAACCATTTTGAAAAACAGCTTGGCAGGCTTTTTTAGCATATTAAATATACACTTACCATATCACCCAGCCATTTCAATCCTAATATTTATCCAAGAGAAATGAAAGCATATATAGCCACACAAAAAATTGTACAACAATTTTAGCAGCTTTATTTGTAATAGCCACATATAAGTTTCTTAGGGCTGCCAAAACAAATTATTACAAACTTGGTGGTTTAAACAATAGAAATGCATTGTCTCATGGTTCCAGAAGCCAAACATCTGAAATCAAGGTGTCAGCAGGGCCATACTCCCTCATAAGGCTCTAGGGGAGGATCCTTTCTTGCCTCTTCCGGGTTCTGGTGGCTCCTGGAATTCCTTGGCTTGGGTCTGCTTAACTTGGTTCTCTGCTTCTGTCTTCACATGACTTCTTCCCTGTACTTCTCTATGTCTCAAATCTCTCTTCTCCCTTCTTATAAGGATACCAGTCAGTGGATTTAGGATTCACCCTCAATCAAGGATTACATCCCCAAATCCTTAGCTTAATTACATCTGCAAAGGCCTTATTTCCAAATAAGGTCACATTCACATGTACTGGGGATGAGGACCTGGGCATATCTCTTTGGGTAACACAATTTACTCCACTACAGCCCTAAACTAGAAACAACCCAAATTTCCAGTAATATGGAATGCATAAACAAATTGCAAGACGTTTTTACAATGGGATACCACTTCATAATAAAAAGGAATGAACTATTGGTACATACCATAATATGGATGAATTTCAAAAATAATTATGTGAGTGAAAGAAATCAGACAGAAGAGGAGGCATACTGTATAATTCAACTTTTTAAAAATTTAGAAACTTGAAACTAATTTATAGTAACAGAAAGCTGATTATTTGTTGCCTATGGAGAGGGACAGGATGGAGTGGAAAGGAGGAGGCAGGGGGTTACAAAGTGACATGAGGAAACCTTTGTGGAGGAAAAGCATATGTTCATTATCTTGATTGTCGTGAAGATTTTGCAGCATATGTTTGTGCCAAAACGTATCAGATTAGGTGGGTGGTTAATATTTGATCTGCCCCTGAATGCTTTGGTCGCTTAAGTTCCCCTTTCCCCACTCCATGTGATTCTGATAAGCCTGATAATCAAAGGAATGCCCAACTCCTCTACCAGGTAAGGCTAAACAGAGACCTTTGTGGAGACCGATTTGGATGCTGGAACAAAGAGACCCCGGGTATGGACCATGAGTGCCTGGAGCAGTTGCAACTTGGAAGGTCACTTCTGCTACATGGGGAGAGAGTCTTGGTTTAAATTAAGTCTGCAGGAGAAAGCAGGGAAAGGGAACATAAACTCTGATGAAATTGTTTGAACCCCTAGATCCAACCATTCCTGAAACCAGTAATAATCTTGGACTTCCCGAATAAATGAGCCAAATGATACTCTTTCAGACTTAAGATAGTCTGAGTTTCTATTACCACAACTGAAAAGATGAATGACTCACAAAATGCTGAATCCAAATTTGTGTCACTCCAGAGCCTAAGCTCAAAGCAATGGTGCTACCCCACCTTGGTGAGTATCTTAGTGTGCAAGAATCAATCCAGTGGAAATGTTGCCTTGGAAGGTAATAAACAATGAAATGAAGTACAATCTAGATATACAGGGAATGACAGTAGTATTTTCTCTATAATATAGGAAGATAGAGATATCAAATAATTTAGAAATAATTCAGAAATCTGCTAGAAGAATGAGGTTGTATTGTCTTTTGAAGAAACAGAGAGCATAGGGCAGAATTGTTCAGAGTGGGTCCTGTCAGGCTAACATAATTTCTTTCTCAGAATAAAATGCCTGTCAGATAGATGAATGGCGAGTTTTGCTGTAACAGAACATTGGGCTCCAGACAGCCCAGCCTCAGTGTTTGACCTTGGGAGAACTGCATCTTCCCTTGGGCCCTCAATTTCCTCATCTGTAAAATGAAGTCATCTTTTTTTTTTTTTTTTTTAAAGATTTTATTTATTTATTTGACAGAGACACAGCGAGAAAGGGAACACAAGCAGGAGGAGTGGGAGAGGGAGAAGCAGGCTTCCCGCGGAGCAGGGAACCCGATGCGGGGCTCGATCCCAGGACTCTGGGATCATGACCTGAGCTGAAGGCAGATGCTTAATGACTGAGCCACCCAGGCGCCCCGAAAATGAAGTCATCTTAACATTTAAATAGTTTAGTTCCATAATTTCATTTTGTTTTTTAAATAGGAAGGGGGATATTTGGCTGATGGGTTGGAGGGGTGGGTTCTAGAAAGCCTTCTTTGGAGGGACCTTGCCAAGGCCCCTGAGGGCTAAATCTTCCTCTGGAGCAGGGTCCCTCAGGCTCAGCACTATTGGCATTTTGGGCTGGATAATTCTGTGTCATGGGGCTGTGCTGAGCACTGTAGGATGTTTAGTAGCATCTCTGGTCCCTACCAATTGGATGCTACTAGTAATCCACGCCCCTGAGTTGTGACAACCAAAAATGTCTCCAGACATAGACAAAGGTCCCCTGGGGTCCAAGTCACCCCCAGTTGAGAAACTTTTGAGGTTTGAGAACTCTTTTGAGTGGATTGCTCAATCTGGGGCTGCTTTCAGGAAGGTAATGAGGCAGGTGGTACCAGTACTTGGGAAACAGGATCTGAATGGATCTTGAGGACTTAGAGGGACTGGACAGAGGCAAAGAGGCTGGTGCTCAGCCAGGTCCAATAGAAACAGGTGCACTTCTGTAAAATGGCAAAACAGGCTGGGGAAGTGAGAGTACAGGTAAGAGGGTTTGGATTTCAGGGGAGAAAAGACACAATAGCATAAAACCAATGGCAAAAGGGACAGTTGTGATTTGGGGTGTGGAAGAAGTAATTTTTAATAAAAGTCTGGAAAAAAAGCACTCTCCTTCAAACCAAACTAGCTGCACTTGGTCATGAGGCTGTGCTGCACAGGCCTCTGCCTAGAGAACTGGGGGAGGTGATTAAAGAATCATCATGGAGTACTTGTGAGCAAGGGACGGTCAGCCTGCGGAAGGGTGGCTGCCATTGCCTCATACAGACAGGCTGCAAAGTCCAGCCCAGAGAAGCCAGGGTCCGCCTGCTGTGTAGGTTTCTGGTATACCCCCTCTCCACTCCACCGCCTCAGGGGGAAAGGCATTCTTTTCCTTCCATTTCTTCTTCTTATTTGTACTTTGTAAACTCTCTTTGATCTACTAAAACTTTGTTCTTCTGATCATTTTGCTCACCTTAAAGAGCTGAATTACTGCTGTCATTGAGTCTATGTAGAGACTTAAATTAGACCCTCTGTGTTTAATTTGCTCCACCTCTTTGTTTGGAGTCCTGCCTTTTGCTTATTGAATGTCATGGGCAATTTAGTTAAAGGCTACTAGGCAGGTTGAGTAGGAACTATATCTTTGATTGAATTCATGTGAAGATTACAAAAGAAGCAAAGGAAACAGTTGTTGAATCTCTTCCCTCTCTGCCTCTTCCTCTCTCGCTCTCTTTTTGAAAAGACATTATGAATCTTTATCTCAACAAAGAGAATCAATAAAGGGTGGGAAAGATAAATAAGGACCAAATATAAAATATGTCAGGACTGTGGGAAATTAAGACGCATAGAGTAGTTTTGTCTCTGAGGGGCAAAGGCTGTGGTAAATCAACAAAGAAACAGCACAGGATCAGGAGTTACAGGTGTGGCTATTGGTGTCGGGAGGTAGAAGGTGGCTGCAAATTTATTCACCCAAAATGGAAACTTCGGGGAAACTATAACTTTTATTCTCCTGTCTTACTGATCATTTTGAGAGCCCCCACCCACCAGATAGCAGGAAACATAGGATGTGTGTATGTGTGAGGGGAAAGAATTGATTAGTCCAATCCAATAATCTTACTAGGATAAATATAGCATGTTTTTCTGATTAGATAAATCATTCAGGCTCATTGTAGAAAATCCAAACAGTACATAAAACTAAGAAGAAAGTAAAAATCACTTGAAATTTGGTCACCCCTGAACATGTTGGTGACCATCCTTTCGCTGATTCCATAATTAAAGCAGTCCTTCTGGGTTAAATTCTTGGTCTTTCATATCTCCTCCCCTTCCTTCTCTTTCCCAGCATGGCCTCTGGGTGTGTGAAGAGGCTTCCTATGACTTCCTGCCAGCAGAGGGAAGGGGTCTTTATATTTGATGTCTCTGGTCTCCATAGCACTGTTTGTTGCTCGCAGTCTCTCCTGCCATTCATAGTCTGAAGTTGGAAGCTGCTGTAAGCTGTGGTTGCATCTTCCTTGGCTTGGTTAGGGCTCTTGGTTTAACGGCTTTTCCCTCAGCTCCTGCTGAGACTATAGGCCCTCTGAGCCTCTGTCGTATCTTCTGTTTGGCTCCCTTGTTCCTACCAAGACCGGTCTATGGCAGGCCAAGTCATGGTCAACTGAGCTATTTTCCCAGTCCACTTAAGTTCTGGGGATCGAATGCAGTATAGTGACTACAGTTAATAATACTATATTGTATACTTCAAATTTGTTGAGAGTAGATCTTAAGTGTTCTCACCCCCCAAAAAAAGAGGTGACAGATGTATTCATTTCCTGAAGGATATGCATATCAAATCATTATATGTGATATACTTCAAATATATGCAATTTTATTTGTCAATTATATCCCAGTAAGGGTGGGGGTGAGGAGGATTTCTGCTACCTGTCCATAAAGTGAAGGCAGCCTCCAGATGATCTGTCCAGAATCCAAAGGTGAACCAATGCAAAATCACGTGGGCCCACATCATTCCCCTCAGTTTATCTGTACCACCTTCCACTCTCTTGGCCAAAGCCTGGCCTGGTTCAGTTTCACCACTGTCCCTATGCTGTCCTTCAGGATAGAAATGATGAGATTCTCCCCCATCTCAGGCCTAACCCCCTCTCCATGCTCCTCCTTGCCCAGCAGCTATTCTGGTGGGTGAGATGAGAAGAGAGATGAGCCAGCTTACCGATAAGGGGAATATGATGCCTGTTACAAGGCACAACCAGAGACAGGATGTTCTTGAATTTGAGGATTGGCCCACTGGAGAGAGAATAAAAGGAAAGGGATTATGCTTCTCAGATGATCCAGCTTTTACAGTATTGTTGAAGATTGTAAGATTTCTCCCTTTCCGGAATTTTAAAAATTGGATGTCTCAGATCTATTAAACCTGTCCCCCTTCCTCCCAGACAAGGACCTAATTTGTCTCAAAGACCCCATGGTCATTAGATACATTGCTGTTTCTCAAATTATACATGCCTGAATACTTTGCACCTAACCCAGAGCTTGGCACATGGTTGGCTCTTTACAAACATCTGCTGAAGGGAAGAATGAAAAGAAGAAGTGATAGATAAATGCTGTTCTACAGAGCTAGACTACGGTCTATTTTGTTTGAAGACTGAGGAACAGAGACGATGTCCCTCCAAGGTCGCGGGTGAGTCTGCGTGTGTGTACACATTCCCATGGCTAGACAGCAAGATATTAAAATCTGTCAATGTTTTCATGCTGTCCACCTAGCCGGCTGCTCTGCTCGGCACTGACATCTATAAACAGGTCATTTGTATTCTTCTGTCACCTGCATTCCTCTGAAGGAACATCCCTCAGGTTCACAGAAATTAGTTATCCTTCAGGCTGGACAGATGATGGATAGGTGGCTTTTTCACGAGCCGCACTTGGTTTGGAAAATGCCAGATGCCGTCAGTGTTCCGCCTATGCTGTTGGTGCACATGATTAGAGAGCCCGGGGCACACTCAGAGCAGGAGCATAGGAAGCAGACGTTTCTCCCCTAAGGGAGCTGTCTCAAGTGACCCAGGACTGCCCTCACACTGGAACCATCTGGGATGTCCTTTCCTCTCCCCACCGTCCTCCCAGAGAACCTTGAGAGAGTTGCAAACTTGGAGCAAGGAGGCTGCCAGCCTCTTATCTCCACGGTTCCCGGCGGGGTCTTTCTCTGCCTAATTGTTCCATTTACTCTTCCTGTCCGCTTTTAAAAGCCTGGCATTCAAAGCAGGAATAATTCTGTTCTGGGTTGTGTTGCAAGGGAGCAACAAGAAATCTACCTGTGTTTGAACGCCAAAATCTCCTTTATTCCTCTGTTTCAATAAAAGCAGGACATTTGTTGGTATGTGTTCTTCTAATACCTCCTCTTTTTTCTTGATTTATCAGACAGAACTCTCTGTGTCCACCATTCCATCAATTAAGATGGAAAAGACACTCACACTCCTAATGCCATCCAGCACCTGTCTTTGAACCACTGGGCAAACGTGGTCATAGCATCGGGGCACTCTGGGATGTAGGAAATTGGCTCAGGGTACATGCTTACCTCCTGACCCCTAGGCCATCATGAGCGTTTCATGAAAAAAATCTCTGGATTTCATGCTCCGTTCTTATCTCTTGTGTCTTAGACAACTCCCCAGAAGGCAAACTTCAGCGTACTACTTCCAGCCCTCTAAAGAATATGGCATTTTATGTGTCTTGTAGTATATTATAGATAGGAACATTAGCAAACATTCTTTTTATTGTTTGTTGATACAGAATCCACAATACCAAGGAGAAAGGGGCTCTTCTGGATACCTTACATTTCTTACAAATGCTTAAACATGGAGCTCATGCTCTTAAACATGGGCTGAACGCTGGGTTAGCTTGCTTGGGTGCTCATAACGATTTGCCACACCCTGGGGGGTTTTAAAAAACAGAAATCTATTTCTCACAGTCTGGAGGCTGCGAAATCGAAGACAAGCTGTCAGCAGTTTTGGTTCTTCTGAGGCCCTTGTGCTTGGCTTGCAGACAACTGCCTTCTCCTTGTGTCCTCTCATGGCCTTTCCTTCACACATGGGAATCCTTCGTGTCTCTGTGTGCCCAAATTTCCTCTTCTTATAAGGACACCAGTCAGATTGGATTAGGACCCACCCTAATGGCCTCATTTTCATTTAATTATGTCTTTAAAGGACTCATATTCAAAAACATTCATATTTTGAGGTACTAGGGGGTATCAACATACAGATTTGTGTGTGTGTGTGTGTGACACAATTCAGCCCATAAAAAACACCTAAGGTTTTTTTCCAAATATTCTTTTGTGACAGGCACTGTGATAGGCACTTATGCTCTTGTCTGAGCCTCACCATGATCCTGAGTGGTAGTATTAGTCGTCTACCAGGTCAGATCCTGTAAGCCAGCGCAATGCATCCAGAGATTAGCCACACGGTTGTCTATGGAAATTTCCTGGCAATCAACCTCCATTGTAAGCTATACCTCGTACTTCATCCCTCCAGAACTGCAGCCCAATCTTTCACCCATGATTTCAGGCTCAACACATCCAACCCTCCTACAAGCTTTGTGGCCTGGAGCCTGCAGTTTCCAGCTCCCTCTCTACTGAGCCCAGTCCAGTAAGAGTTGCTTTGCAGAGGAGAAGATGAAATGAAAGAGATCCAGTGACTTCCCCAAGGTCAAGCATGTGACAGAGCCATGATTCTGACCTCTGGGTCAAGTCCAGTCCTGCCTTCTTTACCCTTGTCGCCCTCAACCAATGATTTGAATCAGTTGGAACCAGTAACACCTCCGCTTAGAACCCTCAAGACTCTCATCGTGTCTTTAAAACATATATTCTAAATAAGTAGCCTCATCAGCCCTATGTCTATTGAATCAACTAATTTCTCAATTGGAGGTAAAACAATTTCTTCTTTCTCTGGTGACAAAGGTTCCTCACCCTCTTTAAGAAGAAGAACAGGGGAGGAATCTATTTTCATCCTGATACAGTTATAATTCTATTTGCCAGTGGGGTGCTCTAAGCAACTTGGGGCTCAGTCACTGAAGTTTCCAAGACTAGGTGAAGATCAAAGCCTGTTGTCATCAGTATCTCTTATTTCCACAGGTGACTCAGAGATTTTTTTTCTTGATTGTTATAGCCCTCATTTTTTACTTATAATGCTCAAGAAAGATACTCTGAATATGTCTGAGTGGAAGTATGATTTAGGGCCTTGTGCATGCTTGTTCACAGCCCAAACTGATTCTCTGAGGTTTTTTTTTTTTTTTCCATGATGAATTAGAAATTTCTCTTGGATCTGACTTTGATCTCTGTTCTTGGGGATTTATTGAAAGTTTCTAATTGATGAGGTAGTTGGGAATCAGGTGATGTAAGGCTTTATGACAAGGAAAGCCTCCCTCCCTCTTGCTCCTGCTTGTCTGCCAGGAAAAAAATGTGCCCTGGGTTCCCTAAAATGACAAAGACATCATGGAAAAAATATTCTGCCCCTACAGTTTTATTAAGTACTCACTCATTCTTATAAGCTTGCACATATTTTGTTAAATTTATCCCCAACTATTTCATGTTATTGGTGCTTTTCTGAAATGAACTTTGGTATTTTTAAAAATTTCATTTCCCAATTGTTTTTTGATAGTACTTAGAAATACAATATTTATCCTGTATGTGAGGGCCTTGCTAAATTCACTTATTAGTTTTTTGTTCTTGTGGTTTCTTTATGGCTTTTAACTCACATGATTATGTATCTGTAAAAATAATTTTATTTCTTTCTTTCAAGTCCATATGCTTTTTATTTCTTTTTCTTACCTTATTGCACTGACTAGGCTCTTCAGAACTATGTTGAATTAGAAATGATGAAAGTAGAAGCCTCACTTCATTCTTGACTTTAGGTGAAAAGAGTTCAGGCTTTTTCTAGGTATAAAGCCAACTGCATGGGGCGCCTGGGTGGCTTAGTCGTTAACCGTTGGCCTTCAGCTCAGGTCATGATCCCAGGGTCCTGGGATCGAGCCCTGCATCAGGCTCCCTGCTCCGCGGGAAGCCTGCTTCTCCCTGTCCCACTCCCCCTGCTTGTGTTCCCTCTCTTGCTGTGTCTCTCTTTGTCAAATAAATAAATAAAATCTTTAAAAAAAATAAAGCCAACTGCACAGTTTCATGTGTGCACATGCGCGTGCACACACACACAGTATCAGGTTGTACAGGTTTCCTATTACTAGTTCACTGAGAGTTTTTATAATATGAATTATCTTAGTTTTTATGTGATGAAATTTTTTTTTCTTTTTCCAGTTGGGGAAAATCAAATTTGCCTGTTTCTACTAAGACAAATTCACATAACATAAAATTAACCATATTAGCGTGTCCAATTCAGTAGCATTTAGCATATTCACAATGTTATCCAACCATCACTTCTACTGAGTCTCAAAATATTTTCACTATGCCCAAAGGAGACCCTGTACTCATTAAGCAGTGTTTCCTCATTTCCTCTTACCCCAGCCCCTGGCAACACTAAAAATATGGACTTACCTATTCTGGATATTTCATATACATACAATATGTGATCTTTAAGGTCTGACTTTCACTTTCTATAATGTTTTTGAGGCTGATCCATGTTGTGGAATATCACAGTACTATACTTTTTTTTTTTTTTAAGATTTTATTTATTTATTTGACAGAGAGAGACACAGCGAGAGAGGGAACACAAGCAGGGGGAGGGGGAGAGGGAGAAGCAGGCTCCCCGCAGAGCAGGGAGCCTGATGCGGGGCTCGATCCCAGGACCCCGGGATCATGACCCAAGCCGAAGGCAGTCGCTTAACCGACTGAGCCACCCAGGCGCCCCCTATACTCTTTTTTATAGCTGAATGATATTCCATTATATGGTCACCCTGTAATCTGTTTATTCATGCATCCATTGATGGGCATTCAGGTTGTTTCCATCTCTTGGCTGTAATAAACAATCTGCTATGAACATTCATGTATATTTGTTTGAGTCCCTGTTTTCAATTCTTTTGAGTATATACCAAGGAGTGAGTTATTGGGTCATACGCTACTACTATGTTTAACTTTTTGATGAACCACCAAACTGTTTTCCACAGTGGCTGCACCATTTTACATTTCCACTAAGAATGTTATGAGGGTTCCAATTTTTCCATATCCTTGCCAACACTTGTTATTTTTCTTCTTAAAAAATTATTATTATAGCTGTCATAGTGGGTGTGAAGTGGTATCTCATTTTTTTTTTAAGATTTTATGTATTTATTTGAGAGAGAGAGAGCAAATATGAGTGGGGGTGGGGGGTAGAGGGAGAGGGAGAAGCAGACTCCCTGCTGAGCAGGGATCCCATCTCGGGGCTCGATCCCAGGACTGGGTGATCACGACCTGAGCTGAAGGCAGGTGCTTAACCAACTGAACCACCCAGGTGCCCCTCATTGTGTTTTTTATTTGCATTTCCCTAATGGCTAAAAAAGGCCGTTGGCATTTTGGTAGGGTTTGCATTGAATCTGTAGATCACTTTGGGGAGTATTGCCATCTTAATATTTAAGTATTTCAATCCAGGAAGACAAGATGTCTTTCCATTTATTTGCATATTCCTTAATTTCTTTCAACAATGTTTTATAGTTTTGCAGAAGTCCAGTACAATCTTGAAAAGAAGTGGTGAGAGGGAGCATCTTTGTCTTATTTCTGATCTCAGGAAGCAAGCTTTCAGTCTTTCACCATTTGGTGTTAGCTATCAGTTTTCACAGATGTTCTTTATCATTTGAGGAAATTCCCTTCTATTATCAGTTTGTTTAGTGTTTTAATCAGATGCTTTTTGTCAAATTTTTTTTTTGTGCATCAACCTCAGTTGATGTGTTTTCCCCTTTCATTCTATTAATATAGTGTATTATGTTGATTAATTTTTGTATGTTGAATTACTCTTGCATTCCTAGGGTAAATCCCGCATGATTCACCTTCACTATTGAAGGGTATTTTTGCTGGATATAAAATTCTAGATTGGCAGTGTTTTCTTTCAGAAATTGAAAAATATACCTTTATTTTCAAGCTTGTTTTTTTTTTTTTCCTGACATAAAATCTTCATTCATTCTTTCTTCTCTGGCTGCTTTACAAAGTCTCTTTATCATTGGCTTTAGTGGTGTTATTTGGATGTGCCTTGATATGGTTTGTCTTTGTTTCTTCTTTTAGTTTGTTAATTTTCTTGGATTGGCATATTGATAATTTCCATTACATTTGGGAATTTTTTGTCCATTATTTAATCAAATGTTTTTCTGTGTCCATTCCTTCCCTCTGAAGCTTCAGTTACAGTTTATCAGACTAGAATATTGTTTCAGAGTTCATTAAAGAGCAGGTCTTTTTAAATTATTTTAAGTCTTTTTTGTCTCTGTGCTTCAGTTTGCAGAGTATCTATTGCTGTTTTCAAGTCATTAAGGTTTTTTTTTTTTTTTCTAAAGCACTGATTCTTCTCAAAGAAGCAAGACTACTATGTTATTCTTTGTTTTCCTTTTCCTGAGCTTTCAGTAGAGGAAGTGTTTCCAAGCAGAAATCCAGAGCAATTGTAATGCTTACCTTGTTTGATTCCCTTTTTCAGGGATCACAGTTCTATGCTGTTTGTTGTCTAGTGACTGAAGGTAACTATTTCATATACTTTTTCCAGTTTTTAAGTTGTTGGGGAGAAGACTTTTGACATTAGTTTCTCCATTATATCCAGAGGCAGAATTTGCTTATTACTTTTCTTCATCTAGTGCCCAAATGATAGTTTGACTTCACCTCTTTAACTGATTACCTTAATATACATGTCTCCAAATGGTTACTTGACTCTAAAATTGATTGATAAATCAGAAGATCTGTCACCATGACTCCAGATATTTAAAGCAGAAAGTAGATGTTGTTTTGACTAAACAACTGCATTGTACAAATCCAAAAATCCAATAACCTGTGTGAGGGTCTAAGTCTTGAAAAGGTAGGATAGGATGAACATCTCTTACTCTTAGATTAGACAACACATTTGCCTTCTGTCCCAACTGTCTGCAAAGGAGCAGGTGTTGGCCCCAAGTATTCTAAGAAATATCACCATCACCAACAGGAAACCATCAATGGTCATCATAATATTGCTCCTACTCATATTTCATATTTTGTGGAGCACCATGTGTAACTTGATTTAGCACCTCAAGTGCAGAATAAAAGAACTACAATTTCAAAGAGATTGGAAAGACAGTTTCAGGAAAAGTTTATTAGCATATCCACCATATATCATATGCCTAGGATGTGCTAGGTCCCTTGTACATAATACTGCCAGTCCTCATAAACATGCTAAAAGGAAGAGAGTCTAATTATCATTTCACTGAGTCAGGAACTAATATACAGTGAGACAAAGTAGTTTCCAAGTCCCAGGCTATGTGACAGACAGAGCTAGAATTTAAATTTTTATCTGATATACTCAGAAGCCTTGTTCTTTCTACTACATCATATTGACACCAGCAAATTTTGGAAAAGAAGCAAAACCATAGGCTCTTATTTATCTCTTATTTTGCATTTTCTGGAGGGATGATCATCATGCTTCTCTCAGCAACAATTCCCTACTGGACAGATACTTGGTTCTATTGCTAAAGCACTGATGGGATTCTCACATACAGGGATTCTCACACTTAGCACAGTTTCCTTTATACCTCCAGAGACTTCATCCTGTTCAGATCCCAAATACTCCTCTAAGGCCTCTATTCTCTTTAGCAATGATGATATGAAAAAACACAAAGATTCATTATAGTAAAACTAGAGATTCCAGCTCCGGCATGCATAGTCTCTGTATTAGTCACATGGTTAGATTCAAATTTTAATACTGAGGTCAATAATTACACTCACTAAAATTATATTTAACATCCAAAATGTAACTTTTGTTAATATAAAAATTAAATAAGCCTCTGTATAAGCCTACATCCATGTAGCTATTCTAAGGGCTAATAAGGTCTTGTTATTTCCCTTTACCTATTACTTGAAATACGATGTGGAAACAGTAAGGTATAGTTTGAAAATATTTTCAATAGTCTTGGATTGAAAGAAAGCATTCCAGGTACAGAAAACAAATTGTGTCTGTCTGAAAATCACTTGCAGTATGAGATTTGGAGCCCCTATTCAAAAAAATACACTTTCCTCCTATTTTTCCAATTGACAGTAATATTAGCTTCTGGCTTTTGTCAATGGTTCATTTCCAGTTATCTTACAAGTATGCCTGAAAGCAAAGAGATACTATTTTCCTTCCTATAAAAAAGGCACAGTGAGTTATTTCTAGCAGCATCTGAAGAGTACAGTTGCTTCACTTTCATAACTTATCAGAGATTTTCTGGGACTAACAGTTTTATTTTGGCCAGAAACAGTGAACTAAATTTTAAAATTACAAACACTAATACTTCTTTTTTTTTTTTAAAGATTTATGTATTTATTTATTTGAGAGAGAGGGAGATAGAGCGAATGCCTGGGGGAGGGGCAGAGGGAGAGAGAGGGAGAGAGAATCCTCAAGCAGATTCCCTGCTGAGTATGGAACCCGACTTGGGGTTAGATCCCAGGACCCTGAGATCATGACCTGAGCCGAAATCAAGAGTCGGCTGCTTAACTGACTGAGCTACCCTAAACACTAATACTTCTAATAAATTTAAAGATGAACTATGAACACACAAGTAATAATGTTTCCTTTGCAATTCCTTTTATAATTCCTTATATAATTTGTAATGTATATTTAAGAAAATGAAAGTTCAAAACTATTTCATTCCCTAAAATGTTCAAAGATACATTGTCAGCCTCACTGTAGGAGATTCTCATGAAAGTTTATTGAGGATATATATATATATATACACACACGCACATATATGTGTGTATATATACACATATATATTTTATAATATATATATTTATATAATATATATATTTTTTAAATATTAAAAAAAATTGGAATGGTAAAAACAATACAAGTACCCATGTTCCTGCCATGTTGAATTAATAATGGTTAGCATATGCTTATATTTATTTCCTTAAAAAAAAAAAGCAAAGAACATTGCAGATATAGTTAAGGTCTTTTTAATGGCTCTTCGCCATTGTCACCCCACCCCTTATATACCACACAACCATCTGCTACTGTTATATATATCCAAATGTAATATATATCTGTGCACATTTGTTTTATTTTGTATAAATGGCATAATATGGTATATATTGATATTTATTCTGATTTTTTTACTTAACATGGTATTTTGAGATTTGTTCATGTCGATATGTTACTCATCCGTTTCATTCTATTTAATGTCTCTATAGTTCTCCATTGTATAGAGTTCCAATGCCATTTATTTATCCATTCCCATATTGGTGCTTATCATTATAAAAATTATTAATACTATTAGTTCATGCAGTTAATCCTTATGTAGATTTATCCCCATTTGCCTGAGATTTTGCTCATAATTCCTTTACTAGTATGTAATAAAATAGAAAATGAACACAATCTGTGACCAGCAATCCTACTTTTGGTACATAATCTGGAGAAATTCTTTGTACACAAGGAGAGCTACAGGGTATGTTGCTTAGAATAGATTGTATCAGGCTTGCTCCTGGGTCCACTTTCTTTTTTTCCTTGGAGCATTAAAGTAAATTCATTTAGAGCATGCTTATCTAGATGGCTTTTTGTTCACCTTCACTGTTTGCCGGTCTGTATAAGATCTTAAACACACAGTTATTTTCTCTCAATGATCTGAAGATATTATTCGATTCTTTTCTGCTTTCAGTTATAGACATGGATATATCTATATTTAGTCTAATTCATTCAATTCATTCTATGTTAACAAACAATATTGTCTTTTTTGAAAAAAAGTTTTTGATATTCCATATATTCATTCTGCTATTTGTAGATTTCTTTTTATTTATCTTGCCTTGGATTAACAAACCCAAAGCTTCCTTGTTCTGATGATTCATATCTTTTACCAATTCTGGAAAATTCTCAGCTCTTCCCAATCTCTCTGATCTCCCTTTCTGAAACAGTGTTTATTTATTTTTTTAAAAAGATTTTATTTATTTATTTGACAGAGAGAGACACAGCAAGAGAGGGAACACAAGCAGGGGGAGTGGGAGAGGGAGAAGCAGGCTTCCCGCAGAGCAGGGAGCCCGATGCAGGGCTCGATCCCAGGACCCTGGGATCATGACCTGAGCCAAAGGCAGACGCTTAACGACTGAGTCACCCAGGTGCCCCGAAACAGTGTTTAAATGGAAGAGATGTATTTTGCATCTTCTCGTCCTATCTTTTCTGTCTCATTACTTCTGCACATTTTCTAGCTGTTCAGTTCTTTTGATAGATTTGAGTTAATTTTTTGAGCTCGTTCTTCCATCTTATTAATGATCTCTCTGGCAGTGCCTAATTACTATTTAGCTTATCAACTGAGATTTTAAATTATAAGCCCACTTAAATTCCTCTATAAGTATTTAATCATTTTAATTTTTGAAACTATATTTGACAATTCTATTATCTAAATTTTTAGGGCATTAAGTTTGTTTTTGATTGTGTCTGCTGGCTTCTGCCTGTAAAGAATTCCTTCCTTATGTGTGAGCTCATGTTTTGTGGGGCATGATTTGTGGGGCCAATGTATATCTTGAAGAAGGTAATTTCCTCCAGAGAATTTGACCTTCCCTATATAGGGACGATCACCATCTTGGGACAATTTTCATGTTGATTTCTCACCCTATTTCTCTAGGGGTTCTTAAATAACACAGATAGTGTAAATTCAAGTTTGAAATTTGTGTGAACAGAGGCCTGAGCTCTCTCTTTTTTTTACCTAGATGCTAGCCGGAGGCAGATAAGAGAGCTAATGGATGATGTGTTCCTAATCCATCCTTTCTGGAGGGTAGAGCCCATCAAGACTCCTGGCTTCATGAGGTCATTAGTTCTAACTCCTTGCCTCATATGAGTTCCAGGCCTCAGATCTTTTCCCTGTGTGACTGTTAGAGCCCAAACCCCTTGATAATTGGGAAAGGTACTTCCACTTTGTACAGCCACAGCCTCGGCTTCTGCTTGCTCCTTGTTTGTATGTCTCCTCTCTGTTTGGGCCCTTGGGAATTTATAGTTTGAGAGATATTTGTTATATTTTCTAGAATTTCTAGTGTTTTTTAAAAAAGAGAGTATTTCCAGTTACTGGTAGCACACTGCATTGTCAGAAACTGATGTGTCTATTGGGTTTTCTAGGTAGATAATCATATTTTCTGTATCAGATAACCATTTTATTTCTTCCTTTCAAGAATATGTATTTTTTTGTCTCATGGTTTAATCTTCCACAACTTTCAGTCTTGAACTTAATGGGAATTTTACCATTCAGAATATGATGGCTATAGATTTTTGGATTTATTTACTCAAGTGGAGAAAATTCTAATCCCAATTTCTTAAGAGTTTTAAAAAAATCATAAATGGGTATGTTAAATAATTATTTTTTATTCATTAATACCTGGATTTTGAGAATCACACTGATAGCTTTCCTAAAGTTGAACTATATTTTTATTTCTGGGATGAATCCAAATGATTATGATATGATTTTCACCCTAACTTTTTATTTTGAAAAATTTTACACCTGTAGGAAAGTTTAAAAAGATAGTTCGGTGAGCAACCATATATCTTTCATCCATATTTGTTAACTTTTGGCCATGTATGATATGTCTGTCTCTCTTTGTGTGCAAACATACACACACACACACAAATGACAAGAAGCAGAATATGTCATCTCAAAATATGTTACTTTGGCATACGGATTATTTTGAACTAAAGGTATTTGAGAAGAAGCAGAAACAAGAAAAGCTCTCTGCTCTCCGTTTGCCTAAAGCCCAACATAAATTTATAAAGGTGTCTCTTCTCCCCTATCAGGAAGGACAGAGGTTAATCACTGGAGACAACTCTAAGCCCTTATCAGCCCAGACACAGCACCAGAGGAATCTACATAAACCTTGTTAAAACTACCCCTTTTCTACTGCTAATTTTCTCATATATTTGCTTTCCCACAGTTTGCCCTGCTAGAAGCTCAAAGTGCTTTCCCTTCATCTTGCCACTTCTCTAAAAACTTACTGTTCTTTTGTTAAGATGCTATCTAAGTCCAAGTTCAGACCACACCCTTTGGGTTATTCATTGCTGAGTGCTCCCATATCTATGTACAGTGCACATGTTAATACACTTCTGTTTGCTTTTCTCTTCTAATCTGTCTTTTGTTGGTCTAATTTACAGGGCCCTTGCCAGAGAACACAAGATAGGGAGAGGAAAAAGATTTTTTTTTTCTTCTGCAAACACACATAGTATATTTCAAGGAACTATTTTAAGGTAGATTCTAAATACTTTTGCACATATCTCCTAAGAGAAAGAACATTCTCTGACACATACCAAGCTATCATCATACTCAAGAAATGCTATAATACTCGATAAGCCATTATTAATAAAGGACATTAAAGACATTCCCTGATTTATATTTCAAGATTCACATATAAATATGGATGAAGCATGGTTGCTATGGCAAGCTCACAACTGGCTACAGAACAGAATAAAATGCAAAAACAAAAAATTTATGTTTTGATAGATCGACATGAGCCTTCAGTGGGAACAAAGTGCAGATATCGCCTTGGCTTTGGAAAGATGTAGGTCATTGCTGACTTTAAGAAGGGCCGCTCTAGGAGAGTGGTGAATATGAAAGCCTTTACTGGAGTGGACGAAAAAAAGAAAATGATGGAAGGAGTTGGAAACGGTGAAGCCAGTCATCCTTTGGAGAAATTTCACCATGAGGAGAAGCAGAGAGATAAATAGAGGCTGGAGGGGGACATGAAGTCATGGAGGATTTCTTTTTTTTAATTGGGTGATATTAAAGTGTGCTTTTATGTCAATTGGAATAATCCATCAGGGAAGAACAGATTAACAACAGAGGGAAAAGGCAGTTAATTGGACAGTGACATCCTTGAGAAGGACGCTATGCAGCGAGTGGAGCAATAGTTAGCTGGAGGAGGGCTATTTCTCTTGTAATAGTGAAGCGATCAAAGAATGAGTCAAACACTGGGAGGTTTGTGAGGGAATGGACTCGTGCTAGGCCAGAAGTTGTCCAAGTTTCTCTGTAAGGGCGAGGGAGTAAATGCTCGAGACTTGCCGGCTGAGCGGTCTGCGCTGCCCCTGCCTCATGAAATCAATCACAGACACAACGTAAGCCAATGAGCATGGCTGCACTCCCAGGAAAGGACTACTTTTTTTTTTTATTAAAGATTTTATTTATTTATTTGACAGAGAGAGACACAGCGAGAGCGGGAACACAAGCAGGGGGAGTGGGAGAGGGAGAAGCAGGCTTCCCGCGGAGCAGGGAGCCCGATGCGGGGCTTGATTTCAGGACCCTGGGATCATGACCTGAGCCGAAGGCAGCCGCTTAACGACTGAGCCACCCAGGCGTCCCCCAGGAAAGGACTTTATGGACACTGAAATTTGACTTTTCATGTGTCATAAAATAATTTTCCATTCCCTTTTCTCCCAGTCATTTTATAACGTAAAACATTTTTAGTTCAGAGGTTGTAGAGAAAGGAAGCTGGGGACCAGATTTGAGCAGCGGGCCACAGTTGCAGGTGTCTGTTCTGCACTGACTGGGACTATTTTTCTATTAGGTATGAACCAGGGCCGTCATCATCTGCGAACATGGAGAACACGGGGATGGGGTGATAAATTTCCAGCGGTGTTAAAGAAAACCAGAGCCACACAGTGGTTCAAGTGGTAAAAACAGATTTTAATCAGGAACTATTACAGGAAGGGAAAAGAGATTTCTGTATAGCGTTGGGACTCAATTTCAAATTGACAACAACTGGGATTGATAAGCCAAGAAGCAGCCTTGGGGTGGGGGTGGGGGGGTCAGTGGATAGAAACTACTGAGGAAACATCAAGGCGGGTTGGGGGTGGTTCTCACTGATTTGATGGAACAAGATTCATGCTGAAGGCAGGCTAATGGGATCTTGTATCACTGGGAGGATGATGGAGGATGAGGAATTTGATCAGATATTGAGGGAGCTCTGATAACAAAGATGAGAGATTCTCGCTAAACTGACTAAGTAGCATTGTTTGCTAAAACCAGGCCAGGCAGGCCTATTTGAGAAAAGGGGTTGGAGGAGCCTGACTAAAGTTAGGTCAGAAGAGAGGCTTTGTCAGGGGAGAAGAGAAGATGTAACATAATCATTTTGAAGTGAGTGAGATAAACTTTATTAAGGGTATATAGTAGCAGTATTTTGCCAAATTCATGGTCCAGTTGAGATTTGTGGTGAAAAAAAAGAAAAAGAAAATGGAGGTGAGTTCATTGAAACCAGCTGTGTGTATTTCTCCAGGCTCATCCAAGGTGACTGGGTGCAGGTGAGGAGTAAGCAGCTACTCAGAAGCCACCAGAACTGGGTGTTGCTGATGGAGGTTCAAAGGGAGAGGGGTGCAAAGACATTAGCAGTGTTGGCTCCACACTGAGCCCCAAATAGCTACAGGGAGAAGTGAGGACATTAACGTTGTATAACTTAGTGAGAACGTGGCATTACTGGAGGTCTCAGCAAGGTCAGCACATTACGGGAGCGCGCTTACCAGGGTGCCCTGAAATACGAAGTTGAGAGTCAGAAAGAGAGAAGTTAGGAGATGATACGGTAGAAATGGTGCTGTCTTTCTTGTTCATGAGGTGTGGCCATGAGTTGCATGGCCGTGGTGGGGCTGAGAGAAGACTTGGAGCTAACGACATCAAGAGCCTAAGAAGTGTGGGCAGTGTTTGCGGAAATCACGAGCCGTGCCAGCAGGAATGGTGGACAGCGAGGCCGGCACGCAGGTCCCCGAAGTCACCGGTGAGTAAGGCGGAAGGAGTAAGGGGCCATAGTTGAAGGAAATAGCAGTGGTCAGGAGTTTTGAAGTTGGCCAATATGGAATTCAGGAGAGCAGGTGGAATATTTTGTTTTGTTTTCTTTGTTTCACAGAAGAAGAAAGGAATTCTGGACCAACAACATCTAGGCAGATATTTATTGTTCTCAGTTGAATGCTTCCATGAATTAAATATTCTAACTGAAACGCTTCTCTCTTGGTCCAGTTTAGAACTTTTATACTGTCTTCTTGTTGATTATGTTTCCTTTAGAGTCATTATTCTTTTTAACTGTGTCATACAAAGGAGTGTTCTTGTTATACTTCCAAATAGCTCCCCAACAGTACTTAAGAGCTCCCTTTTCTTCATAATATTCAAACTAAAATTCAAAATGTAGCACATAGATGGGGCGCCTGGGTGGCTCAGTCGTTAAGCAACTGCCTTCGGCTCAGGTCATGATCTCAGGGTCCTGGGATCGAGCCCCGCATCGGGCTCCCTGCTCGGGGGGAAGTCTACTTCTCCCTCTCCCACTCCCCCTGCTTGTGTTCCCTCTCTCACTGTGTCTCTCTCTGTCAAATAAATAAATAAAATCTTTAAAAAAAAACAAAACAAAATGTAGCACATAGAACACAGTTTAGCTGCATATCTGCATATTTTTGGTAAAATGTGTGAATTTGCCTTTGACCTGCTTCACAAGAATCAATAAGCCATTGCAAATGCAAAACACAGAAGTGGGAAGAAACAATTTTCTCCCTGGGCTGAAGCCACATTGCTTCTTCTAGCAGGAGACTAAAATTAATCTCCTTAAAGAAGCTCTGTGTATCACACAGTCCCAAATCACAAGACCAGAGTTGGGTTATACAACATTCACTGGTAAGTTTGGAAGGAGCCAGTGTTTCCAAGCACCTGTAGGGGGCACTAAACACAGGCTAGTTAATATTGGCCCTACCCAAGGAGATAACTGGTCAGTTGTCAAGAGTCTATTATCTAACCAATAAAAGCTTGAGAGCAAATCATTAACACAAGGATCAGATTTTTTATGATCAAGAGAAAGAAGATTGTTTATGGAAAAAATGGAAAACAGATGAAAGAAACATTTTTAAAAGAAAATGATAAATTAGCATAATTAACTTAAAAGAAACAGAAAACCTGCATAGACTAATAACCATTAGAGAAATAAAATTCCAATAAAAATTATTCCCGGGCGCCTGGGTGGCTCAGATGGTTAAGCGTCTGCCTTCAGCTCAGGTCATGATCCCAGAGTCCTGGGATTGAGTCCCGCATCAGGCTCCCTGCTCCTTGGGAGCCTGCTTCTCCCTCTGCCTCTCTCTCTCTCTATCATGAATAAATAAATAAAATCTTTAAAAAAAAAAAAATTATTCCCTTACCTGCTCACCCACCCAAAACATATACCAGGCCAAGTGTAGAGGCAAAGTTTTTGCAAGTTTTCAATGAGTAGTTAAACTGTATCTTATAAAAGTGTACCTAAAAATATAAAAAAAAGCTAAAGCTATCTGACTCTTTTTTATTACCTTGATATAAAATCTGGAAAAAAACAGTATAAGAACATAAAATTGTAGGCCAGGAAATTCCATCTAACAGTGTATTACAAATAAGCATCATAACCAAGTTGGTCCATTGCAGAATGAAATGGTAGTTCAACATTAGAATATCTGTCAATATAATGCTCCACATTACCTGGAGATTAATAAAGAACCACCTGCAGAAAAAAAGCATCTGATAAAGTTCAACATCAACTAATGATAAATCTGGTGGCAATAAAAACTCTTAGCAAGCCAAGAGCAAAACGGAATTGCCTTAGCCTGGTAAAGGATATAAAATATCAAAAGTAAATATGATGTTTAATGGTCAACTATTTGTTGTATTTCCATTATGTATTCCACATTCCATAATGTATTTCCATTAAATTCAGGAATAAGACACCATGCCTGATATACCTACTCTTGTTTACCCAGCAAGTGTAGGTCCTGGTCCTTTTAATAAGAAAAAGAAATAGGGCGCCTGGGTGGCTCAGTTGGTTGGGCGACTGCCTTCGGCTCAAGTCATGATCCTGGAGTCCCGGGATCGAGTCCCGCATTGGGCTCCCTGCTCAGCAGGGAGTCTGCTTCTCCCTCTGACCCTCCTCCCTCTCATGCTCTCTCTATCTCATTCTCTCTCTCAGATAAATAAATGGAATCTTTGAAAAAAAAATTTAAAAAAAAAGAAAAAGAAATAAAAGGAAAGATATGACGATCAGAAAGCCAATAGTAAACCTGAAACTGTCATTGCTTGAACACCTTATTGTCTCTTAAGAAACAAATTAAGAGAGTAAGTGGGCAAACTCTTTGGGCTAAAAAAGAACTCAACCGTATACGAAGTTCGGTAATGTTTCCTTATACCACCCATAACAAATGAAAGAATGTCATAGAAAAAGTAACACCAATTTTAAAACCTATAAAAAATATGGAAGTCCTTTTCTAGAGCTAGTCCAAAGTATGGCTTGGCTGAGGGTTTAAAAAGATGAACGTCACACGTGGAAGCAGAAGAGAGCTGAGTCAAGCACTGTAACGTTTTCAATGACATACTCTCCTGTTAGTCTGTGCTCGAGACTCTGGCTTTTAGTCCAGTAATTCTCACCAATGGATGGTTGCCCTTCATAGGCATCTGCTTGTTACTCTGCCAAAGACTGAGCTCCCGGGAAGTCTGACTGTGTCTCGTTCAGCTCTGTATCTTTAGTGCCTGGCAGTGTTTGGCCCCTAGGGGAGGGCATAGCACAGCTTTCTTCAACGGTTGGCACGTGGAAGAGAAGATTTTTTTGTGTACATATTTTTATATGTTTTCTATGTACCTGGTCACCTGATGCAATAGATTGGAAGTGTTTTTGTGTGGTGCCGCACATATGCGGAGGGTTGATATTACAACTTGCATATCACATAATGATACTGTATCTTAAAAATTAGATGTCTTATAGCACTTGGTCAAAAGAGACCAGTCTGCAGAAGCTTTAAGGCAAGGACACTGAATTTGTGTGTGATGAGTGGGAAGGCTGAGTAGGGCGGTACTTCAAAATAAGGTCAAATCCAGAGGCTGCTGAAAATACACCCTTTCGAGGATTCTTTTTTTTTTTCTTTTTTATTGTTATGTTAATCACCATACATTACATCATTAGTTTTTTTTAATTTTTTATTGTTATGTTAATCCCCATACATTACATCATTAGTTTTAGATATAGTGTTCCATGATTCATTGTTTGTGCATAACACCCAGTGCTCCATGCAGAACGTGCCCTCCTCAATACCCATCACCAGGCTAACCCATCCCCCCACCCCCCTCCCCTCTAGAACCCTCAGTTTGTTTTTCAGAGTCCATAGTCTCTCATGGTTCCTCTCCCCCTCCGATTTTCCCCCTTCATTCTTCCCCTCCTGCTATCTTCTTCTTTCTTTTTTTTTTTTTTTTAACATATAATGTATTATTTGTTTCCGAGGTACAGGTCTGTAATTCAACAGTCTTGCATAATTCACAGCGCTCACCATAGCACATACCCTCCCCAATGTCTATCACCCAGCCACCCCATCCCTCCCACCCCCCACCACTCCAGCAACCCTCAGTTTGTTTCCTGAGATTAAGAATACCTCATATCAGTGAGGTCATATGATACATGTCTTTCTCTGATTGACTTATTTCGCTCACCCTTTCGAGGATTCTGTGGAGGCCCCTAACACTTGATTGTGAATTGCATATTTAGTCATTCATTTGGAGCCTTTACCACTCAGGCTTTTGTTTTGAAGTAATCAAGGCAGGATTGAGTTTCCTATTCCTGCTTTCTCCATTAAATGATCTCCTCTAGTGGCTTCTGATAGAAGATGACCTTTTGCAGACTGACTCAATCTCAGGGAGGGACGTAGGGCGGTTTCTATCCCTGCCTGCCCTGTCCTATCCCTGCAGCACCTGTGGCTTTGCTGGTATCCTAAGCGCTTGGCTTGTTTTATGATTCCGTTTCTGTCCTGATAGAATAACAACAATACCTTATATTTTTGCATTGTTTTATAGTTTATAATTTTCTGGGTTTTTTTTCCCAAATGAAAAAAAATTTCCTGTCTTCAAATAAAATCTTACATAGAAGCTTAAAATAAACAAGCACATTAAATGACAATGCTCTGGTTAGCAAGGGTGTGTGGCAGAAGGTGGGAAGGAAGGTGTGTCTCCAAGTCCGAAGGGCTCCTAGCACTTGGGGGATCAAATGGCAAAGTCAGTGACATGATTATTATTACCTCAATCCTTCAAACCAGATTGGGCAGGTATTTTTCATTTGAATTTTCCAGGTAATTGAATTTAGACAAACACTCAAGCTCTTGCACTTAGTACGTAACAGAGCCGGGGCTCTGGTCAAAAGGAGCCTGGTACTCTTTTCACAAAACATGATGGGTAATTACAACCTGGGCAAAAATGAATCTTACATGTGAAATGAATAACCCTACACAGATTTTAGTTAAAGTTATCATACACAAAAACATTTTTCTTCAACTTAAAGTTGATCCAACTGATTAAATAAATTATGATACGTCCTTTCAATGGACAGTTTTGCAGTCATTAAAAAGAATAAGGCACTCTATGTTTACTAGTACAAAATGATTTCATTGTTAAATGGAAACAAGACAGAACAGTGTTTTACAAATAGTGTCCTATTATTTATTTAAAATGTATACAAGTATGTTTATGTATATGTCTAGGTATAATGGAAGAATATACCAGAAATTGTCGACACTAGTCCTTCCAGGAGAGGGACAGGATGACTGGGGGTTAAGGGTGGGACGGAGAATTACTTTTGGCCTTTTGGCCTTATATCATGGTACATTTGGAATTTGGAATTTGTATCACCTGCATTTAATCACAATTAGAAAGTAATTATTTTATATGCGAACTTGGTCTATGACAATGCATTTTTATTAAGGGCTACTTTCTGCCTCTAAACCATATCAGGTTCCCCATGATATGTTCTCATGTCCCTCTATACCATGTCTTTAAATTATTCATCAATTGGTCATTATTCAACTATTTTGTGATTAATTGATTAATATCAATCTCTTTCACAAAACTGTTAGCTCCAGAAGGTCAGGATCCTATTTTTGCTCTTAACAGGAAAAATTATCTAAGACTTTCAAATGGGTAAAAGAGGTTATTGGATGTCCTTTTCTTTTCTAGTGGACCCTCCAAACATGAACTGACTCTCTAAGGGTCTGCATCTTTGATTATTTTTCTACCAACTAAGCTATTTCAGAGCTCTATATGTGTAGAAGTTACAGAAAACTGATAGCTATGCAAATTATTCTTGTCCATAGGAATGCAAAAAATGTGTGATAGCTTATGCCTTATTGAACACGTAATACCCCAAACATTATATTTTATTGCCTTATAGGATATTGACCAGTTATACATCTATTAGTCAATTAATTACAGAATGCTTGAATATATATATATTCAAGAATATATATATGTATATATTTATATTCTTCTTTGAACCAGTTTTTAACATTTTAGCACTTCTTACTAAGTCAGAAACTGTGAAGGATCTGAGCTGTTCTCTTACTTGCAGAAATATCAGACTCTGAATAGGATGTCACACCTTCGTTATTCACAGCAATAGCAGTGTGGTGCTGGGTCCTCATGCCCAACACCTTAGTGGGTAATGTGATGGGAGCCAGAGGGTTCACTGGGGCCCGTAGGAGGTGGTACCACAGGATAGAAACTCCAAAATTATTATTCTCAGGGCTTATATAGGAGCTGGAGTACCTACCTCTCTTCCTCCTAGAGTAAGAGAGAGAGATTATTTTTTACTCAGAATGTAAACATATCCTCTTGTGGAGGAAAGGAAGATCTCTCCCCTGGAAAGTGCATTTGGTGCTGGGAGAGATAAGAATGATTTTCTTCATCTGAATGGGAGGAGATATCTCTATTGTAAAGGAGGCAATCAACTTCATGTGGAATATCCTTAAAATGTGGAGTAAATGGTGCTGGCAGAAAAAAGGAGAGACTCCCTATCATTGCAGTATGGCAATTTCAGTGTTCAGGAGGCCTGCACTGTTCAGGAATATGGAGTAATATAGGACAGATTGCTTGTCAACAGTTATATCATTAATAAGTCGAGTAAAATCTTTGACATGTATTCACTTCGTAATTATACAAAAGTCAGATTTTTAGTTCTGGAAATTATTCTTGAGAAATCCCAGTGTCTTTCATAGTATCCCAAAATAAAAGAAGTTCAATAAATATTTATTGAATAAATAAATAATAAGTAGATAAAACTGTAAAAATTTAATTTGTTCTATTTTCCAAAAATGATTATGGAACTTTAATGATTTAAACAATATTGTAGAAAATACCTATCCTCCCTTCCCTTTTCCATTTTCTTTACTGTTAGTACCTGTGAAGTAAGCATTAGTAATTGAGCTGACTCTATTCTAAAAACAAGTTTATCTCACTTTGCACATTATGTACTGCATTCCTTCATTTCTTTTCCAGAGATTAGCCCTTAGCCATAACATATCTTGTACCAGGTAGCAGTGAGAAGGGCTTTATGATCATGTGTGATGCTTTGAGAAGGAGGAGGGGTCTAAATAGGCAAGTTCCAAATTCCCTTGATTACAGTTTATATTGATTAGGACTCTTTTGATTGCAAATAACAGAAAATCAATTCAAACTACTCTAAGCAAAAACGAAAATTTACTGGAGGGATAATGGACTATGTCATTGAATTTGAGGACAATGAAGCATCTGAATATTAGGAGTAAAACTAAAGATTGCAGTGCTGCAGGGAACCCTGAGAGCCCTTTTCCCATCTCTCATTTCTGCCTCTCTCTCTTCAGACATCTGTTTCATTGCACTCTCAGACCACTTTCTTATTAGCTGCATGGCCTGGTAGAAAATGGCTGGTGCCTCCTGCTTCTAAGTAATGGTTACTTATTGTAGTCTGGTGACCCACTAGGAGACAGAGTACATGTACTAGCTCGCTCCGGCTAAGGAATTGCTTTCCAATTCCCAGGGAAGAGACTGATTGCCCAGCTGGGTCAGGTACCCAATCAATGAGACCAGAGGGTGTGGGGATGGGATGACACACTATACAAATGTGTTAACTTCTGGGATGACCTTGTGGATAGCAAGCAGGGAAGGAGGTAATTTCTAGAAAAGTAGAGTTAGGCAGAAAACTCAGTAAGTGCTCACTAGAGTGACTTTTCAAAACAATTTGTGAAAAAGGAGAACATCAACCCAGCCAACTGGGAAAGCATAAGAGAGGGCAAAGTCACAGTCTGGTAATTAAGAAAAAGAACAGAGAATGTAAAGTTGTGGGAAAACAGAGCAAATGAGACTCAGAGGAAGAATGGAGGATCCAGTAAGGTGATAATGGTGCTTGCATTTTCCTAGAGGTGTTGGAAATCTAATGAACAAAGTTGTGAAAACGTTTTTGTCATCTCTCGTGTACCGTTCAATAGAATTTTCTGCAGTGGTGGAAATGTTCTTTACCTGCACCACCCAGTTCAGCAGTCCATTAGCCACTTGTGGCTATTGAATTCTTGGAATGTAACTAATGTGACTGAGCAGCTGAATTTTACGGTTTATTTAATTTTAATTAAATTTAAGTAGCCACATGTGGCTACTATATTGGATAGAGCAGCCTCACACTGAGGAACTGAATCTACAGACAATGGTCCTACCACAAATAAAAATAAAACTTTTACCCACAGCCTGCAGCAAATCACCAAGGAAACCAAGCCCCTTGTCTACAATAACCAGCCCAGGAGGCCAGCCTGCTGTATGTGACTTGTAGGAAGCTAGGCCGTGATATATAATAACAACCAGGAAGCCAATCAATCACCACTGTAACATTCAGCCTCAAAAGTTCAGGACTTGATTAATAACAGATAGCTTCACTAATTTTTTCCCCTGCTTCCAACTTGGGACTAACCAGAAAAAGCCAAATATGTCCCCCTAACCAATCATGTAGGATGCTCCACTTCCAGTTAGCCACCTACAGCTTCCTCATGCCAACAACCTCCAATCAGGGAACACCTGAAGCCTTCCCTTTTTTCCACTAAAAAGCTTTCCCACTCCTCTGTCTGCCTTTGAATTTCTGCCAAAATGCACGTGATGGTGATTGACTTCCTTGCCATAGCAACTCTGAGTAAATAGCCTTCGCGTGTCCTCATTAGTGTGGTCTTTGTTTATTTCCACATAGCATTGATTTGATGTGTTTTTATGCTTCCACAGGAAAGGTGGAGAGTTAGAGATGACCATGCCTTTAATTGGCTTGGCCTATGGTCCTTAGTGCTGTACTCTCATGGTATCCTAATGTGAAACCACTGTTTCATAGGATTTATATTTTTTAAAAAATGATAAGAGCCCCAATCATCCTTAATATGGGGACATGCATTCAATTATCTGTGTATATTTATTATATGTGTCTGTTCATAAGTATATAGCTTAGGTTGGCCAGAGTTAACACACAAAAATAGAGGACTCCTGGGGTGCCTGGGTGGCCCAATCCGTTAAGCATCCGACTCTTGATTTCCACCCAGGTCATGATCTCAGGGTTGTGAGACCAAGCCCTGGGTCAGGCTCTGTGCTGGGTCTGGAGCCTGCTTAAGATTCTCTCACTCCCTCTTCCTCTGCCTCTTCCCTCTCTTTCTCTCTCTCTCACTCTCTAAAAAATAAAAACATTAAAAAAATAAGATTCCCAGTTAAATCTGAATTTCAGATAAACAAATTAATTTTCCATACAAGTATATTACATGCAATATTTGTCCTATTCTAAAGAAATGATTCATTGTTTACCTGAAATTAAAAATTAAGTTGGCATCCTATATTTTATCTCAAAGCCTTAGTATACATGGTCTTCTCAATGTGTGACTGTCTCTTACACAGCTTCTCACTGGCCAGGTTTGATATAGGGCAGAAACTTCAGGAGGAAGGATAGGCAGAACCAGAAATGTTTCTAGTTATCCAACTTTGTCATGTGCCCCTTTCCTTGGGTGGAAGAAAAGAGTTAGAGGATGATAAGACAGGAGAGCAGAGCAGATGGCTGGGGAGGTTTGCATTTGCTCAGGTGGGGCAAGGGTACCAGAGTGGATGGAATCCCTAGGAGAGCAGCCCTGTGTCACCCATGGCATCTGTGCTTAGTGGTTCAGTGTTGTGCAGGATTCCAAGGGAGATTCTATAGCCTCTGTAATCCTTCCGGGGACCCAGACATACTGTGCATGTCACTGAATTTAGATAGGTTTCTGTGTCTGCCTTGTCTCCTGATCTTGGCTCAGCAAACCAACAGAGCTCACTATTCTTAACAATTTGAATGAGAACTTACTGTGTGCCAGACGTTGTTCTATTTGCTAGAAATTTTGCTGAGACTAAGACAGAAAAGATCCCTGCCATTATGGATCTTACATTCTATTCCAGGAGAAAGACAAATGAGCAACAAATAAATGACTATATATGTACTGTTAGTATTAAATGATATGAATAAAAATTAAACAGGATAAGTAGAAAGAGAGTGGGCAGAATCAAGAGCCAATTCCTCCCCCAAATCATCAAAATAGACTACTGATAAAGCAAAGCTAAGTAATCACCTCTGTGATTTCAGTGCTGAAAGGGAGAGCACTACCTTGACAATGTAAAAAGTGCCTCCAATGTGGAGGAAGGAGGTGGGATCATAAGGGGTTTTGGGGATCTGATTTAAAGGCAGGTTTTTCAATGTCAGGCCTGATTGGGATTGGTAGACACAGAGAAACTTGGGTTTGGAAGAGAGTTTTGAAGAGGAAACTGTGTTTGATGAACACAGCTGGGCATTCTATTGCCCTGAGAAGGAATTTACTTGAATGAATTTTAGAGTTGCTTAGATAAATGGATATTGGGAATTTCCTAAAATAAGCAATAACATTATCTACAAATTAATTTTTCTGGGAAAGAGTTTCCTAAGATATGAAATCCTAAAAAAAAAAAAAAAAAAGAAATCCTGTTCCTGCAAATAGTGAGCTGTGTGGTTGAGATAATTTGAGGGCTAGGGACTATTTCAGTTTGGGTGGTAAGGGAAAGCCTCTCAAGTTGATGACATCTGAGTAAAGTCCTGAATGATATGAGGGTAAGCCATGAGCAGTGCTGGAAAAGAGCATTCCAGGCAGGAGAAAGATAAAGGGCCAAGCCTCTGGAATGGGAATGATTTTGAGTGTTCAACAACCAGCAAGAGAACCAGGGTGGCTGGGAGCCTAGTGAGCAAGAGAGAAATTACTTTGGAGATATGGTCAGGATCCAGCTTGTTGAGGACCTTCTCAACCCCAGGAAGGGGTTTGGATTGAACTCTAAGTGATATGGAAAATCATTAATGGTTTTCAAAAGAGAAGTGATCTGATTTACAGGGTTAAAGAACTCCTTGGGCAGGGAGATCAGTTTTGGCAGGGAGACTATTGCAGTTGTCCAGGTGAAAGATCAGGTGGCTTGGTCTTTGGTTGTAGCTCTGGAGGTGAGGAGAAGTCACTGATGTAGAGATCTATTTTAAGGTAGATGGGTTAGGTGTGTGATGTGAGGAAAAAAGAGGAACCAAGGGTAACTCCTAGTATTTTGGCTTGAACAACTAGGTGAAAAGTTATGCTATGTGTTATAGACTGAATTGTGTTCCCCCCAAATTTATATGTTGAATTACTAACTCCTGATGTAATTGTATTTGGAGATAGTGCCTTTTGGGTGGTTATTGAGGATAAAAGAGTTCATAAATGTAGGTCCCCAATCTGATAGGACTAGTGTTCACTGAAGATCTCTTTCTCTTTGTGCTCATACAGAGAATAGGCCAGGTGAGGACACAGAAAGAAGGTAGCCATCTGTAAGCCAAAAAGAGACCTCTCACCAGGACCAACTTTGATGGCACTTTATTCTTAGCTTCTGGCCTCCAGAACTGTGAGATTATAAATTTCTGTTGTTTAAACCATCTAGTCTGTGGTATTCTATTATGGCAGCCCTAACAGGCTAATAAATTATGTCATGGTATACAGAACACTATGGAAGGAATATTTATTGGGGTGAAAGGGTGGGCTAAAAATCAAGAGTTCTTGTGGAGATGTGGTTGGTTATATGAATCTTAAAATCAAGGTAAACAATGTTGAGACATAGCAGTGGGAGTCAGTTGTGTGGCTCAGAGATTTTGATTTGTCTTTTCTTCCTTAAACATCTGACTCCATCATCACCATCAGCTTCCTGTCCTGCTTTCTCCAGTACTTTTTGCTTTTATGCCATTTCTCATCTTCTTACTGAAAACTACTTTGTGAAAAGAATTAGCTGTGGCGGGGTATAAAAATCTCTGGACTGGGTGTTAAATATGCTGCATTAGGGGCCTTCTCTAACCCTTACCATTTCTAGCTAAGAAGTCTTAGGCAGCCAATGCTCTTACCTCACTAGGCATCAAGCTCCTTTCCAGAATAAGAATGAGGATATTTGCCTTACAGGGTTACTGTAAAATAACAACAATGTGGAAGAAAAATTAATATGAAAGCATTTTACAAAGTGAAAATTTCAATAAAAATGCATGGGTTCATTAGTATTCAATTACATTTTCTTGTGGTGAGTTAGTTTCCTTGGGGTGATTGCCCATAAACTGTAGATTACAAATATTTGACCCATGAAAAATATGTCTGGAATTAATGGTGTAAGAGAACTTCTGTCTGCTCTCCTTCCTTAAATCTCTCCATATAAATAAGTGACTAAAATCTATTTACAACTGAAACCAGTTTAACCCTCAGTTCTCTTTGGAATGGATCTATTTCTGTATACAAACTAGACTGCCTTGTTCTAGAAGATATAATACAGACTGTAACATGGAATTATAGAATCACAGAATGTTAAAGTAAAATAATCCTTAGATATATTTCCAAGGATGGCAAAATTGCAACTTAAATCACTATTCCCCTATCCTTTGACCATGGAAAACATTGCTTATCCCTTGGAGTACACTTCTCCACTAAACCTTTACATAGCTTCAAATCCTTTTCTTTGTAGCACTCATATAGCTGTTGCTGTTCAGTTTTAGTGGGCAAAATTCATTTCCCATCTGTGATTAGAGTTAAAGCCCCTCATTATTCAGATGGAAAAACTGAGACCCTGAAAGTTAGTCTAACAGTGCTTAATGTTTTCAGTGGGTGCTGAAATTATCCAAGCACATATTTGATTCCAGTACTATTCCTGTGTAAAATAAATGTGCTTGTTATGAATGTGAGTGCCATCTCCCCAATATCCCCCCACAACCATACAGATGATTGTTCATTTGAAGTATTCCTTTTGGATTGAAGATATCCCTAGAGAAGCTAGAGATGGCATTTGTTCAACAAATCTTTCTTGACCCACATTGGCAGTATTAAAGCACTGCTTTCTGAGAGATATGACTCTTGTCTTTTGCCTAATTATTAAGTGAGTAAAATAAAAGTAAAGGCAGGAATTATTAGATTCTTGTAATTTGTTGTTTATTTACTATATTATAACCAAGCTCTTCTATTCTTAAATCTCTTATAACTTCTGAAAAAAGCAGGCAGAGAAGTTTCTTCTCCTTTGATTTTCTTAAGGACAGTGATACATTAAGGGAGGCTATCTTTTCTCAGGCTGCCAAAATAAGACACTAATAACACTGTGATCTCTCTAAACATATCCTTCCTGTAATACCTTCCCGTGACAAGCATAATTACTTGAGTATCCACAGGGGCCTCTTAATGAAACTTTCCATGTTTGTGCTCACTTTTGTTTCATTTAATAGCTCTCTGCATGAGCAGCACATGAAAATAGTTGCCTCCTTCCACAAGGAAGGGAGAATGCCAGTTCATTTCTAAGAATGGATGAAATTGAAGGTACCTAAATTAGAAAAATTCACTTTCCTTTTGGGCTCAGCAAGCCCCAAATATACAAGCCCCCATGTTACAGTATATTTTGCTACTTACCCTTACCTATGAATTTGCAAACCTTTCATCAAGATGTCAAATGGGACTCTTCCTATCTCAATGTTAATTGATGCCAAAGACAGTAAGTGCTAGGTGCCTCCTTCAAACGTGAATTGTAAGTCAAACCACCATGGTTGAATTCACTCTTAAGCCACACTGAAGTTCTAAAACTTGTTCAGTTATTGAGCATAAAGAGAATTGGAGAGGATTTCTTTGGAGAAATTCACCCCATTGAGTCCGCCCTACCAAAAGAGAGAAGCATCTGTGCACAGGGAGCAGTGCTTCCTAATCCCAATCTAGTGAGAGGAACTCCAATGAGATCTTTGAGAGCTTGGTATGGAATCTCTGCAGGTGTAGGACACAGATACATGAGACTTGGTTCATGTTTGTGAAAGCTAACGTGGCTGGGGGTATGGAAGTGGTCTGTGTCTGGAAAAGCATTGCCTGCCTTCCAGCTGCAGATCAGAGTGCATGAATCCTACGGACCAAATGTGGGGCCCACACAGGTAATGTCAGCCTGAGGTAATTTTTAAAAAGGCTTTGAAAGGACTTCCAATTATGGTAGTATGAAAAAGCTGGTGAATCCTCTCATACAAGTTGGACAAAATTCTAAAAAAAAGAGAAAAAGTTCAGGGCTCTGGACCACAGAACCCAAATTGTGTAGACCAGAATTTGAGAAGCGTATATGCATGTATTCTTAAAAAAACTGGTGTGCTCTAGATAAGAATAACAGAAGTCTATGGCCTTTTTGCTTGGGTTACTTTCATTCTCTCTCACACCCTTGGACAGTTGACAAGAAATGTTATTTTACCAGCTAGGAGCTGGTCAAAAAACCTAGCAGTTTTATTGTCAGATGGGACATAATCAATTTGGGGAGGGTGGCAAAAATCAATAGCCATGTCAGGTAAAAGTGAAACATTTGGTAAAAAATAAATAGAGAAAAACTGTACATTTATTTGCCCAAGTTTGTGGTCCTGGTTAAAGTGAGCAGTGGACTAGCTGAGGAAGTCTTGGAAAAGAGAGATCAATTGAAGGATTGAAAAGCTCTCTACATGTCCTTCGTTTACTAGGAAACTATTTATCCCATCTTTATTGCAATAGAAAGTATAAATCAAGAGACCTGAGAACTTGCTGCAACTTGGAATGTACTTGCCAATCCGTATACAGATCAACAGGCAGAAGGTCTCAACCCAAATTACTGGGTGATCACCAAGCTATGCAGCCACAACGATGACCCATAAGAATCCAGGCTAAACTACAACAACAAGAATGAGAAAACGGAACCAAATCATCAGTAGGTGCACATTGTGGGTAGACAAGCATTGTAGTTTATATCCAGGCAAATGAAAGTAAATCTCAGAAAAATAAAACAGAATCTATGGTTGTATAATAGGTTATCTGAATTGTCCTGTTTTTTTTTTTTTTTAAAGATTTTTTAAATTTATTTATTTGACAGAGACAGAGATAGCAAGAGCAGGAACACAAGCAGGGGGAGTGGGAGAGGGAGAAGCAGGCTTCCCGCTGAGCAGGGAGCCCGATGCGGGGCTCGATCCCAGAATCCTGGGATCATGACCCGAGCTGAAGGCAGACGCTTAATGACTGAGCCACCCAGGCGCCCCTGAATTGTCCTGTTTTTAATAAAAAATTATGAGACATGCACAGAAATAGGAAAATGTGACATATACTCAAGGAAAACAAACAAACAAACAAACAAACAATAGAAACTGACCCTTAGGAGGCCCAGATGTGGGCTTTAGTAGACAAAGATTTCAAAACAACTATTATAAATATGCTCAGAGAACTAGAGAAAAATACTATGACAATGACTCAGCAAAAAACCTAGCAACTTGAAAAAGAACCAAATAAAATTCTAAAATTAAAAATTCCAAAAACTGAAATGAATTCACAAGGTGGGCTCAAGAGCAGATTCGAGATGGCAAAAGAAATAGTGAACTTGACATTGGATAAATCTGGAGAGCAGAGAGAAAAAAGATGGAAGAAAAATGAACAGAGTCTCAGAGTCTGATGGGATAATGTCAATGTACCAATATACTTGTGATGGGCCTCCCAGAAGAAAAGGAAAGAGAAAACAGTATTTGAAGAAATAATGCCTGAAAATGTTCCCAATTTGATGAAAACATTAATTTACAAATCCAAAGAGCTCAACAGACGTCAAGTAAGATAATCACAAAAAACCCACTTCTAGACCATCATGGTGCAACTGATGGATGACAAAAACAAAGAGAAAATACTGAAAGCAGCAAGAAAAAAGTGACTCATTACATATAGGGAAATATCAATACAATGAATGGTTGACTTCTCATCCAAAACAATGGAGTCCAGAAGGCAGGAGAATGATATACTCAAAATGTTGAAAGAGAAAAATAATTGTCCATTAAGAATTTTTTATCTAATGAAACTCTCTTTCAAAAGTGAAAGAAAGCTATTCCCAGATAAAACCTCAGGGAATTTGTTGTTGACAGACATGTCATACTAGAAATACTAAAGAAACTCCTTCAGGCTGAAAGGAAATGACGTCAGACAGTGACTTGAATTCATAGGAAGAAATGAAATAAATATGTGAGCATATATAAGACTGTGTGTGTATTTATATATATATGTATATATATGTATGTATGTGTATATATATGTGTGTATGTGTATATATATTCATGAGAATATATATATAAAATATATATGAATATATATTGTATATTCATGAGAATATATATACACCTATATATGAAAAAAATATATATTCTCCTGTCTTTTACAAAGATGTTGGCCCGCCAGTCAGGGGCTGAGCAGTGAAAAGGCAGGACAGAAACTCAGGGGGAATCA
Organism: Halichoerus grypus; assembly: GCF_964656455.1. NCBI lineage: Eukaryota > Metazoa > Chordata > Mammalia > Carnivora > Phocidae > Halichoerus > Halichoerus grypus. The sequence goes on along the minus strand of NC_135720.1, from coordinate 20,738,831 downwards.
GAAGTAGCTAGTTGGAGGACATGACTCTGTGCATGATGATAATTGCAGTCAGAGGGGCCCAGAAGGGGGATCTGTGAGGAAGGCACAAAAGTGCCCTTGAGAAAAGAATAAGCTTTAAATACTTGCCAGATTTAGAGAGCAGGAAGGCAACTTTAAACAGGAATAGTCAAATTAGAAATTTCCAATCCCCCTTACTCCTTCTTCCACCTGGCTCTGCTTTCAGTCTGGCAAGGGTTGAAAAAGCAGTCAGTGGGGAGAAAGAGAGAAGCAGCCAACCACACCCCTTCCCAAGGGGTAGGCAGCCCACCTATAACTAGCTCTCACTCAAGATGAGGAGGGAGACAAACCTCGTCTTTAACGGGGATTGATCTAGAATTGGACAGTTTTGATTACTGGCTTGTCTGTGAATGAAAGGATCTGTAGAACTGTTCACTACCTGAGGGAGGCCAGAAGAGTTGCGAGCCTGCTCATCTTGCACTTACCTCACAGGTTGAAAGAGTAAGTGGTTTGGATTTCCCTGATGCCAAGTGATGTTGAACACTTTTTCATGTGTCTGTTGGCCATTTGGATGTCTTCTTTGGAAAAATGTCTGTTCATGTCTTCTGCCCATTTCTTGATTGGATTATTTGTTCTTTGGGTGTTGAGTTTGATAAGTTCTTTATAGATTTTGGATACTAGCCCTTTATCTGATATGTCATTTGCAAATATGTTCTCCCATTCTGTTGGTTGTCTTTTGGTTTTGTTGACTGTTTCCTTTGCTGTGCAAAAGCTTTTTATCTTGATGAGGTCCCAATAGTTCATTTTGCCCTTGCTTCCCTTGCCTTTGGCGATGTTTCTAGGAAGAAGTTGCTGGGGCTGAGGTCGAAGAGGTTGCTGACTGTGTTCTCCTTTAGGATTTTGATGGACTCCTGTCTCACATTGAGGTCTTTCAACCATTTGTAGTCTATTTTTGTGTGTGGTGTAGGGAAATGGTCCAGTTTCATTCTTTTGCATGTGGCTGTCCAATTTTCCCAACACCATTTGTTGAAGAGACTGTCTTTTTTCCATTGGACATTCTCTCCTGCTTTGTCGAAGATTAGTTGACCATAGAGTTGAGGGTCCATTTCTGGGCTCTCTGTTCTGTTCCATTGATCTATGTGTCTGTTTTTGTGCCAGTACCATACTGTCTTGATGATGACAGCTTTGTAATAGAGCTTGAAGTCCGGAATTGTGATGCTGTCAGCTTTGCTTTTCTTTTTCAACATTCCTCTGGCTATTCAGGGTCTTTTCTGGTTCCATACAAATTTTAGGATTATTTGTTCCATTTCTTTGAAAAAAGTGGATGGTATTTTGATAGGGATTGCATAAAATGTGTAGATTGCTCTAGGTAGCATTGACATCTTCACCATATTTGTTCTTCCAGCCCATGAGCATGGAACGTTTTTCCATCTCTTTGTGTCTTCCTCAATTTCTTTCATGAGTATTTTATAGTTTTCTGAGTACAGATTCTTTGCCTCTTTGGTTAGATTTATTCCTAGGTATCTTATGGTTTTGGGTGCAACTGTAAATGGGATCGACTCCTTAATTTCTCTTTCTTCTGTCTTGTTGTTGGTGTATAAGAATGCCACCGATTTCTGTGCATTGATTTCATATCCTGCCACTTTACTGAATTCCTGTATGAGTTCTAGCAGTTTTGGGGTGGAGTCTCTTGGGTTTTCCACATAAAGCATCATATCATCTGCAAAGAGTGAGAGTTTGACTTCTCCTTTGCCGATTCGGATGTCTTTTATTTCTTTTTGTTGTCTGAGTGCTGAGGCTAGGACTTCTAATACTATGTTGAATAGCAGTGGTGATAATGGACATCCCTGCCGTGTTCCTGACCTTAGGGGAAAAGCTCTCTGTTTTTTCCCATTGAGAATGATATTCGCTGTGGGTTTTTCATAGATGGCTTTTATGATATTGAGGTATGTACCCTCTATCCCTATACTCTGAAGAGTTTTGATCAAGAAAGGATGCTGTACTTTGTCAAATGCTTTTTCTGCATCTATTGAGAGGATCATATGGTTCTTGTTCTTTCTTTTATTAATGTATTGTATCACACTGATTGATTTGTGGATTTGAACCAAACTTTCAGCCCAGGAATAAATCCCACTTGGTCATGGTGAATAATCTTTTTAATGTACTGTTGGATCCTATTGGCTAGTATTTTGGTGAGAATTTTTACATCCATGTTCATCAAGGATATTGGTCTGTAATTCTCCTTTTTGATGGGGTCTTTGTCTGGTTTTGGGATCAAGGTAATGGTGGCCTCATAAAATGAGTTTGGAAATCCAAATCAAAACCTCAATGAGATACCACCTCACACCAGTCAGAATGGCTAAAATTAACAAGTCAGGAAATGACAGATGTTGGTGGGGATGCGGAGAAAGGGGAACCCTCCTACACTGTTGGTGGGAATGCAAGCTGGTGCAGCCACTCTGGAAACCAGTATGGAGGTTCCTCAAAAAGTTGAAAATAGAGCTACCCTATGACCTAGCAATTGCACTGCTGGATATTTACCCCAAAGATACAAATGTAGTGATCCAAAGGGGTACATGCACCCTGATGTTTATAGCAGCAATGTCCACAATAGCCAAACTGTGGAAAGACCCAAGATGTCCATCGACAGATGAATGGATAAAGATGTGGTATATATATATATATATATATATATATATATATATATATATATACAATGGAATATTATGCAGCCATCAAAAGGAATGAAATCTTGCCATTTGCAATGATGTGGATGGAACTGGAGGGTATTATGCTGAGCGAAATAAGTCAATCAGAGAAAGACATGTATCATATGATCTCACTGTTATGAGGAATTCTTAATCTCAGGAAACAAACTGAGGGTTGCTGGAGTGGTGGGGAGTGGGAGGCATGGGGTGGCTGGGTGATAGACATTGGGGAGGGTATGTGCTATGGTGAGTGCTGTGAATTGTGTAAGACTGTTGAATCACAGACTTGTACCTCTGAAACAAATAATACATTATATGTTAAAAAAAAAAGAAGATAGTAGGAAGGGAAAAATGAAGGGGGGGAAATCAGAGGGGGAGATGAACCATGAGAGACTATGGACTCAGAAACCTACTGAGGGTTCTAGAGGGGACGGGGGTGGGGGGATGGGTTAGCCTCATGATGAGTATTAAAGAGGGCATGTATTGAGTGGAGCACTGGGTGTTATACGCAAACAATGAATCATGGAACACTACATCAAAAACTAATGATGTAATGTATGGTGATTAACATAACATAATAAAAAAATGCAAAAAAAAAAAAAACCCACACTAAACTGAGCATAATCAGGTAATGAAAATGAACAATGAAAAAAAAAAAGAAAGAGCAAGTGGAAGCCAAAGGTAATACTCGTTTTATAAATTCATCCCATCCTTCCTTTGTATTACATATTTATGGTATCTTTGCTTGTTCTTTGCCATCATTGAGATTTCTAGTCCCTCAATTCATTTTTTTACTCCCTGTTCATTCTTTTTGTGATTTAACATTCTCATCTATTCAAAGCAGTTCTCAGAATTGGTTACTTCAACCAAACTCTTCCCTACGTGTTTAATGATTACATCTGTTTTTCCAGCACACAAATCTTGAATCAATCTAATCTTTAGAGAAAATCCCACACCTGAGTTCTTGGCATCAGGATTACTTAGTGGTCTCCAGTCTCAGATGGGTCATTTACACAACTCATCAAGACTTTTGTCTGCCTCTGGTCAGTTTCCTTTCCCATTCACCCCACGGTTATCACAGCTTTTAACCACACTGTTCAAGCTCCTTATTCTACACTGGCCCTTTCTTCTTCTAGCTAGTGAAGCTGCTATCTACCTTCCAAAGATAATTGAAGTTGAAGTGGGATAAAAAGAGGAAAAACTTTATGCTCACTCACATCTTCACTTCTTGCTCACTAGCCTTAGGGAGAGAAGCTTCTATTTACAGCTGATCTTGAGCTCATTCATCCTCTCTCATCTCTTCTATATTTACCCCTCTTCTGTATTTTTAAACTTATCCTCTTCACTGGATTCTCAGCATCTTATGAACATGCTAAAGGTGTTCTCACTTTAAAATTAACCTCTCTGTCAGACCTTTGTATTCCATCACATAAAGCCCTATATCAGGGCACCCTTTTACCACCAAGCATATTGAAAAGGGGTCTCTATTTTCTGTCTACACTTTTTTAGAACCCTTAACTCTGCTCCTAGAAATAGATATGTACACCTTGTATTTGACAAATAAAATACGATTTTCTCATTAGCTCTGTGAGATTTGATACTGTTGATGGTCTCTCCTCCTGTAGACCCTCTCCGTCCTTGAGGACCTTTTGGGACCCCACTGTCCCCTGCTTATCTTTCTTTCTCCCTGATGTTTCATTCCCTTAGCCCATCCCTTTATTTCTGAGAGTTCTGTTCTCAGAGTTTTATTCTTTTACTCTATATTTTCTCCCTAAATGATGGCATCTGATCTCAAAGGTTTAACTGTGGACTTACCTAACCTGGGTCCCTGGACCAGAGCACTGTGTATTCAAGAGCTTGGACTTCTTTGTTTAGATCTCCATCCCCCAAGCACTAGGATGTGTCTAACAGTCATCTTATCTCATCCCAGCACATGCACCTTGCCTGTCTTGGTGAATGGCACCACCTATCGTTTTACTATCCAAACCATTCACGCAAGATGAATTCTCACCTATGTCATTTACTTCTTTTCTGTCTACTCATATCCAATTGATTTTCAGATCATGGAGATTTTACCATCTTGGCATTTAGCCTATAGTTCTTAACCTCTTCTGTAAAAGTCTCAGTCTAGATCCTCAAAAGCTCTAATGGGCAATTACTACACTCCATTTCTACAACTCTGCCAGGCTAAATGTTTTAAAATGCACTGTCTTTAATCTTCATGGCTTTCAAGTTAAAGCCTAAATTTCTTAACGGGTTTATAAGGTCTTTCATGATCTAGTCTCTGCCTCTCTCTCACACATTGTTCCCTACCTCCCTGGACACAATCCTTGCTCCTTACCTTCCCAACACAGCTGAGCTCTTTTTATCTTCACTCAACTATCTGTTCTTATTCAAATCTACTATGTATTTCATGCTTCTATCCTTTTGTGCACACTATCCCCTTTGTGTTCCTATGCCTTTCCCTACTTGCCCCTTACCCTTCAAGTCTTTGAACTTTCTCTTCTTTAGTACAACAGTTTCCTTCCTTATTTCTGTTTTCACTCTCTTCTATAAAGATACTATTGTGTCACTTGGGATTAAGTTGGGTTTTCTGTAAGCTTCTTGGGGGCAGAGCCTCATTTTGTACATTAGTGTATACACAACACAGAGCATAGTGCCTGGTACACGGTAGGCACTTATCAATATTTCTTCAATATAATTGAATAATAGCAATAAGTTGCTCTGTGTCTAGATAGCACACTTCTTCATTTTACCAGTAATATTCTTTCAGGCTCTGTGTGGGGGCAGGACTGACAGCCCATACTTAACTAGGTCCAATTTCATCACTTTTAGCCAAGTGGCAGGTGGACTTCTACATCTTTCTTTGGATCACTGTACTGAGACACTTCAGTGAGCACTCGGGCAGTCAGTTCAAGTGGAAATGGTCACACCCCATTATTGTTTCTCCTATTTATTTATCTGTTTTAAAAATAAATAATCAAGAATTTTGGAATACACACTCTACAATCCCAGTCAATATTTTAATGTTTGGCACAGTGAAGGTCAGCTAAGCTTCTTCAACTAACTGGAAAACATAACCTAGTGTTGTGTCTTCTTTTTTTTTTTTTTTCCAGAAAAACAGAGGCATGTGAGGTTCAATGACTTGCCAAAGGAGGTTTCTAAGTTTTTGATGAATTAGAAAGAAATACCTGCTTCTCTTATATATAGGCCTGGACCCCTTCCCATGTCCTTTTTAAGTAAACCAGAATATGAAATTGAGGTGTTATAGAAATATTCTTCTCAAATTGCTAGTTTTTTAGACTTAATTTTTTTTTTAATTCATTCACTCTCTTTTCACCCAGTCCATCAAACGATATTGGCTGACCACCCTTTGCATTAAACATGGTGCTACAGTTGACTTACAAGTGCCTAGAGCTGATCTTAAATCTCACCCTGCCACCTAGAAGCTGTGGGATCTTGGACCAATTGGTAAACCCCCTTAAGTCCCATTTTCTCAACAAGTAGAATGGGTTTGGAGGAATTATAAAAAGCACAATTGACTCTGACCCTAAAGATTTGTTCATTAACTGGATGAATGTGCATAGTAATCCCGAGAATAACAATGCCACATAATAAAGAAATCGTTACAGTTCCATGTGAGGTAGTTAGGGTATAGAGAAGGAAACTGGTCATAGTGGTGGGCAAGGCCTCATGGCAGGGTCAGCTGGAACCCAGAAGATGTGAAGTTGTGGGTAGAAGCCATTAATTTCATTTTGTAAACTTGAAGTGTCTTCTTGGCTCAGTGATGGTAGAAGAAATTGCCCTCTTTGAATCTCTTCCCATCCTCACTTGTTTTCCTCTATTGCCTTTCTCTGTGGTGGCTGTCCTCCTTTAGCCCAGGTCTTTTATATGGTGTTCGTTTTTTACAGACTATTAGCCTGTCATGCAGGCTTATTTTCTACCTGGTCCTTCTTTAGACCTTGGAAAGCTCCTTGGTCTTGTTGATAAAGCCATGGCTCAAAGCTCCAGAATTCTAGAGATCTAATTCTGGGACAGAATATCCATGGTAAACTCAGAGAAAGAAGCCATTTGTTATCACTGTATTTTGTTTTACTGACTTTGTAGATTTGACATAAGTATAACCTAAAGAATGGATGCCAGATACTCTGCATTGATAATTCAAGACAGTTTATGTATCCAATACATATTAATAAAACAATCATTTGAAGGTAAAGTCCCTTCCTTGATTTCTTTCTTTTTTTTGTTTATCCCACCATACCTTTGAAAACTGTCAAGAGACACACATCTATAGCTACAACATAAATAATGATGAAGGAAGGCTGCTTAGCCAAACATCTGAGCTCCCCTGGCATGCTCTCTTCTGTGCCTGACCCTGACATCTATCCCAAACATCAAGGGGCAAGTCATACTCCATTTGTGAAGCAAATGTTTCCCTTTGTTTGAGGTACAGTCAGGATATACCAAAGCCCTGGGCTATTTCTTCTTAGTAGCAGGGAAAACCAGGCAAGTGGAAGGGGTGGCCCAAGCACTAATCTGTCAGTCCAGGCAGAAGTGAGTTAAGAAAAAATATCACAAAAGGAGTTGATGACACTCTTCCTTACACTGTAGAGCTGCCTGTTGGGAGGTGTGGATTTCTGAGCAAGCAAAGAAAGGTTTTTTTTTTTTTTAACTGCTACTGTCTTCTAGCATTAGAAATAAACAGACTAGAATCTTGAGATAATCCTTGGGAGAAAGTAGAGTAATAAAACTGTCAATCCTGATGCCAAGTAATTGTTTTGCCTTCTGGATTATGGCCATGAAAAATTTGTGAGACCCTAGTTGGTGATGATTTTCGGGAGTGTCTCTTCAGCTGCCTAAAAACTCCTCATGGGCTTGATTCATTGACCTTAGAGTTGGACATGGGGGTTTAAAAATATTTTTGGAGATTATTTTGTGAAAATCTTTAATGATGGCCAATTATAACATGATAATTTTAGGAAAATGGTTTGGAATAATGTATCATAGGATTCAGGAATATAGAAATAAGCAGAAATCATGAACTTTAGGGAAAGAATGGTTAAGGGATGATTTTCTTAGAAGTAAATAGTGCAGAATGGAACAAAAATCTTCCATAACTCAAGGATAAGGTGATCTGATAGGGCCAAGGACAAGCAAAAAAAGGAAATAATTGATTAACATAGTTACTGCTGAGCTTTGGGACATTCTTCAAGTACATTCACTTCTGTGATCCAATGCCATTGCAGATACAAAGGACACTGTGATATGTCTGTGAATCATTCATGAAGTGACGTTAAAATGTTCTCTTTAATTAGTGATGACAACCAGCTGGACAGTTTAAGGGCCTCGGTGGACTGGAGAGTGTTCCGTGACCTAGCACATGGGAGTAATCCTCCCACCTCATCAGAGCTTCAGTGAGTGTAAACTCTATGTCTGAGCTGGCTGGAAAAAACAAAAACAAAAACAAAAAACAACCAAAAAACAAAAAATGGCCTTCTGACTTTAAGAAGAGACTTTTTCAAAGTGGGCATAATTGGAGCAATGCATTTTCTGGGAGAATGAGACAGAAAGGAAATTGACTCCATGGAAAGCAAAGGCCTTTTTATATTAAAAAGAAAGAAAAGAGAAACAGTGTGCCTGACTCTCCCAAGGAGCCAGAGAATGCACTTTTCTAGGGAGTAGAGTAGGTACTATGTTTTGCAAATCCTGTATTTTTTCCCATGATGCCAGCCCCCACACGGAGGATCTCTAGGCCCAAATTGATGGTCCCTGCATTGTGCCAGTTAGAAATGGCATGGCCTCTTGGGAAGACAATTTAGCAGTCTCTTACAAAGCTAAATGTAGTCTTACCATAGGATCCAGTGTTTATGATCCTAAGTATCTACCCAAATGGGCTGAAAATTCACATCCACACAAACCCGAGCATGAATATTTATAATAGCTTTATTCATAATGGCCAAACTTAGAGGCAACCAAGATGTTCTTCAGTAGGTGAATGGATAAACAAATTTTGATACATCCACACAATGGGATATTATGCAGCAATAAAAATAGAGCTATCAAGCCATGAAAAGACATGGAGGACACTTAGGTGCATATTGCTAAGCGAAAGAAACCTGTCTGTAAATGCTACATACTGTAAGATTCCATCTATATGACATTCTGGAAAAAGACAAAACTATAGAGACAGTAAAAAGATCAGTGGCTGCCAGAATTCAAGGAGGGGGGTGCTGTGAATAAGTGGAGAACAAGGGATTTTTATAGCAGTAAATCTATTCTGCATTTTACTGTAAGGCATTTGCCAAAACCCATAGAACTGCACAACACAGTGGATCTTAATGTAATTGATGGGCTTTACTTAATAGTAATATAAGAATATTGGTTCATCCATAGTAACTAATGCAAGATGTTAATAATAGAGAAAACGTGGTTGGGGGACAGGGGACCTAAGGGCACTCTCTGTATATTTTGCTCAATTTTTCTATAAACCTTTAATTACTCTAAAAAAATAAAGTCTATTAAGAAAAAAAAAACTTTGGTAACCTACTGGATTCAGGAGTAGAGATGAGAGAGGGCACTGGGGGTCAATGGAAGGAAGAGAATATCACCTCCTTCCTCAAACAGTATATTAGAGTCCAGCATGATCCAGAGCACACTTTCTAGTTAATGTTAGAACAAACACCAGCCTCTGAGGCTGGAAGAAATCACCACTCCCAGATTGGGATATGAACCAAAGATCAGTTGCATTTCTTGGCCCAAATATTGAAGCAGAGGAATACAGTCTCTTTGATGATGTATTAGTGCCTGATTTTGACAGAAAGTTATTTGCAAGATGGGCTATGACCTGAGTTATAGAACAGATCATTAAAACTTCCAAAGAGGATTGTTATTCTATCCACAGTGCTGGTCAATGTCAGTGAAGGGCAAGTAAGATTTCTGTTCTAGTGAGAAACAGCTGTGCCAGCCTATGGCTCTGTGTGCTGTCAGAGCTTCATGCGTTTAGAAGTGGTTTTCCTAAGAGTGAGGATGAGTTGCCCTGTGACAAGCACCCATGTTTGCCCAATCTATCCTTGCAGGCTGGCGCTGAGCCTGCGTTTTATGCCCAGAGAGGAGACTTGTTTGTTCTTTCTAAGCATTGAGGACAAACCTCAGAGCACAGAACAATCTTTTCAAATATTAAAATCTGGTCATTTAATTCTCCTGCTTAAAACCTTCAAAGCTTTCCAGTGCTCTTAAAGTAATGTTCAACATTTTAAAAGAGCCTCTAAGGTCATACAGCGTCTGGCTTGTATCTACCAGCTTTGTTTTCTGCCTCCACACTTTGCTCACAGTGCGCCAGGCACAGTGACCTTCTCAATGTTCCTTGACTTGTACAAGGTGCTCATCCTTTCTGGAGATTCTTTCCCTGGCACACCTCTCCCTCTATACTTCTGTGACCAATTTCCTCTCTTTTTTCAGGTCTTAGATTAAATGTTACTTTAAGAGGAAATTCCTTGCCTGATGTCTCCAAAGGTAGGGGGCCTGGGATTTTATTATTGTACCTTGTACAGTTTTATAACCATCATCATGGTTGTAATTATTCAGCTATTTTCTTCTTTATTGGACTGTGGACTCTATGAGGTTACGAGTTGTCTCTGTCCCAGACACTGCTCTAACTTCTGTTGCTTGCTTAGCGTCTGGCAAAATTAGGTGGCTAAGAAATACTTTCTGATGACTGAATGATGTAACCATGAGTTTAGTCATTTTAGTCTCATGCTGACATTGTTGTATAATGAAACTGCATTGCTGGAAGATTCTTTAAGGCAAAATATTTTAAGCTTAACAAAGGGGATTTTTTTAATGTAAAAAGGCAACAGCAGAACTCTAGCAGAAATAAAATTGCAAGGAAAATTCGGTCCTCATGCTTCAGAGAGTAAACCAATCACCATTTCAGGGTAAGTTGAAAGATGTTTTCCTCTTGCCTTATCCATCAAAGCATTATAGTTGGCAGACTTCTTTGTGAATTCACTTTTCTTCCTCTGAATGATCTTGGATGTGGCCTGGTACATTTCTCCGCGACACTACAAAGGCAGAGGATCAGAATATTCCAAAAACAGAGCTGGGTCCACAACTTAGTGCAAAAGGTGAATATCCAAAGGGTACCACTTTCTCAAAGTAGGTTTGGCCTACTACTCCTGAAAGCTGAAGGATGCTTGTAGCAAGGTTAATTCATTTAGGTTCATTTCTAGTGCAATGGTGACTAATCCCTTTAGAGTTCTGAGAAGGAGAGCTTCTATTCTTAAATTCAATAAAGGCAGTACTATTCTAATTCCTGGAAGATCTCAGAGATGTTCTATCATCTCACTGCTCAGAGATTCAAGGTTCCTCTTCATGAAGGAGAGAATTTTCTTACTATTGTAGAATTCAGGATCTTTTTTTTTTAAAAAGATTTTATTTATTCATTTGAGAGAGAGAGAGGGACAGCATGATCAGGGGGAGGGGGCAGAGGGAGAAGGAGAAGCAGACTCCCTGCTGAGCAGGGAGCCAGACAGGGGCTCAATCCCAGGACCCAGGAATCATGTCCTGAGCCAAAGGCAGACCCTTAGCCATCTGAGCCACCCAGGTGCCCCAAATTCAGGATCTTGACAATTTGTGATTAGCTCTTCTGAGACTTAAGTGTGAATGAAGAGACATCATGTAGATTATGGAATTTGATGTGCTTAAATATACAATATATTAGTGTTTATTAATATATTAACATTAGGTAGAGATCTTTCTAATATGAACCTGTATGTTCTCCTTATTTTGTAAATTCAGTGCCAGGAAAATAATCCATTTTTCCTTGAGCATTGGGGAATTTCCCAAAGTTTCCATGCTATGAATATTAGTTTTTATTTTCTAGAATTATGATTGCAAATACAGAAACTGTGAAAGATTGGAATAAATGTTTACAGACCCAAAGACATAATCTGAGAATTTTATTTCTTGGAATTTTAATTACTAATATGACTTTATTTTCTCTTAACTTATTCCTTCCCACTAAAATTAAATTCCAAGAAAATTCTGAGTAAGTTGTCTAATTTGAAGACTTCCATTTTTGGAAATACTTGTCCTAAATTTAAGAGAATTTAATAAATCTTTAACTATGTCTCCTACAGTATTCTGCAGAGATGACATTTATTTGGTCTAAACTTAGATAGGGGAGAAAAACCCTCAAATCCTTGATGTCCAGGAATCAAACGTTTTTACAGAGTTTGAGAGGCAAGTTGTAAATAGATTTGTGTGTGTCTGTGTGTGTGATTCTTTCATCCAAACAACTCCTATGGAGGAATAACTTTTATTAATGCTTTACTTTGATTGACGCCTACACCAATGTAGGAATTGTACTTCTAGAAGATAAAACTGTCCTATTGTAACCAATAACTAGAGCATTGCAAGTAGAAGGCAAGTTGCACGAATAAAGGTGGAAAAAGAGAAGGGAGACTAAGAAAAAGAGAAGGGAGACTAAGAAGGGAGACTAAATAGGGTTTTCCCTATTTCCTAACTAGGAAAGAAAGTTTTGCTTGTAGGTGACATGTGCAAAAATGATGACCTATGCAAAACACTAGCATTCCATAAATAAGGAAGCTAACAATGTGGGCCTACTATGTGCCTGATATTACATACACCTGTATTTCATTCAGTCTTTATGTAGACTCGTGAAGTAAATGCTATTATCTACATTTTATAGAAGTTAAAGTTATTGCCATAGTATATGTGGTCAGTAGTGAACACGTTTGATGATCTTCTTATTTTACTAATCATATATCACATAAAAATAATGAGATTTTTGAGCATCTTCAAGAATGAAACAGCTAAGGAAAATGCCTGACTAGATCTTGGTTTCCAGTGAAGGAAAAATATAATCCCTTCCTGAGAATTGATAATCACTAGCCTGCCCACAGGTGGGTTTAAAAACCAAGTTTTATTTAAAGTAGTCTCAGATTTGACCCCCAGGCTAAATAAATAAGTAAATAAATAAAAGTAAAAATAAAAATCACAAAATATACAAGGAAGCAAGGCACCATGAGCAAGAATAAGAACAACCAGAATTAGAACTGCAAAACTTCAGGTATTGAAATTATCAGACTGAGAATATAAAATAAGTATACTTAGTATGATTTGAGATTCAAAAGATACTTATCAAAATCTGTGCAAAGATCAAGACACTATAAAAATGGCAAAAAATTCTGTCAAAGATACAATGGGAATTTCTAGGAACAAAAACATTATAATTAAAATTAAAGAACCGCTAGATCTAAACAGAGGTTTAGAAACAGCTAGAGAAAGAATCAAGAAAATTAAAAATGGTTCTGAAGAAGTTTTCTGTAATTCAACCCGGAAAGAAAAAAAATGTAGTTAATCAATTTGGAACATAGAGTGATAACTTCTAATATATATCTAATACCAGAGGAGATAGTATAGAAAAATGGGGGGAAAAAGAAATATTTGAAGAGATGATAGCTGAGAATTAAAAAAATTGTTAAGACATTAAGCTTCAAATCCATAATTACCAGCCAGGCACGTAAAAAACCACATCATAGTGGAGAGTGAGATGACAAAGAATAGATCTGAAATGTGTGGAGAGAAAAGATTGGTCACCTCAACAGAAAAGCAGTTGGACAGAGGGTTAGGGCTCAATGACAATAAAAAAAATGAAAAATGACTGTCATATTATCTTCAATATGCTGAGAAAAAAAAAACACCCTGAATTTAGAATTCCAAGAATTGGAACTCTGAACTGAAAGAAACTACTTTTCAATAACAGGAGCACAATACATTTTCAATCAAATTAAAAATTGAGTTTATCACACTCAACACTTGTGAAGGGAAATTTTAAAGAATGTGCTTTAGGTAGAAAGAAAATAAACCCAGATGGAAGGTCTGAAATCTCAACATGAATGGCAAGGGAAAAAATTGGTAAATATGGGGTGAATCTAACAAACTCTAACTTCATAAAATAACCTCCAATTTGTGGTGTTATAAAACAAGATGAAACCAAAATATTGGACAAAACTAAGATATAAATCAGGAGGGGATGACTAGAGTTACAGCATTCAAAGAGCCATGTATTTTTTAGGAAATGGGAAAAGCTTGACCTTAAATGTAGTAAGAATGCGTGTTACAATACGTAGCATAGAGAGTATATAATTTGCAAATTAATAGAGAACACAAAGAAGAGTGAGAAAATGAAAACAGCAATTACTTTAAAAGTAATTTATAATTTATATACATTTATAAAGTAACTTATAGAGTAAATTTATAAAATAATTTATAATTAATCCCTCAATTATAAGGCTAGAGCGATGGTTTTCAACCAGGGGTGATTTGGGCAATATCTGGAGACATTTTTGATTGTCACATGGGGGGGATGGGGACACGACTGGTATCTAGTGAGCAGAGGCCAGGGTTGCCATAGGACAGGCCCGTATAACAAAGAATTATCCAGCCCAAAATATCAATAGCGCTGAGGTTCAGAAATTCTGGAATAGAGAACGATTAGAAGTAAAAGAATTAAAGAAGATGTCCAAATATATTAGTCATGATTGGTCTGTTATGGTCTCAAATAACTCCAGAATCTCAGTGGCTTAAAAGAAAAACATGTTATTTGTCACTCGTGCCTATTGCCAGTCACTTGGGGTTCTGCTCCATGTCTCCTGCCTTCAAAGCCTGGGATGACCAACAGCCATTCCCTTGAACTGGGTTAATCATAATAAGAGCAGGATGGTTGAACACCAGCAATTTTATACTCCTGCTTGAAAGTGAGGTACTTTGTTTCCATCTACAGATCACTTGTTGGAACTTTTCCCATAACTCAACAAACCACAAAGTGTCCAGAAAGTGCAGTCCTAATCTGTGCCCCAAAGGAAGGAGAATGGAAGCATTTGGCAAACCAGAGGAATGACTACCAGGCAAATATGACCCAAAGAAGGCTACCATAGCCAGATTAGCACCAAATAAAACAACTTTAAGACAAAAGCATTCCTAGAGATAGAGTCCCTTCACAATGATAAAATAATTCAACTCACTCAAAGCCATAACAATTCTAAATTTGCATTCACCCAACAACACAGCCTCAAGAGAAACAGCAAAATTTGGCAGTCTACAAGAAGAAGGAGAAGAAGAATCCGTGAATCGTGAAAACGACATTTTCAGGCTCTGCTGCAAAAATAGATCAGGTACAAATCTACACAGGTTTTGCCCCAGACCTCTTTAGGGACCACTGGTCATTCTAATTTAAATGAGCTTTCTCCTTCTCTCAGGAGACATGCCCATCTCCTATAATTGAAAGTTAAAATGTAAGATCATTTTACTCCTCTGCTCAAAACCCTCCAGTGACTTCCTATATCACTCAAGTAAAAGGAAATGTCTTTACAATGACCTTTAGGCCCCTTCACAATCTGACTTTCCTCCCCTTTACCTTTCTGAGCTAATCTAATACTCTGCTCCTAGCTCACAACGCTCTAATCATACTGACCCATACTGTTCCTTAAAAACACTGGTTACACAGTATTATGGACTGAATTATGGCCCCCCCCTTTTCCTAAATTATTATGTTGAAATCCTAACCCCCAGTACCTCAGAATGTGACTGTATATGGAGACACAACCTTTGAAAAGCTGATTGATTTAAACTGAGTCCATGAGAGTAGGCCCCGATCCAATTGGACTGGTGTCTTTGTAAGAAGAGAATATTAGGATACAGAGAGACACCAGAGGCAGGCATGCACAGAGGGACAGCCACAGGAAGGAGGAGTAGGAAGGTGGCAATATGCGTGCCAAGGAGAGAGACCTCAGAAGAAACCAACCATGCGGGTATCTTGATCTTGGCCATCTAAGCTCCAGAACTGTGAGAAAGAAAGTTTCTTCTGTTTAACCACCCAGCCTGTGGTATTTTTTTATGGCAGCCTTAGCAAGTAAATATACATAATCACCCCAGGGCCTTTGAACGTGTTCTCTCTGCCCAGAACACTCTTTCCACAAATAAACACAGTTCTCATTTTTTACTAACTTCAGGTATGCCTTTATACAAATATCTGCTCAGCAAGGCCTTCCCTGGTACCCTATATAGAAGTGAAACCTGCCCCTCCCAACACTTGCTATACCCCTTCCCTGCTTTATTCTCTGCACAGTACTTCTCATCACTTACCTCTAGTATATCTTCCCCTTTTTATTGTTCTCTGTGTCCTGTTACTAGAATGTGAGTTCCATGGGGTAAGATCTTTGTCTATTTCATTTCCTCCTTTATTCTCAGAGCCAGAAGAGTGTTTATCACAAGGTAGGCACGCAATGAACATTTATCAAATACATTTTAGTATATGTGCTGCTGAAGCGAGCACTATCAAATACATTTTAATCAATTATTCTCAGTAATCCAAATATTAAGGGTTTAAATGACTCATTTTTAAAGGAGAGGTCAGGCATCCCCTACAGAGAAAAGCAAGTTCACTGGCAAGGGGATCCAAGGCCTGCCTAGGCAGGTGGGCTCACGGCAGGGTGAGCACAGGGCTCATCGTAATTGTCACCCAGGAATTTCACCCAGAAAGCAAAGCAAACATGCCATTTGCAGAACTTCTCTGGGATTTCAACATTTAGTCAATAATTCTGAAAGTTAGGAGAAGAATGGTTTTCCTTTATCCAGGGTAGCATTAGCGGATATAAAATTTTCTCTTTTAATGAGCAGTTTCTTCTACTTCCATTTTTTTTTTTTTTTTAGAAAGTAGAACTTCAGAGAATAGATATTTAATAATAGTCTGCACCGTAAAGGAGAATAGTACTCCTGCTTGTGTGTGTACATGAATAGTTGGACTCACTTAAATTTTGAGGTACTGGAATGTTTTGGGGTACCTGACTGGCTCAGTCGGTGGAGCATGTGACTCTTGATCTCAAGGTTGTGAGTTTGAGCCCCACACTGGGTGTAGAAATTACTTAAAATCTTAAAAAAAAGTTTTACTGAAACATTTTAATGTGAATACAGCAGGCTTTCGGGCTTTTTTGCCCTCTTGGCTCTCCTAATTTTTTATTGCATGCTATAATAATAAACGGATTTGTCATCCTGGGAGAGTCTCCATTGATTTGAGTTTAAAGATATACTTCCTTTCATTCTGCACCCATGCATGACACAGGAACTCAGTTGTGCGTAAAACACGCTACTTTCAACAAATAAGCAAAATCAAAATATTTTCAGATGACTTGGCTTTTGCCAGTAAAGTGAAATGTGGCCAGGAGTGGTTTGAACATATTTCATCTCATGGGTATTGAGAGTAGTTACGGATCTTGACTTTGGAGTTGTTTAAAGTTGGTTTGAATCCCGCGTGACCACTTCCAAATTACTCTGGTTAAACCATGTAACCTCTTTTCTGTATTTGTGGAATTTGTAACTCAGAAATGTAGAAATGAGGGTCATAACACTTACCTCATCTAATTCACGTAAGGTTAGATGAGATAATGCATATAAAGTATTTAGACACCTAGTACGTGTGTAATAAATGTTAACTATCATTAATGTCATTATCTCATGCCTTGACTTTTATGCTTGTTTCCTCTGTGTTTCTCTAAGTTTTCACACTGGCAGGAAGGTTTCTTTAAAAATATAACAACACACAAACCATCCATTATCTTAAAATGCACCTCCCCTGTAGAAGGGTCTATATGAGGAAAAGTCATATCTCGTGAATCAGGCCACCTTTTCCCTTCCTCATGAGAACTCCACAGTCAGACTGTAGGGGAATTAAATTGGGAGCATGAAGAATCCTTATTACTACAGAGACAAAGCAAGTTTCTCTCCGGCAGCTTTGAATACAATAGAATGCAAACAAGGGATTACCAAATAAACCTGTTGTTTTCTAAAATGTGTCTATTTGTTCTTTTATTAGGTTAGGTGTGCAGAATTCCAAGGCCAGAAAAATAAATTAGGGACAAAACAGTTCTTTGGTAACTTACTTGCCTTAATTTGATAGTTGCAGGCTCAGGAGTCATGGGCAGGGCAGTACCTCTCTTCGATATAGAAAAGAGGGCCCCTGCTTGGGAAGTCATGCTGTAAAGGGTCCTGCTTTGGCCTTCCTTTGGCTAAGCCCCTCCCCATCAAATGAGATGTTCAGAGGACCAAGTGTCTGCCCCCTTTGTAGACTACACATGAAGTACTTAGGACCCCCAAATTCCCTGCTCCAACACCCCAGATCTGTCTTCCTTAAGCAGACCATTGACAATATGCACATGCCTGTGTCCCAGACATGGCCAAGGAGCAATGGTTTGGGGAGTGGGGGGGGTTGGGGTGGGAGATATAAATGCAGCTGCATGTGTGGATTGGGGTGCCTACATGTGTGTACACAAAGCTCCTCATCATGCAGGATAGAGTCTAGGGGGAGAAACAAAGAGGAAACTGTCTGTCTGTAGCTTAAGGGGCCCGGGGGCAGAGGGGCTGCCATATTCAGGAACTCTAAGGAACGCAAGAATTTTAATTTAAATCTAGCCTCCCACTTCTTTGAAAGGTAGGTTATCAAACATATTTCATTTAGCTCTTTACTTGATTTATATAAATTTTGTTCTATGATATTATGCTATATTATGTGACGTGGAACTCCATTTACACTCTTGCTCTGGATCCCGCGAATGTCAGATGTAGGCGGCAGCCAAGGACATATTACAGAGAGCCATAGATTATAGAATGTCAGACCTGGCAATTGTCAAGATCAATATAGTGCAATCATTTCATTTTACTAGAAGCAAAATTAGATTGTGTAGGGATTGACAAAAATTTATAGCTTTATCGATTCTTTGATGAAGGATGACACAGGTGCCATGATTCAGTAGATATGATGGTTAAAAATGGCTTCAACCATGTTAATTACTGTGTTTGAAATTTATCAGAAGATATTGGTATTTTATGGTATGTTTTGTGCACTAAAAAAAGTGTTTGGGGGCACCTGGGTGACTCAGTTGGCTAAGCAACAGACTCTTGAGGGCATGGAGCCTGCTTAAGATTCTCTCTCTCCCTCTTCCTCTGTCCCTGCCCTCCCCTCCCATGTTCTCTCTTTAAAAAAAAAAAAAAGTTTGGTTAACTTTTCCTGATGGATGGTGGTTGGAGGTATACTGGTGAATTAGAGTTCAAACCTCATGCCTCTTCAGGTAGCCCCTGCCCACCTCTGGAAAGTTATGGTCTAAGCCCTTAAATGAGAAGCAGACCCAGGTAGATCCTTAAATCTAGGTGACCATACTCTGTTCCACCTGATGCCCTCATCCTGGCCACTACTGAACATACTCAAGGAGCAGATGCCCAACTCAAGGGAGCTCACTTGACTTGCCAAACACCTAGTAAATGACTGATAGGACTATTTTACCTGACAAGGCAAAGTGACTAGTTATACTCTCTCTTGGGAAATTTGAATGTAAAATAGGAAACTGAGGGTAGGTATGGAAGCAGAATTTAAGTGTCACACAGAGAGAAAGCAGCATGGGGACATCATGAGTAAGCAGAAACTGAAAGGGTAAAAGCAATGAGGTCAAGGAAAGGGTCCACAGACATGGAATCAAGGAGAAAAGCTGAGTCATATTAGTGGTGAAGACTGGGTGAAAACAGATTTGTGGCTCAGGTGGCATTGGGTCGGGGGGGGCAGCAAAACAACATGGTCATTAGCACCACTCAAGTTTTCAATGACTTACCAGTTCAAGATATTCCAAACTTCCTGAGGCCTGCCTGACTGAAACAGACTTTTTTCTCCCAAGAATTCTTGCCACTTAGCTTCTCCTGGAGCCTAGAAACTTAACACTGTTCATGAATAACATTTATTGATCCCTCACTTTTCACCAGAACTGTTTTAAGAGTTTTTCAAGGATTTTCCCTTTAACCTCAGAACAATTATTTGAAGTACACACTTTCAATAACCCCATTTAAAAATAAGAAAACCAAGGCAAGAAAGGTTAAATCAGTTGCCCAAGGTCACATAGTGTTCATATAGGGAATAGAATTTGGAAGTCAAATGTAAGTAGTATGATTTAGAGCCCAGCTCAAATCAACCATACAATACCACCTCTGTACGTTTGAGATTTGTTTTCTGTCTTCCCTGTGTTTATTATTATTTTCTGCTCACCACCTGCATGCCATATTCTCGAGTAGGTTTATATTCCTTGCAACCCTGAGTTCCTAAGTAATCCAATTCTCGGCAACAAGAGACCTGCCGTTTCAATCACTAGGCAATTAATTTTAGCTTTCTTTTCATGAGCATATAGTCAGAGGTTTAGTGCTGATTCTGCTGTGCACACAGCAGGCCAGCTCCTTGGAATATAATGTTCTCTTTGACCTGCTCCTAGGAAGAGTGATCCTCTAAAACAGCACATCCTGTCCTAAACTCAGCTAAATTTTAGTGTGTCTCCTCCCCTAGACTGAGAAATCCCGAGAGCACTAATTGTTCTTTTCTTTTATTTTTTTGTCTCTGGTAGGTCTCACAATGTCTGGGACAACGATGCTCCAAAACAGGTCAGTAAATGAACATAGTGTCTTCTTACTTATACTCCGGACCTCAGATGTCCACTCACACTCTGTTCTAGCCTACTTTGGGAACAAGCCAATTTGGTCAATAGAGAATATATACCTAATCCAAGGTGGCTTTCAACTCAGAATGGTAGTATGTAGGCATTTAAGAAAATTACTTTGGTATTAGAGACAGAAGGCCAGACCAATAATTCTGTATTAGGATAGATGTAACTGAGTTAATAGTACATAATTAAAAAATAAGACCTTATTTTTATAGCACTTTATAGAGTGAAAAGCATTTACATTTAAATGGTTTCATTTCATGCTCACGGCATATCTTTGAAAATTTATTATCCTGGTCTTGAAGTCTGCGCCTGTGCTAAACCGTGTGGGCAGCCATGTGGGTCAGTGGGGTCTTTTCTGCTGCTGCAGTTCTGTGGGACTCTCCACTCTGGGCTCCTGGGTGGCACTGCCTAGGAAATCCCAGGATTGGAGTGGGATGGGGTAAGGATGGAGGAGTTCTTCCTCAGCTCCGTCTATGATCAAGCCTCTGAGAATGAGGGGGTAGGTAATGGTTTGTCCCCTGGGTGTCACCCTACTTCTTGTCACCAATCTGCCAGTCTCCTCCAACCCATCACACACCTAACTGTGATGGAGACTGAAGAAGTATTTTTCTAAAGGATCAAATTTCAGAGGAAATAGTATCTCTCTCTAAGGAGAGTGAACCACAGAAAACTTTCTCTCTCCTGATCTCATTCATCTCTGCCCTTCTCCTTTCTATGGTGCCTTTCCCTTCAATCCCTTTTCTCTGGTCCTCCATACCCCTCCTTGATAATGTCCTTTACTCTCCATGGAGAGATGCTCCCACCACCATTTCTACCTTCCTAAACCTTAGTCCAATTATTAATTCAAGAGGTTCTTGTCTGCTCATTCATTATTCAGAGGGGAGATAATGGGCCATAGTCCTACAAGTGGTGATGGTCAGAGGATCTCCAAATCCACTGTAGTCTCCCCACCAGAGATATAGCCAGGCCAATCTCCTCACAAGTTTACCTGGGATGCTGGTTCACACTGCCAAGGCCAAAACTTTCTCTGTGATAATACATTCAAATTTCATTTGCAGGAAGAACAGTCATCCTACCGCCAATAAACTCAGGCATTGTTGTTAGGGCCTTAGAGTCTTTTCTGGGCTATAATCAGGTTACCAGAACCTCTACTAGGTACAAATGTGTTTCTTTTTGCTGTCGAAGAAGGATAAACCACTTCTGATTAATATTTTAAAGTTTCAAATCCTTTCTTCCTCCACACCAAACCTAGTTCCCCTTTCCCAGGGGAGTGGGGTTAATTGATTCTAGCACAGTGTAAGAAAATGGAACCTTAGAGAAATTAAGTGAATTACCAAGCTATGGCAGATGCACGCCCTGCAATGTCTCACTCATAAATATTAATTGTATACTTTGTAAGAGATTTACTGGCAGCTCTGAGGAAACTTCTGATGGTAAATTATTGAATCTATTTGTTGGTCTCATTTTCCATATTTCCTTCATTTCCTTCCAGCTCCCTCTTAAAAAAAAAAAAAGCAGTGTTAAATATATTGAAAAGCTCTTGATTTAGAATGATCCAAGATGTAAAGTTTTGTCTCTTACATGGACAAAGTGGAAATTTCTGAAGATAAGAAGGAAAAGGTTAAATATTCTTTATGTCATAACTTCTTTACAGATCCCCCAGAATTAATGCTCATAGCATCTATATTCTGCTTGATTATCCCCTTCCCCAACCCTGTGCCTTACACAGAGTAGGAATTTGAGGGAGTCCCTTAGAATTCCGTGTATGATTTTATTGAGAATGTTTAAGTAAAATCATCCCAGAAGTCTGATCTTTGCCAATAATATTCATGCCAGGTCAATTCCCCACCAACAAATTCTGCTCTGCTGTTGAGATTTTTTTTTTTTCAATCAAATTATGTGAAACTTAATATGTTTACCAATATGGAAGGATCTGAAAAATATTTTTTCCTTTTATTTTTGAGGAGTACCATTTCTTGCAGAAAAATAATTTTGGCTCATTATTTTCTAAGCAGTGACTTGCTTAGGGAGATGAGTACTTTTCTCCCTTCCTCACTCAGCTTTTCTGGTCAAGCCTAATGACTGAGGAGTATAAAAAACCAAACCAAACCAAACCAAACCAAACCAAACCAAACCAAACCAAACCAACCATCTCTTCCTCATTTTGCCTCCCTCTAAAAATCTTATTTCACCTTTGTGTGGTCTTCTCTCCCTACCATATTTTGCTTTCTCTCTCTGTCTTTGTCTTTCTTTCTCTCTCTCTCCCTCTTTCTCTTTCTGTCTCTCGCATATATAATACACACCTGCAGAAAGTGGAATTTCCTTTGGCAAATGCATATTACATGTGTTTTAACAACTGCTTGATGTGCCAGGAATTGGTCTTTTCATTTCTGCCAGCACCCTAAGCATCCCTGGGACATATTTCCAGATTTTCAAGGAAAGAAGCCCTGTTTTCAAGTTAAGGGTAATGAGCACCCCCCCTTTTTTTCCAGATTGGTGGGCATTCCACAGGGTGGGTACGACCCATGGTCTTTCCAGTAGCCATGAAAGAATGTGACGGGCATTCAAAGGCATTGCTTTCAAGTCAGGGAATTGTAGATGAAGGTGTGCCACACAGCAAGAATGCAGACTCTGAGTAAATACCTGGATAGGATGGACTATGGAAGGCAAATAGATCCACCAAGACCTTAATAGATTGAGGCTTGATTATCACTGTAATGTCAATGGAGTCTTTTCACTCCTTATTCTTCCCTGCTTCTGCCACTGCTCCCCTTCCCACAAATACCAGGGACAGCACAATGAATTGGAGGGCCAGTGAATGGGGAAGTTGAGCAAATGGGAACCAGCCAGAGCCTCTTCCTGCTGGTCTGTGGGTTTTTGAGCCTGAGTCAGGATCATGTCAGAGGACCCAGAAAAACTTTATGTCAGCTGAGAGACTGGAACTTGATATAAGATAGGACTAGCTTTTTTTACATCTGAAGATGTTACGTTTATTATTTCCTGAAAACCATCAGAGATGCTATGAAATCTGTCCAAGAAATTGCTCAAAGAGAATGAAGAAAAGGCATGCATGAGAAAGAATAAGGATTCCTTTTTTTTATCTTCATACACAACTTTGCCCAACTTATTCAATAAATTAATTTATGTTCCATGAATAAATTTTTGGCAAAAACTTCATATCAATTTATTTTACTTCAGTTGAGAAGCCCACATCACCAGACCCCCTTCAGCATATTAACCTTAAATAAACAAAAGAAATTCTGAATGACTTGGGTGAGAAGGAATTGTTGCTGATTTAAATAATGAAGATTTAAATATCCTCTACAGGCTTTTCTAGCATTTGCTAAAGATGCTTATGGGCTCCTTTTGGTTAGGCAGTACTTCAAATAAAAATGCTCTCTGACCCTGGAAATACAGCTTGGAGCAATTCAGGTAATGGCTCATAGCCTTGGTCCTTGCTAGAATCTTACTTTACATAACACAACACATTGTTGGGAATTATGAAGAAGTTCATTATCTTCCTTTGAATAGGAATGCAGGAGAACTATTTATTTCAAGTATTATCTTAGATAATGTGTAATGTTCTCTTAAGCTAGCTAACTTTGGCCTGGCCATGTGCCCGAGTGTAGTTAATACACATAGGCTTAGAGGAAATTTTACTGTGGTGAATTGAATAATTTCTTGAAGATGGATATTCCATTTCTTCCAGTTATATAATAATTTTGATATTTACTCTTTGGGGACTGTTCTGAGATAGTCTAAACTCTTAACCCATAGTGTGCCAAAATGTAGACTAGGCCGCTGTGCAGTAAATTAAGCCCCCGAGCAATGAAATGTTAGGGTTTCTGTGAAAGCAATGGAAATGTCATGAAACAGAGAATGTGCACACATTGAGAATGTCAGACCCCCCATTGTGATTGCCAAGAATTAGATGCATTTCTTTTTTCTCCAGAAGAGATTAGACTGATAATCTCCAAATATAGAAAAAAACGTGTATGTGAAGGGTAATTGGTTCCTTCTTTCTTCTCGTATCCCATATGGCTAAAGAATATCCATAGAATTAAGTAGAAAATATAACATCTAAGATTTAGATTAGACAAAATAAGAAAAACTTTAAATAACGATTGCTAAGAGAGAGTGTGGAGTCCCTTGGACCAGTTCTATAGCAAAGGCAGTACCCTGGTTTCGATGTTGAGATATATGTCACTGAGGGCAAGTGACTGAGTTCTAGGGGTTCATCCAATGCCCTGAGCTGCATTCCCCATGTTCCTGTATTTCACAAGCATTTCAGTTTGGGGTGGAGAGAGGTCTGTGAAGTGCTGGCCTCCTCCTATGTTGCCTTCCACTTGTGGGTTTCCAGAGCATCAAAAGAAGATTTCACTTTAAATTTAATCTAGAACCTAGGCTTAAATGTTTTCAAACTCAACTGCTTTTCCTAAAAAAAATTCAACTGTTTAAAAATCATCAAACATTTTAGTCCTTTCCATGTGGGAACAAGGCACCTATTTGCAAAAGGCTTGGGAATAGGCATACCCTTGCAGAGATTCTCCTGGAACCCACCCTTTTGGAAGTTGTGAATGCCCATGTCATTAAATAGGGTATTCCTATTAAGTTGTGTGGTTGGTGGGTAAAAATCTAACACTTTGTCACTCCAACAATCATAATGAAATCTAATCTGTGTTCCCTGTTGAGTGACTCAATGAAATCATACATGACCAGCTTATTATCTTAAGAAATACAAAGCAGAAAAATGCAAGTTTCTATCATTGTTGTGCAGGCAAACTTCTTAGGAAAAAAAAGGATGACAGATCCAATGAATCTGTGAAAGAAAGTTATAGTTTCAATATGAGCATACATATTTATATAATCTATTAGTGTAAAATCATAATAAACATACTCATGTGAAAATATCATTTATTTTGAAAGTTTCTTATTATAATCTTCTTAGAATTATCCAGCCATTTAATGCATTATTTAATACCTATTAAAAAGAAAAATCATTTGCCTTAGAAGACAAATTATAGAATTACTTTTCTCCAAAATATTTTCTGTAATCAAAGACAAAGCTTTTCTTCCTTTGAATTTCCATTTCTTCCCACCAATTCATGCTACTAACAATTTTCTTCTTATATTTTTATTGTTACCTTGAAAGAATTTATAGGCCATAACTATGTCCCTCTGAGTCTTCTCTTTTCAACTAAGTTTAGGTTTCCTAAGTTCTTAATATGTCATCCTGTCTAATGATTGAGTCATTCAAGGTTGTCCTTCTTTGCATCTCCTTGGGGTTGTTATTATACATGTTGGCCAACTTTTTGGGAGCTGAGGTGCACATGAGGTCCTTTTTGCAATCAATCCCAACCCGAGTCTCCTCTTACACCTCAGATTAGATGGAATCTATTAGCTTCTGTGCTGCCTCATACTGCGGCAAGGGCAGAAAGAGCTTCTTGTATCACTGAGTTTGGCTTAATGAGGCAGGACCCATTGAGGAAGAGATCCAATGTTTTCTCTCCCATGGCATCCTGCAGGGAACCTTCTCCTAATGCATCACCAACAACCAAGCAGAAAGTCAGGTGCTGAGGAGCTGGTTCTTCCCAGAGCTTTAGTGTGATCCTAAATCCAGGGCTTCTTCCTTAGGTAAATCAAGGGCTCTGGTCTGTTTGTTATTACAACAGCCTCATTGTATCGTAGGCATGCTGTGAATGAGGCAAAGATGCCATCACAAATATTTGAAAAAGTAAAGATGAATACCTTGGGAATTATGGAATCCCCTACATGCGGCATTTGAAAATAGATCCAAATTCTCTAAGCTCTGTCTGGACTCTTCTATAAGGAAATGGTAGAAATAATCACAGCACCAGCGGTGTGCTAGTGACAACAGACTCTCAGAAAAAAGTTCATGCACTTATATATGTACATAAGTGTATTATAAATTTTACTGATACAAAGGATGTGTATCACACAATTGATAAATAATAATAAAATATACTATACCCTTTATTATAAATTCCATATAGCCAATTGATTCTCACAGATTGATGTGGTTGAATTTTGCTAAACTCTATTCGTATGTGGTCCACCCACAGTTGTAATTGATGAATGAGTATAGTTCTAGAATGAGTGATGGTTAATATTTTTATTTACTTTAATGAGTAAGACTAAAGTGAAAGTGAAACAATGAAGATGTGTCAGAACTTCATTAATGTATCAATGATGTCAGCAACTTTTTGCTTCAAACCTGGGAGAATAATCTTTAATTTTTTGTGCTACTCATTTGTAATGGTGATAGACACTTACAAATTTAATCTGCATTATTAACATTTTCTCTGTTACTCCTCATGACTAGACAATCAAAAAAGAAATAAATCAGGCTCTGATTGGTAGCCACCATGATCAATTTAAAGCTACCAACATATTACTGATTGCAGAGCTTAAGAGATACACAGCAGCACATTTTCGTATATTCTTCCTACCATAAAAATAGAATATGTGGTAATAACCTCAAAGGCATATATAATAGAAAATGTAGTATAATACTCAGGATGTAATGAGTTTGGGGTATTTGTTATGTTTCTTTTTAATATGATTCATTTAATATGTAAGTTTGCATGATGTAATTTTTTTTTTTTTTTAAAGATTTTATTTATTTATTTGAGAGAGAGAGAGAGCACAAGAGGGGGGAGTGGGAGAAGGAGAAGCAGACTCCCTGCTGAGCAGGTAGCCCGATGCAGGACTCGATCCCGGGACTCCAGGATCAGGACCTGAGCCGAAGGCAGTCGCTTAACCAACTGAGCCACCCAGGCGCCCTTGCATGATGTAATTTTTAATAATGGCTTTGTTTAACAACTGGCTCTCAAAATCTCTGAAAAATTATTAGTCAGCTCTTGTGAGCCAGCACAAGTGGGCTCCAGAATACCATGGACCACACCTCAGATGTATTAAAACATTATAAGGATGGGACATTAGAGCTGGAATGGATCTTATCCATTGTTCCTGGTAACTGTGGACTCTGATGTGTCATGGTTTGTAGAGGAGACGGTCAGCACAGTGAGTTCTGGTCTGGTTCCCAGATTCCTGGAGTTATGAATCACCAAGAAAACATCTCTAGTACAAGTTGGCCCTTTTCATGGGGCAGCTTGGCAGGGGAGTGGCAGCTCTTGATAAAGGCCAGGCCAACTTCTGTGTCTGTTTGCCATACTCCATGTTTTGTACATGTGTGGGGGGAAAGGTGCGGCAGAGAAAAAGGCACATGTTGGGAAGTCGTATCCTACCACCCAGGACTCTAAACCCTAAGGCAATCTGGAGCTTTGGGAATGTCTGGGTTCCTCTAGGATAAAGATTTTCTCTATATATTCAGAAGCAATCAGAGAGAGTAAGCATGGAAATGGTAAAAATTTAGGAGAGAAATGAAGTTTCAATATTGTGATTATGCAGAATGGGAGAGGGAAAAGTTAAAATCATCAACTCCAGCTGGGACTAGAATCATAATAGCTCAGAACAGTTAACATTTAATGTTTCACTGCATATTTATAATATGCTAAGTACTTCACATGCATAATTTCACTTAAACTTCACCACGACCATATAAAATAGATATTATTTTTCTTGCCATTTTTCAGATAGGGAAATTGGTTGAGGTAGTTGCACAAAATAATACCAATAGAAATGGGCAGACCTGGACTTGATAGAAATCACAAACTTTGAATGATGAATATATGCAGTTGTATGATTTTCTCCATCAGCTGCCCATATATTGGGACCAAGAAGACTAGGGTTGGGTTTAAATAGGGTTGGGTTTTACTGGTTAGATTGGATAAAAAAAAAAACAAAAACAAAAACAAGGGAGAGGTGGATAGAGAATTATTTCTCAGTCCTCTGGAATTCTTATCTATGACCAGGATGAAAAAGGGGATCAAATTAGCTATTTCTACCACCATTAAAACCCAGGGTCAAATACCACCAAGAATAACAAAGTGTTATGAGTAACCAAAAGAGTGTCAAATTCCAGGGTACTGACACCAGGAATGAAGACTGTAATAATGGTTCCCTCACTTTAAGCTTCTGGAGCCACTTAACTATTTGTCTTCATCGAATGTTATCTTTACCCCAAAACTAGCCTGAGAGAAATAGAGGCAAATGACTGCTGGCTGTCAGACTGAAGATAGGGGTTAATTAAGAAGTGGCTGTGGTATCTGTCCCTGGATGTGGAGTAATGTCTCAGCAGGCTGGTCTACAACTGTCTGAAGCTCTGCTGGTAGTGGGAGTAGATAAGACAAAGTGGGAAAATGGTCTGTTTTATAATGGCCCATGGTGGGTCCTGCATGGGTCTGTTCCACTGTTGTCCTGAGTTGGTGCTTTGGATTCAGTATGGTCTTGACTCCTTGTACTATCAGCCCCACTTACCACCTTCAAGGTGGCAAAACTACTGGCAACAACTTTCTTTCTGTTACACAAGTCATCTCTCAACTTTTAATGTTTAAAGATAAAGCTTATTATAGCTGTTACCATGGTGGTTTTAATGGCTAGACCCAAAAGCAAGTCTGAGGATGAGGATGAAAGGAAAGCGACATGCTTCCTAATATCATCCATGGCAGTTTTAAAATATGACCTTAAAATACCAAGGTGGGGGTCTATGTCGTTTCTCTAACTACAGTTATAGTCCAGGTCAGAAAGGGCTGTGCGACTCCTACCTGGCCTTCTTGGGAATCTCCAGGACACTCCTACTCAGAACCCAGTCTCCATGCTGTGAGATGCTCAAGCCTCATGGAGAATGACAAGTAGATGCTCTGTTCATCAGTTCTAGTGGAAAGAAGTCATCTCAGCTTGCCAGACAAATGAGTGAAGAAGCCATCTTATAAATGGCTCCCCTCCTTCCAGATACGCCTTGTTTCAGACACATACTTCTTTCTGGCTAAGTCCCCCAGACATTGAGGGGCAGAGAAAAGCTGTCCCAACTGTGCCCTTTCCTAATTCTTGACCCATAGAATCTGGCATGTGAAAAACCATGCACATGATGTTGTGGGATTTCAGAGGCAAGAGTTGCCTGGGTTCTTGGCTCCTGGAACAGTGGAGGTTCTGTGTGAGTCAGAGTCCCCTCATCAACTTCCAAGAAAACTGGCAGTGGCCTAACATTTCAAGTTAAAGCTGATAGAAGAAACACAACCAAGGATTAAGGACAGTTATTATAATCCATATAATAATGATACTAGACATCTATTTTCACTGCAGTGCTGATTTGGGGCTATTTCTGTATCTTCTTATTCTATTGCGCTTCAGTCTTTCAGTATTTTGGGTACATAGTGTTTGGGGGTTATTTCCATATCTTCTTATTCTATTTAAACTCGAGTCTTTGCATGTTTAAGGTGCACAGTGGCAGCAAGCATTCAGAGCAGTATTATGTGCCCAATGGCAACATGAAGCACAGGCAATGATCATACTGCAGCCCAAGGCAAATATGGAGTCAAATGGCTCACGTCTCTGGTTGCTCCCGAGAGGCCACCAGGAATGCAGTTGGTGAGATGCTTGCTTCAGTTCCTAGGGGTGAGACCCAGGCAAGCTGTGGTTGAACACTGTTCTGGGGGTAGGGGATGTCTATTTTCATGCTTCCAAGATGATATACCTAAAGTAAGCCCCATATTGAAAAAAATGTGCAAAGGATGCCCAGTCTCTACAATTGTATCAATATCAAAATTGTCTTTTTACATATAGCTTCCTGTTGATATTTTACTGAATGGCTTCTGGATTAAATTTCACTTTTTTAAGAGCAGAAAAACTGAGAAAATTGGCACTGATTTGGGTATTGTTATATGCAAATTGGATTAATCTTTGGGTTAATAGGTCTACTTATTCAATCCAACAATTGGTCATTTCCCTCAATCTTTGGTAGCTTATTTCCTAAGAATCATTCAGCAGTATTTATTGAATGAAATTGTTGTTTTTATGTGCAGATATATTATTAATAATATAAGTAAATAGGGTGCCTGGGTGGCTCAGTTGGTTAAGCAACTGCTTTTGGCTCAGGTCATGATCCTGGAGTCCCTGGATCGAGTCCCACATCGGGCTCCCTGCTCAGCGAGGAGCCTGCTTCTCCCTCTGACCCTCCCCCCTCTCATGTACTCTCTCTCATTCTCGCTCTCTCAAATAAATAAATAAATCTTTAAAAAAATATATAAGTAAATAAATATTAAATAATGTACAAATTAAACATTTGCATTATCTGCAGTCAAAAACATTTCCAGGAATTATAATTCCTTTGCCATTCAGAGTTCTTCCTACAGTTACAGAAATCAGATTTCTGGGCAGTATATTAACTTAAAGAAAAGGAAATAGTGCATATTCTGGGAAAACCCTTATTAACTGTAACTTTCTTCTGAAAACAAAGGTGGACTGGTGAAGTAGGCACGAATCTTGGTTTTCCCTCTGTTTAGAGCTCTACAGGCTGAGTGAGGGAGAAAATGTGCCCCCCTCCCCTTATAAGGGATCACCACATATCCCAGTTTGTTCTAGAAGCAGTCCAACTTTATATCTGCTCTCCTGATATAATTATTATTAGAACCCCTTTTCACTCTCAAAATTGTTCTGGTTTGGATGATAAATTATATGGTCACTCTATTCACAAGTCTAAGAGAAAATTTCCAGCTACCTACCTACACAAACACACTTGGTCCATACTCCTTTTATGCACATGAATCGCTGGCCATAGCACAGAATCCTGTGTCAAATTTCTTCCATCATGTGTAAAACAGAATCCATTAAATCTATATTCCCCTTGGTTTTTCACTATAAAACCAAATTACCTGCAATCAAAGCTCAGTTTGTTTCATTTGTATGAATCAAACACCTGTAACTTTTATGGAACATCATTTGGGATTGGTTTAAATTTTGCAAACATTTGTAATTATAAGGCTTAGTTTAAATACAGTACTTACTTGGGGGGCGGAGCAAGATGGCAGAGGTGTAGGAGACCTGGATTTCATCTGATCCCAGGAATTCAGCTGGATAGGGATCAAACCATTCTGAACACCTACAAACTCAACAGGAGATTGAAGAAAAGAATAGCAACAACTCTCTGAACAGAAAAGCAACCGTTTTCTGGAAGGTCTTTTCTGATTTGTTTAGTGTATATTTTCTGGGGACATTGTTACCCTGTTAGCATTTTGTTCTCTCATTCATCTATTCTCCTCTGGACAAAATGACAAGACAGAAAAAATCACCTCAATAAAAAGAACAAGAGGAAGTACTGACTGCCAGGGACCTAATCAATACGGACATTAGTACGATGTCGGAACTAGAGTTCAGAATGATGATTTTAAAGATACTAGCTGGGCTTGAAAAAAGCATGGAAGTTGTTAGAGAAATGCTTTCTGGAGAAATAAAAGAATTAAAATCTAACCAAATCGAAGTCAAAAAGGCTTTTAATGAGGTGCAATCAAAAATGGAGGCTCTAACTGCTAGGATAAATGAGGCAGAAGAAAGAATCAGTGAGATAGAAGACCAAATGATGGAAAATAAAGAAACTGAGAAAAAGAGAGATAAACAACTACTGGATAACGAAGACAGAATTCGAGAGATAAGCGATACCATAAGATGAAACAACATTAGAATAATTGGGATCCCAGAAGAAGAAGAAAGAGAGAGAGGGGCAGAAGGTATATTAGAGCAAATTATAGCAGAGAACTTCCCTAATTTGGGGAAGGAAACAGGCATCAAAATCCAGGAGGCACAGAGAACCCCTCTCAAAATCAATAAAAATAGGCCAACACCCCGACATCTAATAGTAAAACTTACGAGTCTCAGAGACAAAGAGAAAATCCTGAAAGCAGCTCGGGAGAAGAGATATGTAACCTACAATGGTAAAAGTATTAGATTGGCAACAGACCTATCCACAGAGACCTGGCAGGCCACAAAGGACTGGCAGGATATATTCAGAGCACTAAATGAGAAAAACATGCAGCCAAGAATACTATATCCGGCCAGGCTGTCATTGAAAATAGAAGGAGAGATAAAAAGCTTCCAGGACAAACAAAAACTAAGGGAATTTGCAAACACAAAACCAGCCCTACAAGATATATTGAAAGGGGTCCTCTAAGCAAAGAGAGAGCCTAAAAGTAACATAGACCGAAAGGAACACAGACAATATACAGTAACAGTCACCTTACAGGCAATACAATGGCACTAAATTCATATCTTTCAATAGTTACCCTGAATGTAAATGGGCTAAATGCCCCAATCAAAAGACACAGCTATCAGATTGGATAAAAAAACAAGACCCATCGATATGCTGTCTGCAAGAGACTCATTTTAGACCCAAAGACACCCCCAGATTGAAAGTGAAGGGGTGGAAAACCATTTACCATGCTGATGGATACCAAAGAAAGCTGGGGTGGCAATCCTTATAACAGACAAATTAGATTTTAAACCAAAGATGGTAATAAGAGATGAGGAAAGAACTATATCCTACTTAAAGGGTCTATCCAAAAAGAAGATCTAACAATTGTAAATATCTATGCCCCTAACATGGGAGCAGCCAATTATATAAGGCAGTTAATAACAAAAGCAAAGAAACACATCAACAACAATACAATAATAGTGGGGGACATTAACACCCCCCTCACTGAAATGGACAGATCATCTAAGCAAAAGATCAACAAGGAAATAAAGACTTTAAATGACACACTGGACCAAATGGACTTCACATATATATTCAGAACATTCCATCCCAAATCAACAGAATACACATTCTTCTCTAGTGACCATGGAACATTCTCCAGAATAGATCACATCCTAGGTCACAAATCAGGTCTCAACTAGTACTAAAAGATTGGGATCATTCCCTGCATATTTTCAGGCCACAATGCTTTGAAACTAGAACTCAATCACAAGAGGAAAGTCGGAAAGAACTCAAATACATGGAAGCTAAAGAGCATCCTACTAAAGAATGAATGGGTCAACCAGGAAATTAAAGAAGAATTAAAAAAATTCATGGAAACCAATGAAAATGAAAACACAACTGTTCAAAATCTTTGGGATGCAGCAAAGGCAGTCCTAAGAGGAAAGTATATAGCAATACAAGCTTTTCTCAAGAAACAAGAAAGGTCTCAAATACACAACCTAACCTTACACCTAAAGGAGGAGCTGGAGAAAGAACAGCAAATAAAGCCTAAACCCAGCAGGAGAAGAGAAATAATAAAGATCAGAGCAGAAATCAATGAAATAGAAACCAAAGAACAGTAGAACAGATCAATGAAACTAGGAGCTGGTTCTTTGAAAGAATTAACAAGATTGATAAACCCCTGGCCAGACTTATCAAAAAGAAAAGAGAAATGACCCAAATAAATAAAATCATGAATGAAAGAGGAGAGATCACAACCAACACCAAAGAAATACAAACAATTATAAGAACATATTATGAGCAACTATATGCCAGCAAATTAGATAATCTGGAAGAAATGGATGCATTCGTAGAGATGTATCAACTACCAAAACTGAACCAGGAAGAAATAGAAAACCTGAACAGACCTATAACCACTAAGGAAATTGAAGCAGTCATCAAAAATCTCCCAATAAATAAAGCCCAGGGCCAGATGGCTTCCCAGGGGAATTCTACCAAACATTTAAAAAAGAATTAATATCTATCCTTCTGAAACTGTTCCAAAAAATAGAAAGAGAAGGAAAACTTCCAAACTCGTTTTATGAGGCCACCATTACCTTGATCCCCAAGCCAGACAAAGACTCCATCAAAAAGGAGTATTACAGACCAATATCCCTGATGAACATGGATGCAAAAATTCTCACCAAAATATGAGCCAACAGGATCCAACAGTACATTAAAAGGATTATTCACCACGACCAAGTGGGATTTAACCCTGGGCTGAAAGGTTGGTTCAACATCCGCAAATGAATCAATGTGATACAAGACATTAATAAAAGAAAGAACAAGAACCATAGGATCCTCTCAATAGATGCAGAAAAAGCATTTGACAAAGTACAGCATCCTTTCTTGATCAAAACTCTTCAGAGTATAAGGATAGAGGGTACATACCTCAATATCAAAAAAGCCATCTATGAAAAACCCACAGCAAATATCATTCTCAATGGGGAAAAACTGAGAGCTATCCCCCTAAGGTCAGGAACATGGCAGGGATGTCCACTATCACCACTGCTATTCAACATAGTATTAGAAGTCCTAGCCACAGCAATCAGACAACAAAAAGAAACAAAAGGCATCTGAATCGGCAAAGAAGAAGTCAAACTCTCACTCTTTGCAGATGATATGATACTTTATGTGGAAAACCCAAAAGACTCCACCCCAAAACTGCTAGAACTCATACAGTATTTCAGTAAAGTGGCAGATATGAAATCAATGCACAGAAATCAGTGGCATTCCTATACACCAACAACAAGACAGAAGAAAGAGAAATTAAGGAGTCGATCCCATTTACAATCGCACCCAAAACCACAAGATACCTAGGAATAAATCTAACCAAAGAGGCAAAGAATCTGTACTCAGAAAACTATAAAATACTCATGAAAGAAATTGAGGAAGACACAAAGAAATGGAAAAACGTTCCATGCTCGTGGGCTGGAAGAACAAATATGGTGAAGATGTCAATGCTACCTAGAGCAATCTACACATTCATTGCAATCCCTATCAAAATACCATCCACTTTTTTCAAAGAAATGGAGCAAGTAGTCCTAAAATCTGTGTGGAACCAGAAAAAACCCCGAATAGCCAGAGGAATGTTGAAAAAGAAAAGCAAAGCTGGCGGCATCACAATTCCGGACTTCAAGCTCTATTACAAAGCTGTCATCATCAAGACAGTATGGTACTGGCACAAAAACAGACACATAGATCAATGGAACAGAATAGAGAGCCCAGAAATGGACCCTCAACTCTATGGTCAACTCATCTTTGACAAAGCAGGAGAGAATGTCCAATGGAAAAAAGACAGTCTCTTCCACAAATGGTGTTGGGAAAATTGGACAGCCACATGCAGAAGAATGAAACTGGACCATTTCCCTACACCACACACAAAAATAGACTACAAATGGATGAAAGACCTCAATGTGAGACAGGAGTCCATCAAAATCCTAAAGGAGAACACAGGCAGCAACCTCTTCGACCTCAGCCACAGCAACTTCTTCCTAGAAACATCACCAAAGGAAAGGGAAGCAAGGGCAAAAATGAACTTTTTATCATCAAGATAAAAAGCTTTTGCACAGCAAAAGAAGCAGTCAACAAAACCAAAAGACTGCCGACAGAATGGGAGAACATATTTGCAAATGACATATCAGATAAAGGGCTAGTATCCAAAATCTATAAAGAATTTATTAAACTCAACACCCAAAGAACAAATAATCCAATCAAGAAATGAGCAGAAGACATGAACAGAC
This sequence comes from Halichoerus grypus, assembly GCF_964656455.1. Taxonomy (NCBI): domain Eukaryota; kingdom Metazoa; phylum Chordata; class Mammalia; order Carnivora; family Phocidae; genus Halichoerus; species Halichoerus grypus. The sequence goes on along the minus strand of NC_135720.1, from coordinate 20,703,181 downwards.
ATTTTTCCAAAGAAGACATCCAAATGGCCAATAGACACATGAAAAAGTGCTCAACATCGCTCGGCATCAGGGAAATCCAAATCAAAACCTCAATGAGATATCACCTCACACCAGTCAGAATGGCTAAAATTAACAAGTCAGGAAATGACAGATGTTGGCGGGGATGCGGAGAAAGGGGAACCCTCCTACACTGTTGGTGGGAATGCAAGCTGGTGCAGCCACTCTGGAAAACAGTATGGAGGTTCCTCAAAAAGTTGAAAACAGAGCTACCATACGACCCAGCAATTGCACTACTGGGTATTTACCCCAAAGATACAAATGTAGGGATCCGAAGGGATACGTGCATCCCGATGTTTATAGCAGCAATGTCCACAATAGCCAAACTGTGGAAAGAGCCAAGATGCCCATCGACAGATGAATGGATAAAGAAGATGTGGTATATATATACAGTGAAATATTATGCAGCCATCAAAAGGAATGAAATCTTGCCATTTGCAATGACGTGGATAGAACTGGAGAGTGTTATGCTGAGCGAAATAAGTCAATCAGAGAAAGACATGTATCATATGACCTCACTGATACGAGGAATTCTTAATCTCAGGAAACAAACTGAGGGTTGCTGGAGTGGTGGGGGGTGGGAGGGATGGGGTGGCTGGGTGATAGCCATTGGGGAGGGTATGTGCTATGGTAAGCGCTGTGAATTGTGCAAGACTGTTGAATCACAGATCTGTACCTCGGAAACAAATAATACATTATATGTTAAAAAAAAAAAAAGAAGAAGAAGATAGCAGGAGGGGAAGAATGAAGGGTGGGGGAAATTGGAGGGGGAGATGAACCATGAGAGACGATGGACTCTGAAAAACAAACTGAGGGTTCTAGAGGGGAGGGGGGTGGGGGGTTGGGTTAACATGGTGATGGGTATTGAGGAGGGCACGTTCTGCATGGAGCACTGAGTGTTATATGCAAATAATGAATCATGGAACACTACATCAAAAACTAATGATGTAATGTATGGTGATTAACATAACATAATAAAAAAAAAATACAGTACTGGGGCACCTGGGTGGCTTAGTTGTTAAGTGTCTGCCTTCGGCTCAGGTCATGATCCCAGGGTCCTGGGATCGAGCCCCGCATCAGGCTCCCTGCTCGGTGGGAAGCCTGCTTCTCCCTCTCCCTCTCCCACTCCCCCTGCTTGTGATCCCTCTCTCGCTGTGTCTCTCTGTCAAATGAATAAATAAAATCTTTAAAAAAAATACAGTACTTACTCTAAGGTGGGCTAAGTGCTGTTTTCCAGAAGAATTCCTTAGTTTCAACTAGATCGAAAGGCCAGATACAGTATAGACGCAAGAACATCAGACTTGGGGTCTGGAGCTCTAATGCTTAAGTCCATACTCTGCCCTTTATATGAAGAGGGACAATGCATGACAGTTTTCCCAAGATTGTCCCGATTTACACCTACTACTCAATGTAGCTATTAAGAGTACCCCTTTTCATTCTCAACAGTGTCCTGGTTTGGAAAGTAAAGGATATGGTCACCCTACTTACAAGCCATGTAGGATCAGGCAAATGACTAACCCTTTTGTGTCTCCATCTCTTATTTGCCTAAAAATACCCATTCCCGAACATTATTTTGAGTGAATAAGAGTGCAAACATGAAAAAGCATATAACAACCCAATATACTAAGCAAGTGTAACATATTAGATGAGCTGCTATTTTTCAGACTTCTGCCTGGGGTAAGCAAGATCAAGGATTTGTAGACTTCCCATGGCTGGGCTTGATTCTTGCTCAGTGCAGTTGTTGCCTTTTCTCTCAGGGCCCCAGCCAGCCCAGTGAGAGGGTCGGTTCCCCTTCTGTTTCACCCTGTCAGAGCTCTCCACTACATCCTGTGTACACCACACGCACTCCTGCTTCCTAACTCTTCTGCATACTCTCCTCATTTTCTGGAGTATCTTCTCTTTGCCACTCTCACTGTTCACCTTCTTAGCTAAAGTCCAATCTCAAATCATGTCATTTGAAAGAAGACTTCTGTTAGTGTGTTTAGGGGTTTGGGGGTGCTATCTAAGATTCTGGCCACTTAAGTTTAGGTACAAAAACAATAAGTAGGAAATGAAATATAGTTTTATCAATTATGGAAAGCAATGATGCTACAATGCAGCACTCTGACCAGTGGCTGGATTAGCTCTAGGCTGGGATGGGGAATTCTATTTCCTTTTCCAGATCTAAATCTTGAAATTCACATGCTTAGGTGCGCCAACGCGGGAAGTGAAAGAGGAAAAGGGAGAGAGGAAAGAAGAGAGAGAGGGCTGGCCTATGGAGCTGACTCAGAACCCACTGATTAGAAGACTTCAGGTCTTCTCACACTTGAAATCATGAAAGGATGACAAATTCTTTCATCCCAAACTAATTACTCCCTTCTTTAACACCATTTTTACTTAAAGGCAACACTGCATAGTTTAATGAATTGTTCTCTGATTGTTTCTTGATGGTCATTTTTTAAACAGTGATGATATTATCAGCTCTTGGATATCACTGATTGGTTCTTCACTTCTTCGGTATCTTTGAGAGAATCTAAGATAAACTGGACTCCTACTAGGTAATTGTTATTGGTTGAAGGATTGAGTTGCAGGCTTAAATAGCCAAAGTTTTGGGGGAGAAACTTGACCTTTTCTAATTTGATAAGATCACATGATGGGACTGTGCCCTAATGCTGAAAATATCTCTGTCACTATATTGCTATAAAAGCCCCCCAGTGCTACAAAGAGGGAGAGGTGCTGAGATTGTATCAGCAAACACTTCACCAACTCCTTCATGCTCCTGAAAACATCAGAACAGAGGAAGCATGGAGAACAATCCAGAAAACCTATGGAAAAGACCAACTGCTGGTCAACAAACTCATCTCCTCTTCATCCTGTACCTGTAGCTACATTTTATTTCCCAGCCTCCCTTGCAGGTAGGTGTGTCTATGTGGTTGGGTTCCGGCCAATGGAATTCTGGCAGATGTGTTGTAGGCCACTTCCTGGCCCACACATGGTCTACCACACTGACCTCCTATACTCTTGCCCTTCTGCCTGGCCAGAATGAAGATGACCCACAGGGAAACACCGAGAGTCCTGGACTGGAAGGCTTGCACTGGGAGCTGGTCCTTAAATTAGTGCTTGCAGGAGAGCTACCCAAAATGGAACACTGGCATCAGTTGTAAAGAGGACTAAACTTGTATTATTTTGAGTTGCTGAAATTTGAGGTTTACCTGTTATTATTATTAGTATTAGTGTGCTAGTGCCTTCTTGATCTTATCAGAATAATCAAGGATTTCTTTCCCTCACAAATTATGTCACTAATGCCAGTTACTAAAAGAATCTATTGGCTGTAAAATGTACCTTGATTTCAGAGAGCTTAAAAGGTGAAAAAAATGTGTATCTTAAATTGATGAAATAGGATAATTCAATGTTCCTGCATGGAATTTTTCATAGCCTTTGTGTGAGTCCCATAGCGGGTGCCTTGAAGAATGGAAAAACTACTCTTTCTAATGATCAAAACATAAACTCTTAGAGGACTTACAGTTAATCTCCTTTATTCTCTCTCATGTCCCACACCCAGAACATCGCCTGGTACACTGTAGGAACTCAGTAAAATTTGTCGAATGAGAGACCAATGTCCACATTTTAGAAACCAAATGGTAATTTATTAATTTGTGATAAGAAATCTAACTTGAGGGGCGCCTGGGTGGCTCAGTCGTTAGGCGTCTGCCTTCGGCTCAGGTCATGATCCCAGGGTCCTGGGATTGAGCCCCGTGTCGGGCTCCCTGCTCAGTGGGAAGCCTGCTTCTCCCTCTCCCACTCCCCCTGTTTGTGTTCCCTCTCTCGCTGTCTCTCTCTCTGTCAAATAAATAAATAAAATCTTTTTTAAAAAAAGAGAGAAATCTAACTTGAGCATGCTGCCTGTAGCATTCAGGTCTGTGTGAGGAGGAATTCTCCTGCAGTTAAGCCTCATGGGAAAGTGAATGACAGTGAGGAGCATGGATTCAAAATCCAGAGATATCGGGTGTTTAATGGCTTCATGGTATGATGCATGTTAGCAGGGCTTCTGAAGCATGCGGGAGGAGAGTATGTGGAGGCAGACAGCTTACCTTTTTATACAGACTCCTGAAGAGCTGCCTCAAGACTGCAAAGCTGAGTTTATGTATTTATGTGAATTATAGTCTTCAGTGTTAAAAAAAATCTATAAAGCTGTTTGTCCTATTTTCTAAATAATTTCAAGGGGATGCTTTGTTTCTGATGATTGTGTTTAGGTCTCTGTGAGGATGTCTCTGTCACTGGAAGAGGAACACACACCATATAAGAGCTTGTCCTACTCTGACGTGCATTGAGTTGGCTCTTTATGGCAGGGCAGTAAGTAGGGACCGTGTCTTGCCCATTGCTGTATCCCCAGTGCCCAGTACAGCACCTGGCACTGAGCTGGTGCTCAATGCATATTTTATGAATAAGTTGTAACTATTAGTTAGAATGGCTGAAAGGATGACTCAAAGCTGAAAACCATATCAACTCCTATCTGGAATTGGAAAATAATATTAGCCCCATTTTTTGAGTTATGTTCTATGAGCCAGGCATTTTACACATATCATCTTGTCTAATATAAAAGGAAAGCACTAGCATTATTTCTAAAATAGAAAGAATTTGAGACTCAGAAGGACAAGCCATTTGCACAAAGTCCCAGATTGACAGAGCTCAGGTGTGAGCTGAGGTTTGATCTCCGATTAAGCCATTCTTGCCCGCTCTGCCTGAGAAATGGTGTGCTTTGAACAATGGAATAGCACCATTGCTCCAACATGACATAGCTCCAACTGTGTACGCTCCTACCTTCTTGGTGGAGGCGCCTGGCCTCAAACCAGCAAGTCCGCACAGAAGTGAATAATGCTGTTTTTTTTGAGAAAAATGGTTCTCATTTGAGCCGTACCCTTTCAGGTACCAGCCTAAGGCATTTGGGGTACCAGGTAAGAGTGAGCACGGAGTGGTTGACCACATGCCATCTATTACTTCAGCTGTTCAGGATCTGCAGCGAATTCCAGATGCCGGTTTCTGCAGCATAGTATTATAGGCTGAGGGACCAAAACATTTGCAAGGACATGGACTCCTTAGAGGTGCTAAAGGTAGGTCTCCCTGGGAAATGAAAAGGTTGCAATGTCATCATCTTTTAAGTTATAATGAAACACTCCTAGCTTTCCTTTTAATCTGAATGAAAAATCAATGCACTTTTACCCTGTGGCAGAATAGAAGTGAGACTTATATTTCAAAATAAACATCTCTGACATCCTGTCTTATGCACAGTTTATTTTGATTCAGACAGTTACAATTTGTTTTTCCTCCAGGAAGGAGGGGTGACGGTGTACATGTTACCCCCTCTCTTCCTTCCCTGAGTCCTCACCGTTCTTAGGCTGATTCATAGCATCATACTGGCCACAGATTGAAAGGATTTTACATGTGCTGGAATAGTTTGAGATAGTTCATGTTTCAGATTGGTCAGCAAACATATCACCTCTTTTTTATTCAGTGCTAGGAACTCAGCTCAGTGAGATCATTCTCAGGGAACTGATTATTTGCCAGGCATCAGTTTCTGTAATAGTAGTTGATAGTGAGTGGTCTTTGTAGAAGTCATGAATGCAATGCTCTCTGTTCTCTGAATGCTGGTTGGAAACCAGGGAAATTTTGTAAACTGGTGATTCTATCTAGAAATTTTCGTGTAGGTACAAGACCAATTAGGGTCTCTGGTTGCTGTGCATGCAGCAGGGGGCCCTGAAGAAACCCCAAGTGCGAGGCAGAGTACTCTTCTTTTTCAGTGAAACGCTTCTACCCTAGTTTTTGGCCTAAACAATGAAGAATATAAGATGTTCTACGGAATTTAAAACCAGTCACTCTCTACACTGTTTCTGAAAAGGAGAACATGAATAAATATCTTCAGGTGACACGGACTGTCTTTGAAATTATTGCCAATGAAAATTATGCTCTTAATATTTTCTTTAGCTAGTGTCATACCTCTGTCTATAATGACACAGGTTTGTTGCTCACCTCTCTGGTTATTGCAGTGGCATCAGAAACAGTATCTCACATGAAATATTGAGGTAATAATGCGCATGGACTTGCAACCACAATCTCAATCTGAGCATGCAAGCTGTGTTGTATTTCTTTATTAACAAATAAAGTCTATCCTGAGCCCCTGTCTTGTCAGGTTGGTGAGAAGCTGGTCATTGTTGGTGACTAGGAAATTTCCAGTTTATTCTAGAACAATGGCAGTTGAAATGACAAAAGTAACAACAACAATAAACCCTAGCTTCAAGGTGGCCCCTTTAGTTTTCTGTAAGAATGAAACACCCCAAGCCTTTAAGAGCCTTAAAAGTCAATGTCTATGTGGCTTCCATGCCTCATTTTGACAAGGGAAATTTTTCGATGCCAAGAATCTGAATCCTCATCACACATACCTATTAGTCCTTCTCCTTGAAGTGCTCACTGGGCAGGGCGTGCTTTTTTTGCTTTTAGACCCTGATGTTTTTATGTTGACAGGAGGTGGGTTTACTATAAAGCTAATTAAAACTGGCCTCAAGGGGCCCTTTCAATGACCTTGGAGGGGCCCTGACAATGTGTTCGTATGATCACATGTTCTGTAAAATTTTCAAATGCAAAATATTTTAACCATCAACAATGAAGACCGCTGTCTCCATTCTGACTTCTCATGTTAGGTGTCTTTGAGGTTTACTGGCATTTTGGAAGTCACACTACATGGAGTCAAGGAAATGTTTAGTTTGCTTAGATCATGTTCAGTGCCTCACATATATGATTGTGTTATTGCTGGCTGTAGGTATAGCGTAGGAATGGCTTCCAGGGATCCTCCTACATATGACTCTTTCAGCATTGTAAAACAATGGTGTGGGACCAGAGGTTGGTTGTGATATATAAATGTATCCTAAGGCACTGGAAATAAGTGGGTATTGGAGGAAAAAATAAGGTTTGAAATGTTTGGAGCCAGAAGCTAGTCTATGGGGAATTCTCTCAGTCATTGGGTGTTTATTATTGAAGCAATTCCTGTTGATGCCTAATGAAGACGTTCTCTGAAAGTAAACACTTGTTGATGCATTACATAATTATAAATGTAACATATTTTTCTTTTTAAAGTGAAAATCATGAAAAACATTATCAGAATTTTTGCATTTGTAGAGCAGAAACCTTTAAATACTAAGTCCTTCTCTGTGTGAAATCACATGTTTTATGCATTCCAACATATTAGCTCACATCTTGGCCTAGCTGAGGCATATTGTCATGAAGTAACGTGAAGGTTCCAGATGGCTTGGCGTACAAAATTACCACCAATACAGCAAAAATCCTCAAGAAAGAGTGGTCTAGTGACAGAACTCCTACATGGATTCATTGATACGTTACCAATACTAATTATATATTACTATATTAAACGCTCCAATATTTAACGTATTAGTTTTATCAGTGCACATTAATCTATATAATTGCATATATAATAGAAATATTATATAACTATATAGCTCACTATAACGTGACAGTAGACTAAAAATAAATTTTTTATATGCCTTATTTTCAGATTAAGATAACGTCATACATTGTTATCTAGAATTATTAATTATATATACGTTCGGATACTATGCAAAGAATATTCTAGTGGAAGCCAAAACTGTAACAGAGACAATCAGGCAGAAGACAGTTTGGTACAGGGGGCCTGGGTGGTGCAGTCAGTTAGGCGTCCAACTCTTGGTTTTGGCTCATGACATGATCTTGGGGTCGTGAAATCAAGCCCCATGTGGGGCTCCGTGCTGAGTGTGGAGTCTGCTGAAGTTTCTCTCTCCCTCTCTCTCTGCCCCTCTCCGCCTCACATGTGTGCTTTCTCTCTCACTCTCTCTGAAATAAATAAATCTTTTTAAAAAAGACAATCTGGTACAAAAAGACAAAATTTGGCATATCAAACCTCTCTTACTGCAACCAAAACTAAAAATCTGTGTGGTCATCAGAGCACACAGGGATTTCAACAACAACTTTATTGGGAAAATTCATTGACTTCGATAAATTCCATGCTTGTCCTTGTAAATTGACTTTAACACTGTTTAATTAAAAAAAGCAGATTTTTTCCCCCCAAAGCATGATGCTGGTTATATTTACAGGGAATTAAATAGAACGTACAACAGACAGTAGAAATATTTTTCAAGTACATATGAACAACAACAGGAAAAACAAAAAGCACAATGTTTAAACTGCTATAAGATCACAGGTAGTGAGTACAAGATAAGATGTTGTGTATACTGTATAATTTATAAAGTATTTCAATAAGTCAGACATAACTTCCTAAAAGTCAGGAGGACTCTCCAGACAAGAAGGTACTTGAATGACAGATCAATCAAATACAAATATACGAGATGAACACCTTGAAGAGCAGAGAAGAAAGAACAGTCAGTTTTATTGGTAATGTTTTGTATTATTTTTAAGCATTTATAAGTGAATGGGATTTGCCCTTCAGAGGGTACAATGAAAAATGGTGTTCTTTAAATAATGATAATTACTGAAATCATGGGAATTTTTGAACAAATCATTGTATTTATTCAGTTTTGTATGAGCACACTGAAAAATGTCAAAATGAAAAAGTGGTTGCGACTCAATTATTGCAAATCATTTATCAGAATTAAATCATGGGAAAATGTGTAAAAATGAAATAATAGCTAAGTAAACAAGATATCAAGTATTACTACTTTATTGTTGAGTCTACACTAAATGTGATTGGTTGGCCCTTATTATATGCTACTGTTCTCACTGAAACCTTATGAATAACTTTTAATTCTTTTGCCAGCCAAAAATTCTGTGTGAGAGGAAGTGATAAGCAGAGATAATGAATATGACCTTGGATTGCTTGATAATCCAATTAGTGAAGAGGAGTGACTCATACAAATACATTGGAAAAAGATTTAAATTTCTTGCTGTTTTGACATAAAATAGTGACTTCAATGACCATATTGTAAATGCATGTGACCCTATCCATGAAGACATAGATAGGACAAATGGATCAGTGGGCATCATCATTGAAAGAGTATTTAAAATTGGTCACCACAAAAACAAACAAAACAAAACAAAACAAAAAGAACCTTGAAATGACCTGAAATCTTCCAGCTCATATATAAACTATAGACTTGATAGAGGTTTCCTAAATTTGACAACTCTAAAGATTTACATGATATTACCAAAGGAGTTGTAGAACTGAAAGAAACTTTTCTAAACTTAAATAAAGATCATAATATTGCAAAATTCAGTGGACCATACTAGAAGAAATACTGAATTATCTACCTTTTCTTTAGAAAATACACAAATGTCATATGAAAAAAATCATTGAAGTGTACGCAGCTGAAAAGTAAGCAAAAGCAGAATCACATAGGTGTGTGGGTCAGTTCTTTTAAGAAAAGAGCGCTGTGAATTGTGCAAGACTGTTGAATCACAGATCTGTACCTCGGAAACAAATAATGCAATATATGTTAAGAAAAAAAAAAAGAAGATAGCAGGAGGGGAAGAATGAAGGGGGGGAAATTGGAGGGGGAGACGAACCGTGAGAGACAATGGACTCTGAAAAACAAACTGAGGGTTCTAGAGGGGAGGGGGGTGGGGGGATGGGTTAGCCTGGTGATGGGTATTAAAGAGGGCACGTTCTGCATGGAGCACTGGGTGTTATGCACAAACAATGAATCATGGAACACTACATCAAAAACTAATGATGTAATGTATGGTGATTAACATAACAGTAAAAAAATAAGAATGAATATAGAGAGATAAATTTTAGAAGAAACTCTTATCAGGAACATTATGTACTAAATGCTTTCTCCTGGCTTTTTTTTTCTTTCATTTAGTTCTTTGAATTTTTTTCAGTAGATTATTCTAAGTTTGAATTTGAATTATGTTTATGTCTTGGGAACTGGTCCTTATATACAAGTAATCAAAGAAAATGTTGAACGTGCAATTTTTTAAATAAAACAGGATTAACAATGTAAAGGATTATGAAAAATGTCTTCAGAATGAGCAAACTGAGAGACAGAAGAGGTGGTACCAACATGTATTATCAAATTTTTTTGGTAGAATATGTTCAGAATTAATTGAAAAGTAATCTTCTATACTAAAAAAAAAAAGAAAAGTAGTTTTACAAGTAAAGCTACTATATTTATGGATTTGTAATGTTTTCTGTTTTCAAATGCTTTGAAAATTTGTGATCTGTTGTGATTTCTCCTCCTAAATTTATTTTGAAATCTAATTTTGTATTCGTAATTTTTTATTTTTTTAAGATTTATTTATTTGAAAGAGAGAGAGAGAACGAGTGGGAGGGGCAGAGGGAGAGGAGAGAGAGACTCCTCACTGAGCATGGAGCCCGACTTGGGGCTTGATCTCATGACCATGAGATCCTGACCTGTGCTGAAACCAAGAGTCAGAGGTTCCACCCCCTGAGCCACCCAGATGCCCCCATAATTTTTTATTTTATTTTTAGATTTTTAAAAAATTTATTTGAGAGAGAGAGAGAGAAAGCAGGAGCAGGGGGAGAGGCAGGAGGAGAGGGGAGAAGCAGACTCCCCACCAAGCAGGGAGCCCGATGTGGGGCTCGATCCCAGGACCCCAGGACCATGACCTGAGCTGAAGGCAGGCACTTAACTGACTGAGCCACCCAGGTGCCCCAATTTTTTATTTTTTAAAGGAGACTCATTCAAGCATATAAGCTTCACCCCCATGAAACCCTTGGTCTGTCCTTCTCATTTTAGGCTCCATTCCAGTGTGAAGGTTTCTTCTTCTTTCTCCCTCTTTGGACCACTCTCCCTTCTTGCCTGGAACAAGTTGTGCTTTACACTTTAGCTGGGAAGATCAGAAGTGACTTCTGCTTTAGGAGCAATCCCTTATTTTTCCCCAGCAGCGCTGGAGCCCAACAGAGAGGGGCAGTGTCATGGAGGGTGGGGAATACAGAGACCAAAACCAAAACTCTACCTCTGGGTAGCATTCTGCCATGTTCAAATTGCTAATAAGTGTGCCCTCCCCTTGCTATGCCCCCTTGCTATGCCAGCCCCCCATCTCCTGTTCATTCTCCACTACGAAAGCAAAAATTTAAAGCAATAAATGAAGGCCTCACTTGATCAGATGACTCTCACTGATTTATTTATTGGTACCTGCTCTGCATGAACAATTCTGTGTTGTCCACTGGTGTTATTTTCAAAGATTTGGAGCTTTAAAGAAGGATCATGTGTGGAGGTTGGAGGTGAGGTGGTCAGGTGGCCACTCAGCAGCTCAGAAGAGCTATGTCATTTTCTAATTGATATGCTGGACTTTAGGGTAAGATTTTCTGAAAGAACATGTCTGTGTTTAAAAGGATTTCGAATATCATTAGTCTTTATGCAATTTTAAACTCATGATTTGTAAGGCTCCTCAAGATCCAGCCCAAGCTCATTGACTGCTTGTCCATGATATGCATTCTCTATGCCAGCCAAAGAGAACCGCTTCTCTTTGTCTCAAATATGCTAAGTGCTCATGACCTCCACACCCTGCACACACTCTTCCCACCTATATCCAGGAGCACCTTCCTTCCCTGTCCCAGAGACAAACTTCTTTTCCTCTCCCTTCCAGCTTAAAAGCCATATATGCTCAGTGGTGGCTCTTTTGACCCTGTTCTCGTTTCTTCCTGCCCTCTGGCAAGCCCGGGCAATCATTTATTTATTGATTCAATTTCATCATGGGACTTCGACATTGCCTTGTAATTATTTGTCCTGTTTGCTCATTATGAGTTTTCCTACAGCATTTATCTTGTTTATCTTGTATCTTTGAGACCTAGCTCAGGACATGGTAACATACATAGCAGGTGCTTGGAAAAAAAATTACTCAGTGAATGAAGAAGAGATTTTAAAAATGAGGTAAGCTAAACAGTGTTTGTCAAGACAAAGGAATACTTCCCCGAGAAACCATTTCTTGAGCTACAAACCTCTAGTCTGTGTTTGTACTAAGCAAACGAAATGACAGATATGTCTTACCTTCATTCTACTCTGTAATCCCTCTTCCCTTCCCTGACTGACACAGCCTTAGGCTCGCCACATGATGTTTCCGTCTGGTCAGTTCGAGGAATATATAAATCAATGGTTTCTTTCCTATCAGTTGCTTCCTCCCTTTGAAATGGGAGAGTACAGAGCATGTGTTTGCCCATTTCTTTTAACTACTTTTTTCCAATGCTTATTCCGCTGTGGAAAATCTAATGTCCCTGTTTTTCAGGCATCTAAGGAAGATCCTTTTCCTCTTCTTTTGTTATATTTCTGCGACAATATCCTCAAGCCACGGCATGGCATAGGAATCATGTGAACATTACATTTTTATCAGGAAAAGGGAAGGTTGCTTTAAAAATACATGAATGCAGCAAATATTTATTGAGCACAGGCTATTCTATGTAATGGGGTCATAGAGGTGACCAGGACAGACAGCATCCCTAACATCATGGAGCTTGTTGTCTAGCTGGGGAGACCAGATAAAAGAAATACTCAGAACAGGGTGCCTGGGTGGCTCAGTTGGTTAAGCAACTGCCTTCAGCTCAGGTCGTGATCCTGGAGTCCCAGGATCGAGTCCCACATCGGGCTCCCCGCTCAGTGGGGAGTCAGCTTCTCCCTCTGACCCTCTCCCCTCTCATGCTCTCTCTCACTCTCAAATAAATAAATAAAATCTTTAAAAAAAAAATACTCAGAACAAGTAACTATACTAATTCCTAGTAATTATGATTGAGATAAATGCATGAATGCCCAGCCCAGGATGCTACGCTGCTTTAGAAGGGCCCGGTGTCCATCCCGGTGGATGGGCCTCTGGTTTGAGATCTGAAGCTGAGCAACCATGTGATGTGGGGAAGATGGATCGAGTAGGGGGGCTTTAAGGACAGAAGCAGCAGCATGTCCAGAGATCCTCAGCTCAGAGAATCCTGCAAAGATTGAGGAAGAGAGAAAAAGTCTGTGAGACAGGAACAGAGAAGGCAAGAGCATGACTGGATATGAAGTTCATTAACAGAGTAAAATAACAAAGCAGTGTGGTCAACCTTGAAGCTCTGCTGCTGTCCAGAGGTTCTTTTTTCAGACTGACTTTCTTAACTCAGCTTTCTTGCTTTTTCTGCTGTTTAATTATGAATAAAACGCGATATTTTCTCCTTTTGTCCTCCCAAATGTAGTGCGTTTCAGCCAAATTATGGGTAATTTAGGCATCTGTGGACATGTGTGGAACTCCCACCATCTTTTATGTGTTTGCCTCTGGGAAACAAAGCCTCCTGAAATTCAAACAGCCTACTTCCTGTGTTCTTCTGGAGCACCCCATTTCTAAGTTGGGAAGTGGCTGCCTACACAGGGGTCTTGTCTGTGATGACTGCTGAAGAGTGAACATTAAACTCATTCTGAATAGCAAGTGATAAAGCTCTTCTATCTGCCAGCGAAATTGTGGTTTTCATAATTTTATTGCTGAAGAAAGAGTTGTCATGGCAATGATTTACATAACTTGGAGCAGCCATTGGTTAAGTACTGTTAATGATGTGCTTTCAATGCACCAAGAAAGTACTGTATAATGAGGAGTTTGCTCAATGCTTTGTCAGAGTTGGTGTATTTCCTGGTTTTGCTGACATAATTGATCAAATTTTTAGAGCCTCAGGTGATTTCTATACATGTTTATTTTAATCCCTCAAGATGTTCCATTATGTCAGGAATTGTCCCTTTGCTTCTTTGTGCTTTAACCTCATGCTCAGTTCATTTGGTGAGCTTATGTGGGTTCTCACAGAATGCATTTGTGAGATCCGAATCTTAGCAACTCTAAAATAATTTAATTGAATTAAAAAAATATTTTCAAGTGCCCACTGTGAACAGGGCATAATGCTAGGCTCTGCAGAGGATAGAATGGATTCTGAGGCATGTACCTAAAAAATGCAGAAGGAAATTTGGAAATAAAATAAATGTTGCTTGATGTTATGATTATATAGAGTAGCATTGCTATGGGTTAGAATTTGCAGCTCATGCCACTGAGACTGAGAGTGGTGTGTGAGCACTGGAAGTCACTGCTGAATTTTCTGTACTCCTCTCTGGTTTATTTTCTATGGTTCTTGTAAAAGGGAGGCAGCATAATGAAGTCATTAAGAGTGGAATCTGGGACTCCTTCATTTAAGCACGTTTCTTATCTTCACTGAGTCAGTTTCCTTTCTATAAAATGGGGTTATAAAACTATTTTCTTTAGAGATTCATCTTGAGGAGTAAATGAGTTAGTATGCACAAAGTATATAGATGAGTGACAGCAAATGCTGAGCAATTAGTAATAATAATAACATTATGGTGATGGTGATGATGATGATGGGTGAAGGATGGTGATCCATTTAGGTACATGTGGCACATCTTGGTTTCCTGATTTAGTCCAACTTTGGGTCTTTCTAATCAGTGAATCGTCTGGCTCAAAAAGATGGACACATCTATCCATCCAGTAATCATTGATTCAATAAACATGAATTGGGAGTCACTAGTTAGATGCTAGAGATATAGTGATGAAATAGACATAGTTGGAGTAGGGGGACCAATCAGTGGTTGTAGCCAGTTTGGATTTCATGGAGGAATAGCATTGCAAATACAAATTTGGAGATTGGCACTGGGTTGCCAACATTTTACTTTGCCGGGTCAGGATGCTTAAAAGAGGCAATTTCATTTTGTATCACCACATTTCGACCCCACAGCAGTAGGAAGAACATAATATCACAATAGATGAGTCTATAAAATTAAATAAATTTAGCATCGAGGAGAAAGGGCCCAAAATAGGTGCTCGATAATTATTTGTTGAATGAACTTGCCATTTCCTTGTTTTCCGCAGGCCTGTGCAGACCAGTGAATCTTTGTTTGCAGACCAGTATTTAGGAATATGGGAGAAAGTGGGCTTCTGTTCTTGCATTTAGATTAGACTCTGCAGACACCTTTTACTTCATACATCTCCAAGGAGAAAACTAGATGCAGAGGTGTAAGGTTATCCGTTTAACAGAAGGTAGTCAATGATGTTTAAATAAAAGGGGTTACCAAGGAGAAGGCTTGGAGTGTTCTTTGATAAATTATGGGAATGGATTTTAGTTCATAAATCAAAAATTTGTATGAGCTTTTTGTGAATTTTATATGCTTTGTGGTTGAAGGTTATATTCCTGAGAGTTTAAGCAGAAACTTCATGGTTAACAGTTAAATATCTTGGGGAACACAGTGCTGCCGCTCAGTAGAGATAACGAGACAGGACCCACAGACATATAACTTGAGAGACCTTTTATTCACTGGGATCATCTTTTATCAATGCACTTTGTTCACTGTGATCCTGTTTTTGAGGAACGTTACTATTTTCTCGCCTTCTATCCTTTATCTTTCCAGCACACAACTATAATAGACTTGTGTCAGCAGGATGTTTCTTCCTAAGGCTTATCAGATACCACCAGGTGGAACATTTTCTCTTAATTTTCACCAAGGTGGAAAATTTTTTTTCTTAATAGTTTTATATGCACAGGAACCACTGATCCAGGATTAGCTATAATCCAACTGATATCATAAGATTGAAAGTAACAACATTTCTTTTCATAAGGACATAATATATGTATCTAATAGAAAGGTGACTTTGTGCTTTTTAAAGCTTTTTAAAGTGCCACAAGTTGAAGGACAGCAAATTAGTGTGGGAACAGCACATTGAAAGGGTGTACCTCTCTGCCTTGTGATTGTCCCTGTAAACGTGGATTCTCTGGGGCTGCGAGAGGCTGACTGATGAGTGGGGTTTTTTTCTAAAGACGTCAAATTGCAGACTGCAGGAATGAAGATTCACATTTCCTGAAAATCAGAGAGTCTTCTGAAGACCTGTCTCAAGTGGGCTGTGACAGATAGACATGGGATGACGATACTGCTAGAAGTCCACCTCAGATTCCTTGGGATATAGAAATTAAATTATCTCCAGGAAATGGCATTATGATCATTAAAATTTTCTATTTTGATTTCTTCAACTTCCTGTAATGAAAGTAAGTTATTTTTATAATCTCTGAAAAAGAGCATTATGTTTTTTTAAATAAAAGGTCAAGTATTATATGTCAAACACCTAAAGTTCTTAAAGAGTAGTTCACATTGTTATTCAAAACCTATTTACTCTTATTCTAATGTGTTTGGTTATTTGTGTTATTAGCTTGTATCAGTGGGAAAGGTGTAAACAGCACAAGATAAAGAACTTGCAGTTGGAAAAGCAAAAGGCACCAATTATAATTTCAGAAAAAAATAGATCCTGACAGCAGGAAAAGTGGCAAAATATTCTAAATCTAAACATAAAAGAACTTTTTTTTTAAACATAAAAATATTCCAATCCATTCCACTGAGTATAGGGGCATAAACTTCGTGTTCCTTGATTCTTTCCCCCAACAAAAGTAACGTTATATTTTATGCCTTTTAATTAAGAAGACAGCGATATATGTATTGTGCATAATTTTGTTCTTTTAAACATGTTAAAAAAGAAATTTATTATATGGGTCATTATGTGGGTCTTACTTACCTTATTTGAGCCTCGGTTTCCTCATCTCTAAAATAGGGTATATTAGTCAGTGTTCTTCAAAGATATAGAACCAATGGGATATATAAAAATGATTTTCATATTATTTATTTATATTATTGATAATGATTGGTTTATTAGAAATAATGAAAAATGATGGTTTGTTTATACTATTATATTTATTGTATATAATGATGTTTATCATAAGGGATTGGCTCACATGATTATGGAGACTGAGAAATCTCATGATCTGCAACCTACAAGCTGGAGTCCCAGGGAGCCAATGGTGTAGTTAGAAGGCCTGAGAGACAGAGTCAATGTTGTAGATTCCAGCCCAAATCTCAAGGGCTGAGAACCAGGAGCATCATGGGCAGAAGATTGATGTCCCAGCTCAAGTAATCAGGTAGAGAGCAAATTTAACCTTCCTCTGCCTTTTTGTGCTATTCAGGCTCTCAGCAGATTGGATGATGTCCACCCTCTCTGGGGAGGATCATCTACTTTAAATGCTAATCTCTTCTAGAAACACTCTCATAGACACTCCCAAAATCATGTTTAATCAGAATTCAAAGCATCTCATGGCTCAGTCATGTTGACATATAATATTAACCACCATATTAATATATGATGCTAACTATATCTGCCAGTCAGGGTCCAACTAGAATATAGAAACTACACAGGAATTATTAAAGAAGTTTAGTATAAAAAATTGTAAACTATAAGAGAGGATTACTATAATGAGGAATTGGCTAGTAGGAAGGAATAAAACTCTAAAGAATATAAAAATAGTGAAAGCAAGGACCTTATCCCTAGGGCTGAAATAGAGCCTCCAGGAAAAGGATTCTTCAGAACTGGGATCCAGACCTCATTGGAGAGGGCATGGCCATGGCTCAGTGAATCGCACCATGCTTGTAGCTCTTGCTGGAACTCCATGAGGTGCCAGTAGAATTTTTTTGAAGCTGCCTTCGGGAGTGGGTAAGGAGAGTTGTGTCAGGAGAAGTTTCTGGATAAGCATCCAGAACACAGGAATCTCTCTAACCTTGTTCTCTAGTTAACACTCTATCTTCTGCCAGGTATCCCTGACTCCAGCTGCACTCTGGTATGAAATAGGTCAAGTCTCTGGGAAGAGTGTAATAAATTTTGACTACCTTGAGGAAAAAAAATGGTTTTGAGTCAGAAATAAGGAGAAAGTGAGGAAGGTAATGTACATACACTGAAAGTGTTGAGACCTTTCTCCAAAAGGATTTAAGGCTCATTTTCAGCAATATGCTGAAAATATAATTAGCTTGGTGGTTTCTCAGCTACATCCCAAAGGAAATATTAATTTGATTTATTCAGGTTGCAAGAAACATAAAAAAATCATTTCTAGCTTAAACAAAGAATTCATTGGAAAGATACTAGGGAAGCTCAGAAAATTAAAGGAAGGGTTGAACGGCCTTTGGTTTTTAGAAGGGAAGGTCCTAGAACAGCACTGGAGTCTCAGGAGCAGAAATTAATACCCTTTCTATCTTTACCTGTTGCCATGACCTCAACTCAGCTCTAGTGAATGTCAGTCCCCAGGCCTCACCATTAGGTATAGGAGACAGCCTCTGACTGATCCAGCTTGGGTAATATTGAACACTTGCCTGAAACCCAGGGCATGGGTCACAGGGTGTGGTCATGACCAACAGACATTTGAACTGGGTATCAGGGTCAGAACCAGAAATACTGGCATCCTGTTGAGCTAGGCAGCCAATGGAGAGAAAGCTGCCTGAAGGAGAAATTTTACTTATAGCCTGTTCTTGCTAATAAAAATGTGAGGAGCTATCTGGAAGCAGCCAGCCCTGTCCTCTCAATTCATAGCTGGTCCTCATTTGGGAATGTTCAATTTGTGACTGGTAGGACTTCCATTTCCATCAGATAAAGCCTGGCAATAATGAACATCTTCCTGATAACTCTTGTCACTCCTCTCCAAGGAGCTGAAAATGGTAATTAATGCAAAAGCTGTGTTTATTGGTTCGTGAAATTGAGTGTGTACAGTCCTTTGATACTGTGTCTTCTTGACAGTGAAAGTTTGGGAGGGGGCGGGAAGCATACTGCACATTAAAGATACAATTTATTTTACAAGATATTACAACAAAGGCAACCTCATGTATATGAAAATCTTGGGCTTTTGTTTGCTTTCCCAAAGTAGAGACAACAGAGCAAGAAGCAGGTGTTCTTCCCATTCTCCCTCCTCCCAGAGTCTCAACATACTCCTGTACTTTGTTTACCTCCTTAAGAAGGCAACCACAGTGTTGGAATGACATTCTGTTTTGCTCAAGGACACAGCTCAGAGTTCTGTCCCTAAAATGCCTCTTACTCTTGAGTTCTTAGTAGGAGGCCAGGGCGAGCAGTTTTATCTGATAAATTCCCAAAGCCCTCAAGGAGGTATTGAGGCGTGGAGGGGTAGAAAGACCCTTTCTGCAGCAGAAGAAAGTAAGAAACTGTGTTTAACTAATAAGGATTCTAGGACTGATAGCTTCATAGCTGGAAGGCTTGAGTATGCTCTGCGTGTCATTATTTTAAGTTGTGAGTTTCAGTTGCAACCAAATCAGGACTGGATGGGGTTTTGTAATCATATATTAGTCATGATGGAAGTGAAAGAAATACTGAAGGGAGCCTCCAAGGAATTTTACACACATACACACACACACACACACATGCACACACATGAGGAGAAGGTTGTGTGACCATAGAGACAGAGACTGGAGATAGTAATGCAGCCACAAGCCAAGAAAAGCCACCAGAACTGGAAGATGAGTATAGACAAGAGTTGGAGACTTTGAACAGAAATAATAGGAAAGATGCTCAAAATTTGGGAACTTTCTGGATTGGAAAATCAAGTGCTTTTGGACTCTAAACACTGAGTATTGAGAAGGAAAAGAAGTTTGAACAAAGACTCAGAATTTTTTTTTTTTTTGGTAAAGCAGAAACCTTTTTCTTGCAACAAAGAACTTATTAAGAACATTTCTTTCCCACTGAAATCTATTTTTTAGGTGACTTCAAAGAAGCTACCACCAAACTGAAAGAGACACATCGTGGCAAGAAGGACATGAAATTCAGCAGTATTGGATAATATGTCACAGGTTCTTGGCACATGGAGCTGAATAGAAACAAGTAGATCAGAAGCCCAGTAAGTTGTTGAGGGGATTGTATTGTAAAAGTCATCACAAGCCTGGACTAAAAAAGCCTGTGATTATAAATCAGCCTGAAGACTACTAATTTACACCAGTAGGATATGGGCTTCCCAATGCCCAGTTCAAAGGTGAGCATAGAGTATAATGGATAGAAACTCCCAGAGAACAGAACCAGGGGTTACAGAGAGCTATGGACAAGAAAGTTTCTCAGAAAAAGCAGAAGCAGAGTCAAAGTGCAGAACTTTGTCCACGGCTAATGCACAGGGTCTTTATTATTTCTTCCTGGAAGGATTCCTTTTTGCTGTGGAATCTCCCATTCTTCCCTTTACACAAGGAAATTTTAATTGAACTATGGGTCACTGGTGCACAAGGAGACACACCTATCCCTGATGGAGAACACCATATGCCACCCGGGACCCCTGGACTCTGTCCCAGGCACAGTGCCGGAATGGGGCTTTGGCTTGACTAACTTGGGGAGGCAGTGAGGGTTTTCTTGGTGGGGAGGGGGTGCACCAGGCAGACTGTGCAGAGGTGGCTTTCTGTCCATAAACATCTGTGCTTCACCTTCTATCATACTGCTGAGGAATGGTGTCTTGTCAAGGGTCACTGTTACCAGCCTTGCTTGTTTCAGGGTGAGGTCATATGATCAGTACTCACCAAAAAACTGTGAAAGAAAGTGATGTGTATCATTTCTGGTTTAAGAAGTGGGCATACCTTCTCTTCCCACCCTTTCCCCTTTTGCCTGGATGCAGTGAACTCTGAGACCTTAGGGAACGGCAGAGCCATGGGATGGCAGGAGTGAGGGTCCCTGAAGACGAGGTGAAAACATTCAGCAACTAGGAACACGTGCATTGGGTTGTTACATGAGAGAGAAGAAACAACCTCTGTGTTAAGTTGTAGGATTTATTTATTATAGCATTTGGTGTCATACTAAGGCATACCTTGTATACATATATAGGACACACACAGACATACACATACTACATTCTACTCACAGCCACCCAGACACAGATAAATCATACTCACTTTCTTATACTCCACTGGAAGGCTGTCTGACTTCAATGCTTGTGCCACCCAGCACAAGTGCCAGAAGGTCCCCAGATTTATGACCTCTTGGGACCACTGAGGACATATTTACACTTAAGAGACCAATTCTTGATTAGCAAGGACTACCATTGCAGTTTGGGACTTATCCAAAATCCGTTGCTCCCTTGAGTCTTATCTCTCTTAAAAGGGCAGGAAGCCTTTTGCTATACATGGAGATGGGTATAGGAAATGGTGGGGAATCAAAGCAGCTAGAACTGTATTGGACCCATGATAATTACATAGATGGAGAAGTGATGCAGTTTTCAGGAGATGACTTGCTGGTGGTAGAACAAGGTTTAGGGGCAGTATCTGCTAATTCTTTGTTCAGTGGTCTTTCTACCTGACTGGTTTTCTTCCCAATTTCAGAAGCCACCTAGATCACACACTAGGGACAAATCAGTAGCTCTAATAAAAGGCTTATTCCTAGAGGAAATTAAAACTATTGACAACAATAAAGTTCAAAATTACTTTTAAGCTCCAATCATCTTGCTCTACATAGCTTCATGAATGATTAAATAGAAGGTGGTTATGGCCAAGAATCAGCACTGATTCTTCACTCATTATGGGATTTACTGTTTTCTAAAAAAAGTATTTTCCAATTTGCATCCTTAATATTTTATTTTTTAACCTCATTATTTTTTGTTAATTTCAAAAAAGTATTTAAGTATATCTTCTGCTCCTTGCTTCTTAAATTCTGAGTGGATAGCCTTGCCATATTAACAAGGATTCTGGGGACCATCAACATGAGCTGTTAAATGGCGACTTTCGTCCAGACCTGCCTGTACTGCTGCCCTTTCTAATCCAACTTCAGGAGACTAGAACTTCTGCTTCCTGCCTAACACTGAAACTTTCACCCGACTCCTGGTGCCATTCTGTCTAGTGCTTCCTGAAGTTTGCACCACCAACTACTAATTCTCTGTATCTTATGTTTAAAGCCTCATCTTAGCCTGTATATGCTTATTCCTCTTTAAAAACAATCCCCAAATTAAATCTTTCAACCTTGAACCCCCTTGCAGCTAATACTTTATCTCCTTCCTTCCCTTGGCTATCTATCATCAACTACTTGAGTTTTCCCTATTCATTCTCTCTACCTCATATCTCCTTTGCTCCATACCTCATTGCAGTATGGATGTTCCTCCAAAAGTCACCAGTAATTTCCTAATTACAAAACATTAGAATCATTTTTATTCCTACTTCCTTTGACTTCTTTGTAGTATTCAGTGTTGGTTATCACTCCCTTTTTTCCATGACCCTGTTGGTTTTCCTTCTAGCTAACTGCACCTTCTCCATCTCCTTTAACAAAACATCTTGTTTCCCTTGGGATTTAGTGCTAAACCAGAGATTCAAATAGCATCTTGCTCTTGAGATTATTGTGTGAGTGAAGTGATATAATTTATATAAAAGTTATGATAACCACTTGGGACAGAGTAAGTGCTTGGAAAAAAATGTAGTCACTACTAATGAGTTTAATTTTAGATTGGTTGATTTGAAAAGCTTGCGACAGCTAGAAATAGACAGCTAGAAATAAGGAATTGGGTATCAGGAGTGAGAGCTGGGGTTGTGGATCTGGAATCGACAGTACATGCATGAGAGCTGAAGATATGGGAGACCATGAGTTCACCCAGGGGGTGCATATCCATCAGGATAGGCTAAGTTAGGCTGAGGTAGCATCCCCAAGACTTAGTGACTTGCAGCAACAAAAGATAAGTTCCCACTCATATCATGTGTCTATTGTGGGTCTGCAGGAGTTCTGCTCATTGCTGTCATTCAAGAGCTTAGACTGCCTGAAGAGCTGCAGACTCAAATGTGGAAAAGAGGGAAAAGAGCTCTAGAGGTTTGCATAAGCAAGGAAGTGCTCTGGTCTACAAGTGATCCAAATTTCTTTTGCTCACAATTTATTGGGTAAAACATCATGAGGTGCACTCATCCATAAACATGGGCAAGAAGTGCAATTCTATCAGAGACTGGGGAGGTGAAAAGCTAGAAATATTTGGTGAGTGTACCAATCACTACCAGAATATGTCTAGAATGAAAAGCAGAGAGAATATTTAGGAAAATATGCTGTATTGCCTTTCATTACCTTCCACATTTTCCTTCCCCACCCAGTGCCTACATTGTTTTTCAAATCTCACTTTTCTAGATACTCAAGCCTGATACTTCTTTTTTTAAAAAAGATTTATTTATTTGTTTTAGAGAGAGAGAGGGAGGGAGATAGAGGGAAAGGGTGAGGGAGAATTTGTTTTTGAGAGAGAGAGGAAGGGAGATAGAGGGAGAGGGCGAGAGAGCATCTCCAGCAGACTTCTCACTGAGCACAGAGCCTGACTTGGGGCTTGATTCCAGGACTCCGAGATCATGACCTGAACTGAAATCAGGAGTTGGAAGCTTAACCGCCTGAGCCACCCAGGCGCCCCTCAAGCCTGATACTTCTAAATATCTGTGACTCTTTAATCTTGTTCACTCTTTCCCTCTAATTTGAATATAAAATTCTATCAATTCAATTAGCAACGTATTTGCTGAATCCATTCCCTCCTCTCTATCAGCTCTGGGATTCTTATTAGAGGCTCCAAACTGCTTTCAGTCAGAATGACCTTATAAAACACAAATTTTGTCATCCCACATGGCTTTAAAAATACTTTTTTTTCTAATAAAATAATTATCAGGATAGGATAAAGATGGAGTGATAGTGGTTAGGTACTAGAGTTTTTATTTATTAAAATACAGACTGGGGATAGAAAAATTATAGAAAACAGAAAAAGTATAAAGGAACAAAAGTCCATGTCTCCCTGTGGCATTTGATATGATCAACTGCTCCTTTTTGAAACTATTCATGTGGTTCTAGCACTCTCTCTAGTTTTCTTCTCACTGCTTCTCTGCCCTTTACCAGCTCTTTCCTCCTCTGAGGGATGCTTAAATACTGGTAATCCTTGGGGCCCTATTTTGGTTCAAGTCTCCTCTTCTCTTACTCTGTATCTTCTCTCTAGTGATCTCATCCATATCTTACCATCAGTCAGCCCACCACACCCAGCACCAAACTTTTTCTTAATATTCTCTTAGAAGGTAAAGCATAGTGTGTTCAAAAGTTAGCTCATTTCTTCCCCCCACCAATATTCCTCTGCCTGATTCTTTACAAGTTGCACAAGCTAGACATGTGAGGACCATCCTAAGTTTCCTGTCTTCTCTACTCTCTCTACACAATTAGAACAAGCACTCTTGTTTCTAGGCTAACTCCCTGGAGCCTTCTTACCCTCTTCTCCATCCCCATTGCCACTGCCTCGATTCAGGCACTCATCATTTCTTGCCCAGGGAACTGCAACAGAGATTCTTCGTGCATCTGCCTCTACCTCCTTGCCTTTCCCCCAACCCTCAACTCACCAGTATATCCTGTCTCTACTGCAGAAGTAGACCGATTCTTCTAAAACCTGAAGCAGATCAGGATACTCTTTTATTTCTTCCCCAGCTCTCTGTTGACTTCAGGCTAAAATCCGAGGTCCTTAGCATGGCACAGAAGGTTTCCATGACCTGGTTCTCGCTTGCTTCTCAGTTTTGCTTGCAGTCTTACCTCCTCCAAATTCCTCAGGAGCACCTTGATATTCAGAAATCTCAGTGTTCAGTCTTTTAAGGCACCACACTGTTTAGTTCTTTGTAAAGATCACGCACAGTCCCTTCTGCCTGGCATGCTCTTCTCTTACCCTTCCTCTCTCCACACACCTGCTTCCTTATGAGATCAAGTATATTCTATTCATCATTTAAGATGCCACTCTGGAGTGAAGTTTTCCTACCACTCCTGAAACCTCCCTCTCTGTTCTAGGTCCATTCTCTGGTTTCCATAACATTCTGTATTAACCATTTTGTACTCCCCTTGAGGGAAAATACTTTATGTATATCCCTAACACCTAGAATAGTACCTGGCACAAACATGGCATTCAGAAATACTTGTGGAATAAATGACCATGTTCAGTGCTCCCATGGTACTTTGTCCAACAGTTTTCTCACTGCCTTGTAATTATTTCATTTATATATCTTTCTATACTAGATTATGAAATATCCCCAATATTTATGCAATTCTAGACACAAAGTAAGTACTATAGAAATGTTACCTGATGTTGTCCAATTTGAAATTCTTTTGTATTTCAAAATACTGTTCAATATAAGGCTTTATTTTAGAGTTTAATAAAAGCAGGGTATATGAACTCTTATTATTTTAATGGTGACTATAAGATACAGAAATGAAGAAAAACTGATGTTAATTTCATTTAGACTTTTTTTCTCTTCTATAGTTATTTTAATTCTCTTAGTTTTTCAAGGTTGTTCCCAACAAACATAAGACATTGTACCCGTGCCTTTCTAAGGGAACTGGAAAGAATAAAAATAAGAACAGAAGAAAAAAAAATGAGCAAAGAATAAAGGAAGGGGAAGAAGGGGAAGGAAAAGAAAAAGACAGGAAAGTTTACTTATCCAGAGTTCTGATATTTATTTAAAAATAAGGAAACATTTTAAAAAGTATTAATTAGTCAAGTTCCATTTCATAAACAGACTTTATCTTTACA
The DNA here is from genome assembly GCF_964656455.1 of Halichoerus grypus. Taxonomy (NCBI): domain Eukaryota; kingdom Metazoa; phylum Chordata; class Mammalia; order Carnivora; family Phocidae; genus Halichoerus; species Halichoerus grypus. Next base: position 20,677,821 of record NC_135720.1, on the reverse strand, counting down.
TATATTTAAAACCAGAGATAAATATTTTTACATTCTTTAAAGATTTTATTTATTTATTTTAGAGAGAAAGAGAGAGAGAGAGGGTGAACGTGAGCAGAAGAGGAGCAGAGGGAGAGGAAGAAAGAAAATCTTACTCAGACTCTCCGTTGAGCATGGAGCCCAACTTGGGGTTCAATCCCACAATCCTGAGATCATGACCTGAGCCGAAACAAGAGTCAGATGCTTAAATGACTGAGCCACCCAGGTGCCAGTAAATATTTATACATTTTTAAAGAATAAATTAACAAGTGTACTAGATTTAACACCATGTTTAACTTGTAGATTTAACATTTATTAGAAGATATGAATGTTTTATTCCCTCTGATATTTGGTTTAGTATCACCTTTGTTATATACTATAGTGAGGAGACACTGTAATAATGCTGGTGTAGAAGAAACACTAGCATTTCTAGCACATCTTAAATGCATATAGGCAATATTTGAGAATAACAAATAATTTCTGATGTGTGTTTTTCCTTATCTGTCCCATTTTCGTATTTTTACAAACTCTTTAAATTTACTGGTAAAACTATCTCATCAGTTTTGAATTACTTTCTTGGGGGAAATGATTAAAAAAAATCTCTGTTAGGGGAAAAGTTCTCAGTAACTTGAGTTAATCAAAGTACAAATAAAAGAGGATTAAATTCTATGAGGCTGCTACACTTCTATGTTTTCCATCTCTTCAATCAAGACAAGGGGCTTGTTTTTAAGAGGCTTATAATCTAATTAGGGAGACAGAGCATATACATAAAAGAATGAATAGCACTATGGGGAATCCAAATGAGTAGTCCAGACAGTAAATGTTTCCAATTTCAGAATCCGGAGGAGTGCCTGAAAGCTGGGGTGGCTGGACTTGAATTGATCTTCACAGAAATGAGGGGATCTTTAACAAGGGGTGGGAGGAAGTGGGGAATGACTGTTAATGCATACAGAGTTTATTTTGGGGATAATGAAAATGTTCTAAAATCGAATGTGCTGACAGTTTCGCATCCCTGTGAAAATACAAAAAAATCATTGAATAATACATTTCAAGTTAGTGAATTGTATAATACTGAAGTATATCTCAATAAAGCTGCTATATTTTTAAAAATCAGCTATGGTATTGGCACCAGTTACAGAAATGGGGCCTTCAGGAGCTGTGGATATTATCTCCCCCCACCCTTTCCTTTCTCTACTTTTTTGTAAAGGGTGGCTGGTGATGCTTAACTTCACAATCTAGTTCATAAGTCACTACACAGACCAGTGAGAAGCCATATCCAAAATAGATGTGGATGGCTGCATATTACCTGGAGTTCCTGAATTATTGAGACAATATAATGACTGATGCGCTGTGTCTCCTTTCTTTGAGGAGAGTATGAGAATGACTGTCTACAAAAAATAGTTGCAACACATTAGGTAAAAGCTTGATAGTGCTATATGAAAGTAGAATATGATGGAAGTCCAGAATGGATGCAGAATGATCCATCTTTGGCCTGTTTTGCTCTCAGATCCATTCCTTTCTCTTTTCTGACTGGCTCTGTATAACCCACCCTGTGGCTGTGGGTGACTTCTGTGGAGGGCATTTTCCAGGTTATAATGGCTACTGGTTTCTGGATTGGTTTGACCAGTAGGAGGCACTAGCTGGTTGGAGGACAAGAAGAAGTGAGCCTCAAGGGTATTTCTCACTCCGTCCTGCTGCTTTGAATAGCATCTCTGGCAACAGATACATCTTCTCTGTTGCTATAGCTTGGCTGCAGCTTTGCTCCAGTGACCTTAAATCTTGAGCTTTCTATCAAAACCTCCTCTCTTCATTCTTCTAGCTGAGATTAACTAGTGTTAATCTATATGTTGCCTCACCATGCCTTGTTCGGCTTCTCAGCTCTCCCACCACCTGTGTAACCAATTTCCTGCCCTAAGTTCCCTCTGTTTAAGGCATTTTGACTGTTTTCTGGTTTTCTGTTTGGATCCTTAAACAGTATGAACTTAATAAATGTTTGTTGAATGACTACATTTAGTCGATGGGGAACTGGAAAAATTCTGGGGCTGCTACAAACAAAGGAACGTAAGAGGTGGAAACATTTGGGTGGAGATGAGTTTGATTTTAGACATTTGAATTTGGGAATATAAGGTGGTAATGTAATCATTGGCTAAAGTAGGGAAGTGCGTTGGGACTGGGAAGCCAAAACTTGAGAGCTGTTTCCATAGAAATAAGTCCTGAAGTAGAAGCAATAGCAATAGGAAACATGAACAAGGGGGAATGTGTAGAAGATGAAGAACAATAAAAGATCATGGAGAAAAACTTGGGTACCCACAGAGACAGACTACGAGGGAACCAATAAAGGATGAGAAAAGTTAGCCATAAAGGTGGGGAAGGTATCTGCTTAGCACTGAGGGCAATGTCATGGAAACCAAGTAAAATAGACAGAGAAGGAAAAATTAGTTAAATGCTAAGTAATACAGGGTAGTCATGGAAAAGAAAGACTGAAAACAATTACTGAGTTTGGTGATTAGGAGGTCATTGATGATCTTGAAAGTGTGGTTTCATTAGTAGTGTGATGGCTGATTACCCATTGCCAAATGGGTAAGTAAGTGAAGAAAAATTGAGGTTAAAAGTATACAGAGATAATGTGATTATAGAAATTCAGAAATGAAAGACAAAGCTAGGGTAACAGCTAGACTGGTAAGATAGGCAGCTTGTTGTTCTCTCTCTGTCTCTTTCTTTTTTTCTTTCAAGGAAAAGTAAAATCTAAAAATATTTGTAGATGAAGGGAAAAATACCAATGGTTATTACATGAATGAAAATGAAGAATTCACAGAGAATAAATGATGGAATAAAATGCTGGGGGAAAAAGCAAAAAGATCACTCAGGACACAGGGGAATAAACACACTGAGGAAAATGTGAACTGCTTATTTTGAAATAGAAAGTCACAGATACTCACAGGCAGAGTGGAGATTGGGGAAGTTAAGGAGCTTGTAGTAGATGGCCTGGTGAGAGTGAGGGGCCCCGAGAGTGATGAGCAGTTTGGAGAGAGTGTTTGAGGACAGAGAGCAAGAAATCCTGAGGGGTGTCAGCAGAGAAAGTGATTGGTGGGCCAAGTTAAGGAAATGATGGTGGACAAGAGTAGGTTGGAGAACTAGGATGTGGTGGGAGAGTCAATAGCACTTGGTAACCATATGAAAGAGACAACCTAGAAAGTGCTAAGTGAAGGCTGCACCAAGTTTATTGCCACTGATAAAAAATGTTTCTGTGAGGTGTGGTAGGTAAAAGATAATGAGTTTGTTGGATGGCATCTTTAGTTTGAATTGAAAATATCTAATATGCAGTTAGAAATTTTGGACTAAATCTCAGAGAAGCAGATGTAAATTTGAAGTCAATGGGAAAGAGTTGATAGCAAAGCCAAAAAAGTGAGTAAAAGCTCTTAGGTACACAGTGTAGAACAAGAAAGGTAGAATGCCAAGGACTGAATGCATCACCATATCTGAGGATAAGAGAGGAAATGGAGCCAGAAAAATATGCAGATAGGAAAAATTAAGAACCTTTCTCAAGTGGAAAGTAACAGTGCTTCTCTCTAAGTTAAATTCCCCTAACTCAAATGTTTCACAAGTAGAGCTACTGGTTTTGTCCATATCCTGCACATTTGCATCCCTAATAGACATCTTGCAGAGCACTTTGAATGGCCTTAATGTTTTTCCACATTTACGAAGATGAGCCCATTCACAGAGAAGCACACTAAGTGAAAGAGAAATTTCTGTAAATAGGCACATTCATGGGCTACAAAGCCCACTGAAAATTCCCAGGGATGTATATGTAAAAGCTGAATTGACACATGTGGATGGTTGAGAGTGAGAACATGGAGCTGTCATAGTTGAGCCATCAAATTCTTTCCCGAAAATAAGAAGAGGACTTTTCTGTTCCAAGTCCTTTGACATAGATTACTGCACTGCCATGTTCCCTCAGGAACTTACTGTGGCCAAAGACTACACTAAGGTGATTTTGTCTTTTGTAAGACATTGGACACATTGATGGGCCACAATGTTATTTTATTCATCCGGGGTAAGCTGTTTACAACATTAAAAAGCTCTAGTTCCTCAGAGTTGACATACTTTTGAAGCTGGAGGTGGCATCCTGGTAATAGTCATCGCCCATCCCCAGTGAAGTCAGGCCAAATTACTTAGACCAGGGGCCAATAAGGGGCCTGGAGGCAGAAATATGGTTATATCAATACCTGGCAAACATAACCAACTTAAATTTACTTTAGGATACTTTCTTGTAGTTGTTAAAAGAAACTTCTACATTAAAAATAAATCAAACTTTCTGCTTTTAGGCAAAATTTCTGATCCAAAGACCTAGAAGCATCTAAATATTTCTGTGCCAGCCATCTAGCAATTCCTTTAAACTTACAGGTTGTGCCCTGGTTTCAAAATGAAATCTTACCCACACAAGACGATTCTAACTATTTGATAGGATTCAGATCTGCCCTCTCCTCTCCATTTGACTGCTCTGTGCAGCTCAAACAACCATCATCTCTGGCTTGCTTATGACACCTACTTCTTAACCCTCTCCTTACCTTTTGTCTCATTCATGCAAACTTGTTTTCTCATATTGCGATCAGCGTAGACTTTTTAGAATGCAAATTGTTAATGTTATTCATTTATTCATTCATGAAGATTGGTTGAACACCAACTATTTGCCAGAAACTGTCTTTGATGCCAGAAATAGAATAGTGATAGAAAAGAGTCCAATACAAGCAAGTATTCACACTGAAGAACTTATGAATATATAACAAAAGAAACTGACCGACACAGTGATGTCAGGAAAGTGGAGCCTGGTGATGGAGGAGGGGTGAGAAGCAAGGAGGGGGAAAGGGAGGTTAATCTAGTTGGAGGGAACAGTGTGTGCAGCAGGGGTGGGGGTGGGAGGACGTGGTATATTTGAATTGCTGAGAGAAGCCCAGAGAGCAGGATGACAGGAGTTGGGAAAGGTAGCAAAGACCAAATATGCAGCTTCTTATGGGCCTTTTAGGGTCTTTGATTTTCATCACAAGAGCATCGCTAAGTAATAGCTTTTAAACATGGTCAAGGCGGGATTAGATTTACATTTTAAACAGTTCTAGCTTTGATGTGACTATCAGATTGGAGGAGAATCAGTGCATTTGGGGAGTCTGGGCAGTTCTTTACCACTATAGGCCAGATGAGAGATAATGGCAACTCAGACCAAGGTGGTGACAGTGGAAGAGAAGAAAACTGATGCACTGCAGAGACATTTTTGTAGTGATGTGGGGGCAGGATGAATACGGGGATGAAGGCGATTTAATGTCAAGGATGCACTTATGTTTCTGGCTTATGAAGCATCACTGATGATGTGACATTCACTGGAATATGGAACACCAGATGAGAGCTAGTTTTGGAGGGAAATTCGATGTATTGAGTTTCAATACATTGAGCTTAAAGTGACTTTGAGATTTCTAAGTTTAAGTGTTTAATGGCTTCCCGTTGCCCAAAGAGTTAAATTAAATCTCCTTAAAACAGATATTTCAAATCTTTGTGACCTTATCCCAGACCCATCTTGGGTCACACTCATATATGCTCTGTATTTCAACCATTTTGAACTAGTGGAAAGATCCTGAATGCCCCAAAGTGTTTCACATCTTGATAGCTTCGCAAATACTGTTATTTTTGTTGGACAGATTTTTTTCTCTACTCCTTTCTAGAATACTAAGTTAACACTCCTTCAAGACTCAGCTTAAACATCATCTCCTTTGGAAAGAGTTTTTGTTTGTTTGTTTGTTCCTAATGTTATATATGTGTGTGTATGTCTGTGTGTGAGTATGTCTATATGTACACACACATACATATGTATATATATGTATTGTGTATGTATATAATTTTTTATGATTATCAATTTATTAATCTCAACCACTAGATTATGAACTTCTTGATGTCAGGAACTATATTTTGCTCATTTCTATAAACACATTTCTCTAAAATGCAGCAGTCAACAAACGAATTCAATGATGAAATCAATGAAAAAATGAATTCTGAATTCTTTTCCTTCTTTCTAGGAAAATATTTAAAAAAATAGACTATTTTTGGTTAACATAACCAGAGACCACTGATAAGACTGAAAAACCAGAGCTCTGTCTTTCTTCTTTGAGCAATTATTTATTGAGGACCTACTTAGTGGCTCATCAGCAAAAAGACACACTGGAAACCAAAGTAAATGCAAGATGTCAGTCATCAAATGCCTGTTTCATGAAGGGCACAGTACAAGGGTGGGGTTACAATGACAAATTGCCAGCCCTTGAGGGTCTTGGTCTGATGTAGGAGATTGGACAAGGAGTCTGACCTTGAAGTGGGTCTGGCTGTGAGTAGAGATGGATCAGGAGCTCTTTGGGCAACTTGGGGGTGGTTGTGTTGTGCACCATGGATGGCAAAGAATGAGGCTGCAAAGCAAGAATTTCTGCTGCGACTTTGAAAGGTCTAAGTGACAAATTTGGTACATCTATATAAGACTTTAAACACCACACAGAGTCTAGATTTGAGCTGATAATGAAGACCTCTTACAGTTTTGAGCAGGAGACATATTGAGGACATATATTTTGATACCACACAATCACTGTGCAGCTGATAATGCACTATAATTATTATGATAAAATTATTATGATAATTTTGAGGGTAAAGTACCATTATTCCTGTTTTACATAAGAGATTAAGAAGCTTGCAGGTGATGCAGCTGAATAGTGACAAAACCAAGACTTGAACCCATAGAACTCCTTTCCTTATGAAGGATTTCTATTAATAATATTGAACCAAAGAATACATCAATCTCTCTTTCCCTGCCTGATCAAAAGTAAAACTCCAATTAAAAACCATGTCTTTCCTAAGATTCACAGAATGTCATTTTAACATGACCATAAACTATAAGTCAAAACCAGTATGAAAAATCTGAATTTTAAAAATGTTTTCCACCCCTCCATTATAGAAATGATATAGGTCCACTAGGAAAAATCTAGAAAGAGTGCAAAAAATATAGAACGTAAATATAATCTCACCACCAAAAGAAAGCCACTTTTCATATTTTATTTGTAAAGTTTTCCTGTCCTTTTTCTGTGTTATCACCTATATTCTGCCAGTTTTTCTAATGGAGGTAAGCATCTAGATGTGCAAAAGGCCAGCATTCCAAGCCACCTTCTGATGGGTGATCAGAGTGATTGTGTGTTCGAAAATACATGAAAGTTTTCTAGTTCTTTCTAGGGCCTGCACCTCCTGCTTCCTCTCCAGAAAAGGTTAGAGGATGAGACAGAGCCAAGCTCACCTTGCCAGCTGGCTCTTCTTTCTCTCCCTTTGCAGAAATAAACAAACTTGGTAGCTTTAAGAGTCAGGTTTGGGGGGAGTTAGTAAAGGACCATATTTGGTCCTCAAGGCCTGAGCATTGTGCTCAACACAGTTTTTAGACAGGCAGCCTTGCTATGGGGGATATTATTCAACTACTGGGAGTTATTAGCTCAACTGCTGGAATGGATGAGTCATACTCTTGAGTCAGATTTATTTTCTTATAGATACCTCTCTAAAGAAGTATATGGGGAGGACAGATGATTGTTAAGCAAGTACACAGGCATTTCTAGCTTCCCAGAACATGAATGAATTTGAAATTCCACATCTGAGTTTTAACACCATACATCTTGTAAGATTAAGGGAAAAAACGGTAGCAAAAGTGTATACAGACCCGACATGTTCGTCCAGCCAAGTGGGGTACTACAATACAGTCTGAGGGATTCTAATATATATACACACAACAACACATGTACAATTTATGCATAAATATGTACACATATCCACATGTAGGCACACACTCGCATCATCAAAAAAGTAAGTTCCAGACCTACGATATTTGTCAGAATTATTTCTGTTTATTTTATGGCAACTTTGAAAACCCCAAATACGTTTGCTTTACTCTTATTTGATTCTACAAAATGACCGTATTTCTAATCAGTTGGTATAGTTTAATTCTAATATGGCAGAGTAGCTTGTTAATTATTAGGCATCTTTTCCCCTAAGTGTTCATTCATTCTCTTATTACTCACTTGGTTACTTGGCTGAGGAGAAATGTCACAATAATCGGCTGTGGATTTCTCAGCTTAATTTTTAAGGCAAAATGAACACTGTCAATGTTTTCCTCGCCTTGTCTGTGTCTGTGTCTCTCCTGCCATCTGCTCATGCCTAGGTATAGCAGTTTGCATATACTTTATTCATGGCCCCAAATCCCTGTTTGTTCTCCTACTCTGTGAATTACAGTGAATTGTGTGGAAATCTAGAAGGAAGACAACATGACAAAATGCCAAAAGTACCGAATCACTTCAGCCTCTCCTATTCAGAGCCCAGCGGGTGCCATCTTTAAATACATTGCTTGTATGCCTCATTTCCCCAAAGCCCTCATTCAAGAGGCTGTTGAAGATTTGGAGGGGACCTGTTGTATTACAAAACACCATTCTAGGGAAATGTCAGACTGTTTTATCCAGAGGATCTGAGAGGGCTGCTCTCTGTGAAGTGTGGGTCAAGCAAATGAGTCTTCAAAAAAATGTCTTGTTCCACAGTGATGCAGCATAGTCTGACCATGGCTCAGAAGCGTGTATTCTGCCAGGGAGCCATTGAACAAAAAAGAGACCAGTGGTCCATTTGTAGTTTTCTTAGCTTAAATTATCTGCTATCACTATTAGGTTTCCTCCTTTATTATTCTTTTCTGTCTTTGTCCTAGTTTCCCTAGAAATAGTAATTTAAAAATCAACCAGAGTTATGTTATTTTTATGGTCATCCAAACTTTCACTCTGAAACATAGATGACTTTTTTTTTTAAGATTTTATTTATTTATTTGAGAAAGGGAGAGAGAGAGAGAGAGAGAGCATGAGCGAGGGGCAGGGAAGGGGAGGGAGAAGCAGGCTCCCCGCTGAGCAGGGAGCCCTATGCAGGACTCGATCCTAGGACTCTGGGATCGTGACCTGAGCTGAAGGCAGATGGTTAACTGACTGAGCCACCCAGGCACCCCTAAAATGTAGGTGACTTTTATTCAAATCATTGGTCCTTCTTTAAAATATCGTATATTCTTACTTATAGAGAACCCAGTTTATAACATGAATGCAATTATAATCCTATACTACAGATTGTTGATGTTCATTAATCACCTTAAATATTTTTCTAATTAAAGAAAAGAATATACCCATGAGCTTTATCAACTCAGATTTTTAAGCATATTGTTAGATATTGAATAATTTAATAATCATGTTTTAGCTATTTGAGCTATGTGTCCCAAATCAATGACAGATAAAAGTTACATCATTAAAAACAAAGTAAAGCAAATACTCTGCATACAAAGATTACATCAACCAAATGAAAGATATTTGTAAATCTGTAGTATTTTTTTATTTGTAGTGTTTTTCCTAGATTCCCTCTTGAGGACAAGACTTTTACTTATAAAAATAAATTATTTTAATTATCTCACAAATGATGATTTTTGAGCATCTATTATATAGTAGGTTGGTGAATAAGACAGACATGGTCTTTACCGTCTTTTAACATAGAATCTATCAAGGTAGATGGATATGGACAAGTAATACATTTGATGACTAATTTGACAAGAAGCACAAGATAATGTAGGAAACATATTAAGGGTAATATCCTACTTTTTACTTCTAATATTGTAGAATAACAAGAAGACAATTTCTTGAATTTGGAAGTTTCCTTCATTGATGAAAGTCCCTTGCCACAGACAGAAATATAGTTTTATGATTTTAATGTGGAAAATAGAAATAACACCCCACTCAGGCTCATCTGGCTTTGTTGTTTTGCTAGAAGCCTTTGCTCCTAGCTTTCTCATGGTTGGCTCTATTGCCTTCTTCAAGAATAGTCCCCATTCCAGCCTTTCTCTGAGGGTATTTCTTTTCTCTATCCTGCTTATTTTCATCATAGCACTTGATACTATTAGTAACCATTTGATATCTTTTATTGCCTGTTCTTTATTCCCAAATGACAGGACCCATATCTTTTTTATTTACCTATGTATTATCCAGCAACTATTATTATGTCAACATATAGTTTGCTCTGAATAAAAATTTGATGAATGAATGGATAAGCAAAACTCATAAGACAATGAGACAAAGTTGAGTTTCTGGTTGTTCCAGAGAATATAAATGATACTCTCATCCACTTGATTACTGTTTATTAAACTATGATCAATGAAGTTTTATTAGTTGTTTTTTAAAGGGTGCTATGGTTGCATAAGTTGGTAATCATTGACTTAAATAAACTTAATCTGATTCCCTCACTGCTGGATTTCTCAGAACACGTATATATTTTACATGTAATTTCTAGTAATGTGCACACACGCACACACACACACACACCCTCCATGGGGTATAGTTTGGAAAATGTTTACTTTGTTAGCAGGTGGGACATGTTAAGTGACAGATAACCAAATTTTGCAGTCTCATTCAACAATTAGCAAGAGTTAGCATAGCTGGGTCTGATTCAAAGATGGCCTCAGGAAAGCACTGAGACATGAACTGATCAAATGTGTTGTGCCTCCAGCCTTTTGGACTTCTGTGTAAAGAGACTTCCTAGTCACAACAAAGACTTCTGCACCCTGTGAAGTAATCGAAAAATGATTAATCAACTTCCTGCTCTGCTTCTTTTTGCTGAGCTGTTGCCTGTGTTCTTCAGGGTTCATCCTGCTGAGATTATCTGTTCTGGAAAATCCTTATATCACACTTGCTACTTTTTCTTAAAAGTAGTTTGTTGGTCTTACCCCTGCCCTCCAGGAATCCTATATCAATACACTTCATAGCAAGAAATATTTTAAGATCAAGAGAAGCTGATATCTATCATCTGGACAATTCATGCTCAGAGTCCTTGTCCCTCTCCGGTGGGTGTTCTTACTTTCCAGACCAAAACATAAGATCCTCTGAAGTGACAAGGAGACAGACCTCTGGTGAGGGTCTATCTGGCCTTCCCCTTCTGCAGATGGTCCAACAGGCAACTTATAAAGAGGAGGGAAGGAGGACTCCTTTGTGCCTTTGCCTCAATGTGGCCACCATCCAGTAATTCTCCCCTCTCCTGGTGAAATAGGTCTCCTGGGGTAACCTTAGAGGTCCTACGTCTTCCCAGAACTATGCTCATTTGGAACAGGGGAGTTGGTGAGTGGCAGGGAGCCTTCCAGACACTAGCCACTTCCATTCAGCCTGTGCCATGCTATTCTCATCTGCCAAGGCCTAAGGATGGTATCCCCACCCACCTTTCTAGAGTAGACTGGATTCATGTATTACTTGTAACTAAAATTTAATTTGACAGTAACAGTGTGTTTCAAAATTTGCTCCTATCTTGATTTTAGCCTATGCAATTGTATTTCAACCCTGGCCTGTGGAAATGAATTTATCTAGCATGGTGAGACGTGTCACCTGTCCCAAGAGGGTTACATTATGGGTCACTGCTTCCCCCTTTCTTCGAAGTGTCCCTTATCTGCTAGGAATTGCTGGTGATGCAATCTACCTTGAAGGCATTAACATTCTCTTGAGAGAATTTTTGCTCAGAGTGGCCAATACTTGAGCCTTAAACCAGAGACCATTGCATCATTCTGACTTGGAGTAAACTCTTTATTTCTTTATCTTTAAATTGAACACAAAACTATTGGAGACATGAATAATAGTTTCTTCAAAGTGTTTTAGCACCATAAAGAGTTGGGATATTTTCATCTTACAACAAAGTTATTGTGTGAATGTAATAAAATATGTAATGTGCCTTGCACATTGCCTGACACATATTAGATATTCCGTCAAACTTAATTCTTTTTTTCTTTCATAAATCTAATACAAAGAAAATGAAAATACGTTTTTATGCTTGCGTTCAGTAGCCAGTTTTTCTCTACCAGAACCCTAATGCTCCTGGGTCAGAATTCTAGCCGTTATTAGGTATAAATTAAATTCTTCTGCAAGTTACGCTGATGATGGGGAAGAAGTTGGGGGTATCTCTTCTGAACCCTATATTTTTAAATCAGTGAACAAAACTGGAAGAGCCAACTGCACAGACTGAGTATTCATATCTCTGTATCTCATTGACATGCAGCTGAGTTAATACCTTTAGCATTCCCAGCCCTTCCATCTTGGTGGCCCATAATCTCTTCTGTCTGCGAGGGAGGCAGATAGTATTTTTGATCCTGATTACCAGGATTAATATTGAAAAACCTCTTCAGGCTAGTGTCCTAGAGAAACTGGAAAAGTTCCCTTTCTATTTGAAGTGACTTAAACTGTGAGGCTGGAACAAAGGACTCATCTCTTCGATAATCATCTCACCTTCTTTTCACTCGGAGTCCAGTTAAATAAATGACTCCCTGATCTTTTGTCAATTGTCAGCAGATCTGGCTTTCACTTTTAATCAGCCTGCACATCATGTGGACTTTAAATTCTCTTTTTGCCCTTTCCTTTGTCCATAAATATCATGAGAGCAGGAGTTGAAAAATGTTGGTTTAAGAATAAGATAAATATGCAGATTTCTCTAAGCATTCTTCATGTTGCTTCTAAGCCACCTTTTCTCTTTTCTCTGCAAAAATAATTAGGCTGCTGGTTTAACTTATCAGGATCACCAAATGACTTCTGAATGCTACAGGAGCCTTCCATTCAGAAGGATGATTTTAAAGACTTTTTTTTTCTCTCATTTTCACTTCTATTTCTACCTTTAAAGCACAGAGTTTCCATTCAAACAACAAAAACATGCTCTTTAATTGGAAATTGGTTAGGGGAAAAATAGGTCCTTGAAAACAGGAATGTATTGTCTCTCTTTGAAAGATTTCAGAGTCCGTCCTCCTCATCAGTGGCTATAATCCCATAATGAGTGTTTCTGTTCTACTCAGAATCGGTGAGACCTGATCCTTTTTCTCAAGAAAAAGTCCCTGACTCAAGGAGGAATGCAAGGCAAGGGGACACTGGAAGGGTAGACAGAAATGTAACAAGAGAAGAAATAAAGATACAGTAGCATCACACACACTAATCAGCAGTGTTAATTTTTTTTAAATTTTATTTTATTATGTTATGTTAGTTACCATACAATACATCATTAGGTTTTGATGTAGTGATCCACGATTCATTGTTTTCGTATAACACCCAGTGATCCGTGCAGTACGTGCCCTCCTTAATACCCATCACCAGGCTAACCCATCCGCTCTAAAACCCTCAGTTTCTCGGAGTCCATAGTCTCTCATGGTTCGTCTCCCCCTCTGATTCCCCCCCTTCATTTTTCTCTTCCTTCTCCTAATGTCCTCTATACTATTCCTTATGTTCCACAAATAAGTGAAACCATATGATAATTGACTTTTTCTGCTTGACTTATTTCACTTAGCATAATCTCCTCCAGTCCCATCCATGTTGATGTAAAAGTTGGGTATTCATCCTTTCTGATGGGTGAGAAATATTCCATTGTATATATGGACCACATCTTCTTTATCCATTCATCTGTTGAAGGGCATCTTGGCTCTTTCCACAGTTTGGCTATTGTGGACATTGCTGCTATGAACATTGGGGTGCATATGGCCCTTCTTTTCACTACATCTGTGTCTTTGGGACAAACACCCAGTAGTGCAATTGCTGGGTCATAGGGTTAATCTACACTTGTATAGAGACTCGGCTTCAGTCATACCCTGCAAGGCAGGCAGCAGTGCCACTGGGAGGGGAGTCTCTGGAAGTTGCAATCTTTTCTGAAGCAGTACAAATGTCCAGCCTGGCACCTGGATAAGTTTACCTATCATCTTTTCTTTACCTTCAACTCAGATGCAAATGTAAGCTTTCGATTAATGTGAGTCAGGACCAAAAGCAACATGACAATGGAGAGTTAAAAATAGCTTGTAAGCCTTTTATTTTTTTAGCAGTATGACCTACCAAAATTCTACTCCCCTCTCCCAAATGTTGCTAGGCAAAATTTAACAAGACACTTGGATTGCATGGCTGAGTTTGAAAGCTAGAAAATGAAAATCCCCGTAAGAGGAAGGTGAAAATCAAATCACTGAGCTCTCTCAGGGGCATTTGCTGGATTTTGTGGCCAGATTTTAATTGCCCTTTGGGGTGGGAGACAAAGACTTGCACTCCATTGATGGGAAATCAATGAACTTTTCCATGTCCAACCAGTATCCCCACATTTGGTGAAAGGATGAGCAAAGAAAAAAATATATACTTACCAGCAAAGATAGACTATGAGAAAAACTACCTATGTTAGCTTTGGTGGTGGTGGAATAAAAAAAAGTCCTCTTTAAGAGTTTGTAACCCTAGGCCTGGCCCCATTTCTTTCAGTGTTTTGAAGAGATAATGTTCACCTGTTGAGAACACTGGAGGTGATCATGCATATTAGCATAGTCTCCAGGGAACACTGAACTGAAGCAAATGCAAATCCTCTCAGTAGGGCCATGCTTTCCACACAGGCCATGAGCCAGTGTCACTGGAAGTAACAAAAAGGAAATTTACGTCCCCCAAGAACATCAAATGGAACATCAAGATCCATCCTACTTTCTTTAAAGGTGTAATACAAATAGTTCTAAGAAGAAAAGATGAAATAAATCTATGATCAATTAATAAGATTAGAACAAAGCAGGCAGGTTAAGAAAAGAACCAAAATACAGTTTCTGAAAATGAAAAATATAATTGTAATGAATCATTTCATAGATAAGTTAAAGAATAGATTAGACAGAATAAAGAGAAAATTTATGAACTAAAAGCTACACATAATGAAATTCATTAGAATACAGCAAAAAGAGGTAAAAATAGAAACCTGAAAGGGATATTAAAAGATGGAGAAGAGATTGAGAAGCTCTCACGTACATTTAACCAGTACCCAGGAAGACAAAATAGAAAAAATGAGAGGCAACATTCAAAGAGAAAATGAGGGAGAATTTCCAGAATTGAAAAGAGATATGAATCTACAAAATACAGTTGACCCTTGAACAATGATTGGGCTAGGGGTGCTGACACCTTGTGCAGTTGAAATCCACATATAACCCCTGACTCTCTAAAAGCTCTACTACCAATAGCCTACTGTTGCCTGGAAGCCTTAACAATAATATAAACAGTTAATTGACACAAATTTTATATGTTATATGTATTCCACACTGTATTCTTACAATAAAGTAAGCTAGAGAAATGAAAATGTTGTTAAAAAACCATAATGAAGAGCAAATACATTTACAGTACTGTGCTGTACTGATTGAAAAGAAAAATCTACATAAACATGGACCTGCACAGCTCAAACTCATGTTATTCAAGGGTCAGCTGTAAAATCAGTCCTACTCAGGATACATTCCTTTTAAAGAAATCCTCACATAAACACATTTTAATGAAACTGTAATAACACCAAAGACCTTAAAAGTCGCCAGAAGGAAAAGACAGATTACTTGCAATGAAGCCACTCTGACAGTGGTTTTCTCTACAACAGTAAGAGAGAAAACAGGGAAAAATGCTTGGAATATAAAAACAGAATAGAGAGCTCAAATAAACTGGTTGGAATCAATCTAAATAAGCCAGTATTTACAATAAAATTAGTAGAATAAAACTATCACAAAAATTTTCCTCACTGAGGAATTTTACGTGATTTTTCCCCAGTTAAACAGCAAGAATAAGTCTTTTGCTATCAGTGAGGCCATTCATTCATTAAATATGAATGAATTCACTTCTCTATTTCCAGCATCTATTAGGCATGTAATGCCTACTGTGTTCCAGGCACTATTTATTTTATGTGCTGGAAATAGCAAAGTGAATGAATGTGGCAAAGTCTCTATTGTCATGGATCCTACATTCCTTCAAAAAGCCATTCACTAACTGGCTATAATGTGCAAGGTATTTCTTAAAAGACATCTGCATGTTAAAAAAAAGACAAAGGTTTTGAGCCAAGAATATTTTCTTAATTTTCCTGTAAGAAAATTTAAATTAAAACTTTCTCATTTTTTGGGCGCCTGGGTGGCTCAGTTGGTTAAGCGACTGCCTTCGGCTCAGGTCATGATCCTGGAGTCCCTGGATCGAGTCCCGCATCGGGCTCCCTGCTCGGCAGGGTGTCTGCTTCTCCCTCTGACCCTCCCCCCTCTCATGCTCTCTCTCTCATTCTCTCTCTCAAATAAATAAATAAAATCTTTAAAAAAAAAAAAAAACTTTCTCATTTTTGAGTTCCCATAAAAAAATAACAAAACTCTGTAATCAAGATTATGAACTGTACTTTCACAACCAGATCATAGTTCATAGCATTTTTGCTTCTGAATTAATGATGTCTGAAAGTTTTCTGCCCAAACATCCTACTGAGAGTTGAGGAAATATCAGACAATTAAATTTAATTCAATAATTAAATCCATTAGGTAATCATATCTTACTGGGTAAAGAAATGATCAAGAAATTAAAAAATTGAACCTCTAGAGTTTATTTCCAGTTGACTAGAGAATCAACCAAAAGCTCAGAAATAAAAACTGTGTCTGTTCTGTTGAATGTTCTATGCCTACCATGTAGCCCAGTTCCTGGCATGAACTGAGTACTCAGTAAGTATTGACTGAATACCATGTTGTAAATGAATGACCATTGCAAGTCAACTAAACTAAATGGCACATGCGAAGCTAGTCAGAAAAATGTAAATCAAAATTAATTCCATTTTCCTGTCTACATTCTAGAGGACTGGAGAAAATAAATAAACCAGAACATAGGAAAATACTCCTGACCCTTTAAATGAAACCTTATATGAATTGAACTGTGATGGTTATTATAGTCTTAAATTTTATGATCTGAATTTGTTCTTCACCCAATTGTTTTAAATAGCAGCATAAGTAGAGAAAATCCAGTCTTACCATACTTGTCAGCTAGAATCACTCATTGGCAAATCTTCTGTGTGTCTGGGATTAAATGGATAATGCAGTGTGTATAATGTAAAAGAAAATTAAATACAATGGCTGTCTACCTCTGATAAAAAATATCCTTAACATTTGCTGATCTCTTCATTTTTTGGGTAAGAGGATGAGCTCTGGATTAGCATAAAACAAAGTAAATTGAAGACAAATTTGTGCCAGAAAATTCAGTCTGCATTTTTCAGCCAGGGATGAATGGATGAATATTGTAATCCTACTTGAAATCTAATTAATCTCAAAAAGAAAGCCCTCAGGGGCCAAAGAGCACCTCTTTAACTTTTTATGCATAGTACCTGGTGTGGTGGGCAACGTGTGTAGGTCTGATCCATTCTCTGTGCTGGCAGTGATGGTGGTGAATAAAAGCCCATCCAAAGATATGAAGCAGCCACACCCCAGCGTTGACTTTAAAGCGGCAAATATTGCTACAGGGCAGAAGTTCATCATTTCAAAATCTTAAGGTGAAGAAGTTTCTCAATAAATACTAAGAATCGTTAGCAATTGGCTGCAGCATAAATATATTGGGAAGGGACATCTTTAGACCATAAACTGATTTGGGTTAAAATAAAAAAAAGATGCTGGTGATAATTTGAATGCATGAAATCATTCCCACATGCCTAGACTGCAGCAAAAGGAAGAGGAAATGGGTGACAAAAGTAATCTCAACGCAGGATGTCAAAACAATTAGATTGCCCAAATCAAAACAAACACTAAAAGTGGCCCTTTGGGCCAGTTACCCAGAGCCTAACAAGTAGGGGAAAGGATACAAAGATAAGTAAGCTCTCAATTACTAATTTTTTTAAAAAGTGAGTTTATTATAAAGATATTGGGGAGACAGGAAATTGGAACAAACACTAGGAAGTTACTTGTTTGGTGGATGGTATCTGAACTGGCCTGGGATCCTCTCGGGGCCACTTCTCTATTGGGGGATCATCACTGGCAAACACTAAGAAATAATATCTTAACTTGCCCTCTGTTTTTTAATTCACCGTTACAAAGATAGGGATTTTTCCTTTCCCCAAATAGATATAACAAACAGAATCTACATACTTTTCACAACCTCTCCTCACTGTCCTATTATAATGACTGAAGACAAATTAAGTTTTTAATTATTAGCAATCTGGCTAGCATTTCATAACAAAGTCTACTCGCTAATTGAGATGAAATGTGTTTTGTCATCAACAAATTGAAACAATATTGTCTATGCATGCTGCAATATTTGCTTCTCTCTTTTCATAGCCTCAAAACATCATTAGTTTAGCACCATTTGGTCATCGTACCCTCTCTGAGTTTCCGAGCAATTCCAAAGGAATCAGATATTCTGATACAATGCATAAATATGTTTAGCTTCACTCATTAATTTTGGAAATTAAATGGTTATGCTTATTAATTTGACCTTTCACCACTCTCTAAACTTTTAAAATGGAACTGAAACAAAATGGCATCACATGAATCCATACTGGAAAAATGTGGATAATGCCAGTGTTCTTTTTTGGTGGGGGAGGGATTCTTCAAGGACAAACCAAATTGTTTCTGTTCTATATGCATAGGTTGGAGAGAAGCAGCTTATCAAAAAGACAAGAAATAAAAGAGCAGGGTAACTATTATAGAACTTCAATTTAGAGTTTTTGAATTCTTTGTGCTCAGCCTATTGCTCATGGTGGTGCATCTGAAAGTCACAAAAATCAATTTGAGAGGGTTTTAGGAGACACACAGCATGAAGGCCCAATCTGCTGCTTTAATGCCCAACTCCTCCGGCCTGGCAATGAGGTTCATCAACAGCTATTTTTTTGGATTTACATGTATTTCAGGTTGGGGTGCCTTCTTTAAAAAACAAGGATATGACTGGATAATTGGCCTCAGCATCACCTCTTGACCACAGTATTTTCTTTTCAAATTAATGAGTCTAGGAAAAAAACAGTAATGGAATATCCTAGGTTTTATCTTAGGACTCACGTATGCTGACGCAGCATGAAAGAGGGACGTGCCAAGCAACATGAGAAAAAAGCCAGTGGTAAAAAAGTTTCAGATGAATTGCGAACTCTTTCCTACTCTCCTTACACAATCTTTTGTGGCAAAATCCATAGTATTGAAAATCAGGCATTTTTGTTTCTGGCACTTCCTGCAAAAAGGAGTTCATTGGCCTTACCTGGGGAAAGAATTATGCCGACAGGCAGTAGCCAGCAGTGACCTGAACAATTTCATCTTCCACGCTATCTGTCATCTGGTGTCCCCACCCTTTGTCTTAGAGTCATCGTGTGCCTTAAAGAAATGGGACTGCCATCTTCTGGTGGCCTTCAGTGTAATTAGGTGAATGTCACTACTAATATTGTCATTTTCTTTGCTCTCCAGATGACTGTATTACTGTTTGTATCATTAAAATATGCTTGTCTTAGGTCTTAGGAATAAAAATTCAGATTTGGTCAACAAAATGGAGAACCAACTGTGTACCAATAGTTTTGCCATTTTTTTCCTTTAATGTTCGTAACAACCCATCTGTGCTGTAGGTATTGCAGTGGAATAAAAAATTTACTTGATGATTCATTTGTAGAATCAGCACATCAAGCACATACTGCATGTAGTCACAACTATATAAGGAAAATCATTTGAATTGCTCATAAAGTGTGATAAACATGATTTTTTGTGTATACAATCATACACAGTAATATGTATATCACCAGTACACAATGTATGCAGTATGATTATACATAATAGCATGCACAGATATAAATTATAACTTTATGGTATTTTTTATTTATGTAAAAGGGAGCCATATGGTTGAATATCCAAAGTTAAATGCGATATAGTATCTTTACAAATGAGATAATTAAAACTCAGATAATATATGCTCTGAGTCATATACTATAAGAAGCAAAATTCAACTGTATACTAATATTTCCTGAATCTAAACCTGAGACCAATTGCTGTCTTGTTTTTTTTTTTTTTTTTTAAAGATTTTTTTTATTTATTTATTTGAGAGAGAGAGAATGAGAGAGAGCACATGAGAGGGGTTAGGGTCAGAGAGAGAAGCAGACTCCCCGCCGAGCAGGGAGCCCGATGCGGGACTCGATCCAGGGACTCCAGGATCATGACCTGAGCCGAAGGCAGTCACTTAACCAACTGAGCCACCCAGGCGCCCAATTGCTGTCTTGTTATAAGACCTTAAGCCTTACAGAAATACCAAATGCACTGATGTGCAATATTTTTCAATAAGATAAAATTTATCTGACTCCTGTTTTTCAGCACTGATATTTGTTGACTAGATTAGTGATTCCAAAATATGTCTTCCTTGTATCTGCTCTCTCTATTTGAACAGATACCATGTCTCAGTTCATTTCTTTTCTCTTTTGTCCAGGGAGAATTTAAAGAACATATAATTTCGATTGGGAAAAAACTTTTCTAGTTCTCACACTGATTATCCATATTTATATACTATCTTGTTCAAGAAAGGATTTTAGTTGTCCAGTATACAACATGAAGACATGTCTACTGCTCAAGGAAAATCTGTGAAAGTAGACATTAACAGTATGCAATGAATTTAATGTAACATGGTCTATTGCTATGGACCAAAGAACACTAGTAACACACGTGTATCAAACAAAGTTAAGCTTATAAGTGTTATTAGTCATACATACCAAGGTAACTGTAGAGTGTTTCCCAAAAAAGTGAGTTAGGGAAAGCTACTTGTAGGCTGGAGTTGATTACAGGCTGAGCATCTCAAGAACTGGTCAGAATTTGCAAATAAGGGAGTTTTTCAAAGAGTCAGAAGTTTTATGAATCCAGGCAAAGTTAGATCAGTTCATCTGTGGCTTATCTTGGGACATATGGGTCTGAATAAGGTGGGAAATTGAGTTTAGATCATTTGCTTACATGTCATGATTTGGTATAGTTTAATCTGTTTTGTTAAGTGAGAGGACAGTTTTGCAAGTTGTTTTTTCTATTTTGAAATATATTGAAATTATTCAGTTTTCAGTATCAAAATAATTTCATTGTTGGCAGCCTTGATTCTGTAGAGATAAAATATGAGGTTCCTCCTTCTTACCCTCTAATAGCTGTTTTTCCTATTCATCCTTCAAATATTTATAAATGATCAGACATGTGGCAAGCATTGTGCTTTTGCTACATGGAGCTTATAATCTAGCTAGACAGTGATTTAATTACATCATTAGAACAACTTTATTTTCATTATGTTTTTTAAGGTTTTTTTTTATTTTTTTAAAGATTTTATTTATTTATTTGTCAGAAAGAGAGAGAGAGAGAGCACAAGCGGGGGGAGTGGGAGAGGGAGAAACTGGCTCCCCGCGGAGGAGGGAGCCTGATGTGGGGCTCTATCCCAGGACCCTGGGATCAAGACCTGAGCTGAAGGCAGACACTTAACTGACTGAGCCACCCAGGCATCCCTACGGTTTTATTTTTAAGTAATCTCTACACCCAACCTGGGGCTTGAACTCACAACCCTGAGATCAAGAGTCACATGCTCTACCAACTGAACCAGCCAAGCACCCCACAACTAGAGCAACTTTAATTTGACTTTTCCCAGTCTGCATTTTTAAGAAATTTTTATTTTTTTTCTTAAAGGAAAGCTTCTAATTTTTAACTGAATTACTCTCTGCAGTGGACTGAATGTTTGTATCCCCTCCAAAATTCAGATGCAGAAATCTTAACCTTCAATGTGATGCTGTTAGGAGGTGGGGCCTTTGGAAAGTAATTAGAACATGAGGGTGGAACCCTCATTAGTGGAATTAGTGCCTTTATAAAAGGGACCCCAGAGAGCTTTTTCAATTTCTTTCCACCACGGGAGAATACAACATGAAGAAGGTAATCTGCAATCTGAAAGAAGACTCTTACCAGAACTGGGCCATGATGACAGCCCAATCTTGAACTTCTAGCCTCCAAAACTGTAAGAAATAAATTTCTGTTTTCCATATGCCACCCAGTCTACAGCACTTTGTTATAGTAGCCCAAACCAAGATGATTCCTAACTCATGTGGGAAAATGTTTGGTTTTTACCTATGTGACAGAGAATGTTGACTTGCTCCTAGCAATAGAGGTATTGTTTTTTAGATGAGCACATGGTTGTCTTAAATTACAACTTGATTTCTCTAATTTTATAATTAAGTGCAACCACTCAATGAAGTTATGGCAGTGGGGTGTAAAGGAGAATGGGGTTTCCATTCCAGGAATTGTGTTCAATTCAAAGGGAAAGTGTATGGCCTCTTTAAAACCTCTCCCCTTCTGATGGCTGAAACGATGTAATGGCTGAAGGTTGACCAGCCATCTTGAGCCATGAGGTAGGATCTTTACAATGATAATGACAGAGGGCCAAAATAGAAGAAACCAGAGTCCCTAAGGATGATTGAGTCCCATGAACCACTAACCTCCAGAGTTCATTTACTTGAGCAAGAAATAAATATTTATCTTCTTTCTACTCCATTTCTATTTTAAGGCTTCTGTCACTATAGAAATCTATTCTGCTCAGAAGGAAAATAAGCAAGAATTGAAATTATTGTATATGACAAACTCCCCCCTCCCCCTGAGATGGACAATGGTTGTAATATTGAATATTTTAAATTTTAGAAATTTTCAATCATGAGACTGTGCAAAGCTTCTTATGAGGTACTTCTTACATTTCAGGAAATTTTGCAGATGTGAGATTGTTTGATCCCTTGGCAAATTTGTAAAGGAAACAGGAAAAGTATTAATGACCTCATTTTAGCATTAAGGGAACTGTGACTTAAAGGAATTGTCACATGCCTAGGCTTACCAAGTAGAGTAGTGACACATCCAGGGTTAAATTCCAGGCCATCCCTGGTCCAGGGATTTTACTACCCCAGTTCTTAAGTGGCAACTCATACTTTCTCTTGCAATCAAGATCATGAAAGATTAATTAGAACTCCATGTTTTTGTGGAAGCAATTTAAGTTTGAATCTCAATCACAACTGAAATCTTTTTGGAGACTCCTAAATGGGAAGGGTCATATCTGGGAGCCCTGGATCCTAACTCTGACTCTGTTCTAACTTGACTTCTTTTCTGTTAAATAAAAGAGGTAGAAAAAAATTATCTCTAAGGAATTCATTCTTTCTAGGGTTTCATTCAGCACTGATACCTTTTGGACTGGTAACAAGAGGCTAACTAACATTCACCTGTGTGCTTCCTATTTTTGGAGAAATTATAAAGAATCCAGAGAATGTTTATTGGTTTAAAAAAGAAAATGTTTTCATTAAGTATTTGGGGTTACTCTATTGTGGGAATCTTTAACTAAGAATAAATATCACCAAAGCTTTGTATGAATTGGGAATAACTTCAATTTCTATTGGTTTCCATGGCAGTAGGGTTGCCATACTTAGCAATTAAAAATACAGGAAGCCCATTTATGTCTGAATTTCAAGAAAGCAATGAATATGTCCCTTGTAGTATTTGGGAAATACTAAGAATTATTTGTTGTTTATCTGAAATTCTAATTTAACTTTGTATCTTATATTTTATCTGAGAATCCTATGTGCCAAATACTGGAGACTAGCTTCCAGTTCAATCTCTTTTCAGGTACATTCCTGTACCATGGAAGCTGTAAAGCATTTTGCATGTGATTTAGGTACCATCAGTCTGATGCACTTATCCAAGACTTAAATTCAGAACTGGCTTACACAGTAAGAGAAAGAAGGCATGAAGCTCCATCTCATTGGGGCAGATCATACAAAGGCAATGTTCTCCTAGAGCTAACAGATGTGAGCAGAGCTTTCCAGTTTTACAAGCTGCTTGTTGTTTATAACAGGAAAAGCAACCCTTTGGGGAGCCCAGTTCTATGGCATGGCCTTGAGAATTATCTCTGGAAACTCAGCCTAGTCTATTTCTCTAACCATTGCCTTGATCCTACAATAAACACCATTCAGCTTAATTTGGTTGGAATGGTTTCTTTTCTTTGTAACTGGACCATGACTGATAAGTTCCTAAATTATTTTAAGTGGTAAAGGGAAGGGGGGGAAATGAAAAGTTCTCCTCCATTTTTAAGCTTATAGACAACACAATAAAAATAAACACTTATTAAAGGAAAAAAGCCTCCATCTCACCATCCTAAATAATCCTATATTTCAATTCATAAAAAAAAAATCATTTTTGTGTTTCTGCCAGTTCTAGTTCATATGCAGACCTTGTTTGTCATATTGCAATCACAATGCAGGTATAACTTCACCTTCTACTTTCCTGCCTTAACATTATGCCATAAATACTTTCTGTGTTGTTACATAGTTTACATAATTATTTTAATGGCTATGTAACAGTTCTAGTTGATGTATCATATTAATTTAATTATTCTCTTATTTTTGGATGTAAAGGGTTTTTTTAACATTATAAATAATTCTTTAATTAATAAGGTTTTTTTTTCTTCTTCTGAATTACTTCCTTAAGATATATTCCCAGCAGTGGAATAACTGGGTCAAAAGGCTGTGAACATTCTGTATCTCTTAAAATGTTTTTCCAAATTGCTTTCCGCAAGGGATGTGACAATTTTCACTGGGTGGCAAATTTTATTGATGACTGAATTAAGGAAAGTCAGTGAAAGCTAAACATCATTCAGAATGTATGTGGCCCAGCTATACACAGCCCACCCATAGAAAGGGAAAATGCATGGAGCATGTGGCGAGAGAGTACGAAACCAGCAAAAAACACATGAGAAAGCCTTGTTTTTAATAAAACATTATATTCTCTGATTCCTTAAATGAAGTATATCTTACTTACTTTAAAATTTAATAAAAATGTCTTTGCATGAGGGCCCAGAAGTAGCTTCTCCAGCCTTCTATCTTGTGTTCTCATTTTCCTAAACTTTTCCTCTTATTCAGATGGAGCAGACTGTCAAGAATTTGTTTCTTTTATTAATGGAAATTAACACCAACTGTTTATTATCTGGCTTCAGATTGGGCTCAGAAATATTGCTGTTGAATCCACCTGAATGTACAGTTGGCCTCTGGTGAGGAGAAAGGGGACAGGAATCTTATTGACTAATTTTAAACTAGATTGTTCTTTAAATTTTCTTCCAAAGATTTTCAAATGTGGAGTTTTTTTTCCAGTCACTAAATTTAATCTAGACTCATGAATGTCACATCTTCCTATCTTCCCACCAAAATTACCCCCCAGTATGGCTTTTCAGGTGTTCAACTCTAATGAACTGAAGGTCGTTTTTGGGAGAGGATGCTTAATGTGGAAGATCCTGGGTGATTCCCATTGGAAGATAGTAATTTTGGTCTCATTTGGAGCCATTAAAATAGAAAATGTTTTCAAGTGTCAGATCTCCTTTAGATATGATGTTATCTTGGTGGAAAAGTTTGGACAAAACTGACTACTTAATGATCATGATGGTAGCCAACTAACTTTTCTGAGAGATGACCAACTTTTGTCATGGAGGTCTGACTGCACAAGGCAGGGAAACAGCAAGCTTTTTTTCTCTGACCGCTCAGGTAGGAAATATTTCAGCTTCATGGGCAATGCATTTTCTGTCCCAACTCTTTAATTCTGCCCTTGTAGTGTGAAAGCAGCTACAGAGAATATATAAATGAATGTGTGATTGTTCTAATAAATGTATATTTACAAAATCTGGCTGCAGGCCCCTTTGGCCAGCTGGCCATACTTTGCTGACCCCTGACTTCAGGACTCTGGCTTGAGATGTCCTGCAGTAATAATCCAACTTCGTTTCAGAAATCTCTTAACACTAATAGGATTATCAACTTTACAAGGAAAGAAAGAATTTAATAAGAAAAAGAAAACTTGGCTTAAAATAAACTCAAATAATGTCTTAAAAAAATAGACGTTATACATTTATGAGATAATCCAGAAACTATAAGAAAGGATAACTAGGAATTAACTTGGGAGAGCTATCTATAATTTGAAAGGGTTTTGGAAAATGGATTCCCTCAAAAAAGTGCAACCAAGGGGCTCCTGGTGGCTCAGGCGTTAAGCGTCTGCCTTCGGCTCAGGTCATGATCCCAGGGTCCTGGGATCGAGCCCCGCATCAGGCTCCCTGCTCGGCGGGAAGCCTGCTTCTCCCTCTCCCACTCCCCCTGCTTGTGTTCCCTCTCTCGCTGTGTCTCTGTCAGATAAATAAATAAAATCTTTAAAAAAAAAAAAAAGTCCAACCAAAACTTAGGACAGGGGTTGAAGTAGCTGACCACCCTCAGGAGCAATACCTCCACCCAGGCCATCATCTTGTTATAATATTCCCTCTTTCAGGGTCTGAGTCAATTTAAGGACAGGGTTATTGATCCTTGGACAATGCTTTTCACTGCCTAGAGTTGACCGACATCCTTGGGGTTTCTGAGACAGACTGCCAACACTATGTTGCTCCCACTCCGATGTGGAACCACTGGGGGCCTGTGTTAAAGGTTGAGTCTCTGGAGTGAGGAGGAATGGGCGAGGGTAGGAATCATTTCTGCCAATCAGTGGGAGAGACAGCAATAGCTAGAAGTGCTATGTAGGCCGTTAATATATTGCTGATATAAATGAACACTAATTTTTCACTTTTTTACTTCAAGTTTAGTCAATAAGCTCTCTTTAGTGATATGTGCTTATTATTTATTCTGAGTTGGGACCTGCTCAGCTCTCTTACTTGTAGTAAATATAATGCACATACTAACAGCTGACTGTTGAGTGTATGTGGAGGTCCATGTGGTCCTGAACATAATTCTCCCAGAAACTACTCTTTTAAGTGGGGGATATGATTATTCACATGTTACAAGTGAGGAAACAGAGCCACCAAGGGTTTAGAGAGCTGCCCTGAGTCATACCCTTAATGTGGGCCATTACACACCCAATTATCTGGACTGTTAACACTCTTAAACATGACACTATACTACCTCCTTTTGGTTAGATAGGGAACAGATGCTTTTCTTCTTTTTTTTTCTCCTATTACTTCAAGTAAGCAAGTGGGCAAAAGTGAAAAATAGAACACTTAATTTTATGTCAGAGAGGTCTGGTATCCTAACATAAAAGCAACTCATGAGAAACCTGAGAAGTAAGACCTTTCTGCACATACAGAAATGCTAATCTGGCTGCATTTCTGCTGCCTGTTCACTAAAGAAGGTTCATGCCCCTTCACAGGTGAAAGCAAGTGTCCCTCCAGCGGGTAGAACCCTGGAGAGGTATAAAACAAGATGGAGCCCACAGAGGACAAGGATTCTTCTTGTCTTTCCCACAGGAGCAATAGTGTACCTATTTCTTCTCAATCTGAGCAAAATCTTTTGGCTTCTCTTCCTACTATTGGACTTTCCAATAGCTGTTTTTCTTACTCCTTAGTATTGTCTTGATTCTTCACTCTCTAAGACAGATTCCCTTGATGTCAGTCTCTGGCTCCTTGATGGCTTGGTCACCATTAAAGAGGTTAACTTTTCTTTAAGTTGGAGGGATGTCTCTCCAAATTTCAGAAGTTGACATGAACATGGAATAAATGGAGGAATAGCTGAGTGAAGAGGTGAAGCTGTCCTCTTCCTCTGTGTTCCATGGAAAATCACCTTCCCTGCAGTCCTGGTTCCCAGGCTCTGGAATTCCATGAGTGACCAAAATATTGAAGACATTCAGATACCATGACAACTTGGCCAAGTTTTAAATTTTTTCCCGTAATGATACTAAAGAAACCCAAGGCAAATAATTACCGCCATAATCTCTATAGAAAGAACATTTTTAGTAGCAGAAGTGGGCCATAATCTGAGAAAAAAGAATGGTGCTTTAAAGTGAATTCATCTTGTTTTAGAAAAAACTCACCACATGGTCCTAATATTTTTCACTTTGCCTCTGACAGCTTATAACTTAATTTTGAGCTGGCTC
Source organism: Halichoerus grypus (assembly GCF_964656455.1). Lineage (NCBI taxonomy): Eukaryota > Metazoa > Chordata > Mammalia > Carnivora > Phocidae > Halichoerus > Halichoerus grypus. The sequence goes on along the minus strand of NC_135720.1, from coordinate 20,650,091 downwards.
CAGGCCAAGGGCTGGTATTTAGGAAGTGTAATGCAAAGAATCTTGTTTTGGAGTCAGACAGATCTGGCTACAAATTCTGGCTTCTACACTTGACCTTGAGCAAGTCAAACGATGAATTTGAGGCTCTCCTTATGAAGGGGGTTGGGAGGCCTCCAGGAGGTAGTGCTTATCAGGCACTAGGTGAGCACCTGGTGAGAGCCTGTTCTTGATTCATGTCTGCTCTGTCTTCCTTTCCTCCGTAATGCATCATAACCATTGAATAACAAGAAACAAAACAACCTTACCATGAAGCTGTTGTTAATGGTTTTGTTAATGGTGTTTTTATTGATATAAGCATATCAGTTATTTGAAGTGTCGCCTTTCTATAAATTCATAAGTACTAATTAATAAAAATGATTTGGGTGATTCCTAAATTATGCCCTTAGAAACAGTTGGCAAATAAACCCAAAGTAAATCAAACAAACACAAACAGGTGGGGAAATCTGAGTCATTTCTCAGACCTGGGGCTAACACACCTCTGTTAATGTGAACGCTACATGGGTGTATCATTTGACAAGGGCTCTCACTCCTGGACCAAACTTAAGTCAAGCTCCCATGAGCCCTCTTCTTGACTAGGTCTTGTCCTTGGCCTGCCAATCCAGTTCAACAAGAGTCCTGCCAAGTCAGTTTAGCAGGATTTCCTCCACACTGGATATCAAACCAAATTCCTCTTAATCATTTTCCACTCACTCCCTTACCCTGCCCATTGGCTATAACTCCCCATCTGCCCCAGGTTGTATTCAGAGTTGCATTTAATCTCTCTCCCCTGTTGCAATAGTCTTGAACCCTATTGTAGTAATCTTGAATAAAGTCTTTTCCTTGTCTATTTAACTCCATTCAGTGCAATTTTTCTTTGACATATCGCAAACCCACACCATGTTGGAAAGAGATCTACAGAGGAGGATATGGAAGCCACATAAAGAATTCATGAACAGTCTTAGGAACAGTCAGCTCCAGGCTTTATAAATTAAAAAAAAAAAAAAATTTCAGGGGTTATAACCAGATGGAATTGTTCAAGTTTGATTATTTTGGAGAAAATAGAAGTCAATTTCTATCCCCAGGGGATAAACTACTAATTTGGGAAGGTGTTGGGTGAAAGAAGAGTCATTCCTTTTTCATTCACAAAATGGTTGTTAAATGTTTTCCATTACCATAATTATTTTTCTAGTGTCTGGAAAACTAGCAAGGAAGGCTTCACTGATGACAGGTTTGTTATAGGTAAAAGTGCCAGAGGGTTTTTTTCCAAGTGTCAGCACTGATGCTGCTATTAGTAATTACCTCCCCACCAACCCTTTTCCTTCCTGCTGCTTCACGTTGGCTTCTTAATTACAAAAAAGAAAAGAGTCCTGAGGGAAGGGGGAGAAAAAGTAGTTCAGAAAGTTTACTTTTCTCTACAGAGCTGCTCAAGAGATGATTTGCGCTGTACCTTTTTTGTCCTAAAGTTCTTTTTTTCTGCAATGGTTTATAAGCCATTTCATAAAACAGCCCACGCGAGTGCTCACCACTTCCATCCTCTTGTGTCATTCTGTCGCCTATATTGCTAACCTGACAGGGTTGTGCAGACATGAGAGCATTTTGAGTACGTGGCAATCAGCTCATTGGAGCATGCTTGTGTGAGCAAGGGCTTTCTGGGCGCTCATTACACGGCTCACCACCTCTGACTTTGGCCTCTCTGTCCTGCTTACAGTGTCATCTTTCTAGTGGTAGTGGAAAAGAAGGACCAGGAAGAAGACTCCTCCAAAAATGTTTGCAACTTGTAGGTAACACCAAAGTCAGAACTGGCAAGTTGAGGTGAATCAGAGGCATGAAACACAGAAATATTTAAATGGCATTTCAGAGACTTGTGGTGGGCTCATTTCTGCAGTGGGCAGCATGGTGCCTCCATTTGATGAAACTGAACTCAGAAGGGAGCCTGGACTGCAGTTCTAAAGTCTGAACAATAAGCTTCTTTCTTGGCCCCATCTCCTCTAATGTCAAGGACTGAATCTGCATTTTTTTTGAGAGAAAGAGAAAGAGAAAATGGGGGGTGATATGTGTGTGTGGCAGGGGGGAAGGGGGCAGAGGAAGAAAATCCCAAATAAGCTCCAAACCCAGTGAGGAGCCCAATGTGGGGCTCGATCTCACAACCCTGAGATCTGACCTAAGCCAAAATCAAGAGTCAGACGCTTAACTGACAGAACCACCCAGGTGCCCCTGCACTTTTATTATAGAGCAAAATCCAGTCAATTGTTTTCTATATAAATGCCTTGATATTTACCAAAACACATTATTCATGTTAATGGAAGAGCTAATTCTTAATGCCAGTGGAGGGAGGGGGATGTCTTAAGAATATGGTTTGAGTGGGATTCTAGTGTTGGTTCTGTGCCTATGTGTGAGGATGGCCAGGTACTGAAACAGTTGTATTCGTGTAGTAGTTTGCTAAGGCTGCCACAACAAAGTACCACAAACTGAGTGGCTTCAAACAACATGGCTGTTTTCTTATTCTTATTCTTTCACACTTTTGGAGAGTACAAGTCCAAAATCAAGGTGTTGGCAGAACCACGTTCTCTCCTGGCTTCTGGAGGCTTCCAGCCTTCTTGGCCTTCCTTGGCTTGTAGCTGCTTAACTCCCATGTATGTTTCCATCCTCAGGTGGTCCTACAGCAGTCTTCTCTCTCTGTGTCTGTGTAAAAACAAGGTGCTCTCATTTCTGCACATGTCTGTCTCTGAATCTCTTCTCATCTTCTTATAAGGACAATAGTTATATTGAATTAAGGGCCCACCTTACTCTAGTATGACCTCACTGTAACTTATATCTTAATTGCATCCTCAAAGACTCTATTTCCAAATAAGTTCATACTCACAAATACTACAGGTTAGGACCTCAACAGATCTTTTGGGGGGATATAATTCAATCCACAATAGGAAATGTATCTCCTTTTTTAACACTATTTCATATATGGATATACATGGTTCATACAATTATTCTTCTAGTACTGTTCAGGTTGTCTCTAAATTTTCACTAGTACAAATAAAGCTTTTTTATCTTTCAGCCCTTTGTTTAATATTTGTTCATTTGTTGTTTGTTCATCTCTCCCATTAGAATATAAGTGCCTGTGATGTTAAAGACCATATTTATCTTTTTTATTATACTCATCCTAGTGCAGAGCACAATGAGAAGCACATGGCCAATGAATGAAAATATCATTGTCCACTCATATAAGTACTGTTAGTAGGAAAAACTTCTGGAGGTAAATTTAAAAATTTAAAATTATTGCCAAGTGCTCTCAAAATCAGCTGTACCAATTTACATTCCCACTGATCTTACCCATTGCCACATGTACTCATCCACACTGTTTATTATCAACAAAGTTTTCCCCAACCTGATGGGTGAAAATGGCTATTCATTATCATAAAATGATTTTATTTTATCTATCTTATGAAGCTACTAGATTCAAAGCTTCTTTTTTTTTAGATTTTATTTATTTGAGAGAGAAAGAGGGAGAGAGAGAGAGAAAGGGAGCAAGAACAAGAGCAGGGGGAGGGGCAGAAGGAGAGAGAGAGAAGCAGACTCCCTGCTGAGCAGGAAGCCTGACATGGGCCAGATCTCAGGACCCTGGGATCATGACCTGAGCCGAAGGCAGATGCTTAACCAACTGAGCCACCCAGGTGCCCCTGATTCTAAGCTTCTTACAACCAGGATCTGGCCATAGGTATCTTTTGCAACCCCAGTTTAGGGCATAGTAAGTACATAATAAATAGCTATTGAATCGACCTGCTATTCATTTTTGAATTTTTATTTAATTTTCTTCTCAGGCCTATATTAGTTTCCTAGGGCTGCCATAATAAATTACCACAAACTGGGTGGCTTAACACAACAGAAATTTATATTCTCATAGCTCTGGAGACTGAAGGTCTGAAATCAAGGTGTTGGCAGGGCCACACTCTCAGAGGACTCCAGAGGAGAGCTCCTCCTTTTATTTTCCTAGTTTCTGGTGCTTGTTGGTAATCCTTGTTATTCCTTGGCTTATGTCGCGACAGTCCCTTCCTCTGTCTTTACATGGCCTTCTCATGTGCCAAATTTCCTCTTCTTAGAAGAATGCCAGTCATTGGATTAAGGCCCCCCTTATCCAGTATGACATGTTAACTTGATTATATCTGCAAAGAACCTATTTCCAACTAAGGTCATATTCAAAAGTCCTGGGTAGACATGAATTTTGGTGTTTACCGTTTAACCCAGAATAAAGAATCCTTTACCTAAGCAAGGTAGAAGACTCTGCCACCGCAAAATATGCCACTTTGTCATGAGAATTATTTTGAGCTGAATGTAATTGAGAAGAAGCAGATGTGAGGAAAGATCCCTGCCCCCCACCCTCCATTTGCTCAAATAAATTTTGCAGAAATTAAATGTGTCTCTCTTCTTCTCTGTACCAGGAAAAGCAAAAGTTAATTACCAGAAACAATTTTAGACCCTATCAGGTTGGAAACAGCAGAAAACTATATAACAAACTTTATTAACTAGTCTTCATCTACCGTTGGTTTCCTCCCATATATTTACTTTCCCATAGTTTGCCACCATTGGAAGCCAAAAACTACTTTCCTTTGTCTTGTCATTTCTCCACAGATTTATTGTTCTTTGTTGAAGTTGTTCTGTAAGCTGGAGTTTTAAGCCCTCACTTTGAGTTACTCAGTTTTCCCTGGGTGTCTCCCAGGTGTAGATGAAGTATACATGTCAATAAACTTATTTTTTTTTCTCTTGTTAATCTCTTTTATTTCCAGAGCCTCCCCCAAGAACTCAGGACAGTAGAGGGAAAATTTTTTCCTCTCCTACTCCACATGTCTTTTAAGACTTTTGTAGTTATCTTTATAGCTGCAACACCTTGAGATAGCTCTTGGCTATGCCAGGTATTAAAACTTCCTTGGTTTTCCTTTGGCTCTTAGTGAAACCTAAAATCTCTTATTGCCCTTGTTCATCACTTGTTTCAAAGTGCTCCCCAGCTTCTCAGTTTTTTGCCCAAGAGAAATAAATGGCTTTCTGCTCCACACAGCTCAGCTAAAAACGCGACAGATTGCAACAATCTCAAGAGCCTGCCATGCTAGTGTGAATCCCTCAAGACTGTTCTTTTTCAATTAGTATGAATAATTTGCCTCCTCTGACTATTTCCTCTTTCTCAGATCCTTGCCCTTTGAAGCCTGGAACTGGTTTAAATGCTAATTTGAAATTAACATACAATTTATTTCTTTGCTAACCTCTCCTGGCTAACTTCCAACTTCTTAACTTGGCCTCTAACAAATACCTTAAGCATTGATTTAATTCCTTTTTAAAGAGCCCATAACTGTTTTTCTTCAGCTAATGTTGAAACCTTTTAAAATTGTCTGTCTCTTGTGTGTATATGTTGGAGGTTGTACATGTGTGTAGGTGTATGTGCAAAGCTTAGGAATTGGACTAATGTCTTGTGACATCCTGTCTACCTCCAGTACCTACAAAAGCAATACAGTTTCATCTGGAAGTAAACGGTCACTTTTCTCTATCACTAAATTTTACAAGTTTCTGACAGTGCTCACTCTTCAGGGGTAAATTGTTGAAAAGACACTTGAGCAGGTGGTCTCAAGAGACACCACCTTCAAGACCATCCCTTTTTCCTTGAAGGGTAATTTTTTTTTGCCAGTCATTGTGATTCTTTTCATTTTCACATGGTGCCAAGTAGCTTCACTCTAATTGGCTTTTTTTTTTATTATTGCTGCACACCATATTGATGTTTTCTGCAGCTGTTTCTGTGTGAGACACAGCTAAGCAATGCCACTGGAAGACATGCTACCTAAGACCTTGTAGAGAGACTTCACTGCATTTCTTCTTACATGGACACCTTTCTTAGCTAACCATACCTCGTCAGGGTTCATTTTCCTTTGAGCCTTTTATTTCCCTCCTTTCTTCTTCTCAAATATTTATTGAGCTTCTATTTTCTCCCAGATTAGGGATAGAACCCAGTAAGAAAAATTAAAACAAGACATAGGATTTTTCCCTGAGAGACTACCTCTATACAAACAGGCAGTGGAAAGACCATATATGATAATAGACTCTGACCCACAACCTCTACAGCAACTGGCCTGGAAAGTCAAACCACTGCCTCTGCAGCAATCAGCCAAGAATGGTCAGGACTTTGTCTATGAATGACAGCTTCCCTACTTTTCTGTCCTTGCTTCTAACTCAGGACCAACAAGAGAAAGTCAATTATACTCCCCAAACCAATCACATAAAACACGTTGCTTTTATTTTTTTATTTTTATTATTTTTTAAGATTTTATTATTTATTTATTTGCCAAAGAGAGATAGAGAGAGAGCACAAGCAGGGGGAGTGGCAGGCAAAGGGAGAAGCAGGCTCCCCACCAAACAAGGAGCCCAATGGCGGACTCCATCCCAAGACCTCGGTATCATGACCTGGACTGAAGGCAGACTCCTAACGACTGAGCCACCCAGGCATCCAAAGACACGTTGCTTTTAGTTAGCCTACCTCCTGCTTCTTCATGTCAACAAACCTCCAATCAGAGCATACTTGGAGCTTTCCTTTTCTGCATTATAAAATTTTCCACTCTCTTCCTGCCTTTGAGTCTCTGCCAAGCACAAGTGATGATGACTGACTCCTTTGCTATAGTAAGCTCTGAATAAGCAGCCCATTTGTTCTCATTTGGTTGGTCTTTGTTTATAACCACAGTTTTCCTGGAGATTCTACTAAGATCCACTTTGCACTGCCCATCAATTTTTCAACCAGGTTTGATCTTATGGAGGCCCCTGTACTTTGCTGCTTGAGGTCTACTGAATGCATGCCACCGTGGTTAAGTCAGTATAGGTCTGAACTTGGTCTTTCTACATTGAGTTCCTTGGCAATTTATTCCCACTTTGGTGCCTGGGTTTTTTTATTGGTTCCCACTTTTTTGGCATCCTTGGTGGAATCAGACCATTCCTTTTTATCCCTTTTTGCTCTCTTTTGTGATTCCATTTTGAGTTATGTGTCTAAAAGCATTGTTTATAATCAGAATGAGAATCACTAAATAGAATGTAGGCATAGACCCTATAAGCCTATTGTTCAAAAGCCAGCTTCACTGACTGGTGAGTTTAGGTTTTTACACCATGCCAGCATCCATTTGGAAAAACATTGTTGTGTGTCAACAATACAACCAAGTAAGGTTCTCCTTCAATCTTTAATTTTTGATCTGAGTACTTGACTTGAGAGTTTGAGAGTTTTCTGCCTGTTGGGGGGTGTAGACTCTCAGGTCTGTGTTTAGAGACAGCCAAACATCAGTTGAGGCTCAAGGCATGAAGTGCACATTCATAATTTTTGAGTGATGATTGCTAGCTCTCATGAGCTTGTCTAAGTCTAAATGATCTCTTTTTCTTAGAAAAATTCCTGATTTTTTTGCATGTTTTCTTAATTCTTGTGCTTATATCTCTAATGACATAACTGCACTGAGGATGATTTGACCTTCATTGGCCACCTTGGGAACATTTGACTGGAACACAATTGTTCATTTGAGAGATGCCTTAGAAAGAAAGGGAGTAGCATTTCTCAGGCCCAGTGGGCAGCAGTGTTTGATTGGTGACAGAGGCATCCAAACAAAATCCTCATCAATAATTGCTTAACAACAAGGTTCTTTGGCCAACACTAATGAGCAATTTGACAAACTCATGTAATGAAAGATTAGACTCATTTCCCAAGTAAATTCTCCCCATCTTTGTCCTCCAGTTGCCTCTCTATATCCAACTTTTCCTTTTCTCTTTTACCTTTCTGATCTCTCCTTCTTTGCCTGTTGACTCTTCCCTTCTTTTCCTCTTGTCCAGCTCACCTACCTTGTTCCACTGATTCTCTTAAGAATCCAAATGCCAGTTTCCTATAAACATCCATCCCTCCCTGAGTCAGGTATATAGGTAGGCCATTGTAAAATTTAAACCTTGGGATCAAACTAAATCAAGAGGTATAACTGAGGATTTCCCTAAACCCAGACAAGACCAGCAAATATTCATAGAATAATTTAAAATTCTTTGGGGGCATAAGATCCAGGACTACTTGATCTATGGTAAGTTGTACACATGTGGTTGGAAACTCAGATGCTAAAATCTGGATGGCAAAAGGTGTTTGGACCAATGTAAAGGGAACGATACTATCCTTCTTCCATAATAAGTTTGAGAATAAACCCCCCTGTCCCCATAGGACAAAGTCTCCTAAAAGCCAAAATATTTCCAATAAGAATCAATTGAAAATCTGTTGCACAACAATGTGAAGCAGTTAATACTACTGAAATGTACATTAAGCAATGATTGAGATAGTTAAGCTTTTTCTTTTTTAAGATTTATTTATTTAGTTTAGAAAGAGAGAGAAAGTGCAGGCAGGGGGAGGGACAGAGGGAGAGGGAGAGAAAGAATCTCAAGCAGACTCCCATCTGAGTGAGGAGCTCGACACAGGGCTGGATCTCACGACCCTGAGATCATGACCTGAACTGAAATCAAGAGTTGGACACTTAACCAACTGAGCCACCCAGACACCCCAAGATGGTTAAGTTCTACATTATGTGTTTTTTACCACAATTAAAAGATTCTTTTTTTAATTTGAAAATTTGATTAAACTATAATTTAATCATATAAACAGAAAAGAGATGAAATCATGGGAGATTTTTTGGAAAGATTAGAGAATACCTTCCAAAAATATTCGGGAATTTAAGAAGGGGGCAGTTCTTTCGTCTCATTTTGACAATGGAGTTCAACATGAAATTGGAGATCTAATTCAAAAACAGAAATTGGAATGGGAAATAGTCCCTTTACCTGAATTATACCTGACAACATTTTCAAAGGGCTTTAGAACAAAAATGAGAACTCCAAATAATCTTAAGGCTGTATAGATCAAATAGGTGGCCTATGTCCCTAATTACTGACAGTATGTATACATGTCAATAGTATATGTGAACATATGTATATAAACAAAATGTAAACAAAATGACACTGGATAATATATGTATGTAAAGTGTGTATATGTATGTATGTACATGTAAACACATGTAAACAAAATATGTATGTATTTGTATGTAAACACTGGAAAAGAAGACAGTTCCATCTTACAAAATGAAAACAAAAACAAAAACAAAACAAGGTATAGAAAAATCCTTTAATTTAGATGACTGAGGGATACTTCAACAAAGGAAAAAGAGCAAATATCCTGCCTAACCTATAAACACTCAAGGTGAACTAAACATAAATATGCATGGCCAAAACCTCATCAATTACTGGTAGATACAGGTATTTCTCTTTCTACACTAAACTCTTATGTGTTCACTCAACCTCCTCCTAAGAGTAAATATACCATTCAGATGGTAGGTATTTCAAATAGTCACAGATGTTTCCTATCTCCCAGTCTTTAACTGTAGCCCTGGGGACCTTGACTGAAAAACATTCCTCCCTGACCTGTGATAGCACTCCTGGAAACTTTTTTTAAAAAGATTTATTTATTTATTTTATAAAGATAGAAAGAGCTACAGCATGAGCAAGGGGGCAGGGCAGAAGGAGAGGGAGAGAGAGAATCCTCAAGCAGACTCCATGCTGAGCATGGAGCCCAACTCAGGGCTTAATCTCATGACCCTGAGATCATGACCTGAGCTGAAATCAAGAGTTGGACACTTAACTGACTGAGCCACCCAGGTGCCCCACCCCTGCAAACTTAATAGGGAGAGACTTACTTAGCAAATGAGATTGTAATATTAAATGCACACCAGAGGGATTATTTCTTGAATGCCTTTAATCAAGTCATGTCTTTTCTGTATATTCTTTTCCCTTCTCCATTATATTTGATGCATAGCCCAGATAAAGATCCTCACATCATACCTGACTCTATGAACTAAAATTTCAGCTGATATATATGAAAAATAAAAGGAGCAGAACCTACTAAAGTTCATGCAGATCCTCATTTATCCAAACTTCCCTAATATGTCTTAAAGCCAGAAGCAAAAGAAGGGATCAAATTTGTACATGAAAGCTTTACACCTACAGGACTTCTCATACTACATACCAGCCTACATACATACTACATACATACATCCTGTCCTGCCAAAAAACCAAACAGATGAAGATATCAATTTGGTCAGACCTCAGGGCCATCAATAAAATTGTCATCTTTTACTTCCTGGTCATACCTAAATTGAATGCCATCCTGTCATCAATTCTACCTGAAGCTACTTGCTTTACTGTACTGGAGCTTCGCTCAACCTTTTGCAGTGTGCATTCACACTAGAATTGTCAGCACATTTTGCCTTTACCTTAAGAGGGCAACAATATACTTGACCAGTCATATCCCATGGTTGTTCCTCAAATCAATACTTAAATTTCCCTTGTGATTCAGTTCTGACAAAATATGTGGATGATCTCCTACTTAGTTCTCTGGAACAAGGAAGCCTGTAAAAAGGGCTCAATTTACTTTCTTTCAGCCTTAGCAGATAAAGAACATAAAATTTCAAGACAAATTATAATTTTTCTAAAGTACACTTCATTATTTAAGGCGTGATCTATATAATGAGAGAAAAAGCACTCTCCTTACAGACTAAAGACAACCTAAACTTATCTAAGGTGCTTCAAAAAATAACTATTGAGAGAATTTCTACATTTTGCTGGATATTGTAGATAATGGGTGCTAAATTTCACTGAAATTACAACAGCTCTTTAGGAATTGACTAAGTCTGCCATAAGAGACTCTCTTCAGGGAGCTCAAACATTAATGGGCCTTCTGCAACCTGAAGAGGGCTATTTAACAGCTGTACTTAGGCATCACTAACTGCAAAAAGCCCTTTTGTCTCTTTGTGCATGAGCAATCTTGACAAGCTTTTGGAGTTGTAACTCAACTTCATGGCAATCACCAAAAACCCATTGCTTACCATAACCTCACTCTTGACATGATAGCTGCTGCTGTAAAATTTGTCAGTGATTCTGCTGGTTGAGCTCCCTACTTGACCTCATGGTTCCTCATGCAGTACAGACGTCAGTGCTGGCTGAGAACATGCAATACTTTTCAGCCAGCCAATTAACCTCTTACGGAATTCTTTTGCTCTCTCCCTCTCACATTACTGTTCTCCATTGTAACACCCTGAATCCCACCACTCTCTCTTCTTACCAGAAGAAGGGGAGACTCATGATTGTCTTACCTCAGTTAGCAAACAATCTGTACCCTGATCAGATTGATGGAAACTCCCGGGGTGCCTGGGTGGCTCAGTCGTTAAGCGTCTGCCTTCGGCTCAGGTCATGATCCCAGGGTCCTGGGATCGAGCCCCACATCGGGCTCCCTGCTCTGCGGGGAAGCCTGCTTCTCCCTCTCCTACTCCCCCTGCTTGTGTTCCCTCTTTCGCTGTGTCTCTCCCTGTTAAATAAATAAATAAATAAAATCTTAAAAAAAAAAAAAAAAAAGACTTATGGAAACTCCCATTGAGAACTCTGACCTAATTATTGATGGGTCATACCTCAAAACTGAAACTGAAAATTATCAAACAGAATACCATATGCTATCCCTCATTTAAATTCTCCTTTAAACTATAGTCCTCTACCATAGGTATATATTGTTCTCTACCATGAGTACAATCAGCCAAGATGAAGAGCTTACACCACTTACTAGACCTTGTCAACTAACCGAAGACCAGAGAGTAAACACGTACAGGTAGCACATATGCTTTTGGAGTAGTACATGACTTTAGGATGCTTTGAAAACAAAAGGAGTCTCTCACTATTGCAAGAACCTCCATCAAAAATGAAACAAGTTGAGGAAATTTTAGATGCACTACCATTTCCCAGAGAGTGGCTATTACAAAGGATGCAGCCTCTGCAAAAAGACATAATATTGAAGAAAAAAGATATGCTCGAGCATATCATTATGTCAAACAAGCAGCCATAACAAAGGTTATGATCCTATCTAATCCCTGAAGAGATTAATCTCTGAAGGGATTCAAAGATGCCATTATAAAATATCAATATGTGACCCCTATTTTGTAAGGGAAAAATGAGAAAAATCTGGTTGCCCTCTTCACTCAGATAGTCTTTGGTGCTCCTAAAATGGCCTGAAACCATTCATCGAGTACAAACTGATTATTATCCTAAATCAACACTGGTGGAGAAATTCAAAAAAGTTTGCCGAGGTCATTTCTGGTTCCTTTGTCACCTGTCAACAACATAATTCTGGAAGAATTATAAAGGTAACAGATGGCCCAAAACCAAAGCCTCATGGGCTATTTGAATACCCTCAAATGCATTTCATCCAGTTTTGAGCTCCATGGGATTTGAATTTGTTTTAGTTGCTGCATATCTATTTTCAGGATGGGTTGAAGCATTTTCTTGCTGTAAAACTACAGACGTGTGTTAAAAAGCTGCTTGATTTTGTTTTCAACCTGTTACATGTCAACTTTTATGTCAGCAACAAAGGTACACCCTATATGGGAAACAATATAAAAGAACTCTGTAAAGTGTTACCTCTTTCCCAAAAGTTATACTGTCCTCACCACCTTTAATCTTCTGGAAAGGTTGAAAGAATCAAAGGCTTCTTTAAATTAAAATTAGAAGAATCTTCAGAAGCCTCTGAGCTCCCTTTACCAAAGGTATTCTCACTAGTTCTTCATGATCCACTCCCTCAGGGACACATTGATAACTGGAAGACTCATGCATTTAGTGATTCCATCTTCAACTCTAAATTCCTCCTTGCTGCATGTAGATAGGACAAAATACTGCAAGGGACTCATGTGCTATACACATTCCCTTTTGCCAACATCTTCCCAAGTAGCCTCTTTATAGTCTTCAACCGAGGGGTTTTATATATTAGAAGACACATCAGAGAAAACCTGCTCTTGAACCTCCCTGGAAGTAACCTTATCAGAAAGTGTTAACAACAAATATGGCACTGAAACTCCAGGTTGTCAATCTTTGGGTTCACATGTTGCAAAGAGTGATTCAGAATTCCACACAATTGGAAAAATTACAAGGTTAGGACAAGAATAGAGGACCTTGAAGTCAGAATTCTCAGAAATTCTCTACAACAGCTTATCTTCAGAAGCAGACTCTAGCCCAAAAAGTTTGGAACAAGTAGATGACCTCAGATAGTAGTGCCCATTGGATCAAAATGCCTGTCTAATTCTCACTTTGTTTTTGATGTGCTTATATATATTCATTCTTTCTCTAGTTTTCTAAAAGTCACTGGTTTTTGACTACCTGTGACCCTTTTTTTTCCTTCCTTCCTAATAATAGTTCTATAGCATACTCTAATGCCATTTTTAAATTATCCCAAATGCTATCCACTCCACTCAATCTTACTGACTGCTATATATGTCATCTATCACCAGAGCCCTATGATCAAAACCTCTGGGCAATTCTGGTCTCATCAAGTGAGACCATAGGGAATTACAGCTGGTCACATTTCCATTTGCACCTACATGAATAGATGACCTTAAAAAATATCAACCTGTGACATTGCTAGTCTCCTTATCTTCCAGAAAAAGAACCAATTATTATAATCTCTTGATCAGATCCTAGGTAATTCTAAATTTTAATTCAGCAACTTTTGAGGGGGAATGGGCCAAATACTTGTCATCTGAAAAAGACTAATAGAGATTCAAATATATAACTCATCTGATGTAATGCCTTGGTTCCAATGTTGTGTCATAAATGACTCCTTTTTCCCTGGATCTCCATGTGTCCCTACAGGATACTACTTCCTTTGTGACCAAGACACTAATCCTCTTTGTAGCATATCAACACTTCATTTACCTTAGGGATAGTACTCTGAGAACTCTCTATACATAGAGAACTTAATTATATAAATCACTAAGCCTGAAGATAAGTATTTTAATTATAATTTTATAAAAATGAAATTCTATATCATTAATAATTTTATAAATCAGATGTGAGTTCCTAAATGAGGGCACCCATAATTATTCATTCTATCTAGAAGAATTACTGTTTATACAAACAGAACAGTATTCACAATGATGGAAATCAGACAAACAGAAAAGACTATAAGAAACTTATTCTATGAGAAGTTATTAACAATACTAACTCTGCTTTAGATGGAAAACAGATCAGTTTCAAATAGTTCGCATGTGTAGTGATGGATGTTTGTATTGCTGTTTGTTGTTGGCTAGTTCTTGAGGCATTTGTGACATTGCTTATACTTTTTGCTGTACTTGGATCAATGAAATGGGTACAAGGAAGGTGGAACAGGGGGCGTCTGGGTGGCTTAGTCAGTTAAGCATCCAACTCTTGATTTCAGCTTAGGTCACGATCTCAGGGTTATGAGATTGAGCCCCGAGTTGGGCTCTGCACTCAGCAGGGAGTCTGCTGGAGGTTCTCTCTCTCTCTCTCTCTATTTCTCTTCCTCTGTCCCTCCCCCCACTCACATGCTTGCTCTCTGTCTCTCTCTAAAAATAAATAAATAAATAAATAAATAAATAAATAAATAAATAAATAAATTCTTAAAAAGAAAAGGAAGGTAGAACAGAATTAAGGAAAATTCTTAAGGAAAAATCTACTTGTCTCTCTAAGTCTGATCTTTATAGAATATAGGATTTATTCTTTTGACCTTGGTTAAGCAACTGGAATTCCTGGTTCTGAATCATCTTTCAGAGATAATTCGTTATTCTTGTTTTTGTGATAGTGGTTATGATACTGGTTTGTTGTATTTTATCCTCTCCTAAATGCTTCTGCACATCCAACTCAGATGATTGTCATGATGTTATAACAAAAAAAAGGTCAAGAAGATTTTGTGATACTGTTGATTATGGGGACAATGAAACAATCCCTATGCAGTGAAGATCTTGATATCTACCTTCTACTGAATTGGTCAACTTTCTTCAAGAGAGATAATGATAAAACAGGAGACTGAGAGACTGATGTAAAAACTGATAATGATCAGTCTACGTATGATAATAGAATTTTGACTACAATTTCTGCAGCAATTGGTCCAGAATGGCCAGAACATGGTAAATGACTTATCAGTTTCCTAATTTTTTTCCTTCTGCTTCCAACTCAAGACCAACCAGAAAGCCAAATATGCTCCACAAACCAATCACATAAGATGCACCACTTCTATTTAGCTCCCCTCTTGCTTCCTTATGCCAGATTTTAATCAGAGCATATCTGAAGCTTTCCATTTTTTGCATTATGAAGCTTTCCCACTTCCTTTGCCTGCATTTGAGTTTCTAAGTGACAGTTGCTGACTCCCTTGTTATAGCAAGCTCTAAATAAATAATCTTTGCTTGTTTTCATTCGTTTGTCTTTATTTCCATAGATCCTCAAGGAGCTCACAACCTAATGGGAAGAGACAGTGTTAAATGTATAATTATCATACACTAATAAAAAACAAAGCAATAGAATTATAAACCAAAAGGTATAGAGGAGACAGCAAAAAGAAAGTAATAAATATTTCCTTTTTTGATTGGCTTATTTTATTGTATCACTCTTCTTCACTTTTGGTGAAGAATGATAGAGTAGCCTGAGGATTCTGGTGAATTCCTCAGGAGACTTATATTAGGTTGTAGCTGAGAAAGCCAAGAACTGTGGATGGCATCCAGTCATCATTATATAGAGTTGCTCCCTCTGTACCATAGTCACTGACACTGCTCAGTCTACATCTACAAAGCAGTAAAGGACACTACAGCCACCAAGATGTCTATGGCAACATGATGCTGAAATAGTTCGTAGGATAGTCCTTAACAGGGTGTAGCTGATAATAGAGCATGGTCTGTGACTGGAGGCTGAGCTGGAGGAGTTGGGATATTATAGTTATGATTCTCGTTAAGAGAATCATTGATGGGGCTGCAACAAAAGGGGAACCTTCTGAGGGAGAGGATTTTCTGCAGACTTTTCCTACGTCCAGTCCAGTGATGAACACATGCTCTTCCTACAATAGGAAGGTTTTTGTGGTGGTTGGATGTTGTGAAAAAAATTCTGGCTACCTCAGAAGAGAATGACAGATTTTGGCTTGTCATTCCTCCTGGAAATTGAAGCTTTCTAGAATAAGCGCATCCATCAGTCCATGCAAAGCAAATGGCCTTCTCTTGCCATATGGGCCTCATGATAGTTATTGCTCCTCATCTCTAGGTGCCAAGAACAAACTGAGTGTAAAAACTGGGAGTCTAAAAATTTCAGTGGCTGGGGAGTTTTACCAAATATTTTGGCTGCCATACAAAAAAAGGCATGATGGTTTGATAATCTTCTTGGTGGGAAGGGGGAGGCAGAAGGAGCCCAGATAGTAGAATTTTACTAGTAGAATATTACTAGTAGTAGAATTTTAACACCATCATCACCAACATTAGCATAGGGTTTGTTTTTATAAAGATGTCTGATAATTTCAAGAGAAGATGGCCTAATGCATCTGTCTTCACGTTTTGAGTGTGTCTCCCACTGGGCCTGGGCAGTCAGTTCTTGGGCTGGACACACTCTAGTAGGGACAAAGTTGGCTCAATAATGCCATGGTTGCTACTGAAGCTGCTTGTTCTCCTTTTCCATGGTCAACTAAACCCCTTTTATATGGCATACTATTTTTCTTTAGATATAATTGTATTTTCATTCTGATCATAGTTAAAATTGTGGACCTAGGTACAAGTCTTTCTTTCGAAGATGAATTTGCTTAATTTTTTCCTAATCCTTTAAGCATTGATTTTTTTTTTAGCTCTCAGAGAAGATATATATTTTATTTCAGAGTTTGAAGAGATGCCTCCCTCTAGCTATGAGAAATGTCAAGAATTCTTACTTTAAAAATAATCCCTTTCCTTATTCACTGATTGACCTGTTTTTTGAGTGTCAATTCTTATAATTATTCCTTGGTGTAATCATTGTGATCAGAGCTGTAATGAAAAGCTTAAAAAATTCACTCACATAACAGAGGGTAAGTTTGATGCTATACTCTCATTATTGAATCTCTCATCTTATTTATCATATAAAAATCCTCAGTGGGAAAGTGGAAAGCACTCTTGACTTCAAATCATATCATGCATTTTTTTATCATTTGATAATTGTACTAACATCAAATTTTTGATATTTGTGAAAATATCCATATCAAGTGGGTAATAGTTTTGCTAATAAAGGAATTAGTTTAAATTCTCTGAGCCTCAGATTTTTTTAAATCTATAAATTAAAGATAATAATATCTAACCTGACAACCTCAGAGATGTTGTGAGGAAAAATATAATTTTTCAAAATACTTCATGAATAGTAAAGTGTCCCAAAATCATATTGTTTCATTAAAAAATATTAATAATAATCATAACAACTCTTAGAATATTTCATTTTTGTGTAGGGCACATGTTTTATGGTTCTGCCCAGAATCCTTCCCCAGGCTAGAACAGTTATTTCCAGCTTCTAGAAAGGCTGACAGAAGATGACCCTCAGCTGTCAGACTTCCTTGGGAATTGTCTCAATTGAGATCACACCTTACTCAAGGTCATACCTCTTTCCAGGGGCAGCCCACATCCAATGACTAATTAATACAGTGATATAAAGAGTTGACCAGGTTGCCTCAACCTGGAACAGCTCTAAAGGGCCATCCAAACTGTAGATCTCCCCTTGAGGTCAGCTAATGCTTTCATTGGGATTGCATCACAGCTCAACCTCTCCTTGGGCAAATCCTATTTCCTTCTGTTCCCTTGATCAGGTTTTGAAACTGCGACCCTTCTGTAATGAACAACCTGCATTCTAATCTTCATGTCAAAATCTACTTTCCAGATATATCAAAGTGTAAGTTTGGGTGCCAGATCCAAGACAGCAAATGCTAAGATGGAATTTTGAAGCTAGATCACTTACCACCCAGTTGGAATGTGGAACTGTTGGTACATGGAATACAGGTAGACCTTGGCACTAACAGGGCAATTATTTAAACGTTCACTGGTAGTGAACTGGGATGATATGCCTATGAAAGAGAATTGTGCCATTAGTTGGTGTCATGTATCAGGCATTTGAGAAATGTAAGGACGGTACAATTGGGTAGCTATTGATAAGATTGCACTCTGAAAAAAGATAATGGAAAGCTGAGAGTGATTAATTGGCAATAAGGTAAGTGTGAAAGCCAGGGGACTATTTGGTAATGTATAAAGAGGCTCTCACTTTCTTCCGTGGAAATGCAGAGAAAGCAGAAGGCTGACTCCAGAATTTAGTCAAAAAGGGATTGTGATTCAAAAAGGGTAAACTCCAAATGAAGGCTGGTCTGACATACCAACATGAGAGCCCTGGTTGGAAGAGAATGGGACTCAGAATATGGAATGGAAACATCTGAGTTAAATGTGACTTTCAATCTTGCATCCCCAGGTTCCTCTGAGCCTATAGAAGTGGGAAGCTAGCATTCCCTCCTTGTTTGAAGAGCATTCAGAGGCCTCTTTCTTGCAAGACAGTATATGGCCCTCAGAGTCTACCCCTTTCAGCCACTAAGACAGTAACTAAAGTCAAAGTTGGGGACATACAAGGCCTTCTAGGAGTGGAAAGGGACTATATTCCCTGTAGTAACTGTAGGATCTAGACAATACAGACTGATAGGAGCTGGAAGAGCACATGTGGGACTGTTCTAAGGGTGATAGACCAAGAGGTTGCCGAACATAAATTTGGATTAGGAGAACTTATCATTAATGAGAGCACTCTCCCAGGATACATAATTTAACACCCAGCAAGCACTCGGGAGACGCTATGCATGTTCTGCCAAGATGGCTCCTGGAAGCATGGAAAAACTATGGCCCCCACCAAATGAGGTAGAAATGCCAAAATTGTCCTAGCCACCAGTGAAAGAAAGAATTAAAGTTCACAAAGGTGGGCTTGTTAGTAAGGATATACAATGTAATTCTGGAAATTCTACTAGATGACTATATATCATGCGAGGGCCTGAATCATATGCCACTTGCCATAGCAATAAAGAATGCACTGGTGAGAATGGAGGCACCATCACTGAGAAAGCCATGGCTGACAATAGGCAGATCTAGGCTCTATAATGGCACTGGGAATCATAGAATCCTAAAAAAAAACTGAAGCCAGACAGCCATTCTTAACCATCTTAAGTCAGGTGGATCCTGTTATCATAGTTAATAGTGAGGTTGGAGTGACCACCAAGTGAGCCTAACTCACAGAGAGTTATCAAGATGATTAAGAGAAAGTAGCATATCTAGGGGCAAAATAGATGGGCAGTGAGCAAGTGTTCTTGAATTTGTACAAAGGAAATCAGGTTGGATGATCAGGAGATGGTGAGTAGCTAATCCAATAAAATGTGATAATTTCTTACCTGGTTTCTGGACCTGAGACAGTTTTCAGATCCAGAACTCATTGATTGAAAGAAAGGCTGGGTCCCCAGGAGGACAGGCCATGCAACACTGGCCAAATGTACCTAGTAATAAATTCCCCAGTATGCCCCCAAAAGCACCTAATGCCCATCTGTGAATGTAATTGTATACTAAGGAAAGGGAGTGCCTAACACTTTGAGACCTGCTGAACAAAGATCTGCATTGATTCCTGGAGACCGGAGACATAATCATGCCTCCTTCTCTTTTAAAGTGGGGCC
Source organism: Halichoerus grypus (assembly GCF_964656455.1). Classification (NCBI taxonomy): domain Eukaryota; kingdom Metazoa; phylum Chordata; class Mammalia; order Carnivora; family Phocidae; genus Halichoerus; species Halichoerus grypus. The sequence goes on along the minus strand of NC_135720.1, from coordinate 20,630,530 downwards.
ATTATGGGGAGCTTGTCCAGCTTATACTGGGTCCCATGGGTCCTTAGAACAACCTGTTGTTCATTTTCTTGCTGCCCAAATGTGTAATTGGAATAGACACACCTGGTAATTGGCACAACCCCTTATCATACCCAACCCTCTTCCTGCCCAAGGACCATATTGGATCTTGGCCTATAAGGTAAAAACTACTGTTGTAGGGATAGCCAAGTGAAAGCTCCTAAAACTTTCCCCTAACCTCCATATTTTATTATTAAACTAATAAGTATGACAAAAAAAATATCTTGGGTAAATGGCAGAAACTAGTGCCATTCTTAAAGCCCTAAAGAATGAAGTTGTGTTGATCCCACCATACCTCCATTTAATTTATCAATCTGGACCTTGCAAATAATAGATGAGTCTGAGAGGATGACAATGGATCACAGCAACCTCAACCAAGTAATAAGTCAGTTGCAGCCACTCTGCTTGAAGTGGCATATTTGCCAAAACGTATTAATCTAGCTTCAAGTACGTGGTATTTGGCCATTGATCAGATGTATTATTTTTCATTTCTATCCAAAAAGAGGAAGAGAAACTGTATTCATTTGACTGGATGGTAGTGTTTACCATTTTGTTCCAGCATTTTGTCAACTCTCCTTTCAGCTGTCATAATATAGACTAGAAAAACATCTTGTAGAACATTATGCTGGCCAAATGTATTGATAATATCATCCTAAACAGAATGAATAAGCAAGAAATGGCTCATAGGTTGGAGAACTTTGTAAAGACTCATGTACTCTAGATAATGGAGAATAAAGCCAACAGACATTCAGAGACTCTTTGCATCCTCCACAACATACACCTCCACCAAATTAAATGTCAAATTATTTATTTTGAAATTTCTCCCATAAAGAAGAAAACCCAATGTCTTTGTAAATATTTTCAAGTTCTTTTTTTTTTTTAAGATTTATTTATTTATTTGGGAGAGAGAGAGAGCCAGCACAGCGGGGGAGGGCCAGAGGGAGAAGCAGACTCCCCACTGAGCAGGGAGTCCAATGCAGGACTCGATCCCGGGACTCCAGTATCATGACCTGAGCCAAAGGCAGTCGCTTAACCACCTGAGCCACCCAGGCGCCCCTTTCAAGTTCTTATTACAGCATTTCCCACATCTGGAAACACAGCTCTGACCTATATTCTGGGTAATGCAAAAGGCCGCCAACTTTGAGGTAGGCCCAGGGCAAGAAAGAGTCCCAAAGAAAATCAAGGGTTTAGTGTGAATGCTCTACCACTTGAGCTATATGACCTAGCAGGCCCTGTGATATGAGATATCAGTGGTCAAGAAATATACCAAGTGGAGTTTATGATAAATCCCAAATAGGGGAAACCACAGTGTGTGTTCACAGAACTTTGGGGCAAGAATATGTCATTTGAAGCAGAGAATTATACGTCTTTTGAAAAAGAGGTCCTGGTATATCACCAGGCCCTAGTAGAGACAGAATATCTGACCATGGGTCACCAAGTACTCATTTGGACAGAACTGTCCATTATAAGCTGGATTTCACCAGACCCACTGTTTCATAAGGTAGAGCACGTCTAACAACTAACCTAGATGATAGAATGGAAAATGTTCATCTGGATCAATCATAAACAGGACCAAGGACACAAGAAATCTGGATGAGCATGTAGGCCAGATACCCACTTTCTCTACCTATATTGACCCAGCAGCTCTCACTAAGCCTGCATCTATGCACATGGGCCATCCTTTATATCAGCGGACAGAGGAGGAAAATGTCCAAGTATGGTTTGTAGGAGGTTCAGCTGAAAATAGACAGTGGTTGCACTATAGTACCAAAGAGTATAGAACATACTATTCAGACACGTTTTTGAAAGAGGGTGGTGAGAAAAAGTCCTTTCAATGGGTAGAGTTTTGGGTAGTATATCTGGTCTCCTACTTTGTGGCTTAATGTATGAAACATACAAACCCATGAGCAGTGGTGAATGGCTTGGTTGTCTTGTCTGGGCCCTGGAAGGTAAAAGATTAGAAAACTAGGGTCAAGGAATCTGGAGTAGAGGCACATGAAGGGACATATGGTATGAACACAAAGTATGAAGATCTTTGTGTTGCATATTAATACGCACCAAAGTGTATCTACCATGGAAGAAGCACTGGACAACCAAATGGATAGCTGAAATCAGCCAACTTCTGTCCTTGTTCATTCCATTGCTACACGTAGATGCATGAAATGAGTAGCCATGATTGCAGGGATGCAAGTTCTACACAGGCCCAAGAGCATTTAAGAAGTGCTGACAGCTGCCTGTAGCAGAGACTAAAGCCGAGCTACAAATACAGCACCGTCCCTTGGGAAGACCAGTATCAACTTGGTGGCAGTCTGACTACACTGGAACTCTTCTATCATGGCAAGAGCTGTGATTCATTTTTACAGGAATAGACACATATTCCAGATAGGGGTGGTTTACCTTTCTGCCTGCAGGGCTTTGACCAGCACCACTATTAGGGGGCTTATAGTGCCGTTTGATTCCTAAGCAAGGATCCCCCTGTATCAGACCAACAGACACACATTACAGCAATGGTGGTACAGGTAGGGGCCTATGACCATAGAATTCACTGTTCATAATGCATACTACATTACCCAGGATTTGCCAGCCTGATAGAATAGAGCGGAAGTCTGTTGAGGGCCCAGCTAAAGACATAGTTCAAAAATAATACTTTACAAGGATGGGGTTTCATCCTCTAGGACAAAATACCTTGAATCAAAGACCTTTAGATGGTGCTATGTCCCTAATAGGTGAAATATATAGTTCAGGGACCAAGTGTGGAGGAAAGAGGAGTGACACCACTAGCCATCACTCCCATGGATCTGTTTGGGAAATTTGTGCATCCTATCCTGTCAGTTTAGAGATTCTTGTTTTCAAAAGGGAAGCATTTCCATCAAAGGACACAGCAAAAGTCCCATTGAACCATAAGCTAAAGCTGTCATCTCAGCATTTGGGGCTCCTTGTGTCAAAGAATAGTAGGTAAGAAGATGAATTTCCATTTTGGTGGAGATAGTGATGCTGATCAGGAGGAAGAGGTAGTGCTGCTCTTACACATGGAAACATGAAGGAATACATCTTGCACCTGAGTGATTCACTTGGGTACTTCTTGGTACTCCTTTGCCCTACATTGACTGTAGATAGAGAAGTACAGTAACCAAAATTAGACAAGGCATAGTGATATGATCTCAGGAATAAGAGTCTGAGTCACATCATCAAGCAAATTATGGAGACCAGAGGGAGTACTGGTTGAGGCTGAGAGGAATCTAGACTTGGTAATAGAGGAGGGATAAAAAGACCATCTGTTGCAACATTGAGACCAACTCTAGCAGAGGAGGCTCTGGTTCTTCTCACTAGACTTCCTCTTCCAAGTTTCCCCAGGAAGAGAGAACTCCAAGAACCTATAGGAAGAAATGGATTCAAATGGTGCAAGAGTAGCCTGTGGTGAATGGTGTGATGTGCTGCCCCACTGCCTTTAAGGAATGAAGGACTTAGTGTCCTGCTGCTGGGAAGGTTGAGAGATGCCCCCAGCTGCCAGCCCTGTTTGAGAGTTACTGCAGCTGAAGGAAATTGGCTCACCCAAGGTCACACCTTTTTCCGAGGGCAGCCTGTATTCAGTGACTGACAGCATGGGGCATATGGCCCTGGATCTTGCCCCACTTGGATCAACTCTGGGCTGTTGCCATGAGCTGACTGAGGCTGCTGGTAGCCTTGCATCAGGTTCCATTTCTCTCTGCACAATCTGCTTTCTGTCCTCCATTGGTGTTGCTTCCACTTTCCTGTGGAAGACTGGCCTAATCTAACATTTTTGTTAGGGGTAGCAACCCACACTGCCGAGGAAAGAAAATCTAGACTGAGGGTGGGGGCCTGAAATTACTGGGGCCATATTTTTTTTCTCCTGTAAAGGTAGTTTGGACCTTGAAAAACTGGAACAATTAAGCTCTATGGAGCCAAGAGGGTAGGTTGTGTAGAGTGTGTGTTTGGTTGGAGTTGGGGGTAAGGTTAGTGGAGAAGGAGGGAAAAATGCATCATACATGAGGAGAGGCTGAGAGAGAGAGAGACAGAGAAATGGAGAGAGAGAGAGAGTTTGAGAGAGTCCCTGATCTGCCTACTTTCCTTTCCTGGCTCTAGTTAATTAAAGCCCAGTGTACCTCCCTGACATTCCTCTGAATCAGAGACCTACTTCTCCTGAATCTCCATTATACACAAACAAACAAACTGCTCTAAGTTAGCTTGAGGTGATTAATCCCTTTGCAACCAAGAGTCTTCACTAGAACAATTATATAGTATCTTTAGCTTTCCAAACTGTTTTTATATGTATTTTTGAATTAATGTAAAGGTCAAGAAGCTGAGCAAATGTTTTAGATGCACAGAAAGGAAATGAATTGAAATTTGTATTAGTCAGACAGTGACCCATCGAGAACACTCCAAAACTATGAACTCTTGGCCTACAAGTGAAGTAGAACTAGGACAGAATTATCACTCGCATTGTTTTTCTTGCATTCAAATGTCTTTAGAGCAAGGAGAATTCCATGAGAATGGAAAAGCTGCTTCATTTTTCCCACTGAGACATTTTACAAAGAGGCAGGTTTGGGAGGGAGGGCCAGAGAGAACAAGAGTGAAATCATACTAATGTTATTTAAAAAGCATAAATTTATAATTAGAATTCCAATGAGTTTATCACTTCTAATATCAAAATTAATCATCATAGAGAAAAATATTAGTGAGATTTGAGGAATGATATTGTACCATTATCAAAATAAAATGGGAAGTTACTGTAGATGTGCCACCATGCAAGAGTTGTTTTTGTAGACAGGGTGCAATAGCATTGTGCCTGAATTCAGGATGCCTGGAAATGGCCAGGCAGGTAGCCATGACAGGAAGAAGGGAGTTTATTGACAGACCAGTGGTTTTCACAGTGAGGACCCCAGACCAGCAGCAATACCATCCCCTGGGAATGTGTTGGAAATGCCTACCAGCCCATCCATACCCTGAGAGATGCCCTAAACCCTAACCTCCTGAAAATACTATCCTGTGAACCCCATTGACTTTGATATCTGCTGCTAGGGTTATGTGGTTTTCTTCTTCCAGGCTGATGTGGTTTTGTGTGAAGAGCTACTCTTTGCCTCAGGTTTTAGGAATAGAGATTGTAAGAGTTCAGTGCCCGTGGATTCCAGGCCACCTAGTTGCCTCAGCTGCAGGTAGTTTATAGTTTATGGGGTCAGCTGAGGTTTACACTGATCAGATGGTAGAAGATGGGAAACCAGGAAAGAAGTGGAGCAAGAAATGTGAGTTAGAATCGTACTTAGCACTCTTCCTTCTAGTGTAGCCATGCACCCCTTTGAAACATAGTACATTTTACTTGATGATGATGGTAAAAGACCTTTCTGGGCCTAATACTTTAATTACATAATCACATAGTCTTTTAACTAAGTTTGTTTTCTAAACACTTTCCTATTAGAAATTAACTGGAATATACACCCAGTACATGGAGCCTACGTATATCTTTCTGACTTACTGAGTTGTCTGAATCCATTTTCTCCTACTCTGTAGACCAGCTATATTCAGCCTGGGTCAAAACCAAAATCACCAGACTGAACTTAAACTCCAAAAGGAAGTAACAGGGCACAGAAAGTGTGTATTTCTTTTCCCATCTTCTTTAAGACTTCATGAATATTGTTGAGTTTTCTGAAAATTCCTCTATCCAGAGCGATGTCTACTTATTACTCATTTATTAGATGGTCTACAGTTGTGTGAGAAAACTTGGCTTTAAAATGCTAGCGTCTATTATTATAAAGTAAGTAGTAAAACCATTATGTTTTCATTGAGTATCAAAGTACTAGTACACTAATAGTAGGATAGCTGTTAATGAATCCCCAAATTTATTGAACTTCTAAACAAAAAACCTAAGTCACTATAACCTCGTATTACCAGAGTTACTTAGCATCACCTGAGAAGGGAAAAATGGCTAATGGATTACAATTAAATATACACTTTACACTTTATCCCACTGTCTTTTTATTTTTCTTCTTATGTTGTGTTTATTATACCGAGTGAGAAAGTGTAACATTGATTTTAACCTAAATTTGATTTCTCAATTCCTAAAATTTGATTAGAATTTGGGTCTCTAGGTGAATGCATAGAACTTGTCACCAAGAGTACAAGCTGGTTTGACTGGGGAAATGAGTAAGAAGTGAGGCTCAAAGTCTCTGTCATCATCATAATCAGTATATTTCATCCAGCTCCATCTTGTTCAGGTATCCAAGCAGAAAGCAGCAAATTCCTACCTGGTCCTTGCAACTTTTCATGATCACCCAACCCTGTGTTATCCCCTGCTTTCTCTGCACACTTGCATGTACTACTTACTTGACACTGATCAGCTACTGCCCAGAATATCATAACTATTTTGTTCTGACGGCTGGCTTGCAAGCCCCCAGAGCCCAGGGACACTCTTCCCTAATCTACAGATGTCAGAGCCATAGATTCTTGTATAAAATGTTGGGAAAAATCTAGACTAGCTTCCTACTCACTTAGGTCAATAAATATTTATTGTTTTTAATGTACTATGCTAATAGCTCTCCTCAAAGATATTCTCATAGCAAGAACAACAAAATGTTTCCCCAAGAATCTCATGCAGTTCAGCAATATTCTAGAGAATGTTGTTCTCTAAGGCATGCTTGAAAAGAAAGCTGTAAAGGGAGAAAAGAATATTACAAAATTAAGCAGAAGTAAATCGTGCCACATCAGAAAAGACTGCATACATAAGTAAAGAAAGCCAGATGGTTTTCTTCATTAGAAAGATATGGAATCTGAAACCAACATGCAGAAAAGAATTTTGGTTGTCAGCTCTTCAATTTTAAACTTCATCTTAAAGTACGAGTTAAACTGATTCTTCAAAAAAATTCTTCTAAGTACTTTATAATGATTTGGAGTTTGTTTTGGGGGATTAAGCTGGTATTTTCCTTATATATATCATACTTTCCTGGCTTTGGAATTAGTCCATGCTCTCTCCTTTTAAACAATGTTTCTTTTAGCTTATGTAAATCTGGATATTAAATCTTGCTTCATGTTTTACTTTCTGTATTTTTGGGGGGTCCAAAAGGTCTGAGTTCCATGTTTCTCTGTCTCTGACGTTTTTCTGGGATCACTACCTGTTTTTTCTTTTCCTATTTATTGTGTGTACTCTTGTTCTGGTTGCCTTAAGATATTATGTTATTGACTTCATTGCTTAGTGTCAATAAAAAACATAATTATAATTAAAACCCTGTCACGGAGGTTGAACAGCATGTTTTTATTATAAAGTGAGATTTGGTGCTAAAGTAAAACAGTTCTATCAAGACCTTATCTACATTGGTTATGTAATAACACAGATTTGCAGTGTATAAAATATGACAAATATTTGTAATTCTTAAGAATTCCAATGATGTCAAGTATATAGGAACTGTCCATAATTTGGAAATAGACTTCATCTAAATATATTCTCTAGTATCTGTGATGTGCATCCTTTTGCAATCCTATCACTCTATTTATTGTGATACTGTATGTAATACTTAAATCTGATAACTCGCATTTAGGGTGATATCCCTCCATTCCCTAGGAGAATGTCACCTCCTCATCTCAAAGACACATTTGTACCGAGGTAAGTGACTGAGGCTTTTAAATGGGTCAGAGCTAGTAATTACTCAGGGGTCCATTACAGAAACCTTAAAGGTGTAAATATCTCCAGAAGCAATGAGGTTGCATAGGTGTTAGTAATTAAATGTCCATGGGCCCCTAGGGAATCAGTGTATGGCCTTTAGAGAGACTAGAAACCCTCTGAAGTATTGGGTATTTGTGCATTTGTTCTTTTTTTTTTTCCTAGATAGGTTGGGCATTCTATCAAATTCATAACAAGGTTAAGAATCATGATCCTAAAGGGAGGCAGCATAGGTAAACTGCATGGAGACTTCAGTGTAAAAACCTGTGTTTCATTCATTGATGTAAGAGTGTTAGACAAAAATGAACCCCAGGAAGCTGGGTGATAGTGACATTTACCTTCCAGACAATTCCAAACTTTATCATTTCCCATTGAAACTTACCAGCACCCACATGTGGCATTCTTTTTTCCAATTCATTCATTCATTCATTCATTCATTCATTCATTCATTCTATATGGAAAAGGCTGTGATTTATTGCAAAGCATAATTATATGATAAATTTCAAGGAAGGTCAAATAATTTTCAAAACCAAAATTTAAAATTTAATGGCTTAGGCCAAAGATTCAGTTACTTTTCGGAGATCTCGGAAGTATTAGAGATGGAAGAATGGTTTTCTTTTCCTTTTTCCTCCTTTTTTTTACTTTTTGTGATGTTTCCCACTTTTTGACTTATTTTTTTTCTTTTTTCTTTTCTTTCTTCTGATATTTTTGTTTCTTTTGTTTTGAAGTGTCCTCTTCAGTGGAACTGGATGAATGAGACCTTTTCCTTTTTTTTTATTCAATTGACTCATCAATGTCCAGAACCTCAGTCAAGAGTGGCATAGAGGGGAAGAAAAAAAAAAAAAAAACAGTACCACCCCCTCCAAGCCATGCAAACCAGTTCAGAAAGAATGTGCTGGACTTAGAAAAGGTTTCTGGAAAAAAGACTGTTGGCAATTTTGTTATCCCTGGTATTAAGAAGTTCATTGGAAAATTCCCTACATGTGTTCAGGATGGTTTGGAAAATTAAAGAATCCAATCTCCAGGAGAGGGATGCAGTGCAAGTTATTTTTGGATATTAATTGGTTTTATATTTGATAGGAAATAAAGGCTCAGTGAAACCCTCCTGTCTGTCTTTTGGTGCTCTGGGTTTTCCGGCTCAGTGAAATAAGAAAGAGAGCGCCATCTTAACTAGAGAAGGGAAAAAATTCTACTTTTATAGGCTTTGGAACACTGGGATTTTTAAGACTGAAGTGCTCTGATGTGGTCTGTGCTGTGTTTTCTTCTCCCCAACCCGATCCTCCCATCACTTCTCCTTCTTCGTGCCTACACAAAATGAGAGAGCTCCTGAAAAGAACCCTGAATTTACCCAATAAAATTAAAAGATAGTTACTCAAAGAAGCTACCCAGTTCAAACTCCTATCACATGTGAATTTATTCTAAAACATCTTAAGACATGACTTGCTTAAACACTACCAAATAGACTGAAATGTAGGTTCTACATGAGGGCTTTTGAGGCTTGGAGGATGGTTCTTAGGGATCTCTGTGCAGGGGAATAGTGATGGAAAACCTCCCAGGCTGGGTAGATGAATATAGATTGGTACACTTCTTGTTGGCCAATGTCCTCCAGATGTCCACGAAGCAGAGCTACCTCCTTGTGCATCTTCCTCGACTGAATTCACACTAGTCTTCAAAGGGGGTTTAAATTGCCCTTTCACTGATTCCTTCATAAGTGCCCAGAACCAGAACAGAGAGTATTTGGAAATAAGTGCTGGTAAAACATAGGGGCTTCCTTGGTAAACCTTCCTTCAGAAAATGACTCAGATAAATGTTCCTTCCTTCCATAATGCTAGGCTCCTTGCTGACAACCTCTATCCTGTTCTAACCCTTCCCATGCAACTTTCTTTAACCCTCTGCTACTCAGTGTTTCCACACTCTCCCTCTGGACACACCAAACTGGCCAGAGACCTTGCATAGTCCCATGTGCCTTTTCAGTCCAGTCCTTGGGTAGCTTGACTGGATGTCAGTGAGCTTCATCTGCTCAAACAAGTCCTGTCTTCTAATGGCTGAAGGGGGCGCTCTGATCCCAGGTAAGATGCGGTGGAACTGATGGGAGGTTCTTCAACTCTTGTTCTACCTCTGTCCAATAACACATCTGTGGTTTTATTTTCTTCTGAAGTTTTTGATACAAATGGTATGATGACCTTGAGAATTAAGTTTTTTCTTTCAATAATTGACCAAGTCTTATTTATGTAAGAACTGTGTACTCCTCCTTTTAACAAATGTTAGTCACACTTTTTATGAAATAAAAAACCCAGCCTTTTTAATGTATAAAAGTACATGATTCTCCTTTTTTTAGGCATCCCTCCAACTTACTTCTCAATGAAGTCATATATTAATTGACAATGCTTCTATAGTTCAGATAAATGGCACCTTGTTCTCAAATTCCTTTCTAATCCTCAAGCTTTTCCCTTTATCCAGAAAAAGGGGTTTTGGTGCTTCCTATCAAATTAGAGATTATGAGACACAGATTCTTTAGATATGATGGTCAAGGATTATGTCAAAGACTTGATGTATTGGGGTTTTAAATATCCTTGCCTTTGAAATCTTGGTCTTCAGTTTCCACTTAACTTTTCTAAGATGGATTTATGGTTCAGAAACTGAAAATTAGGACCAGGTCTTGAATTATATTCAGAGCTAGAAGGGAATCTGTCATGACAGTTAGTGCGATCCAGTCATTAGCCAGACCTGTCCTCATGGTGCATATTCCCTCAAGGTAGAATTTAATCAACTTCACTGGATCTACACAATACCTAGAAATATATTTATACAAACAGGTGAGTGCTCCCAGACCCTTTTAAATTGATAAAAAACCTACCTTATTTTACAATCTCCAGAGGTATATGTAATGATGGTGATTTACAAAGTTAGAGGAAAAGACAGACTAATAGGAAGTAATCGGTACTAATTCCACAGAGTACTTGGGGAAGACTGACAAAGGGTCTGGCCATGCAGTCAGTGAGTAAAAAAAATACAGCACTGAGTATGTATGTTATAAAATAGACGATCTTTGTCACTGTATATAAAGCCCACAGAACCTTTGCATAATTTGGTTTCATTTTTGGTGAATGTTTCAAAATGCACATTTAAACAAAAAATAATGCAGGTAATTTACATTTTTTTCCAATTTTCTCAACTAGCTATGTACAATGACTATGTATGATTATTGTGTTGCGAATGAGTCACTGTGTCAAAGTAAAAGCACTTCTGATATTAAAATTTCATTCTTGTACCCTAAGAAATCTAATCAAAGTGATAGTAACATATTCTCACAAAGGATAGTCTATGAAATGATGGAGTACATTATTTACATGCCACAATATAATAATCAGAAGACCATTACACTTCATAGAATCCTATGCCCAGTGACAATACCTGTGATAATTGCAGCCATGAGCACTGGGGGAGGAAGGTGTATGAATCATTGAACAGACACTATTGTCATTAATAATAAACACTGGGAATAAGGTATTAAGGTTTTCATCATGACTGCTACTGTTCAGACTGTAGATTTATCTTCAAAGTTTGAATTGATGACCACATAAAATTAGGAACAACACCCACAGAAATAACAAAATGTAAGTTAATATATTATAGAAGACTTGAAAACCAGTCCTTACTAATTATTGTAATGCATAGATATTTACACTTAGTGGTTAACTGCTGAAATAATTAGGTAGTATTTTCCAAACAGTGATGTGGAGCTGTAAGTATTCCGGTACACCCCCTATGGGGCTGCTTTTGATCAGGAGTGGGAGGTACAAAAGGGATCAAATATATTTCCCCTCTTATTTCCTACCCAAATCCTAAACCACCTTTGAGGCATATTTGATGACTTTCTTTTCCACATACAGCCTGACACTGATGGACTTCTCCATAAAGATTATAAGTTTATTGAGGTCAGAGGCTGTGCATTATGTTAGTTTTTATTTTCCAGGGCACATGGCATTGTATACATGGCAAGCACTCAATAAGAATTTGCTGAATTATATGCAAATAACATTATCATAGCCTTTTTGACCTTATGAGGCATTCAGAAATCATTTAATTCAAGTCCCAGTTTTGTAGATGAGGAAAATGAAGCCAACAGAAGTTAAGTTCTTGATCAAGGTCATATGACTAATGTATAGTTTAAAAATAATCCAAGCGCTTTATTTGCTTAGGATGTAGAGGTCTCATTCATATTCTTACTTACCCTGTTTGTTTTCCTAACAGACTTCGCTTTTCACCGACAGTGCAAAATTGCACCTCATCCCCTCTACTGCTGGGGTAAGTGAGAATTTGGCATATTTGTAGTTCTCTTTACAGCTCTGATGCTGTGATTAATATGCACAAACACATTTGCTAATGCTTGTAAACTTTTTTAACTTGATAGTCTTAGGCTTCATCATCAAACCTCTATCCTTGGTCCCAAACGGAATTATCCCAACTGTCTGGTCATATAGAGCTCTGTTTCTGCCCCAGTTTTGTTACCACAGTCAGACCTGTATTGTGGTTTGATGAATAGATGTTTGTCTCCCATACTATTCTGGGGTTGTTTGAGGATGAGAGAATCATATAATAATCACCTTGACTTCTCCATATCACTAGTCCTGTGCTTTGAGTACAGTAAGAACTTCAAAAATGCTGAAAAATGGTTTTCCAGTCTAATATGATTTAATGGTAATTACAAGAATCTGTTCTGGAGAAATCAGACATTTTGCATGAAAATGCTAACCAAATCATATTGCTTATTATCTTAAAGGAACAATTATATTACATGTCAACACAAACCAACCAACCAATTTCCTAAAATGCGATTAAAACCCAGTAAAATATCTAGTTAGAAGTAACTACCAGGTTAGGAAATAAAAAGTTTAACCAATTCATATTATAATAGTGATGCATTGGGACAGATGAACTTGTGGAACTTAAGTTGAACTTGTGGAATCACTACATTGTACACCTGAAACTAACATTGTGTGTCCACTATACTCAGCAAAACAACCAAAAAAGCTTAACCATCTCTTCCTGATCACTGAACACTTAGTAAGGCTGTTCATAATGTTTTGTATGCAGTAACATGTACAGTTTTAGCTGCATGTCATAAATATTATGTCTGTGACAGGGCATAGAAATGGACACACAGCAATAAACATAGTTGTTAGGGAAAACAAAGACAAGTTTACAATAAAAGCTTCATTTCTTGTAATGAACTGGTCATATGCAGCTTGAAGAAAAGTTGGGAATGGAACTGGGAAGAAGGGTTGAAGCCATTGTTTGTTAAGGGTTACAGAAGGAAGTAGTGTGAGGCATTGGGGTGACTAGGTGACAAAGGGCAATTTTAGGTAAATATCAGACTCAGACGCACTGGTAAAGAGGCACTACCTTTCTGAGGCTGCTCCAAAGACTCCTGAATGGGAGACTGAGATCAATCTTCAGGTAGCTCACTGAGGCTTTAGGATGCAAAAAACACTTTAAAATAAGCAGCCAACTTTGCTTATTTAAAAGAAGAAAAGTTTTTAACCAGGATTCTTGTCTTACCACCCCATTCTGGCATGTTTGTCTTCTCATCTGCATGACTCCTTGTGCCACAGTCCTCTCTTAGGATCTACTCTCTCAGCATCAGCAACATCAGGGACACTCCCATTCCCTTTAAATTCCACGAGATGCTGTTTCTTGAATGTAATTTAAGACTTCTATCTGCACATCCTGTTGTTAATAATGTTGCACTGAGTTTTAATGACCTAAGGATAATTTTTTTTCCTTTATCAGTAATGTTAGGAAAATACTGTATTTAAAAAGATATGTGTTTTATGAAGTTTGCATATTAAAATCTAAGAAATGACTAATACAGGATATAGTCTGTGGAAATATATATGATACGGTCTCAGCTTGCTTTGTTCCTCTTCACAGGGCATATCATTCTTCCAAGGGAATAAAATTCTCAAGTCCTTAAAAATATTTATTGGGTGCCTAGAATGTTTATAGCATTGTCAAGAGCACTGTGGAGGAAACATGGACAGTTCAGATAAGGATCCTGAGATAAGGTCTGTTCAGAGTCAGCTGCACAAACTGGTGGGAAGGGATTATATCCACAAGCAAGATGCAGGAGTCAGAGGAGTGGGGTTCTGTGTCACAGAGGGAACAGTAGTGTCTGGAAGGAATTGGTGGCATCTTCAGGGCAAAGGTAGAAACTGAGTATGAGTATGAACAAGCCGGCACTCTTATTTAAAAGTAAATTTATTCTTTATAATGAGAGGTATTCCCATGGGAGTTGGGGAAAGGGTGATTCTATTTGGGAGTTGGATGTTCAGTAGTAGAGAATGGCCTTGCATTGAGGCGATTCTTTGAGAACCTTCGCATAGTAAGGATAATGCTTTGAGGCTTTGATGTGGAGGAAATTCTAAGGCCCTTTTGTTATGAAGCTTTCTGTCTTCAGTTCCTTGAAAGAGGGGAGATAGGAAATGGGGCCATGGAGCACTAATTGGGGGACTTAAATTCTTGCAAGGTACTCTGTCTTAAGGCAACATGGACTGTGTAAATAGAGATTTTAGGGTATAGGAACTAAACAAAACTATAGCTACCGCCTGCTATCTGAGTGAATATCTGTTGTCTGCTGCCTAGCTTTCACTGCCCGCTCTGAAATTTCTTTTGGTCACCACCCCTCATTCTTAGCCATCGAGGGTGTGGTTTTGACCTCATTGCTGTCTCCAGCAATAGGTCCTGACTGTCTTGAATCTATCAGTGTGTCTCTTTCCTTCAGTTGATTAACTGGATCAAGGATAGTCATGTCATACTGGTGGACAGAATTCAATGTGAGATGTTGCTGGGGAAGGCACTTAGGAGAAATGTCTACAAGAAAGAAAGAAGCTGCTTCTCTTTCTCTCTTCTTTGGACAGTGTAAGAAGTAAGGTCCAGAACCGACACTGTGACTTTTAGACTTTTATTGTTGCTATTTGTTTCTGTTTATTCTGTTTTGATTTGCTTTTGGCTTTGGCTTCCACAAGAATAAAACTTAGAGCTCTTGGAGGATGGAGTGGATGTCTCAGGGTGGGTCAGGGGCGGACTGGGGTAAAACAGACGCTGGCAGCGTATAGAGATGGAGAAACCAGGCTCTTGGCGACAGTGTCAGGGCTACTAGATCAAGCTTAACCTAAAGCTGGCCCCTATAGGGATGAAGAATGTTCCTGACACCGTCATATTATAGATCTTTTAGGTATTGTTTTGGCATGATTCTGTGTATGTACGTACACGTGTGTATTGAATGTGGGGGTGGGCATAGCAAGGGCCAACCAACTTGGTAATAAGACTGTTGTAAAAATGAGCATGGAATGGCTCAGCATAGAGTGAGGCCAAGTCATCTTATAGCAATGAAATGACCTGCTGTCAGTGTCAATACACCTAAAATTATCTTGGAAAATGCTAGTGAAGTAACTGAAAGATTCTAAATTAATGATAGTTCAAAACCACCTGAATCAAGAGAAATGCACAAAAATCAATACTTCTCTATACCAGCAACAACTGGTAAGCAAACATAGTGGAAAAAAAATTCCATTTACAATAGCACCCCAAACCCATTAACTAATTATGAACCAATTAAAAAGTTCCTATATGAAGAAAATTACAAAAGCTTAAGAAAGATATAAAAGAACATTGGGGTACCTTTTAGCTAGATGGAAGGAGTCATAATTGTAAAGGTATAAATTCTTAAATTAATATTGTAACACTATTACAATTTATATTTGAATGACTTTTTTAAACTTAAATGATTCTAAAGTTTTTAGGAAGAATTTATTTGTGAGAATAGCTGGTTTAGGAATTGTTATTTTTGTTTAAATATTAGAGAGCGTTTCTTCTTGCCAGGCCCCACATTAATTTAGTCTTTTTATAGAGCAACAAGTGAAAGTGTCACAACTTTGAGATAGACATCAGTTTGAAGGGTTTTTCAACAAAGTCATTTGATTTTCTCCCCAATATAATATTAAGTTAAAATAAAGTGTCACCTGAATTGATTTCTCGGCCCTCTGTTGATGGTAACCTTTTCTAGCAACCCTATTAAATGTTCTAGAGGAACTGGGGATTTATTCCCCCATCTTATGTGGGACTGTGGTTACAGCCTCCCCATCTCTTTAAAGGCCAAACAGCCATTTAGTGATATCATCAATTACAACTTTTCTTTTCCTTTTGAGGCACTGGAGGTACATTTCCTCAGTCCTCCAAGCAAAAATATGAAGTTGCACAGACTCAAAAATTTTTATGACAAGATGCAATCTGAGAACAGATTACATTCTCCCTCTCTTTCTCTTATTAAGATGTGTATAAGTCATCTCATGAGAACAGAATGACGGCCTAAGCCTGGCTACACTCTGCTCCCTGAGTGACAAAGGGTCACAGTAAAGAAAATACTTTCACATTCATGTTCACATTTCATATTCATTCAGCAGACGTTTACAGCATTAGTTATCAATGAAGTGCAAATTAAGTCAAGGAGATAACTGGTTTTAGTCAATCTTTTTTGATAAAGATAAGATAGTAAAGCCACTGATGGGTAACGAAAGAAGCACAGCTATGTACTGGCAGTAAGCATGCATACTGGGGCAAATTTTCTGGTGAGCAATCCAGCAATACACATTAAGATATTTTAAAATGTTCATCATGTCTCACCCGGTAATTTCCCTTCTTTTTTTTAAAGATTTTATTTATTCATTTGAAAGAGAGCATGCGCATCTGTAAGAGAGAGCACAGACAGTGGGGAGGGGCAGAGGGAGAGGGAGAAGAAGACTCCCCAGTGAGCGGGGAATACAACTCTCAACATGGGACTCCATCCCAGGACCCATGAGATCATGACCTGAGCTGAAGGCAAGACACCTAACCAACTGAGCCACCCAGGTGCCCCAGTGATTTCACTTCTAATAATGTCTTCCATGGAATAAGATATGCACCTAAAGATTGAAAAGGGCTTATTTTCCTCATTTTAAAGTAGAAAAATCTGGAAAAAGAGACATTAAACATTTAACAAGGAATAAATGAAGAAAAGGCCATGAGGAAATGACACGAGCCCTTAAAAATTAAAACATATTTTTCGCACACATACTTTATAATTTTTAAATTGAGCTATAATACATATGAAGTGCACCAATCTTAAATCCAAAATTCAATAACTTTTATATACATCCATAACCACCACCCTGACTGACAGTACATTTGTGGTAGGTCAGAGGACTCCTCAGATTGCCTCCTACTCAGTGTCACACCCCAAAGGTCGCTGCCATTTTTGTTCCATTGATTACAATTTGCCTGTTCTCTAACTTATGTAAAGAGAATTGCACATTACACTCTTTTGTGCCTGCTTTCTAAGGTGTGGAATGTAATTACAGTGCATTCGTTTTCACTGATGCATAATGTTTCATTTTATGAATATATCAAAATCTGTTAATCCAACCTATTGAGGGATATTTGAGTTGTTTCCAGTTTGGAGTTATTGTAAATGAAGTTTCATCTTTTTTTTTTCCAAATCATATTTTGAACATAAAAAAATGTTAAACTAAAGTGCTAATTTAAAAAACCTGGAAATACACATCTGATGAAGTATCAGTTTGAAAAATTCAGCTATGCAGAAAAAGAGATTAGAAAGAAATACAGGAGAAAATTGACTGTGGTTATATTCCAATGGTAGTACTACAGATAAGATTGTGCATGAAAAGGATATTAAAATGGGACTCTATTTCAGTTATGAGAAGAGGACAACAAAATATGAGTAAAGGTGGATTCAGGCTATTGACACCCTGCATTTTGGCTATTAAAGTATTAAAGATGAAGTGCCTTAGAAGGTTGCAAATAAGCAAGAGAATTTGATTGGGGAGAGGAATCTCCAGCTGTGACAGAGGAGTGATTTTTTTCTCCAAACCTCAGGATAGAAGATTAATAAAGAATACTTGAAAGGCCTCATGCCTGTCACAGTTGTCCAATGTCAGACAGAAGTTGAAGGAATCTAAAGCTGTGGCCCAAGATGACAGAGTAGGGGTGGGGTGGGGATAAAGTTGCACTGAGAGTTGGGTCCATGAATACCAATGGTGGGGCAAGGATGCTTCTGTGTCTTGCTTAGTGGGCTACCCTGAGGACATTGGTGGTGACTTATATCCTCTGCTAGAAGAGTATTTGGAGAACCTCACTGGAGGAGGAGACTGCTGGATTCTCAAGGGGTATGGGAAGAAAAGTATGTGGCCAGCTCAAGGAAAACATCCTTGCCTGTATTATAAAAAGTACAGTCCAAGGATTCTAGTGAGGTCTCCAAAGAACCCATGAAGAGTACCACTGAGGAAAAAGGTCAGCTTTCCTCACCCACCAGGCCTGGAAGAAGCCATCACCAATTGCATTGGGATCACTCAGGGCAGGCTTTTCCAGACTCTTCTCCTACCTTCTACCTCTCTGATTTTAGAGGCACCAGACAACTCAGGTCGCCAGTGAAGGGAGGGGATGTGATGGCTGGAAGCAAAAGAGAGAAGTCACCCATCTACTACCATCACAACTCTAGGCAGAGGAGGGGAGCTTTATATATATTTATATATTTAAAAAAAAAATATATATATATATATATTATTATGTTATGTTAATCACCATACATTACATCATTAGTTTTTGATGTAGTGTTCTAAAATATTTATATATTTAAAAAATATTTATATATTTTAAAAGCTTAGGATTTTTATTATTATACAGACCGATGCACTTAAATTACGGCAGTGAGGTGATTATTGTGACTAACAGTGAAAAGGACCCATTTTTATTATTTAAGAATGATAATAAATACCATAAAAATCTGCCTTAAATTTCACCAGCAGAGTGAGGAGGAAGCAGCCACAGAGATTAACCTTAAATAGGCAGTAAGGAGAAAAATAAAGTTATATTCAGACTGTATTTTGGAGATTCCTGTTGCCACTTATGTATGTTTTCCAAATTTTATGCAACGGCATTAGTTAATTTTTAAATAAAAATGAGTTAAAAATAATTCTTAGCAAAAGAGACTGAAATACACAGCATGGACACACAGAAACAAAGGGTCAGAGGATTAACCAAACAGTGGCAATGTCCTTGACAGCAGCATTTGTCATGTCTTATGGCCACCTAACTTCCACTGTTTGAGAAACTTCTTATATTATGAGCCCCATCTTCCCAAGGTATAAACAGGGAATTCACTTTTCCAGCCTTTCTTGTAGTTAGGGTACAGTCAGAGGACATCAGCTTCGCCAATCAAACACATCCACGAGAAACCTTGCATTAGAAGAATGTAACTTGAGGAATGAAGTACTGAGCAGATTCCAATTTTTCTGGCATGAAGGGCAGTGGAGTTGTTTTGTTTTCTCTGGAATCAGTGGGTGAGTCTTTTGTGCTCAGCATCAGCACTGTGGTCAGCAGTGTCCGTGCCCAGCAGGGGCAGAAGCAGGACATCATCCTCTCCCATGGTGTGATTGGTATTGCCCTTGGCTTGTAGTCTCCAAACCTCTGACCTTTCGAAGATTCAATAAACTAACTGATGTCCTTTAATAAATAGTTCTACTACTTCTAGCTGGGGTAGCTTCTTTTATTTTCATCTAGAGGAGGGGATGCCTTGGACAGAGTATCCTTCACTCTCCTCCCCATGGAAATGTATGCATTGAATTACCAAAGCCTGATGCCATTGAAACACTTAACTAACTCCCTTGCTCATGAGACAGATTCATGATTGTCATTTGTGTCTACTGGGAGAAAATGCACTGAATATGCCGATGTGTTCTAGGCATTAAAACAGTTAGGTTTCTCATTTTTAATTCACAAATTATAATTCTGGTTTGTGCACAAGTCTTTTGTGAGCTTGCTTTATTATGAATTAGTCCTAAGAGATGGATTTAGTCTCTGTATGCTGACAAAATCAAATTGCTAAATTTAAAAGCTAGGATTACAAACTGGGTCTTGTTATTTTTTTCTTTGAATCAGTTGACCTCTTGTAAAGACACAGCCATGCACATTTCTTGGTGACGCTTTGATATTGCCATGAGATTTTCCTTTCAATATTTATAGTTATTTATATAAGCTCAAGAAGAATTACTTGTGTGACCCTTTTTGGTCATGTTGAATATATCAATAAAATATGCTTTTTAAAAGGGTAGAACAGTTCACCTTTAACAGCATTTTCTACATAATGCTTTAAAGTTTCAATTTGATCCCAAGTAGCTGCTCCCTCTTTATGAACCCATCCAACCTAAATGAAAAACAAAAGACTAAGACTCTTACTGGAGTTAAATTCAGGTTTACAGCTTTACATGTAAAGTGGGAAATAGGAGCAATTAAAATAACAAGTCAAGTTGGATATGGAATCAATAATCTCTCTCAGATAATAGGACAGATCTTCATTTTGCAGAATTCTTTTTATAGGAATGATTCCCCTTTAATATCAATCTTATCAAGTGTTATGAGACTCTTTGTACCTGACCTACAATCTCTCCTCTGGTCAATATATCACAATTTCTTCCATATTCTTTCAAGTAATTGAATCAACATAAAATATTGACTTGGTGACCAAGTAAATAAGGAGCTTGTTGAGAGATAGTGATTCAGATTTGATGATTGTGATTTAGTCTCAAAAAGTTCTTCTGTGAGAAGCATAAAGTAAAATTTTGTGTTCAAGAATACTTCAGGGAATTAACAGTACACTTGAAAATGGTTTTAGAAGGAGTAGAAAGTGCCTGACCTAGATAAAGCACAAAAGTTATGTAGGAAGCATTAAAAGTGACTTTAGCTATCAGAAAGTAGATGGTTCTTTTATGAAAAGTTGTCCTATAGAAATCATTACAATCAGGATACTTCAGTTAATTGGTCTTAATTTAAATTTGATGGAGCAAAATCAGTTGATGGAATAATTTTGGAACAGATGAATAGATAGATATTTTTTGAACATACCAGAGAAGCAGTGGAATAACTAAAACTCTCTTTCATTCCTGGTGAGAGTGAAGAACATAGCAATCACATTTGGAAAAGCAATTTGGCAGCATCTACTTTAACAGATGCCTAATCTCTGACCCAGCAGTTCTACTCCTAGATATATATCCAAGAGAATGGATGCATGCACCCACAAAAATACATGTGCAGCAATGTTCATAGCAGCTTTATTCATAATAACCCAACTGGCAATAATAACCAAAATATCTATCAATAAGAATGGATAAATAAATTGTGGAATATTCATAGAACACTACATAGGGAGAAAAAAAATCAAAAAGAAGAAAGTCCAGATACAGATGATGGCATAGATTAATTTCATAAATATAATGTAAGAGTGAAAGAAGCCAGAAACAAAGGAGTGCAAATTGTATGATTATATTTTTATGAAGTTCAAAAAGAAGCAGAACAGAGCTACAGATTTAGAAGTGAGAATAGTGAGTACCTCTGAGTGAGATATTGACTGGGAAGGGACACATGGCAAATTTCTGGGGTGCTGAGAATATTCTCAATCTTAAAAAGATGGTGATTGCAGAGATGTATATACATGAAAAGTTCATTGAGCTGTATACTTGCAATGAGTGTGCTTTAGTGTATGTTATACCTCAATAAAGCAATTTTTCAAAACATAATAAAGTTAGTATTCAGAGGAGAAAATCATACTTGATTACATCTTTCTTTTTTTCCTCACTTCTCAACCACTTTCAGCTTAGCAAACAAATAATTGTATTATCAGACATTATTAAATAGCACCAAAGGTTAATTGGTTCTCTAACTACAGCTCAGCTGCTGGATTGTTGCTAGTCTTAGTTGGGAAAATCTTTTGTAACCACTATATTTTCCATCCCTTAAAACTAGTATCATCAAAAGCCTTTCATATTATATCATCCACCTCTTCCTGAGTGGCATTTATCATACTCAAAAACAACAGGCACCCTTTTCCAAAAGAGGTGTTTTTCTCATTAGTTTGACTACCTATCATCATGACTTTATCAAAGCATCACTCAGGTGAAAATCAGTGGCTTGTCCATTCAACCATATTCTTGTCTCTACACAAAACTGCTGTGCATTGAACTGGCATAACTTAAAATTTTTTCCAGTTGCAATAAAAAACCAAGCTATATATTTGATTAAAAAAAATCAAAACAAAAACCAAATAAAAACAAAGGGGAAAAAAAAAAGATTCCAAACTAAGTAAAAGAAACGGTAGCATGTAGCACCTGGAAAACTAAAGGGTAGGAGTAAAGTTTTGCTAAAAAAAACTAGGGATTAAATAAAAGCCTACAAAATAGATGTTAATCTCTCTACCCCATTCTTTTTTTCTCCACCTTGTCCCCAAAGTGCTGGCAACCAGATTTATGACTTTCAGCTTTTCCTGACCAGCCAAGGAGAAAAGACCAATAGACGTCATTTGGGTAGCCACTTCCCTCCCCAAATCCTGATTCCCTCATAATTACCTTGCAGAGAAGCAGTTATGAAACTTGTAGTGCCCCATTCTCAAAGACGAATGAACAACCCAGTGTACTGGAGATTTCAGGAAAGATTTCAACATGAAAGAAACTAAAATAAAAAGAAACGGGGAGAAAAAGAAATAAACAGGAGACTAATGTTATTTAAAAACCTATAAATAATATTCTTCAGAGAAGATGTTTTCATAATTGGGAAGAGGATACCGTCAAAAAGTAATGGAGATAAGAAAGAGATCTTAGAAAATAAAAAAATACTATGGTAGAAATTTCAAAAAGATCTATAGAAGAGTGGAATGCAAAAGCTAGTCAATTCTTCCAGAAAGTAGGGCTAAAATATGAGAGATGGAAAGTAGGAGAAAGAACAAGTTAGAGGAGCGTTCAAGAAGGCATAATATCTGATTAGTAGAAATTTTAAAAATAAATAATAGATAAAATGGTGGTAGTGGTAGTTGGGGATGGTTGTCAAAGAGAATACAGAATATGATTTCACATTAAAAGGGCCCACTATGTGTCCAGCACAACAAATAGGAAAGGTCTTCCATCGCACGTAATTTCTGAACACAGCTGAGGAGAAGAGGGGAATAATAGGTTCCACAGAAAGGATTGTGAATCAGATTGACACTGAACTTTTCAATAATATATTGGAAGCTAGAAGATAATGGAACATTGACATTAAGAACACCAAGGGAAAATTCTTTCTGACTTGGAATTTTATATCCAGATAACCTTGTATAAATGTATAAAAAACTAATTTTCATATAGGCAAGATCTCAGAAACTTTTACCTCTCACAAAGTCTTTTTGGTTAAACTAATGAAATAATTACTTGATAAATAAATCAACAAAGAAGACATATTACCCATAAAACAGAGGATTCAACAAAGGAGAGAGGACACAGTCTAATGATTAATGGAAGTCCCTCTGTAGACAACAGAATACCAGGGAGAGAAAAATTGGTATACGTTGGATCAGAAGAACCAAAGCTCTAGAAATAATCTCAGAAAGGGGAACAATGGATTTGTTATATTCCCTGATGTGAATGACTACACCAAATGGTGATTTTCCCAGTTCTGTTGAGAATTTGGGAAGGAATTAGTGATAGGAAGCAGAAATTAAGAAAAAAAAAAAAAGGGAGAGAGAAGGTATAATCATTAACTTAATTAACTTCTAGAAAAATTAAATTATGTAAAAGAAAAATGACATTATCATTGTATAATGTGTGGCTCAGCATGGAAATCACTGACTTGGCAATAATATGCAACCAAGCAAACACTGTGACTATTGAGAAGACAGAGGAAGCATGTGCAGATTGAAATGAGCACTGTGGCAGATTGTGTTCTTCCAAGATGGCCCTATCAATGCTTCCCATCCAAATGCTCTGCTACTATGTGATCTTGCCAATCTTCCATCCAGGGATGGAGTCTAATCCCCCCTCTGGCCTTATGACCCAGTTGTTACCAACAGAATGCAGTCAAAGGGTTGCTAGATGATTCCAGAAACTAGGTCAGAAAAGGACATATAACTTACATCAGGTTTTCTTGGCACTCCTGCTTTTAGAGCCTTCACCTGCTGTGCAAGAAATCCGCTGACCCTGAGACTGCGTTGCTGGAGAGATCATGTAGAGAGATAGAGACCACGAAGAGGCCCCCAAGCCTTAGCTGCAGCAGCCTCTAGCCATGTAAACCATTGCAGCAAAAATCAGATATGTGAATGTGTAAGATGGCTCCTTCAAGATGACTCCAGCCTCAGGTGCCATCTGACTACAGCCACACGAAGGACCCTGGGACAGCTGAATGAGCCCACCTGAGCCTCACAGAACCAAAGAGCTGTGAGGGGTGATTGTAACTGATGGGAGTTTTAAGATTGTATGTTTGGGGGTAGATTTTTATAAAGAAATAGGTGAGCCAAACAAGTGCTAAATCCTTATTTTTCATAGTTGGAAGTCAAAGAAGAGAGTATACACAGAAGTATAAACATCTAGTTTAGAAACATGGTTGTAAATATAAGAAGAACAACCCAAAGAGATAAAAGTAGTTGCTTTTAGAAAATAAAATATGAAGGGTAGGAACAGGCGAGACAGGGGACCACTGTTAGTTGTCTTATGACATTTCACTTTAAAAAAAAAAAAATGATTGATTGATTGATTGGAGAGAGAGAGAGAGAGGGAGAGAGAGAGCACGAGCAGAGGGGAGGGGCAGAGGCAGAGGTAGAAGCAGGCTCCCCACTGAGCTGAGCAGGGAGCCCAATGTGGGGCTCAATCCCCGATCCCCGATTCCCGGACTCTGGGATCATGATCTGAGCAGAAGGCAGATGCTTAACCAACTGAGCCGCCCAAGCGCCCCATGATATTTCACTTTTAAAGCTAAATGTGTGTAATTGTTTGACAAAAATAAAAATTAAATTAAAAATCAGCAAGAAAAAGGGGGATATCTGCCCTGCCCAGCAAGCATACCCTGAGTACAAGATTTGCTTGAGGACGTGAGCGTGAACACACTTTGAAAACTCCCAACACTATTCACGTGCTTCATTTTACCTAGTATTCTTTTCTAATTTTCCATTCTGCCTTCAAGCTTATTATTCAACAAAAGTTTGAAAAGAATTCAGTTTAAATGTATGATGAAAATATGGGTTCTAGTACCAGTTTTGTACTAAATGTACAAGTTCTTAACCAACTTAAGCCTCAGTTTCCTTATTAATACGGGTGCGGGTAGGCATGGATATGACATTGAAGATGTCACTTCCAAAATGTTACAAGATTTAGGATCTCTTGAACTCTACTCTATAACTCATCATTACTAGTTTCTAAGATGATCGGTTTTAAACGGTCTAGGACAGGAGTTGTCACTTCTTGTTCTCAGGAGCCATTTATACTTTTTAAATCATTGAGCGCCCCAAATAGCTTTTTTAATGTGAATGACATATTTTGATATTTACCTTATTAGAAATTAAAGATAAAAAATTAAAATAAACTTATTTGAAAATAACAATAAACCTATTACATGTTAACATATTTTCTTATGAAAAATCAGTTTTCCTAAATAAAACAAAGAGCAGAGTGGCATTGGCTTACATTTTTGCAAATTACTTTAATGCCTGGCTTAATGGATGAGAGTTATAACATCGTATCTGCCTTTGCATTCAGTCACTGCAGTATCACTCATTAGGTAACCTCTGGAAAACTCCACTGTACACTTGCCTACAGAATGAGAGTGAAAAGGACAATTAGTATTTTGATATTATTATAAAAATAGTTTAACCTCACACATCCCACGGAAAGGCTTTGAGGACCTCTGGTGTAAGACATTAAAATGCACTGACTTTGAAGAACTTCAAAGATATAACCTCTAAAAAGTCAGTCAATCTTTAGAAAGTTAGCAGATAATAAATAGATTAGAGATGAGCCATTTTTCTTTGTTTAAAAAACATGGTTATGAACAGGGTGTATGAAGGGACTCAGAGAAGCGGCGTAATGCAATGGATAAGAGCACTGCCTCTGGAATCAGACTGCAGGTTCAAATACTGGCTCTGCTATTTATCAGCTGTGACAACTCGGGCAAGTTACTGAGTCTCTCTGTGCCTCCAGGGTTATTATCCCATTAAGTAAGTCAGTATCTCTTGACACTTAGAATATTGCCTGGCACATTAATCAGTACTAACATATGTTCATGAAATAATAGAAGCTGCTTCCAGGGGAGAAAGGTGAAACTCAGTTCATCAAGTGAACGCTGATCATGAGGCAGGGTGTCTGTGTCTGTCCAGGCTTTACCACTCATGGGTCACATGACCGTGGGCAACTATTCTACCACCTGACCCCTGGTTTCTCTGAGCATGCATCCTCTGCAAGACTGTTGTGAGCCTCAACTGATAAGATATATGTGAAAACATTTGGAAAAAGTTCAGTGTTGCACTGCTTTGCGTTTGTGAAGGGTTATTCTGATTCATACTCTCACCTGTGGGATGATCTGCCTTCAGGAACTGTTACGATTTTTGATAACCATCTGTCCTTCTGGATTTCCTTTGCCTTTGGGTATCAGCAATGCAACTACTGAAACACTCCTCTCTCTGCCTCTTGGCATTTTGATTTCTGTTTTCTGTAGTGTTCCTTTCCAAAGTAACCTCATTAGGTGGTTTTGGGATATATGATTTAGTTTTCACATCACGTAACATTTGCTGAGTTTATCAATCCCCTGGGGCTTCCACAGGACAGTAGGGAGGAGAGAGACAAACACTCTTAGAAATATCATTATTATTGTAATTATCCACTGTGAAAGAGATGGTTTTGTTTTCAATTCAAAGCATTGCTGGGAGGAGAGGAGAAGAAGGAGAGCCTAGCCAGGAAAGCTGGGTGGCCAATGAGCACTTGGGCTCAGACGGCAGGCCGACTAGAAGGATGAGAAGCCACACAAAGTCTGGCCCCATTCCGTCAAGCTTAGATCTGAGGGAGATGAAGTAGGTCCAGCAACTCAATCTCCTAGAGCCAACATCAGCCTCTCAAGCAGGGCTAGTGATTGATCAGTCCCTTGAGCTGCAGCTAGGAGTTTGGATTCTTAATTTAATGATTCTGTAGCCTATAAAATACAGTCAAAAACCTTTCACAGAACAAGGTCCTGACAGTCTCCCTTTGTCCCGCCCCTGTCATGGAGCTGTGACAGTTTTCAGAATCTGCTATGCTGCTCCTCTGCATCTTTGCCTTTGCACGGGCTAGCCCCTATGTGATACCTCTGTTTTGAGGCTTGGTAAAATTATTTTTCCTTCAAGATTTAGGTCAGTTGCTGACTCCTCTGGGACTCCCCAAGAAAGCTTAGGCGGTTCGTTTTGGTCTATTTCCATCTAGCTCTAACTTACAGCATCTAGACTTACTTAAAGCATTTACTCATACATATTGGCTTGACACATCTATTTCTACACTGGATGTTGAGTTTTTTGTAGGTAAGAGGTCTTGCCCCGGTACACACATTTCTGTAGCCTTAGGATCTTTCACAGTTCTTACTGGAATATCAGTAGATGTCTCTGGAATGAATACATGAGTAATGCCAGGATTGCAACACATTTGGAGTTCTACCGTAGGGCAAAAATGCTGACCACCTGTGGGAAACTTTCTTCCTTGGATCCTGTCATGCTCTTGAAGCTGATAGTGAGAAGACAGGGTGAGTGGTGCCAATGAGGGGACAGTGTAGATGAGGGTAAAATTCAGCTTCTTGCAAGACTTGGTTATATGTGGGTGAGGGCAGGAGCTAGTGGGATGGAAGCATGGTGAGCCAGAGAACACTGCAATCCAAGGCTCTATCCATCCAGCACTGCTTAGGTGATAGAAACAGGTAGATTTCAGTCTGAATTCAAGAGGTAGGATGGTGCGGAGGATGGAATTTGGGCTTTGGGCATTGTGCAGACCTGGGTTCACATCTGTTCCCACCACTAAATGGAAGCTTGATTTTGAATGAGTAATAGAATACCAATCTCTATTTTCTTGTTTAGTTCTGTCTGAAAACAGGACTACATATTCTTAAAACACTGAGTAGTTTTATAAATTAAAGGTGATTAATTTTGTAGAATTGGGTTTCAAATTTCAGCTCAGGCCCTTACTGAAGTTGTAGGGTAGCCTCAGTTTTTTTTTTTTTTCTCTTAAAATGGGCATAAAAATAGTACTTGGAGTGTTGTAAGCATTAAATGAGAGAATACATGTAAAATGCTTTCATAATACCCGACATAAGCGTTTAATAAATGTAAGCCAATATTTTTATTAGGTAATATATGGAGCATCCAGAACATAACAAGCACTCCTCACATGTTAGCCTCCTTCTCTTTCAATAAGATGGAGTGGGACAATTACACTGGCTTGGTCCTATTCCAGTGATCATTTATTTTTATAAAGGTAGATGAAAAGGTTGTATGAAAATGTGAGCTCCTCCCTCCCTCCCTTCCTCCCTCCCTCCCTCCCTCCCTCCCTCCCTCCCTTCCTTCCTTCCTTCCTTCCTTCCTTCCTTCCTTCCTTCCTGATTAGAACATTTGAAACAACATGTGTTGGGCTTCACACAATGCAGGTATCAGGTGCCTGTAGTGTTAAATTTCCTGTGCAGTCTGGGGATAAAGAAGCAAAGGTTAATGGCCATTTCCTTTATGTTAGGTGACCATGCATTTCTTCCCCAAAAACACATTGCGCTGAAGAGGGTCAGCTTCAGAAACTCTCGGTCCCGCTAACCTGTGACTCTGAGGATAAATCACAAACTCACCTCCACACTGCTGTCTGGGAGGACACACATGGGAGCCAACAAAATACATTTTGACCAAAAATAGAATTATAAGTATTTCATCTATACTGAAGAAGTACGAGGCAGGAATGGTAGGGCCCTGGAGGAGGAAGGGAAGGAGAGGAGACAATATTACCAGCCCGGCTGGAGTTTCCACCCCATTTCCAAAGGGCACTGAAATGCAGGCTCCCGAGCCATGGCTGGGAGAGCCTCCTGTGGCGTTTGGGGCTCAGGTGAATTCGCAGCCTTATCTAAATCTAAATGAATTCTTTTCCCCTCCAGCCTGTGGGAAGCCAGAAAAGACCTCTCCTCTACAGGGAAGGCGGGTGGCCTGGTTCAGGGGATTAGCAAGTGTACTATAGCAGCTTCAGCTTCCATGGTTTTAGATCCAGGCAAGATAGTAAGGAGTATCTCAGGGCTGCCTATCAGTTGCTCAGTGGCTTATGAGAACAGAGTGTGGGTAGCACTGTGTTCTTTTGGACAAAATTTTTTATAAGCCTCCAGAAAAGCCAACCTTCAGTTCTTGACTATGCTATAGTTTCATATGTGTTTACTCCTAATTCCTGAAAACATTGACAAGGGAGATTTGCCCAGATGTAAACTATTATAGCTATAGTAAGATATATATTCAGAAACAATTTATATTTTAATTTTATCTATCTGTTTTTTGAGTGAGAGCGTGTGTGCATGCAAGCAGGGGGTGGACAAAGGGAGAGAGAGAATCGTAAGCAGGCTCTATACCCATTGCGGAGCCCCACCCGGGGCTTGATCTCACGACCCTGAGGTCATGACCTGAGCTGATATCAAGAGTCAGACATTTAACTGACTGAGTCACCCAGGTGCCACAGAAATAATTTATATTTTAGATAGGTATCTTAGTCCATTCAAACTGCTCTATAGCAAAAATACCATAGCCTGGGGAGCTTAAATAACAAATCTTTATTTCTCACAGTTCTGGAGGCTGGCAAGTCCAAGATCAAGGCTCCAGCAGATTTGAACTTTGCCCTTAAAAGGATTTCAGCCTTTGGGGCACCTGGGTGGCTCAGTCAGTTAAGCATCTGCCTTCAGCTCAGCTCATGATCCCAGGGTCCTGGGATCGAGCCCCACATCAGGCTCTCTGCTCAGTGGGGAGCCTGCTTCTCCCTCTCCCTCTACCTACCACTCCCCCTGTTTGTGCTCTCTCTCTCTGTCAAATAAATAAATAAAATCTTAAAAAAAAAAAAAAGAATTTCAGACCTTTAAAGGGCACTAATCCCATTCCTGAGGCCTCCACCCTCATGACAATATCACCTCCCAAAGCTCCCACCTCCTAATACCATCCCATGGGGGGTTGGGATTTCAACATGAATAGGGGGCTGGGTACAAACATTCAGTTCATAATGGATAGCTTTATCCAAATTATCAGAAATGGGGCAATTATAAATGTTAGGATAGTTTCTGATGCTGATAAACAAGATTAATGGCACTGGCCTTTACTCAGATGGAAATAGCTGTGTGGTTTTTCTGACTCATCCAGTCTGCCTGCCACCCAAGCCATGGATGTTGTTATCTGTTGATTGTACTGATCACAGCAGGTATAGACCTCTGTGTTGGATCAGAGTCATAGGTCTTTGTGCAGAGAAATCTGCACTTCTGCTAAAAGGGTATGCGCTCGTCCTTCAGGGGTTAAATACTTATAACTAGAGGAAACAGAATAACATACCATGTTGTCTCATCCAATGAGCCGGAGCTCTTCAGTGAGACCTGTCTTATGTGCAGAGTGACTTTAAAACTTCAGAATAAGTCTCCTTACCTAAGATCTTTTTGAAATCATGGATTTTAAGATGTAGAATTTACTTTGACAATTTTATGTTTAACATGGGTTTTAGAATCAGTTCTAACACTGTACTTGTGTGCAGTTTTTCACCTCTCTAAATTTAATTTTCTCAATGTGGAAGTTGGGTGGAATCAGGATTGTACTGGATAATTAATCAATTTCCTTTCTGCTCTAAAACTTTTTGAAAAAGATTCTTTGGTTATAAACAGATTCATACCAAAGAGAATTTACCCGTAAATAATTCGTAAACACCAATAAATAGTGATCCACTCATTGGATCCCAGTATATGTTCCAAAACTATTTTTTTATGTTGGAGAAGAGAGAATGTTTTGTCAGATGTTTCTGAATCAGAGTCACAGTCGCAATAGGAAATAGCTGGTACACTCAAACTGACACATTTAAGAGAATTTAAGGGAAAAAAACTATTTATGTAGATATCAATGGGATTAACTACACTAATAAATTATAGTGAATACCCCAAATAAACAACAGTAGGAACTATCCCTTCCTCTAGGCCTGAAGAGGTAAGAGAACAGAGTGGTTAGCAGGACCCAGAGAGTGAGACCTAGAACATTAGGACAAGAAAGATGCCACGATCTTAAGTAGGAAGGGTACAGTTCTTGCCAACCTGTGGCACTACAGGAAGGGAGCCAGGGAATAACTCACTCTCTTTCTTCCCTCTGATCTCCTGTCTGTGTCTCCTATTGATCAAATCAAATCCAAAGCCTGAGAAGAGGGGGCCCATGGATTTATTAGTTAGAATGTATATATATTGGGGAGGGGAGAGAAGGAGGTAGAGAGGAAGAGAAAAAGAGGGGAAAAGGAGAGAGAAATGTATTTTAAAGAATTGTTCACTGCTATTGATTGTAGAGGCTGGCAAGTCCAAATCTACTGAGTAGCCTGGCAGGCCTAAGACCAGGGAAGAGTTGATATTTCAGTCTTGAGTCTGAAGGCAGTCTGAAGGCAAAGTTCCTTCCTTCCCAGAGGACTTCAGTCTTTGCTCATAGGCCTTCGACTGATTGCACGAGGCCCACCAACATTAGAGGATAATCTGCTTTACTCAAAGTCAACCAAACTAAATGTTAATCACCTCTAAAAAAATCTTAAAAATAAAAAATAAAAATAAATTAAAAAATCTTCACAGCAACATCTAGACTGGCATTTGAACAAACAATGGACCAATCCAAGTAGATACATACAATTAACCATCATGGTACCCATATAGGTCAGCCTTTGGGGGTACAGAGGATTGAGAAAGGTGGAGAGAGGATCTGGGGGAGGGGGACACAAACAGAGAATATTTGGCAACCCAGGTATACAGAAATGCCTACCAGGCTTCCTGAGAGTAGGAGGTAGAAGCATTTTGTACATTGCTCGGTTCCTAGGGCCTAGCACAATACCTGGCACGTACTGTAATACGTTCCCCAAGAGTGTTGGCTGCAATGACTTGAATGTTATAAAAGCAAGTTCCGAGAAACAAGTGTTTAGTGAGATGGCCCTAGGGAGTAGCAATATCTCAAGAGCAATTTGCAAGAAAAAGGTAAATACCACCACAGTTTTCTATCATCTTTTGAGTATAGAACAAAGCACCACATCAAATCAATCAGATGTAATGATATCTTCTAAGGTTCAAGACCAGATGATATTTCCAAGCTTCACTCTATGCCTTATTAATAGAATAAATTTAGTCATTGAACTGGATGATCACCTATGCTGGCAAAGACTTTCAATTGCTCCCTTTTTAACCATGCAATTATATAAAGGATTGGTTATATTGCTGGGCTATGATGGAAGTCATTTATCAGGTAAATAATCTCAAAGACAATCTAGCCTTAATGGTCCACACCTGCAAGGAATGTGACACCAGATTTACTCCCAGCAAAGAAATGGGCTGGGAATCAGAATGCATCTTATGTGTTTCAGGACAGTGAAGATAGAATGCAAATGAATAGAGTTGAAAGGACCTGTAAGTAAAGTGCACCCTGGCTTATATGACACATTATTTTTGAAGTCACTGAAATGGTTGTTCAAAAGCTACTGAAACATTACCCTTTGATAAATCAATTTTTGGCCAGTTCATTTTCGTCTTCTGAAAACCAGGAGCAGGGCAGCTATAAAGGGAGAAAGGAATGATGAAGGTCATGGAGATGCTGAATGACATCTCCGAGGCCATTGTGTCACCAAGGAGTGTAGCAGCTATTGATCAAAATGCCAGTTTGGCTTTGTGTTTCAGTCGGTTCTGAGAAGAATCTTTCTCTTCTTTCTGTTGCTTTCCTGGTTTGCTCTCATAATGAGCAGATCTCTGAAATGGAAAATTAGTCATTGAGCATCAGAGAACAAAATTAAAGGAAATATGTAAATACGTCATCCAGGCATGTGAGGCACAGTGGTGCTGCTTCTGGTGATATTATAAAAAGAAAATGTCTTACAGGGACAGCTTGAGGCAAAAGTATGAAGTGGCTGAAAGTTGTCACTGGAACACATGCTTTCTGCACCTGTTTCTGTCCCTTGTCTAAACTCCTTACCATTCCCCCAGCGCGTCTGCATACCCGCATACGCATGCACGCGCACACACACATCTCCTGCAGCTATCCTGGGTCTTATTCCTACAGAGCCTGATTTAGCTATTTCTCAACTAAGTTGGAGCCACTGGATTTAACTCTGTGTCCCCAGAGCTTAGCACACCACCTGGAATAGTGAAGGTGCCCAATAAATCTTTTAGGAGTGAATGAAGCTTCAGTAAGACATTAGATGAAAGTGGGCTCAGCCACTTCTGGGGTTGGGAGTGTTTACAACTTACTAAGGGATTCTTAAATCTAGAACCTCGAATGACAGAATTTCTAGCAATGTGATAAGCAGCAGCCACAGACATGAAAAGTTAGTCTTGCCTAGCAGTGATGATGTCATGCCCTTTTCTGATTGTAAACAGAGGCGATTCCTGGCATTTCTCAGAGTTCTGGGTTCTGTCTCCATCAGGAGCATGGAGTCAGAGAAGGCTTCCAGAGTTGGCAGCCATCCCTCCTCTTCTCCCACGTAAACGGGGTGCCTCTTTTTCCAGTCCTAGGGCTAGGATGGTCCAGACGTAGTTTGTCCCATTGTCGGTATCACCCTGTGTGTTCAGCTGCCTCTCTTCTCCAGAGTAATCTGTTCTACCAAGTTAATTCAAATTCCATAATGTCAGGCCTATGTCTCTGTTTTCCACCAGAACCTAGTAAAATATTCTACAGATAAAAGTTGTTAAATAAATACTTTTTTTGCTTCATGGATTTCAACTTGCTGGTAAAAACTATAAACCCTTGAACTTCTGGTTTCCCTAAGGAAGTTACTTTTGAATTTTCCAATATTTTCTTTTTTTTCTGGTTTAATATTATGTATGTAAATTCTTGCTCAGAATACTCTCTAGTGACTTTTCCTTCCAAAGGTCAGTTTTTCCCAACCCATGGCTAAGAATAGGTCCCAGCATGCCGAAATACTGACCATCCTTCCAGCCCGAGACCATTCACAGAGGGCTCTGAGTAGCTCAGGGCTCCGGCCCAGCTGCCTCTGGGCAGGAGCAGTATCTCTGTTCAACCTAACTTGCTATTCAAAAGTTATCATTTTCCTTGTGCACCATGATGTGGGGAGAAAGAGTTGAAACATTGTTCTATTGCAGAGGTCAGCAAACTTTTTCTGTAAAGGGCTGGCGGGTAGATAATTAGGCTTTGGGGGCCATATGGTCTTTGTCTCAACTAAGCTCTACAATGTAGTATGAGAGCAGTCACAGACAATACTGAACAAATGCGTGTGACTGTGTTCCAACAAAACTGTTTAAAAGATAGGTTGCAGGATGGTGATTTGGCCTGAGCGCCATGTTTGCCCACCTCTAGTGCACGGGATGAACTTTACTCTCCTTGCTGCAGGTGATCTCCCATGGTCCTCCCCTGTCAACCGTTTCAGCTCCACCTCTTCTTCTGGCTCAAATGTCCCACATCCTGGGAAGCAGTCCCCCTCATCTCCAAGCAGAGTTACATGGCCTGTGTCTGCTCCCACAGCCATGTATTCACACACTTTCCCACTTTGATGCAATAATATGTTGTAAGGTCAGTCTTCTCCATCAGACTGTGAAATCTTTTACAGTAGGGACTGTGTCACAGTTATATCTATACCCATTAGATACAGCATAGTATTTGTCACATAGTTGGTTCTCCATACTTCTTGCACGAAGAAGAAAAGAAGAAAGGAAGGAAGGAGGGAAGGAAGGATTCTCTCTGGTTGAACATTTTTATATATAAAGTTTCATTGCCTCCAGAGGGGGTCAGGGGTAAGTGTTGGTGATAAACAAAGATGAGTGAGGGCAGGAAAGAGAAGGGGTAGATAGATTTAAGGAGGAAGTAGGGCTAAAGGAGTAGGAAGTTGTCTGAATTCTACAAAGTTCATTGGCTGCCATTGAGCCTGCATTATGTCTGAATTATTTGGTATTATCCCCAGAAAAACCAGCATCATAAAAATATATGCCTTAAGCAGTGAGATAAAAGGTTACTGTGGCAAAAAGCAATTCAGCAATGCATTTGCAGTAACTCTGGGGCTCTAGAATTTATGACAAGCAAATGAACCAGAAGTAAATGAATCAGAAACCATAATAAGGAACAATGGCAATCTACAATTTAGTTCATAATATACCTCAATTATAAAGTACATCTAGAAACTTTATGAATTAATTTCTTTTTCTTCCTCTTTCTTATGAATTGTCTCCAGGTTTCCCCTGCGGTATAAATACTCATATAATGGTATTTTCAGTGTAATTTCATTTCATCCCAGCCAAGACATGGAGTAGAAATTTCCCTAGACTAAAAAAATAAACAGTGCAAAGTTTCATGAACTAGTCTGAAGTGTATCTCTCTGAGTCATGTTTCTCTAACTGCTAGGGCTTAACCCCTAAATGTTTTAGTGATGGGTAATATATAGTGAAATATAAGAAATAAAATTCAGAAAATGCCACAAATTAAAATAATATTCCTATATACATGCCATAATTTGTAAGTTATAAATAACTTCTATATACATCATTTTAACTTGTCCTTAAGATCTGAATGTTATAGGAACCTAGACTATAGGTATGAAGGCTTCCAATCTTTTGATTTTTCAATATTGCCTTATATGGTCTACTATGAGACATTGAAGAGACAGGCAAAGCCAAAATTTGGTATTTCCCACCCAAACACCAGTCATCTCGCAGGATGTAATACTGTCATGTGCCTGGCAAAAATAAGTTTATTTTTTCTACTGATTTTTTTTTTAGCATATACTAAATGTTCTATGCACAGAGCTGTGACTTAATAACAAATAAGTTGTAATAGGTACAAAGTTTTGCCTGATAGCAAGTTGTTTTTGAAATTCATTTCCCAGGCTAGTATCACTGAACTTTTTCAGTTCTTCCGAAGTGGTCAAACCTTCACCATAAGGTAAAGTCAACGAGTTAGAAGAGGCCAATTCATATCAAGAGGACAGCATAAGGATAAAATAAAATATGCGTGCTCATCCTTGCACAGAAGTTACAATGTATTGAGGAAAGGCTGTTCAGTTGAGGTCCATAGGGATAAGGCTATTCTCCTTTGTAGAGTGTTTATGGCCTTTCTTAAGGGAATGGTCATTCCTGATGTCCATTACCAGGGAAGAAGGAAGTTCTCAGATTAAAAAATGAAAACTATGAAGGTAGGTCTTAGGTAGACAGGAGAGAACACTATCTTTGTCTCTCTGAGTCTTGTTCTCTTTGTTATAAACAGAAGAGTATAAATGTCTAGCTCTATGTTCTCAGGAGATTTGGAGGATGTGATGGTAGAGATGTAGAGATGTACCTATGTAGAGATGGACCCAGAAAGAGGATGAGTTAGTTACTGTGAGCCTCAGAGAGCAACTGGTATCTGTTAAGTAGAAGTATCTACAACCATATTTCTCTAGAAAAAAATTTTTTTTCCTTTTTTTATGGCTGAGACAGGGAAAGTCTTACCCAAATGTTTCAGCCTTGCATCAGCTATCCCACTAGGTACACAAGGTCAGATCTGGAGCTTCTACTAGGTACTTGAAGAAGTGGCAGGGTTCTCTGAGACCAGAGTGTAAACACCAGAAGGAAATAAGGAGAGCTTTCTTTTTTTTTTTCAGAGCGTTCTCTTTTTTTTCTTTTTTTTATTATGTTATGTTAATCACCATACATTACTTCATTAGTTTTTGATGTAGTGTTCCATGATTCATTGTTTGCGTATAACACCCAGTGCTCTATGCAGAACGTGCCCTCTTTAATACCCATCACCAGGCCAACCCATCCTCCCATGCCCCTCCCCTCTAGAACCCTCAGTTTGTTTTTCAGAGTCCATAGTCTCTCTGGGTTCGTCTCCCCCTAAGAGAGCTTTCTAAGGGTAAGTGGGGCTTAGGATACAGTTGGGACTCCATAGTTCATTGGCCACCATCCATGTAAAGATCTTAGGATACAGTTGGGACTCCATAGTTCATTGGCCACCATCCATGTAAAGATCTTCTTTGGGTTCTAACTTTCATTCATTATAAAAAGGGCCATGGGTGCTTAGGCCAGGTAGGGACCTTCCAAAATCATACAGTCCATTCCCCAGGGTCTAGATAGGATTGAAGCAAATGCAGTGTCAAACCTACAAAGCAGTGAAACAACATATTGGCTTATAACACTGCTTTGAATCATTTCAACTTATGGTAATAATGTTCTGATAACATTAAGCATGTAATTTGAAAACACCAAAGATAATAGTTTAAATTATACTTTTAATGAGATTAGTTTCTCAGCTTTTAATGAGATTAGTTTTTCCTTCTTAGCTTGACTTGATTCTTCTATTTATTGCTCCTCACAACATACCAGAGGACAATATTTTTTTTAAGTCCTAAATATATACTATGGTGATGGAAATAAGCTGAATTAATACACAGAAACTTTTCCCTAGTTGTCCTAAGCCAGTTAACCTAGGACATTTTGATCATTGCCAAAAGGGGAAAATATTTTTGGCTTGCATTCATGTTTAACTATACCTTGTCATACCCACAATAAAACTTTTCCTCTCATGTTTCTCAAAAATTGGGAGACCAGTTAAATTATTCATCACAAGGTAGTGTACACATTAAGCTCAGCTTTTGCTAAAATGTTTTTTTTTCTGCTGTCAGTTATGCCCCTAGGATACATTGGATTTATGCTGAGGCAACATTCCAGGGCATTTGAGTAATAAATCTTGCCCAAGTTCTCTGAGAAAGCGTATTTCACTGGCCAAGGGAAATGCTCCTTTTATTTAACCAGCAACATAAATAAAGCAAATGTTTTCAGCATCAGCATTTCCCTTGGCCTAATATATGTTTTAACGTTCTATAAGCTTAAATGATTTTAATGGCCTTATGTTCAGGAAACAAACACATAAACAAGATGTAGAGGAATTTTTCCTTCAGTGTTTTCCTTTCTAATGCCTATTTGGGGAGAAAAAAAATCTAATTTCTGTATTTTGAAGAAAACATTCAAATCCCTGAAGTTATCCCTGGAGCACATCAAGGGATATGTATTAGTACTTATTAGGATCTAATAGCTAGCATTTATTTAACGTTTACTATGTGAAACAATTTTTGAAAAATGTTTTGAATGTTTAAAAATGTTTTGAATCCTCATAATAAAGGCTCTGTAGTCTAGATTCTTTTATTGTATTAATCTTCGTTTTACAGCTGAAGACATGGAGGTGCAAAGAGGTTACATAACTTACTCGAGGGGCACCTGCATGGCTCAATCAGTTGAGCGACAGACTCTTGGTTTCCGCTCAGGTCATGATCACAGGGTCATGAGATCGAGCCCCCCCGCCCCCCTTCCCCCATTGGGCTCCACTCTCAGTGCGGCATCTGCTTGAGATTCTCTCTCTCCTGCCCCTCCCCCTGTGTGTGTGCTCTCTGTCTCTCTCTCTCTCACTCTCTCTCTCAAATAAATAAATAAATCTTTAAAAAACATAACTTCCTCAAGGCGCCACCACCATTAAGCGGCAGACAGTGTTCAACTTGGAGTTGCTCCAGAACCTGTGCTCTTAGCCACCAGGCTACATCGCACCCTATTGTCTATTGTCTGCCTCGTGCCAGATGCCTGACATGCAATATTGCTAATACCTGCCACAGTGGGAAAGTAGGTATTTTTACCTTCCATTTTCTAGATGAGACACAAGAGGCTCACCACACCCGAAGAACTTGCCATGGCTCCCATGGCTCATGAGCAGTAGCTCTGGGATGTGAACTGTGATCTTCTGATGTTACAAGCTTCGTTCTAAGACCACATGTTTTTGCTCAGTTGAGTTGCAATGAAGATGTTTAAAGTTTTCACTGTGCAGTCTTAAGATCTACTTTGGGAGAGAATAACCTAAGAGTTAATTCTAGAGCTTCCAAAGGAACTTTCCAAGGGAATTTATATATTCACAGAGGAAATTACACTAAACTGGAGACTAGGTTCCTAGGATGCTGATGACTGGGACTCATAACTCAGAGGCAAGCTATGAGTTGGGGATCAGGCTAGACTGGTTTTCTAAGGAGGTCCCCTGGGAATTTAAAACTGGGTGAAGCGTTAGAAAAAAAGAAAAAGATGAGGGGCGCCTGAGTGGCTCAGTCGTTAAGCGTCTGCCTTTGGCTCAGGTCATGATCCCGGGGTCCTGGGATCGAGCCCCACATCGGGCTCCCTGCTCCACGGGAAGCCTGCTTCTCCCTCTCCCACTCCCCCTGCTTGTGTTCCCTCTCTCTCTCTCTCTCTCTGTGTCTCTCTCTGTCAAATAAATAAAATCTTTAAAAAAAAAAAAAAGATGAGTCAACACAAAAGACACTTGTGTATAGTATCTAGAATCTGGATTTGGGGTCTTTGGAAGCCCAATAATGCTTTTATAAAATCAGCTGAAAATGGGCCAAAAGCCACAAATCCAACTAGATAAAATGTTGCCAAGTAGATTCAACCATTTTTGGGTTAGGCTTTAAGATGGTGAGTTATAAAGCCTACTAGTGTATCTCAATATATTCATTTATACCTGCCATTCAAATAAAGTGCAACTTCAAAATAAAGAAATACCCTGGAATAATCTTTTCTTTTCTAGAACACCCAAAAAAGAACTTTTAAACTACCTTAGGGAACACAGTGACTGTACGAGTGAAAACCAAGGGTTGTTTTAAAAAACAGACGGTTACACTTATTTGTGGAACATAAGGAATAGCATGGAGGACATTAGGAGAAGGAAGGGAAAAATGAAGGGAGGGAAATCGGAGGGGGAGATGAACCATGAGAGACTATGGACTCTGAGAAACAAACAGGGTTTTAGAGGGGAGGGGGGATGGGTTAGCCCGGTGATGGGTATTAAGGAGGGCATGTACTGCATGGAGCACTGGGTGTTATACGAAAACAATGGATCGTGGACCACCACATCAAAAACTAATGATGTATTGTATGGTGACTAACATAACATAATAAAATTAAAATTAAATTAAATTAAATTAAATTAAAAAAAGACGGTTACTCTATTCAGGGGTTCATT
Organism: Halichoerus grypus; assembly: GCF_964656455.1. Lineage (NCBI taxonomy): Eukaryota > Metazoa > Chordata > Mammalia > Carnivora > Phocidae > Halichoerus > Halichoerus grypus. The sequence continues at coordinate 20,590,742 of NC_135720.1, read as the reverse complement.
ATTTAGTTATTTTAAAAGTGTCCATCTATAAACAGTTTTAAGGTGCAAATATGAGAGATTAAAAAGACAATTAGTTAAGAGATTTGAAAGACCTCATAGGAATGCTAAGAACAGCAGGATAAGACCACAGTTAGTTAACTGACATGAAAAATAGCTGAAACCTCCTGTCCCAGCAGGGACCTCATTTTGTGATGACAGTACCCTCGGGTGGCAGAGAGGGGGCGGGGCTGAAATTGACCTGGCAGGATGGTAACAAGCCACCTCAGTAGAAGCAACCTCTGTATTTTCAACAGTGACTCACTTCTGGTTCTGAAGAGTGGTGGACATTCACCAATGGGCAGGGTGGGGCCAGCCTTAGGCCAACGGTGGAGTAGGTAAACCTAATTTTTCTACCGTCTTCTTTTTTTTCATATTTTTTCCTCTCTCTCTAGGCAGATCCTCCCAGAACTTGTCCTTTTCCTTACAGAGTGAGTTGTCTAAAAGGCCCTTCACTCTGAGTCCATGGGGATTTAAGTGTCATTCACCCCTGGAACATGTTTAAAAGCAGGATTAGAGGTGGAGATGGGTGTGATGAGGAGTGGAGATGTCCTCACACAGGCCCTGGTGCAGTATTTTTTGTGTCGTTAGTCAGAATCCATTAGGGCACGTGTATCGTTTTGTGAAGTTTTTACTTTAATTATACGTTGTGTGTGCGTGTGTGTGTGTGCGTATGTGTGTGTGTATGTGTGTGCTAAGAGGCAATGAGAACTACATTTCAAACCATAAGTCATGGTAAAGAACATTTGCACTCCAGTGGCAGTGTGGTTAATAATCTAGATTTGTGAGCCAGCATGTAATAGTTCAAACCCCAGCTATACAACTAAGTAGTTTTGTGACTTCGGGCAAGTTTTTAACCCACTTGTGACTTAATTTCCTAATAGCGAATAGGTATAATAACAGGGCCTTTCTCACAGGGTTGTTGTGCCATTAAAATAAGTTAACAAAAGCAAAGTGATGTAGGAAACAAAGGCAGAAGAAAAATTATTAAATTTCCTTACTACCTACAGCCCACTGACAAGTCCTTGAAAGAGGCAGAGTGACATTCCTCTAGGGACTCAACTGCCTCAATGTTAATACTTTGCTAAGGGCAAAAGACAATCCTAGCCCAACCTCCCCCCTCCCCCCAGGATCCTGTAAGTCTACTTTAACATATAAAAATTCCTTTAGAAATTTCCTTTATCTCTAAACCCCCCAAGATACATGTTGGCAATCACCCCCCAAGCATATGGCCCACCGATATACATCTGAAGGGTCTTATGACTAATGTTTTATTAGACTGTAACAAATGACTTTTCCCGACAACAGCTAGACCCCTCAAGGTCCTGGAAACCTTGCTTCCAAATTCCTTAGAGACTTATGCTATCCCTAACCCCCTCCCAACTTGAAAGGATATGATGGGCCACTCCTCATGACGCCAAAGCCGCTCTTTCTGTCCATGGGTCCTGTCCCCGTGCTTTAATAAAACCACCTTTTTGCACCGAAGATGTCTCAAGAATTCTTTCTAAGCCACCAGCTCCAAACCTTAACGTCTTTCCTACATCACAAAGCACTTGAAAAGTGCCCAGCATAAAATAAGTGCTCAATCAGTGATATTGGCTATTCTGATTGTTGTTATTCCAGTTATTACTGTCACTTGGGTAGGATCGCTGCCTTATTGCCACTGTCCTTGTTGGAGAGACGGAGAAAGAGTGTGTCCTGAGAGTTGCATGACTCCTGGTGTCCACAAAGTGACTGGGTTTCCCAGGGCCCCTCTCGAGGATGGCTGGGCTATTGCTGATTCGTGTCTAATTGCACCTGCTTCTTTCCTAAGCCAGTTCCCTTTAGTTTGACTTGTCTCTGGAGTGAGGACAGGGATTTTCTCACCCATGCATACATATGCATTATGTTCACAGAGTCCTCCTAGATGTCTGGAGCTGTTCTACGTGCTGATGATAGAGCAGTGAGCAAAATGGCTGAGGTTCCAGCCCTCACAAATCTTACAGTGGTAGAAAGACAATAAACAAGTCTATGTTTACTATGATAGATGGGGGTAAGTGCTGTAAAACAATGAGGCAGGGTAAGAAGGATAGAAGTTGAAATGGTGTCGGGGGATATTGGAATTATGCTATTTTATTTGGGATGGGCAATGAAGGCCTCTCTGATGGGTAATGCATGCAGCTATCTGGGAGAAGGGCTTACCTGGCAGAGGTAGCTTAGGCTCTAATGTGGGAGGGTATTCAGTGTGTTCCAGGAACATCAAAGAGGCTGGTATGGCTAAAGTGCAGTGGGTGTGAGGCAGAGAGTAATGGAGACGAGGTCAGAAGGATCAGAAGAAGTGAAATTATGGAGAGCCTTAGAGGTCATGATAAGGACTTTGGATTTTATTCTGAGTGAGATGGTAAGTCATTGGTGCATTTTGATTGGAGAAGTGACTATTTTAAAAAAGATCACTCTAGTCGTTGTGGGAAGAATACAGTGGAGCACGGGTGAAAACAGGGAGACTAGGTAGGGGGCAGAATGTGGGAAACAGAACACCACAACGACCACTGGTGCATGTTTGCTCAGACTCCGCGAGCTCTGAGAAAACTCGAGATTGCAGGGTTAAAAATAACCCGAAAGGATCAGAGTGAAATGCCCTTGGGATGTGTGTGGTCAGTTCTAAAGCACAGCAGCAGAAGATGTTTTGTAGATAGGAAGCCAGCTGTAAACAGCACACTGGGCACTCCCCTCTTTGTTTCCTTGTCCTGTAAACAGCACACTGGGCACTCCCCTCTGTTCCTTTATTCTGTTTTAAAGATTCTTACGTGCTTGACTAATCCTGTATACATGGAGGAATGTGCCTTTCTACACCCCTGCTGTAAACCATTATAGATCTATATCTCTGTAGGAGGTATATAAGAGGATGGAAAATAAACCTCGGCACCTCGGGCTATTAGCTGGGGGTCCCCTGTGCCTCGCTGTACTGTTGTCTCTTTTTCTCAGTTCCTTCGCCACCCCAGGTCCCCAACTCTCTGAGATCGACAGCAGAAATCCAGGGGATGATAGTGATTAGAAATATGGGGTAGTTCTCAAAGTAGGGAGAAGTGGTGGGATCCTGGACATCCACTGAAGAAAGAGCTAATGAAATTTGCTGATGGATGGCATCTGGATTGTGAGCGAAAGATAGGGGTCAGTTAACTCTCCCTCTCTTAAGTATTGCAAACTTAAATGTTGTTCTGCCAGCCAGTGTTCTTGGTCACAAGTGACAGAAACCCAATTCAAACCAGCTTTTTTTTTTAAGAGTGAAACTAAACTGCAAAAAGCAGGGGTAATGCTGTTCGCAGGACACTCTTTTTATCAGTCTGTCCCATATATTCTCTCTGCAGTCAGCTTCTCTCTCTCAGAATATCTTCATGCAATGAGATTTGGACATTTATGAGCCAAGATCCTTAACCACTTGTACTTGGAGAAGAAAGAAGTCACTTGGTCCTGGTTTTGTCAAGAGCATCCTTGAAGGATAGTCTTTCTGTTACCACAAAAGTATTGATCCAAACATCCAAGTGGGTTTCTGCCCACCACCCTCAATCAAGAGCTATCTCCAGTGCCCCAAGGGTGGTCACCTCTCCGCAATCCCACTTCAGGCCCCAAATAAGAACATAGACCAATTCAGAAGCTACAAACCTTCTGCCTGACACTAGGAATTTGGGAGGAATTTCAGCTAGGTGTATAGACCAAGAATCAAAAGGATGGGTCCAGTAGGCACCAGCACTGGGGAGGATATGGCAGGGAATGAGTAAGGCCTGATGACTTAGAGCAACCCCACTGAGACTGGTAGGGCCTTTTTTTGTTTTCAAAATCCTTTCTCAGTTTAGCTGATCCCCACGATAGTCCCTGAAAATGAGAAAGGCAGAAAGGAGCCGCCACCTTCTCTTCACTCTCCTTCTCTCTCCTCCCCTCCCCCAACCATTTAGAGTGAAAGAGGTTCAGTCATGAGTCACGGCTAAAAGCTATTAGGTGGCAGCTTCAGGTATGGATTCCTCAATCTTCTCAGTGCTGCTCCCAACTGTATAGAAAACCATATTCAATCAATCACTGATATGTTCCCTAAAAGAAAATGCTGATGATTCTGTGGCTTTTCTGAAGAGACTTACCAGATTGTGCAGGTGCCATCTGACAATAAAACAAAAGAAACCCAAAACACAAAGCAAAGAAAAATAAATCAGACAACTCTCAGGCTGAAAAATGCAAATTGCTGCACCGAAGTATTATGGTAGACTATTATACAATATTTTGGACCAAAACATCAGCACCGTGTCTGATGAGAAAGCAGCCTACCCAAGGAGTGAAAGACTGTAAAACAAACAAACAAACCCAGAACAAACTTGAATGGGAATGTAGGGGGAGGGTGTTTGGTCCTTCTCTGATCTGGGTAGCCTCCCCACTACCCATTTAGAGCTTGGTACACATGGTATCTCCTTCAGAAGTCAAGGGCAGTGATCTGACCAGGCGAGACAATTTAGTCATGCAAACCAAATTTCTCATGATGGGAGTTCGTGAAAGTTATTATTCAGTTCGGCTCCAGGCACTGTCTGAACTGACAGTAATGATAGACATAGCTTTCTAAGGTTTGTTTTTCTGACGTCTAGACACAATATATGTATTTTTTATATACCATGTGCAATTAATCTCCGTTACAAATGGCTGTACAGTCCACAGATTCGTATAATGAAGCCCCTATACTTGTTGATGTGAATGATTTTTCTTAAGCCATTGTATTATATATCAGTTCAGCATTTATTTCCTTATTCACTCACACATTCACTCCCACCTTCTCACCTTCCATAATTTCTCTAAACATGTCCTGAGTGCCTATTCTGTACAAGGCTCCAGGTTTGGAGTGAATGGGGTATGAACATCTCGAATGGGGTGAATTCTGTGGTCAAGGCTGTTGATGTGGTAAATCACCAAAATTAAGCCTTTGCCTTGAGCTTGAGTTTTAAACAAAATAGAGACTATTTTGTTAAGGAAGTCAGCCACTCAGCCCACCCCTGGTGTCTTGCTTTTTTTAGTAGTTCTCCTTTCCTCTCCAATAATGAGGACAATTAACTTGGGTTAGAGATTTATCCAGGGCAAGCAATTCTAAATAGACTTTGGTCTGTATATTCTCTCATTGGATGCTGACAAAGTCTGCCATTCAGAGGGAGATGGCTTCTGATGCAGGTTTTAGAATTTCAAATTTATTTCTTTGAATGAGGTGATAATTGTTCTTGAGGATTCACTTTGGAAAAGCAAATAAATGACTTCACTTATATCTTGCCTTTTGTGCTTTCCCAAGACTTTCAAACTGATTTCCTAATCTCATTGCTTATCCTTATAAGTCAAAAATATCATCTATGATTTGGAAGCTCTTTAATAAAAAGAAGGGGCATAGGGTGGTAGAAGGGGCATAGTGTTTTGATCTTAGACATTATGACTGAAGAAGTAGGGAAGAAAACTTAAATGATGATATTCTATGGCTTTCTCTTAATTAGTGCCCACGACCTGACTTCCTGAGTCTTCAATAAGACTGGTATTCTGTTATTCTGACATCTATGTTGACTTTGAAGAAGGCACATATTTTATTTTTGTGTGTGTGTGGCTTATTTGAATTAGATACGAGCCCCCCAAAACATTATGTTTTATTCTTCCCACAGTGGAGCTGGCAAATGAGTAGGAGTTCAGATGGCATCTTTGGTTATGATTCTATCTACCTAGATCCAAACAATGAGCACTAGATCTTACCTAGATAATTTCAGAAGGTTTAAAACAAATCCACAAACTTCACATTTAAGATAAAAGATTATTTCCTTTGTCTTAAAACGAAGTAAGTTGCCTTGAAATGCTCTCATTATTTTAACCCAGAAAGGATACACATTGCTGACCGCTTCATCAAAATGATGGTTGTCATTAGGATTGTCACTTATTTCACATTTGGAGCATGAACAGGAACTGCAAAGTAACACAAAACCATTGACTTTTTTTTATAGTGGTGATAGTTTCATGTTATGACTCTGGCCCCATTTGCCCATGCTGCAATCATACCATGGGACAGGGCAGAATTTGTCTCTCTGATGTATTGGCTCCCTTGACATGTTTAAGTAAGTAACCTATCAACTGTGGCCTTATTAGATATGCACACGGCTTTTGCTGCACACTCAGTTCCACTTACAAATCCTCTGCCATTGCTCCTCTTTCTCCAGTAACAATTCATCTTGACCTCCTGTATAAATGCTGTCGTGTAGCCCTGCTCCAGCTGTTAACTTGAAGGAAAAGTGGTGTCTCCTGAAAAGCCCTGAAATCTAAAAAAAGAAGTGAAAGTTAGAGCTAGAGTAGAGGAGGATCCATTTTCCAAGTCAGGCAAGTGAAATGCCTTCTGAACAGGAGAACCGAATTCAAGTTCAGAGCCTAGATAGGACTGCCTAGCTTTTTACATCAGGTGGAAGTTTGGAAACCAGAGACCTGTATTATCTCATCTTTTTCTTTTTAAGAGAAAAAGAGGGGGTGGGGAGCAGGGAAGGGGCAGAGAGAGAGAGAGAGCAATCCCAAGCAGGTTCCCCACCCAGGACGGAGCCCAACGTGGAGCTCCATCTCACAACTTTGAGATCATGACCTGAGCTCAAGTCAAGAGTCCAGCGCTTAGCCCACTGAGCCATCCGGGTGCGCTTGTTTTATCTTTAACAACTTGGGTGAGGTCTGAGCTACCTGGGCAGTGGGCCCTCCTCTAACACGATGATTGACATTTCTCTTTTCAAGTGGACACACCAACATGAACAGATTGCTTTGAAGGACGTTGGGGAGAATCCTCTTTGTCTCAGAGCTATAGGATTTCAAATACACTTCAAGATTCATACCAAAGTCACAGTATATAAACCCCATGTGGAATATCTGTCAGCAGTTGGTAACGACATATATTATGATTCCAGGCGTAGCTGTATTCCCCCTGGTAATTATTTACTGTCATCTGTAAACGTGTCAGTCTTCCAAGGTTACATGGCACTGCATTTCTGAGACGCAATGAGGGATATCTGTTGGAGATTCCTTTGGATCTGGTGTGTATATCTTTTCTTTAGTGTCATATAAGGTGACAAATCCACAAAAGACTTCAAAACAGAGTTGTAACTAAAAGAAATGCTTATTTGAGATATATGGTTATAATATGTACTTTAGGTAGATTCATGTGTGACACGTATAATGTTTTCCTGGGGAAAATATTTAACATAATTTTTTTCTTGTATTCAGGAAATCAGATGAAGTGGTTGGGGCTGCAGTGAGGCCTGAGATAAAACTTGGCAAAAAAAACTAATATAATCGTGTGTGGATATCTAAATAAATTTGCTGATGACAAATATAGCTTCTCAGTAAAAAAAAAATTAGGGTTTTTTGTCTTTGCTCTTTCATTCTTTTCCCAAATATTGGAGCTATCTTTCAATATCTATTTTTAAAAGATTTTCCTCTGATGGTCTATTCTGAAAAATGTCAAACCTACAGAAAATTTGCAAGAATAGTACAATCAACACCCATACGTCATTTACTCTGATTCACTAATTGTTAGCATTTTGTCACATTCATTTTCTCTCTCACTCTCTGATTATTTGATGATCCATTTTAATGTCAGTTGCAGATAATCATGATCTTTCAGTCCTCTATATTTTAACAAGTATCCTCTAAGAACAAGGACTTCCTCCTATAAAACTACATAACAGGGGCACCTGGGTGGCTCAGTTGGTTAAGCGTCTGCCTTAGGCTCAGGTCATGATCCCCAGGCCCCCTGCTCAGTAGGGAGTCAGCCTCTGCCACTCCCCTTGCTTGTGCTCTCTCTCTCTCTCTGTCAAATAAAAAAATAAAATATTAAAACAAAAACAAAAACAACAAAACAAAAAAACTACACAATTATTAACTTGGTAAATTTAATGTTGATGTTATATTATTATATAGTTTGTAGCCCATATTAACATTTCCACATTCAACTCAATAACGTCCTTTACCTGTTTTTTAAATCTGAGATTCAATTAATACATTACACTTAGTTGTCATGTTCAATATATCATTTAGGGCAAGAAGAAAACCATACTCTTTGAAACATTTCTATCCAATAGGACTTTTTTTTTTTTAATCTACAAGGGAACCACCATTTTTCCATATCAAGAATGGTTGCTGGGTTTGCTTGCTCACCATGTGTGCAGAGCCTGATGCTGTGCTGTTTGCTCTGTCTAGAGTTTTCTGGTAGCTCTCCATCTCAACTTAATTGATGCTGGCATTAAAAAAAAAGTTCATATTTTGAATTTTATTCTCATGGGACTATTCTTTCTCCTGAAATAAAAAGGTAATACATAAATATAGGTCAGTCATTGGCAAATCTGTTCTGTAGACCAGATAATAAATATTTTAGGTTTTGTGGGCTTAAAATGGTCTCGATCTCAACTATTCAATGCTGCCACTGTACCTTGAAAGTACCACAGAAGATATGTAAACAAATAGGCATGGTTGTTTTTCAATAAAACTTTATTTACAAAAACTAACACTGGCCAGGATTTGTTCCTTGGACAATATTTTGCTGACCCTTCACCTAGGCTAACATGATAACAGGTGATAATAGTTAAGGAAATAGTACTGGGGTAGCTTAATTTTATGTTAGCTGTAGCATTCTGGAAACAATCCTTTTATAGATGAAAAAAATTTCTTCTGGTCCTTGGAGAATATGAAGCCTGATCTCAAGAGACCCATAAACACCACTTTAAGAAATTATTAAGTCTTATTCCCTGAAAGCATTTTTTACTTGTGGATTATCCTTGCAAAAAAGAAACTTAGTCTTTACAATGATAGAGTGTTCAAAGATTTTTATGCAAATAAAAGAACAAACAAAATTAGAAAATTCTACTGGAAACTTCAGACCCACAATTTTTTAGGTTTTTATTTAAATTCTAGCTAGTTAACATACAGTGTAATATTAGTTTCAGATGTGCAGTATATAGATTCAACACTTCATATATCACCCAGTGCTTGTCACAAGTGCACTCCAATCACCCATTTCACCCTACCCTCCATCCCCTGCCTCTCTGGTAACCAGCAGTTTGTTCTCTAGAGTTAAGAGTCCTCAGACCCACATTTTATAACTATCTTGACCTCCTGGTATGAACTTTTAGGGACTGTAACTTATTGTTGGGGAGTAAGCTTTACTGAAATGAGAAGGGGTGGTTATTGAAACTCTCATGCCCTCAAAATATAGCCTTATACTCTGTCCACACTGGGTGACCTGCCTGGCTGCTCTCCCTCCACTTGTTCAAACACACATTGGCATAAACTATGCAAATCCTGAACTGCCAGGTGATCAGGCCTAGAGACTTCGGTGCTTTCAGAAACCGAATGTCAATTTGCTTCCCTCATCCTTCTATTCCAAACTTCTTGAGTTTGGTTGTGTATACTACTAAGTAGGAAAACAATATGAAATCATTCTTTAAAATCATTTTTTAAAAGTGAAATTTAAGGGACGCTTGGGTGGCTCAATCAGTTAAGCATCAGACTCTTGATCACAGATCAGGTCTTGATCTCAGGGCTGTGAGTTCAAGCCCCAAGTTGTGTTCCACATTGGGCATGGAGCCTACTTAAAAAAAAAAAAAAGGGTGAAATTTAACATTTATATAGAAAAACATGCACAATCTTAAGTTTACTACATCAGTGAATTGTTATTAAATAAATACAATAAAACAATAAATAAAGCATCACAGACTGCTACCAGCCTCCCTCATCATCCGTCCCAGTAATCCCCTCCCCAGCAAAGGAAACCCCACTACTGTTGACTTTTATTCCATGCATTAGTTTTGCCTGTTTTGGAATGTTATAATAAGAATTATATACTGCATACTTTTTGGTGTCTTGTTTTGCTTGATGTTATGTTGGTAAGATTTAAGCATTGCTTGTATGGCAGTAATTTATTCATTCTCATTGCTGTAGAATATTCCATTATATGAACATTTCACACTTTATCTATTTTGCTTTGATGGAAATGAAATTGTTTCTAGATGTTGGCCAATACAAATAATGCTACTATGAACCTGCTCGCTCATGTCTCTTTGGTCTTTTGGAGCTCATAGTACAAGTAGAGTTGTTGAGTCATAGGTTATATATATAAATTCAGCTTTAATATATAGTGACAGTTTCCCAAAGTAATTACACCGATATTCATCCCTACCAGCTGTGTGAGAAATCTAGCAGGTCTTTTGAAATTAAGTTGTCTATTTTTCTTATTGATCTGTAGGAGTTCTTTTATATTTCAGATACAAAGCCTTTTTAAGGTGTACATATTACAAATACTTTCTCCCATTCTATGACTTGCCATTTCATTCTCTTAATCATGTCTTTTTAAAATTTGTACATTTTATTTATTTTTTAAATTTAAATTCAATTAATTAACATATAATATATTATTAATTTCAGAGGTACAGGTCAATGATTCATCAGTCTTATATAATACCCAGTGCTCATTACATCACGTGCCCTCCTTAATGTCCATCATGCAGTTACCCCATCCCCCCATCTCCCTCCCCTCCAGCAACCCTCAGCTTGTTTCCTATGATTAAGAATCTCTTATGGTTTGTCTCCCTCTCCTGATTTTATCTTATTTTATTTTTTCCTCTCTTCCCCCAGGACCCTCTGTTTTTTTTCTTAAATTCCACATATGAGTGAGATCATATGATAGTTGTCTTTCTCTGATTGACTTATTTTACTTAACATAATACCCTCTAGGTCCATCCATGTTGTTGCAAATGACAACTTTTTTTTTTTTTTTTTTTTTGATGGCTGAGTAATATTCTTCTTTATCCATTCATCTGTTGATGGACATCTGGGCTCTTTCCATAGTTTGGCTAATGTGGACATTGTTGTCACAAACGCTGGGGTGCAGGTGTCCCTTTGGATCACTACATTTGTATCTTTGGGGTAGATACCTAGTAATTCAATTGCTGGGTCATAGGGTGGCTCTATTTTCAACTTTTTGAGGAACCTCCATATTGTTTTCCAGAGTGATTGCACCAGCTTACATTCCCACCAACAATGTAAGAGGTTTCCCCTTTCTCTGCATCCTTGCCAACATCTGTCATTTCCTGACTTGTTAATTTTAGCCATTCTGACTGCTGGGAGGTGGTATCTCATTGAGGTTTTGATTTATATTTCCCTTTCCCTGATGCTGAGTGATGTTGAACATTTTTTCATGTGTCTGTTGGCCATCTGTATGTCTTCTTTGGAGAAATGTCTCTTCATGTCTTCTGCCCATTTCTTGATTGGATTATTCTTTGGGTGTTGAGTTTGATAAGTTCTTTATAGATTTTGGATACTAGCCCTTTATCTGATATGTCATTTGCAAATATCTTCTCCCGTTCTGTCAGTTGTCTTTTGGTTTTGTTTACTGTTTGCTGTGCAAAAGCTTTTTATCTTTTTTTTTTTAAGGTTTTATTTATTTATTTGAGAGAGAGAGAATGAGAGCACATGAGAGGGGGGAGGGTCAGAGGGAGAAGCACACTCCCTGCCTAGCAGGGAGCCCGATGTGGGACTTGATCCAGGGACTCCAGGATCATGACCTGAGCCGAAGGCAGTCGCTTAACCAACTGAGCCACCCAGGTGCCCCAAAAGCTTTTTATCTTAATGAAGTCCCAATAATTCATTTTTGCCTTTGTTTCCCTTGCCTTTGGAGATGTGTCCAGCAAGAATTTGCTGTGGCCAAGGTCACAGAGGTTGCTGCCTGTGTTCTCCTCTAGGATTTTAATGGATTCTTGTCTCACATTTAGATCTTTCATCCACTTTGAGTCTACTTTTGTGTATGGTGTAAGGAAATAGTCCAGTTTCATTCTTCTGCATGTGGCTGTCCAATTTTCCCAACACCATTTGTTGAAGAGACTCTTTTTTCCACTGGACATTCTCTCCTGCTTTGTTGAAGATTAGTTGACCATAGAGTTGAGGGTCCATTTCTGGGCTCTCTATTCTATTCCATTGATCTATGTGTCTGTTTTTGTGCCAGTACCATACTGTCTTGATGACGACAGCTTTGTAATAGAGCTGGAAGTCCAAGATTGGTGATGCCACCAGCTTTGGTTTTCTTTTTCAACATTCCTTTGGCTATTTGAGGTCTTTTCTGGTTCCATACAAATTTTTGGATTATTTGTTCCAGCTCTGTAAAAAGGTTGATGGTATTTTGATAGGGATTACATTGAATGCATAGATTGCTCTAGGTAGCATAGACATTTGAACAATATTTGTTCTTCAAATCCATGAACATGGAACGTTTTTCCATTTCTTTGTGTCTTCTTCAATTTCTTTCATAAGTGTTCTGTAGTTTTTAGAGTACAGATCATTTACCTCTTTGGTTAGGTTTATTCCTAGGTATCTTATGGTTTTTGGTGCAATTGTAAACGGGATCAACTCCTTAATTTTTCTTTCTTCTGATCATTCTTAGTGTATAGAAATGCCACTGATTTCTGTGCATTGATTTTATATCCTGCCACTTTGGTGAATTCCTGTATGAGTTCTAGCAATTTTGGGGTGGAGTCTTTTGGATTTCCCACATAGAGTATCATGTCATCTGCAAAGAGTGAGAGTTTGACTTCTTCTTTGCCTATTTGGATACCTTTTATTTCTTTTTGTTGTCTGATTGCTGTGGCTAGGACTTCTAGTACTATATTGAACAGCAGCGGTGATAGTGGACATCCCTGCTGTGTTCCTGACCTTAGGGCAAAAGCCCTCAGGTTTTCCCCTTAAGAATGATTTCACTATGGGCTTTTCATATATGGCTTTTATGATACTGAAGTATGTTCCCCCTATCCCTACACTGTGAAGAGTTTTAATCAAGAAAGAATGCTCTTTTTTGTCAAATGCTTTTTCTGCATCTATTTAGAGGATCATATGGTTCTTGTCCTTTATTTTATTTATGTAGTGTATCACATTGATTGATTTGCAGATGTTGAACCCCCTTACAGCCCAGGAATAAATCCCACTTGGTTGTGGTGAATAATCTTTTTAACGTACTGTTGGATCCTATTGGCTAGTATTTTGGTGAGAAATTTTGCATCCATGTTCATCAGGGATATTGGTCTGTAATTCTCCTTTTTGGTGGGGTCTTTGTCTGGTTTTGGGATCAAGGTAGTGCTGGCCTCATAGGATGAGTTTGGAAGTTTTCCTTCCATTTCTATTTTTTGAAACAGCTTCAGAAGAATAGATACTAGTTCTCCTTTAAAAATTTAATAGAATTCCCCTGGGAAGCCATCTGGCCCTGGACTCTTGTCTGTTGAGAGATTTTTTGATTACTGTTTCAATTTCCTTGCTGGTTATGGGTCTGTTCAGGTTTTCTATTTCTTCTTGGTTCAGTTTTGGTAGTTTATACATCTCTAGGAATGCATCCCTTTCTTTCAGATTGCCTAATTTGTTGGCATATAGTTGCTCATAATATGTTCTTATAATTGTTTGTATTTCTTTGGTGTTGGTTGTGATCTTTCATCTTTCATTCATGATTTTATTTATTTGGGTCCTTTCTCTTTTTGATAAGTCTGGCCAGGGTTTATCACTCTTATTAATTCTTTTAAAGAACCAGCTCCTACTTTTGTTGATTTGTTCTGCTGTTCTTTTGGTTTCTATTTCATTGATTTCTGCTCTAATCTTTATTAATTCTCTTCTTCTACTGGGTTTAGGCTTTATTTGCTGTTCTTTCTCCAGCTCCTTTAGGTGTAAGGTTAGGTTGTGTATTTGAGACCTTTCTTATTTATTGAGAAAGGCTTGTATTGCTATATACTTCCCTCTTAGGACCACCTTTGCTGCATCCCAAAGGTTTTGAAACGTTGTGTTTTCATGTTCATTTGTTTCCATGAGTTTTTTAAAATTCTTCTTTAATTTTCTGGTTGACCCATTCATTCTTTAGTAGGATGCTCTTTAGCCACCATGTATTTGAGTTCTTTCCACATTTCATCTTGTGATTGAGTTCCAGTTTCAAAGCATTGTGGTCCAAAATATGCAGGGAGTGTTCCCAATCTTTTGGTACTGGTTGAGACCTGATTTGTGACCCAGTATGTGATCTATTCTGGAGAATGTTTCATGTGTACTCAAGAAGAATGTGTATTCTGTTGCTTTAGGATGGAATGCTCTGTATATATCTGTGAAGTCCATCTGGCCCAGAGTGTCATTCAAACCCTTGTTTCCTTGTTGATCTTCTGCTTGGATTATCTGTCCATTGCAGTGAGGGGGGGTGTTAATGTCCCCTACTATTATTGTATTATTATTGATGTGTTTCTTTAATTTTGTTATTAATTGGTTTATATAATTGGCTGCTCCCATATTAGGGGCATAAATATTTATAATTATTAGATCTTCTTGTTGGATAGACCCTTTAATTATGATATAGTGTCCTTCCTCATCTCTTATTATAGTCTTTGATTTAAACTCTAATTTGTCTGATATAAGGATTGCCACCCCAGCTTTCTTTTGATATCCATTATCATGGTAAATGGTAATGCTTCTTGTTCTCTTTTTTGAAGTGAATTTTTCTGTCTTGTCATTCTTGCAGAAAGTGGTTACTTTTCTATTTGTAGAGTTGCAGCTATGCTTTTCTTAGATCTCTGGTTGAGTTCGCAGGTGTTCAGAATGATTTGATAGCTATCTAGCTGAATGCTGGGACCAGAGGAAACTGAGGTCTCTTACTCCTCCACCATTTTGGACTCCTTCTAATTATGTTTTTTGATGAACAGATGAACTTGATTTCAATAACATTAAATTTATCAATCTTTTCTTTAGAGTTAGTGTTTACTGTGCTCTAAGAAAACTTTGCTTATCTCAAAGAAGATATTCTTCTGTCTTTTTTAAGAAATTTTATTGCTTTACCTTTTACATTTTATTCTTCAAACCACTGGAAAATGATATTTTTGTGTAATATGAGGTAGAGATCAAGATTCTCATTTTACATTGCCCTTTACTGTCAGTGTTCTTATAAATTACCATATGTGGTTCTCTATTCTGTTAAATTCTATCAATTTGTCTATGTGATAATTTGCTGCAGATGCTATCTGGGCCTGGAACTTTTTGTTGTTGTTGGAAGTTTTTAGATTGAGGATTTTATGTGTATATGACATGTATATAGATATAGATATATAGATAGATTTCTTGTGTCAGTTTTGATATTATGCTTATCTTTATCTAAATTTCAAATGTACTGCCATACATTAATACCATAATCTCATATTTTTGATGTACATAAGATTTGTAATTATGTACTACTTTCATTATCAGTATTTATAATTTGTTCCTATCTCTCATTTTTTCCTTAACCTATTTTACCAGGGTTTACTCATTTTATTATTCTTTTCAAGGACCAAATCTGGGTTAATTTTTTTCTATTATATACTTGTTTTTCTTTCAGTTAATTCTATTTTTATGTGTATCATTTTCTTCTACTTTCTTCATATTTAATTTGCCATTCTTTTTGTAACTGCTTAAGGTAGATATTTACATAATTTTCAGATTTTCCTCTTTTCTAATTTATGCATTTAAGTATATAAATTTTCCTCTAAGTATAGCTTTAGCTGCATCATATAAATGATGTTATGTCATATTTTTTATTATTATTCAGTTGTATTGTCTAATATCCATTCTTGCCCCCTGTAGCTCAAAATTCGGCAAATACCTTAAGGAAAAATGTGATGTAGAATATCAAGTTCATGTCTTTGAGGTTATCTTTTCTTGGGGATCATGACCTCTCAAGTCCTGAATGCTTTTTTAACCCCTGAACTTACAGCTGCCAAAAGCTTCATGGTGCCCAAACCACCAGTTTCTGCTCAGTTTGATTGTTGCACTAATGAACCAGCATATACCTAGGAAGGGAAAATGTTGGAGAGTATCAGGTAACTCAACATGCCTTCCTTCTTTCCAGGATCTTTTACCCTCATATCCTCACTGCCTTCATTGCTGTCCCATTTTTTTTCAAACAACTATTTCTTAAAAGTTTTATTCAGTCTTTTTAAATCTCCTCAGTGGGAAAGCTGGCCTGAATTAGATATTCTGTCATAGCAGAAGCACAAATTACCTCAGCAAATAACTTTGGAGCTGGGGAAAACCTTGGAGATTAAGGTTTCAGTACTGATCAAATTTTATTCCCTAGGTTTCATTACCTAGTGACAGAGGCAGCACTACAGTTTCTAATTCTTGATTCCTTATAAAGTACAAAGAGCATGGGGATGTGGCTCTGGGGTCACAGATATGCACACATGGCAGCTGGACTTCTCATTCCTCTCCACAGCCTCAGATTTAGGAACAATGATTTTCTAATCCTGTAAGATCTCCTAAATGCCCCAACTGTGTGAATTATAATTTTGAATACAAGAAAAAAAATAGACCTTTCAACTGTGTTCCCAAACCATCAACCTCTGTTGACAATTGGTATTGTATGACATGTAGTTCCTGTGTTTACCATGTACTAGGACTAAGACTGTGGGTACAAAGATGAAAAGCACAAGTTTTTCCTCAAAACACTCACTGGGAAAGAGAGAGGCAAACAAACAATAAGCAAATGGTTTTCATGTGGAGGTGCCTGAGATCGCTCAGTCGGTTAAGTGTTGGGTCATGATCTCAGGGTCCTCAGATTGAGTCCTGAGTCTGGCTCCTCAGGGGGAGTCTGCTTCTCCTGCTCTGTGTGCCCCTCCCCACACCTGTGCTGTCTCCCCCCCCCCACCAATAAATGAAAGAAAAGAAAAGAAAAAGAAAACAAAATGATTTTCATGTGGTTTAGACGAAGTGCAATGGGAACACTGCTGAGGAGCAGAGGATTGCCTGGGGAGTCAGGAAAGCCTTCACGAAGGAATGCTGAAATAACTTTCTAGGCCCACGATGGAGCTGCTCCTACCTGGAATGCCACATCAGCAAACATAAACTCAGATAACTTTGGTGTCCCTGAAGATATCTGCTCTGCTTGGCCAGAAACACAGTATAGCCAGTCAGCCAGTACCCAAATGCCAAACCAACTCGGGCTCTATACTCACCTCCTGTTCCTTATTCATTTTCTATTTTTCTCTTCCTTGTTCCTTATTCTTTATCCCATAAAAGCTTCTTGCTTCCCACCCCATTTTGCACTTATCTGGACCCTTGGGAATGGAGACTGCCCACTTCCTGAAGTGTTAAATAAAGTTTCTTTTGATCACCTAATTGTCTTTTAAAATTATTTTTAACATGTCCTAACATATATACTCACATGTATGTATACATACCAAGCCTACCCCCATACACAGATAAACAGACCAACACACAGACCAACTACTGTGCATCCAACTTTGCGCACTTTCATGTTCCAAATTATTCTCTTCTGTGTAACCCAGGCTAGCAATTTGCTTTTGACCTCTTGGTTTGTCCCCCGCCTCAGCATTCACCCCTCAGATCTGCTGCTAGATACTACCTATTCCAGCTCCCTCATCAGACATGAGTCACAATTTATCTCCACATAACAGCTCGCTAAAGTCTGTAGAAGCACCAGGAACCAACCAGTGGTGTCCATGTGGTCCTGGATTTGCCCTAAAAATTTTGGAAGTAAGTTAAGCACATGTTGAGCCTCCTGGTGAGGCTCAATCCTGAAATTTTAGTAACCATGTGAAGTCCTTCCCACTCCCTCCATTTCGTCTTTTCTTCTGAACCCTATAATATTTTTTTGTATTCCTGGGAAAAAACAATGGATAGCCAGTGAATAAATAACTCTACCCCATCTGTTATGAAGAAATAATTGAGGCATGAGGCTGTCTGTCTTCCTCTCCTGCACCCCTCCCCAGCTCCTTCCACCCGACCACTGGCAGAGCCAAGGGATTTTCCTTCCCTGATGTACAATTACAACAGCAAATGCCATGAGAAGTGAACACTGGAAAAGCCCTCAGTGTGCTATTTATTATGGGCTGCATCACTGGGTTTCCATTTCTGTCTGCTATGATGCTTCTTGGAAATATAATGGAAACTAGAATAAAAAATATTAAAAGAGTACAGAGGGGTGCCTGGGTGGCTCAGTTGGTTAAGCATCTGCCTTTGGCTGGGGTCATGATCCTGGGGTCCTGGGATCGAGCCCTGTGTTGGACTCCCTGCTCAGCAGGGAGACTGCTTCTCCCTCTCTCTCTGCTGCTCCCCCTGCTTGTGCTCTCTCTCTCTCTGTCAAATAAATAAATAAAATCTTTAAAAAAATAAATAAAAGTATATATAAACATTTTTTCTCTTAGGGTGTATTAACATCATACTTATGCCAAGAAACTACTAAGAACTAGGGATTTAAATATGAATAAGAAAAATCACCTGCATTCAAAGAAACTTGATAAATACACAGATAATGAAAATAAATATGATAAGAATTATGGGATTATGGAGGACAGAATAATTAATTTGGGTATTTTGAAGAAAAGATAGTAAGAATTGTTCAGTATTTGAACTGTGCCTTGGAGGTAGGATAGAATTTGCATAAAATTTCATACATGTCACTAATTTGTAAAACGAGAGCTGCCTGTCTTTATTTCCTTAAACGCCATATATATATACACACACATATATATATATATACATATTTAAGGAACAAAAACCTTAAGACTGAAGTAGTCCTGAGAATGGATTGACAAGGAGATTTTAAGGATGAAAATAAATTCAAGTAAACAGCCAAGGCACCAGGACTCACATTTGTTATATCTAAGAGGTTTGTCTAATGCCCTTCATGGCAAGATAAGAAATATTGACCAGAGGGATGTATTGCATAGGACTCTGGCCAAGGAGTTAGGTGGGTATTCTATTCTCGGCTCTACAACAAATGTGCTTCCTGACCTTGAGTAAATATCTTAACTTCCTTTTGTTTTCAGAATCTCTCTGTTCCATGGACATTTGGATTATTATGTTCTTCATAGGTAGCCATCACCATGGGCCTATCTCCAACATGCTCTCATTTCCCAATGACAATGGAAAATACACAAATGTTTTTGCTCAGATTTGCCTACCAAGTTAAGAGGCTGTAAGTCCAAGTCTTTAAAATGAAAATAGTCCCACTAATCAGGATAACTAGTGCAATCACAATCGATTCTTAAACTCCGTGATGAATCCCATGAAGAGAAGCCCATGTTTGGCTGATGAATGTGGATGTTCCTTGTTTTAAAAGACAGTTTCAAAGTGAACAAAATGTTAAGGAAAAGGGGAAAAAGATGGATACATATCGACTAGAGCAACAAAGGCAGGTATATATGAAAACCAAATGGAATATATAGGGGCCAGCTCTAGCTTACACAAGAACCAGATGGAGCAGAGGAAAACATGATACTGACCATACCAAGTGGCCTGGAGCTAAAATGACCCATTGGAGTTGTCCCACACTGAGCCAACATGTCCTTGACATACAGATATCCTTAGAGTACAATGGTGAATTACAACAGGCTATATTGGCTCCGTGCAAATATTTTTATGGCAAATACTCTTCTGGTGGTTTCCTCACCATGCACCTTCATGTATCACTCATTGGCCCTCAACATGTGGCCACTCTACCCTATTTCCAAGGTTTATCTAGTTAGAGTAATATGTTAACAGTATAACAGTAAGCCCAGTTTCTTGTGAGCCTAGAGGGCTTTGGAGCTACACAAATGAAGTTTCTGTGCCTACATTTAGAGAACTACCCCAGCGCCATGTTGAAAAGGCCACTATGGCCCTCTCTTGATCCACACAGCAGCCTTCTTCAACCTGACCTAGCCCATAACTGGCAAGGCAGAAAACAATCTAAACTCTTTTATAGCCATAACTGTCTTTAGGATCTATAGCCATATATCCACATCCGTACAGCTCTAGATCTAGCTCTATAACTATTTACTCTATCTGCCTTGCTACCTACCTATCATCTTCCCTAAAATGCGTACATTAAAATTGAGGGAAATCTTAGGTGCACAATCAAGACTGCAAGTTATCTTGGAGAATGCCTTCTTTCTATAGAAGGGGCCCAGAATCACCCATAGTCAAAGGAGTACGGAGAGAATATTCACTTAGTAGTGTTGGGGAAGCTGGGAGAGGGGTGAAGTAATCCAAAAGCGATGCCTCTGACCTATCATAAGTATTTCTTTCGTCGTATGAAGTCCATGAAGGACAGAGTGGAGGTAGAGGGGGCTCTTCCTCTCCCGCTGGAAGCCTTCGGGAGCGAGGCAGGGACCAAGAACGTGCATGAAGGGACCCTGCGAGTAACCCCAGTCGTGGGTGGTGCAGCGCATTAGCTGCAGTCATCCTGCAAGAGGCCGGAAGGCGGACTGAATGACGTCTGTGTGAGAGGTGGAGAGCCTGAGCCTGGGGAACCGGAGGGCGGCTGGCCGCAGGACGCCCGGCCACATTGACCGGGACTTCCCAGAACACCAAGGACTCGCTGTTTTGTAGGTGGACACTTTCTGGGGACTACATGTGTGGATTTGCTCACTTCACACTCCTTTTATTCTGCTGTGATTTGCTCTGACGGAGAAAAGGGCCCGGAAGCAGAACAGGAATATTTCCCTTGAATATTTGATTTCCTTAAATATAAAATTGTTTCTATATTGCTTGATGTAGTCTATTTTAAGGAACAGCAAATGTATTGAATGGAGTTCCTGCCTCTATATTTGAAAACAACATAATCATGATTGTGTGGATAAGAGGACTCTGTGTGCTGTCAAGGTGCAGAGGAGCTCCACTTCACTCCTGAAAAATCTGCGTTCCTGTACAAAAGCCCTAGCACAGCACCCTGCCGAGATTGCATAATTACAACCGATCCCCCACATTTCACAGGTGAGGAGATAAGGCTTAGGGAGGTTAAATAGCCTGTCCTGGGTCTCACTTTTGAGAAATGACAAATTCTGTTCTGCTTGATTCCAAACCTCAGGCTCGAAACCACGGTGCTCAAAAATTGTTCAATAAATGTAGCACAAAGGAAACGTGCTTCCAATGTTGCTATTATAGAAATGCAGGGGTACTGTAAGGCAGGAATAGCCACACAGGCTCGTCTTCAGCATCTTTCCTTGTTCCCATTTCCATGCGGCCAGCAGGTAAGGACAGAACAGAGGAATGGAGTCTGTTTGAAAGCTGCCAATAAAACTGTCTATCTTCTATTACTGTTTATATTTAATGCAAAGAGGATCATTAATTAAAAACAATCCTCTTTATCTATGGGGCTGCTTGCAATTTACAAAATGTTTTCATAGACTTTATCTCTTCTTTCATTTGATTATGTTTCTTCTTTTCTTTTAAATTTTATTTTATTATGTTATGTTAATCACCATACATTACATCATTAGTTTTTGATGTAGTGTTCCATGATTCATTGTTTGCATATAACACCCAGTGCTTCCATTCAATATGTGCCCTCTTTAATACCTTTATGTGGAAAACCCAAAAGACTCCACCCCAAAACTGCTAGAACTCATACAGGAATTCAGTAAAGTGGCAGGATATAAAATCAATGCACAGAAATCAGTGGCATTCCTATACACCAACAACAAGACAGAAGAAAGAGAAATTAAGGAGTCGATCCCATTTACAATTGCACCCAAAACCATAAGATACCTAGGAATAAATCTAACCAAAGAGGCAAAGAATCTGTACTCAGAAAAGTATAAAATAGTCATGAAAGAAATTGAGGAAGACACAAAGAAATGGAAAAAGGTTCCATGCTCAAGGATTGGAAGAAAAAAGATTGTGAAGATGTCAATGCTACCTAGAGCAATCTACACATTTAATGATTATGTTTCAATCTTAGGAATTTATCAGTTCAGCCCTATCTCTGCATGATTTCAGATATTGAGTGAAATGTTTAGGGAGGGAGGAGCTATGAAAATTGGTCATTCAGCTATGGCCAGATGTTTTGCTTCCTGGAGACACAGCATCCATATGATTGATTGATTTTTCCTATTCTGTCAGGATGTTTTGTTATAAGCCTCAAACTAACCTTTAAAAAAGAAAAAAAAATGAAAATATATTCAATATTTTTTATCTGGCTGGTTTCCCAGATATTTCAAGTATATTTTATTTACTAGCATCAGAAGTTAAAGTAGGCCATTGTGTGGTGTGATTTCATTCAATCACTTCTTTTTTTCATCTATCCCTACCTGCCTTTTGAAAAATTCATTTATCCATCTTTCAAGATTCACACCAATATAAATAAACACACCCCAGCATCAAAATATATAAAATAATGTTTGGGTTAGTGACATTTTATATGATTTATTAACAAATATTCATACACAGAAATCATGAGCTCTGAATTATTAAAACTTAAGTCTCTAACTAACATCCTAACTGATTAATCAGAATAAAATTAATTTTATAATTATGTCATGAAGTATATATCGACTGTATTTGGTTATCAGAATTTCAACTTAAGTGGCTGGAAATTATATGAAGGACATAGAGTCTCCTTTAATTTCAACCAGATAACTCTTAATCCCTTTGTTCCCACCAATTGCAGCTTCTCAAAAATTAGTTGTTTCTCTCATATCTTAGAAGGCCATTCACAAAAGTCAAAGCTCCTCATTTGCCATGCATCAAAGCACACTTGGAACTAAGTGTTAGAGAAACATGCATATTTGTTAAACTGTTATGCTTTCTTTCTTATTGTCCTTACTTTGTGGTTAACATAAAGGCTTTGACACCCTACATGTATCTTTTTTTTTTTCTTCCTTCTAATTCCCAAGAGAATTAAAGCTAAGTATTGCCTTTGTTTTCAACAACTGCTATCCTTGACACTGACCTTAGACTAAGTTCCTTAAGTATCTTTTACTCTTCTTTGCTTAGTGTGTATTCTTCATATTATAAAGCATGTGCTTAGAAAATTTCTAACAGATTCCAGTGTCTTATGAACAACTCCTTGTCCCAATTAATTCCTGATACATATAAAGGCCCTAAGTTTGTACAGCAATTGCAAAATCCTTGATGAATCATCTTGCTGTTTTTGAATGGAGGACCTAGTCATCCTGGGTGTTGCCCTTACACGTGTGGTCATGGCTGCCATGATGGCCTCCAATAGAGTCACTGGGAGTTGATCACACTGCATCCTCTGCAGCTATCCTCACAGAGCTCTTGGAGACAAGGCCCCTACCTCAGCAGAGTGGCATCTAATGCCCTTGCAGTAAGAGCCTGGTTTAAGAAACACTCATATCAGAAAGATGACCAAAATGTTCATTATTCAGCCACTTCTATGTACCCTAAAATTTACCTCAAGGTGTGCCAACTGTTGGCCCCCTTATATCATCTTTGGAGCTGCAGTACTCTTGTAGGTGGGTTTAGCCATTCACTGTATCTGAACTGCAACCCCAGAGCTAGCGTCCTTTCTTCCCAGGTATGGTGAAGTTGAGTGTTCCATCCCCAAAGATTTCCCACCCTCATTGTTTGGAGGTTGATAGGAGGTCTTGCTTGCCCCCGCCAGTGTCCACATATCAGGCACTAAAAGACCATTGATATAATTACCTAAGACTTCCAGAGAGCACAAAGCATGTCTCAATTTGAGCTGAAAGCTAAACGATCTCTTAAGGGCACACACCTAGCAAACTATATTCAGTATTACCAAGGACGCTGGGGAGGAGAGACCTCTTAAGTTTAATCTATCCAAGAGGAGATAGAGAGGTTTAATTTAGGCTGCAAGGCCCTGTCCTAGAAGTCGTCTTGATAATTCCTATTTTCTGAAGAGCTGGTCGGCTATTCTGACAAATAAGTAAAAGGGCTTTCTTGAAGTATGGAAATTCCTAGTCTGGGAAACAGGAAGACAAATTTCTATTTCTGGGTTTTGTTTCTTTTCTCTCCAGATACTGCATAATCACAATTAGTCAAACTGTAGCTTCAAGTTATTTTAATGTTGAAGACCAAGACTTTTGCTTGTCTGCAAGAAAATTACATTTTGAATGGAAAAACAAGAAAATATACAATAGACGGCAGAAATTGTATACCAACGCAGGGATCTTGGAAATAACCCACAAGCAAATAATTGTTCTATGGAGATGCTCTGGAAGATGTCAGAGATTTTTTTTAATTGAAAGTTAAGAGCTCTCTTATTAACAAAGATTACAAAGCAAACACTTACTATGCCAACAACTCAAAAATTCAGAAGTCTGAATTGACATAATGTCATTGCCAAAGGAAGGGAGTTCCTAATTTTAAAGAAATTCACTGCAAGCCTGAGTTTACTAGTTATTTCATTAGTCAATTAAAGAAAACTAGCAATTAGAAAGTGATTATAAAATCAGTGTTAGAGATTGCAAGATAGGGAACAGAAGGGAAAAATGGGGCGATTTTTACATTTATATGACTACTCATAAAGAACGTGCTACAATCAGTAGAATGTTAAATATATTTTTTTCTTTTGCTTATTGCAGAAGCTCGGTTTTAAAAAACCTGCCACTTTCGTTTTATTTTTTTATAGGTTTTCACATGCTAGTGTTAAATGAAATCCATCTCTTTTTAATTGTTTACAGACTTTATCATTTCAGCCTCATTAATTCTATGTTATAGCACCAACAGTTTTTATAATGCCAAATATATACCCAGAAATGAGCACACAAAAGCAAGCCAGCAGAAATAGGGCAATTTGGGGGTTCTTGTCTATCTCGTCTTTGATGCAGGTGAATATTTTTTTCTAACTTTTTTCCAGGGTATCCCTAATTGTTTTTATCCTATATAATCTTGCCTTTAGCAACTTTTTTATACCCACTATCTCTTGCTATATTAGGAGGGAAATGATAGGTAGTGGAGTCAGACAACATGGGTTCACACTCCAGCTCTGGCACTGAGAGTCAGTTTAGATAAATCATGTAATGCTCAGAGGCCCAGCATCCTCATCAGCAAGAGTGGTTAAGAAAGTCCGGTTGGTACAATGTGGAACTGAGTTGATGTTCTTGATGCATCTAGCTTAGTGGCTCACACACTGGCACGCAATAAATGGTAGATTGCATAGGACAAGTGGAAACAGATTGTTTCCCCAAATTTTACTTTTTTTTTCTTTCTAACTAGTCTCTTCTTGGCCTGGTCTCTCTTTTTACATGAATGTTATTATTCAGGGGGGCACACATACTTTTCAAATTAATGAAAATGCTATTACATTACCCGGAGTTTTCAGCCACCCCTTCTCAAATTCTTTGTCTCCAGCTCTCTCTATCCCTCTATCCACGTTCTTCATTTGGACAAAGAACAAGCATATATTCTTACATGGATCACCCAATACTAAATTGCATAAGCATAGTCTGTATGAGTGCATGAAAATGTTTTTCTTAAGGCCTTAACTGTTTTAAAAATAGCTATTATTACCCTCAATAATTCCTTGATTATGATAGGGTCTTTTAACAGTGAGGTAATAGATGTAAAATACTCAGGAGACCATGACACAAGATAGAAACTCAGGTGAAATTTGTTTAAGGTCCCTTCTCATGTTTCCACCTTTACTCTACCATAGTAGTTATTACTCTATAACATGTTTTCTGGCTTATACCTCCTCCAACAGATTGCAAGCTGTTCTAAGTCACAGTCTTTGCATTTAAAGAACCCAGCACACAGTCTAACTCATGACAGACCTTCCATACAGATTTGTTGAATGAATAGAATGGTTTGTCAATATTTTAGTATTTCTTTACTAATTTTACTAATAAAAATTTTACGATAAGTGGGATATAATTTTACAATAAATAAAATAACTTCTGCCTCTCATCAGATTTTTTAAAATCTCAGATTTGGAACATTTGGCTGTTTAAATTCAACTGATGAATCCCACTCATATAAAAAGGTGAAATGAGGCATTCATTCTAGACCTAAAATGATTCAAATAAATAAAGTAAAGAAGTGGTCATCTGGCAATGCTCAGCCTGAAAGACAGCTCATTTATTGTCATTTTAGTCAAGATCAAAGCCCTAGGACCAAAGACTCCCTGTATTCCTTCCGCAGAGGTCCCTGCTCATGGAAGAGAACATGTTTTTGAGCCACTTTCTGTGATGCTAGAGGGTGAAGACAGGGGAGTTGGTAGTTCCCAACTGAACTAGTCCAGAGAACTCAGGTAGAGAATTAGGTTAGAGAATCCCTAGTGACCTGAAGTAAACGAGGCAGAGTTGGGAGACCTAACCCCTTGGCAAGGAAGCAGAGCCTCTGCCTTCTCACCCAGGTCCATGAACTTTAACAGGTAGAGTTTCTGTTTAGGAAATCAAATCTTGATAGAATGCATCAAATGTTATAACACTGGAGCCAATTAGCTGGTTATAGTGCCCACTGCCAAATAAATTAACAAACAGGTTGCTGTGGTGCTCCCTTCCCTACTTATAACGCCATGTAACATATTAAAGTGCATTTAAATAAAGCTTATTTCAGATAAGTTGAAGTACTGTACAAAGAAACTATTTCTGTAATAACTGGAAGATGGCCAATTGTAACTATGCTTTACAGATTTGTTTCCTTGCCTTCAATTCATTTTGTTCAACAACAATTCCTGATGAACCAGTTTCATAACCACTTCCTGACAGTGGGGGGATCACTCTCTGTAATGAAAACAACATTTTCTTTCCTCCTGATTTTATTTATTGCAAATACAATATTGTTGCAAAAGAAAAAAATGCTATCCAAGTTACATTGGTGGTAAGTCTGTATTTGGGTTTTTAAAAGTTGTGACGTGCATTTTGTGGGTGACCTGAAGAACCAACTGTTGAGGGGTAGAGGGAAAGTAATTAGTCATTTCAATGGAAGAAGAAATAAGTTGAGAAATGGCTCAGAGGACACACCTTTCTCTTTCTTTGTGAAAAATGTTGCATTAAAATCATTGGCAGGAAAGTTTATCAAATATAAAACTGAACTTTTAAATGTTCAGGTAGGGATGAAGTAACGTGATTTTTATGAATGTTCGTGCCAGGAAAGGCAGTGTATTCTACCAACAAACATGTATTAAGTATCTGCTTAATAAGCAGATTAGTCTAAGCATTTTAGTCACTGTGAACACATAACCTTGAGGGAAGTATGTAAACAAATATTGACATGAATTACAATATCGGCTATGAAAGAGGTTCATCCAAGATGCAATAAAATCACAGAGAAATTAACACTTAGGTTCACCCAAAGGAATCAGAAAAGATGTCACTGGATTTTTTGACTCAGTGTTTCTTTTTTCCTTTGATATCCTAACAAACAGCTTAGATTGACCTGAACTCATATTTTTTCTGTCACCACCAAAACCAGCATCCCACACCCACCCCACTCCACCCTCCCTACACACAACATATGGACCAGTTCTGTGCAAGGCATTTGGGTAAATATCTCCCCATGTCTTTTCTTTCCCTTGTGCTCACCAATCCTTAACTGCAGGGTGACAAGATACCTAACTCTTTGATTCACTTTTGAGTCTAAAGGGAAGGGTCACAAAGGTAATTAAGCCCTGCTTTTAGTGAAGGACATGGGCCAGAGACAGTCAATAAGTCCTTCCAGTTCATCTGTGGCCTAGACCAGACTCTAGCCATTTGAAATCAAACCATTTTATCCATTCATTCAAAAGATATTTATTGAGCTCTGCCAGGGCTAGGCTCTATTCTAGGAGCTGAGGATAAAGTGATAAAAGTAACAGAAAATTTCCACCTTCGTAGGAAATTGAGGTGGGGAGGAGGTGAATTTATGTGCTGACTCAAATGGAAATTCACTGGCAGAATCAGGCTTAGCCCCTCAGATCTCTTAACTCCCAGAAGTCATGGAGGTATTTTTCTACTGTTTTGCTACTTGAATGTGCAGGATTCTGAAAGTGTGCGTGTGTGTGTGTGTGAGAGAGAGAGAGAGAGAGTCCATGTACGTGGTATATGCCAAGCTTATTGGATTCTGCTATTCATCACTTAGCCCATTGCTTACCATGATCTTATATATGACATAGTCCCTGTCCTCAATAATTTTATCTCTAGTAGGTACATTTTAGCTGGTGCCTTAAGCATGGTACGTCCCCAATAAATATTTATAGAATGAATGAGTGAACATATGTCAAGTAAAATGCCTGGTGAATAATTTACTAGGAGTATGTTAATTATGCAGAAACATACAGTAAAACAAAGGATTCACAAATGGAAAATAACCCCAAATGAGGATGCTGTGAGAAAGTCAACCCTCTAATTTGAAAATGTTCTATTTCCAAAACAGGTTCCCTTCTAATTTTTTCACCCAGGGACAATTATTGAATTGGTTTGGCCTACATTGATATTGTTCGCAGGCCCATTTTCAAATTTAGCTAGGTTTTCTGAAAGGCTGCCAGTGGTCCTTACACCGAGCAAACGCACTCTCACTCCCAATGCCTGGACGGTCACACACCAGGTGACACAACCACTGCAGCTACTTACCAGTTGGTGTGAAGTACTCTCTGCCATCAAGACTGATGCAGAAAGTGGCTGAAATGGTCGACACACACACACGTGGTCAGCCCAAGTTCGCATCTATTTTCCCTCTCAACCTGCCTCCCAGAGCTCCTTTTGTTATTAATAATTACCCATTATTATAACTTGAGAGATTTCATGTGTGTCGAAGAATTAATTCCCTTTGCTGAAATGAGCACAATTTTTTGAAGTTCTAATATCCCCTTGGTGGCATTTCTCCTCCCTTTGCCATAGTTCTGTGGCTAGATTATTTCTGTGGTTGTCTTTCATTTCTCTGGGGCCTGATTTCCTAGTAAGGAAGCGAGCTTTAGCTCTGACATCCACAGAGTATATTCAAGCCACAGTGAAAATTGGATCTAATTTATTCTCTGAAATGTGGAAAACAGTATTAGGCAAGAAGCTAGAAATCAAACAGTAATAAGGTTTGAGGAACAATTCTGCCATGGCTGTCAGAATGTTGATAAAAGATAGTCTCTCTTCATTTAATCAGCCATTTCAAAGCTGGGAGAATGAGAAAGACAAGGAACTGGTACTTTGCTTCCCAGTGACTGAAAGGAAACTCCAGGAAAGAGACAGATTGAGGTTCCAGTGCCAAGGGTGTAAGTACGTGTGTCACTTGTGATCAATCTCATGCTTGAGTCTGAAGGACTGGCGTCCACCGTCCCACACCCTCCCAGAGAGCAGCACATTGGCCTAACACCCAGTGACCCCCCCTGGAGGTAGAGGAGGGATGCTCTTGAAATAATTTCCTGTGATGGAGAGCTCCTGGAATAGGGTGTGATGCACAGTGACTCTTTTGGTAAAACAACTTTGCACTAAAGGATCTTTATGAATCTGAAAAATGTCTATGTGTGCAGGAGTCAGTAGTAACTTTATATTATTTTATTTATTTGATATGTTTTATTTTGTATATGTTTATTTTATTTATTGCATACTTATTTATAGTTATAATTCAATAAATATATATTTGTTAATACATTTTATATTAAAACATAAGAAGTACTTTGTGGAGGGTGGGTTATGTTACACTGGGTTTTCCAGAGGCAGAGCCAGAGACAAGGATTTGGGTACAGACATTTCTTTGCCAGGGGAATCCTAGAAGAAATGACAAAAGCATGGGGAAAGAAAACAGGGATGGGAAGGAAGCCAATACACATACCATATGTAATGAGCCGAGACTACATGGGCACCTAGGGCTCTGTTCCTCAGGAGGCCTCTAAGCTACTTTGTAAAAACCATGGTTCAGAGTTCTCCTTTCCAAAAGGAGAGGAAGCTGAGGAGTCCATCCACCAACATCTACTCCATCACCTGTTGAGGTCTACTGCCAAAGAGGCATTAGCACCAAGGAACTTGGGGCCTGAGTTTTAACCAAACTGAGCACACTCCTGTAGGCAGACAAAACCCTTGAGGAGAAAGGTAGAAGTTGGCACCAAGAAGCTGTGGGTATACTTGGGAGCTGTGAGGGAGAGAGGGGCAGAGCATCCACAGCACCTGCTACAATGTGCTGATCACCTCCTGTGTGGGGAGAATCATTTTCAGAAGGACACTAACTGTACATCACAGGACACGAAGGATAAGAATTTCGTCAAAGGATTCTGGGAACTGAGAAATTGCTTCTCCTCTTGTCCTCTGTCTACCCCAGGGATTTTTAAATGCGCTTTCCAAAAAGAAAGGAAAGCCTTTGAGAATTGCATGTAAATAAGAGAAACACAAAAGCATTCTCCTCATATTTTTGGCAGACAACTTCCAGTTCTGTTGCTTTCTGCAACAAAACAATTCTCCCCAGCTCATAAAAAAAATTTATTGTTTTCTTTCCTTTTAGTTTATGAAGTGTTCCCACCTATTAACTCCTTTGATCTTGAGGATGCAGTCTGTTCTCATCTACATTTTCACAAGAAGAATCTAAAAGTACATAGTTATTAAATGAATTGCTTAATAGAGCCAGGGATAGAGCCTATGTCTCAATACATATTTACTGGGCATCTATATTCCAGAAGCCATGCTCAGTTTTAGGGATATGGAGATTAATGAGACACAGCCCTCCTCCTTGACATAGTCAACCACCTCTCCTCCTGCTGATTCTATCTAACTCACCTCTTACTGTTTGACTCATCTTTTCATGACCTAGCCACCAGCTTCTTTTCCCAATCTTGCACTTTAAGTTCAGCAAAGGGGAAAGAAAAAAAAATTCCCTCAAACATATCACACTCAGGCTTTTGTCTTTTACACATGCTGTTGCCTCTTACTGAAAATCCCTTGTCTTGTTTGTCTACCTTGAAACCTCATTTCAATCTTGCCTCCTGTTGAAATAACTTTCTAGTCCCAAGATGGAGCCACTCCTGCCCCAGTACCCGGTCAGCAAACTGAGATTTAAGTAATTTTGATGTCCCTGTAGGTGTTCTGCTTGACCAGCAACACACTATGTCCAGTCAGCCAATCCCCAAATACCATGCCAGCTCTGGGCTCTATACTTCCTTCCTTGTTCTTTAATCATTTTCTGTTTTTCTCTTCCTTGTTCCTTATTCTTTATCCTAAGAAAGCATCCTGCCTCCCACCCCATTTTGTGATTCTCTGGACCTTTGGGAGGGGAGACTGCCTGCTTCATGAAGTGTTAATAAAGTTAATTTGTATCACCTAAATTGTCTTTTTTTTAACCGTTTTTAACAGACGTTAACTACTGCAGGACTAGAAAATTGCACTCTGAAAAGCATAGTGTTTTATGTTTTGGAATTGGGGTTTTTTTTTTTTTTTGGTACATTTAATTTATGTATGGGTCCTTTATTTTTAAATTAAAATTCCTATGGGAGGAATTTTTATCTCAAGTGTGCTAAGGGAAACAAGAAGATAGAATATTGATTTGTTGACTTGCAAACCATTTTATTGATTGGTCAATTGATCATTTTATATATTGCTGGGCTCTACAACTTTAAGAAGGAACAGCAAAGTCTGGTTGAAAACAGAAATAATCACTATTGAGCTACTGGGCTGTGAGATTGCAGAGGACAGCATATGTTCCCAGAGTGAGATTTCATTCCACTTGGCCAGGCTTCAGATCCCCCAACTTCCACTGAAAACACATATCCTTGTAGGGGTGATATGTCAGCTTCATCAGTCTACACCTGGTGTGAATTCATAAAAGGTCTTTGAAAAATTTCTAAGGCACAACTTTGAAGTACTTGAACCCATCAACCTACTCTTTACTAGCCTATTTGTCCTGACGGCAGGCTGAATGAGTCTAGTTACCTGGCGTTGAATCACTGGTGCAGCACAGAGAGTCCACATTCTGTGGCCTCCTCTTTCCTCTTGTTCTCACTTACAGGAACCTCTCTTAGGATGGCCCCCTCAGGTTTATCCTTCTGTGGACATTAGTCTCAGTTGATGAGACACCCTTTCCTCCCCTGGGCCTCTTTTATACTTTTTCAATTTTCTAATTTGAAAAGAGAGGAGAATTAATTAGAAGCAGAATTTTAAGGGAGGATGATGGGCTCTCCTGAGGCCCACTTTAATGGTGGAAGGGCAAATATCGGTGAGAGACCCCCTTTGGAGGGATCTTGCCTCCCATCCAGAGATTTATTACTTGCAGCTTTTCTCTATTCTAACTTTATTTATTTATTTATGTATTTATTTTCTACTCTAAAAGGCTTTTTGTTTGTTTGTTTGAGTACTTTGAAACAAGATGTTTTTCCCCTCACAGAATTCCATTTTATTATAATTCAGAATTATTTATTTTATTTTTTTAAAGACTTATTTATTTGAGGGAGAGTGAGAGAGATTGAGTGTGTGAGCTGGGGGAGGGGCAGAGGGAGAGAGAGAGAGAATCCTCAAGCAGACTCACCACTGAGCATGGACCCCGACATGTGGCTCCATCTCACCACACTGAGATCATGACCTGAGCTGAAATCAAGAGTCAGCCGCTTAGCCGACTGAGCCACCCAGGTGCCCCAAGAAGTATTTTGGATAAAAACTATTCCCTTGAACTTTATGCTTTCATTAAAATCCAGCAAAGAGTTGGCCATGGCTGGTGTGAAAATGATTCTGAGAGTCATTATTTTCCCTCTTGTTTTCTTGGAGATCACATCAACATTGCAAGGAGAACATAGAACAGGAACACAAACTCCAGATGAAACCCAGAACTACAAAATAAGTTAAAGGGCTACCAAAACAAGTGGAAATTGAACAGAGGAAGTGCGGGGAGGGAAACAGAGAGGACTCCAAACTCAGGAAGCGCTGGCTCCTTATACCTCTCTGAGGGCAAGAACGCAGACCAAATCCTAGGCCCTGGACAGCAGGAACAGGTGGGAGTTCCCCTGCTGACAAAAGATGTCTGTTAGAAGCTGAAGTCCTGTCGCAGGGGGGAGGGGAGAGACTTTACATCAGCCCTCAAAGTTGACTTTGAACAGTGTCCCAGCAAGACTGCCATTTGGTGTAGGCCCCACTTCTACGTAAATTTCCTGCTGCTCACCACCCTCCCCTCCCCCCAGTTAATCACATAGTTCCTTATTATTTCTTATTCTTGTCTTTCCCTGCACCTCTCTTTTTCCACATTTCATTTCCTTCCAGAAGATTGCCCGTTGGTTTTGATGTTACCTGTTGTTGCTTAACTTAATCTAAGTTGACTTTTAATTTTTGCTTAACTACAGCAGTTTCTGATGTTGTTAAAAATGATTAAAGAAGACAATTTAGGTGATACAAACTTTATTTAACACTTCATAAAGCAGGCAGTCTCCACTCCCAAAGGTCCAGAGAATCACAAAATGGGGCGGGAGGTAGGACGCTTTCTTAGGATAAAGAATAAGGAACAAGGAAGAGAAAAACAGAAAATGATTAAAGAACAAGGAAGGAAGTATAGAGCCCAGAGCTGGCATGGTGTTTGGGGATGGGCTGACTGGACACAGTGTGTTCCTGGTCAAGCAGAGCAGCTACAGGGACACCAAAATTACTTAAATCTTGGTTTGCTTGGGCGCCTGGGTGACTCAGTCGGTTAAGCGGCTGCCTTCGGCTCAGGTCATGATCCTGGGGTCCCGGGATCGAGTCCCACGTCCGGCTCCCTGCTCAGCGGAGAGCCTGCTTCTCCCTCTCACTCTGCCTACTTGTGCTTTCTATCTCTCTGTCAAATAAATAAATAAAATCTTAAAAAAATAAATCTCAGTTTGCTAACATGGCACTGGGGCAGGAGTGGCTCCATCTTGGGACTAGAAAGTTATTTCAACAACTTTAAAAATCAGTCTTAAATTTCAACCAAAAGCCGACCAATTTTCAAAGACAATTCACCAAACTGAAAGATCAGTTTGTTGAATGACAATTCTTTGAATAGACAAAAATACAAAATAAAAGGTTCATATAAAATCTTTTTTCTTCTTTTATTATTTTTATTTTTTTAAAGTTTATTTTATTTGTCAGAGAGAGAGGGAGAGAGAGCACAAGCAGAGGGAGAAGCAGGCTCTCCACCGAGCAAGTAGCCTGATGCGGGACTCGATCCCAGGACCTTGGGATCATGACCTGAGCCAAAGGCAGACACTTAACCGACTGAACCACCCAGGCATCCCTAAAATCTTTTTTTTTAAAAAGATTTTATTTTTAAGTAATCTCTACATCCAACATGGGGCTTGAATTCACAATCCCAAGATCAATCATTGCATGCTCCACTGACTGAGCCAGTCAGGTGTCCCAAGGTTTATATAAAATCTTTTAGAAGAAAAAAATTTTCTTGAATCTATACAATGATGAGAATATATTCCTTTTATGAATATTTTAATAACATATTCTTTTTAATATATTCAATGAAAATATTGCATTGAATACATTCTATTTAGCTAAATGTTAAGGAATGTTTAATTTGATAAAAGTTAAGGATAACTAAGCTTTCTTATGAGTATATTCTTTAAAAAATTTGCATATATAATTTTTTAAGAATTTATTTCAGCTTTATTGAGATATAATTGACAAAAAATTATAAGATATTTAAAGTATACATCATAGAGATTTGACATACATTGTGCATACACTGTAAAAGGATTTTCACCATCTACTTAATTGACATATTAATATATGCATCACCTCAGGTATTTACCTTTTTATTTATTTTTTTTAGTGAGATGATTTAAGTTCTACTCTCTTAGCAAATTTCAATTATATAACACAGTGTTATCAACTATAGTTATCATGCTGTATTTCAGATCCTCAGGCCTTATTTATCTTATAGCTAAAAGTTTGTACTCTTTTACCAACCCTATTTCCCCCACCCCAGCCTCTGGCAACCACTTCCCTACTCTCTGTTTCCATGAGTTTGGCTTTTTTTTCTTCCTTTTTAGATTCCACATATAAGTGACACCATGCAGTATTTATCTTACACACATACACACACACACACATCTTCTTTATCTGTTCATCTGTGGATGGACATTTAGGTTGTTCACATATATTGGCTATTGTGAATAATGCTGCATTGAACATGGAAGTGCAGCTATGTCTTCCATATCTGTTTTTCATTTCCTTTGGACATATAACCAGAAATGGGATTGTTGGATCATATGGTGGTTCTAATTTTAATTTTTTTGTGGACTCTCCAAACTGTTTTCCCATGTATATTTGAATATATTAAATACATTATTCTTATGAATACATCCTGAGTTTCAGCATTTCATTTTGAAATTTTAAATTTTAACCTGTTCTTTTTTGCCAATCCCTTTGAAGTCACTTCCGTCTTAGAAACATTTTGACGTTTTTAGGTTTAGGTTTTGCTGTGTGAATAATGACTAAATTTACCACATTAACAAAGATAATTATTTTAACTATGTACAAAGTTTATAACAATTAGTGTGGAATTAGGCATGGAATATTTATAACAGTTTTCATGGATTTGGCGTTTTTACTCTATATTGAGGTATAACAAGGACACAGCAAAATGCATGAATGCTAAGGATATACAGCTCTGTGAATTTTAATATATGCATATGCCTGTGTAAGCAGGTCAAGATATAGAACATATCCAGCATCCAGAAAACCCTCTGCCTGCAACCTTTTCCAGTTCATGACCCTCCATATCTATTATGACATTGCCATAGATTAGTTTTGTATTTTCATACAGGTTTTAAAAGAATGTGCAAAAAACAAAGCAAAACAAAAAAACAACCAACCAACCAAACAATGTGCAGTTTGCATCTGTTCCTACTCCCTACTGCCTCAGTGGCTGGAGGCTGGGCAAAGTAAAGGAACCTCCTGCTAGAGGAAGAGAAATAGAGGCTGCCAGTCCCAGGAAAGGCAGAGACTGAGGGCAGAGGAAGACACTGAGGCAGGGAGTGAGTGAAGGAGCCTTGCTTCCCACAACCCTCAGAGACCCTGCCAATCCAGCTGCTATTAAGTATTAGAGGCATTATAAACAATTTTTTTAAAATCCATTTTTGGTCAATATGTAAAAAATCAATCATTTGATGAATTCATCTTTCAGTGTGTCATCTCTCAGTGAGTTAGTCACTGGCTGCAGATTCCAGGTGAAAACCCTCAGTCCACTGTCGCCTCTCCTTTTAACAGCCAAGCTATGATACTGATTAAAGGCCAGTTTTGGAACTGGAAGGAAGGAATGGGTGAAATGCACAGGCTTGGAGAACTGCATGTCACTAAGTCCTTAGCTGAGCCGCTTCATCCACCCTGAGGCAATGGGAGCAGAAACAGACTCAGAGGGCTCATGGAGAGAGGAAACTACCAAGTCCTGACCCATGAAGGACTTGGCCTGCCCTCACAGGCACCAGTGTAAACAGCTGTCCCAACACAGTGAAGTGAGGGTGGCCTTGAGTAACTCTAGCTAAAAAGTCATAGCTTGACATCAGATCCTAGTTGTCACAATGATCCTGATTATGGTCTCAAACTTGGCAGACTTGACCAGACCTGATCATAGATCTTGTTTTGTGGGTCAATGGGGGGAACCAAGGAGAGGAGAAAACAAGGTCAACCCAGAGTTTTCACGCTTGATCAGCTGGGTTCAAAGGAGTGTCATTTGCTAATTGGGAAAAGTAAAGATTTGTGGGAAAAGTAAGGACCTCAATTTTCATGAGGTTACGTTTGATTTTCTTACAAGATGGGCAAATGGATATGGCAGGTAGGCAGTCGGTTTTACAAACCTGGAAGTGAGAGGAGAGAGATAAATTTAGGAATTTAGCATACAGATGGTATTTAAAGTCACAAGAAAAGCAGTGTTTTTAGAACTGTGAGTCACAATTCATTATTGTATTACATCAGTTTAGTGGGTTGTGACAAACATTTTTTACAAAATGAAATAGAATAGGATATAGTGTAGTGAAAGAGAAAATATCAGAAAGAATCAGATTCCTAAACTATCATTTTGTGAAATTGTTAATTTCAATATATGTATCATATAAACTCTGTAACACATACATATACATATATATCTGACATACATGTCATTAAAGAGAGAGTGAAGAGGACCCAAAACTAAGTTCTTAGTGGCAACAGCACTTAGAAGTTTTGCAAATGACAAACGGGGAAATAATACTGAGACGGAATAGTTGGTGTTAGTATAAGGAAAACTGGAAATAGAGAGATCGTAGAATTCAAGAGACCATGTTTCAAGTTGTAGAGAATGAGCAGCTATGTCTAGAACTGCCAGGAGGTGGGAGAGACGAGGGCAGAACTCCTTCTATAAGATTTGTTTCCTGGCGAGTGTTGGTGACCTTGGCAAAAGTCTTTGAGTGGATAGTGGGAAAGAAGCCAGATGGGTATGGGTTGATGGGAGATTGGGAGGTGAGAAAGTGCAGACAGCATGTATATGCAATTCTTTAGCAGGTTTGACTATGCAGGGGCTGAAACTGAAGGGGGCAAAAGGCTGCAAGATAGTTTCATTTTAAATAAAATAATAATGTAAATAAAATTATTTCTAGACATGAGAGAATGTAGAATATACTTGCATCTCTACTCCATTAAGCCTAGCCTTGTTGTTGGTTTCTTGGCTTAGACCAAAGAGGGCAGCATAGATGGACTAGGAGTGGCTGCCAGAAGCACAGTGTTAAGAAGCTATGTTCAGTGGCACGTTGCTATCCTTGACTTACATGGACATGTTGGAAGACAAGTAAATGAAAAATGATTTTAAAGGAAAATGACAGTGTTTGGTGGTTAGATTTTTTTTAAACATTTTATTTATTCACTTTATTTTAGAGAGAGAGCATGCGCACGCAAGCAGGGGGAGCAGTGCGGGGGAGAAAGAATGACTCTTAAGCAGACTCGGTGCTGAGTGTGAAAGCTGACGTGGGGCTCAAACTCACA
The DNA here is from genome assembly GCF_964656455.1 of Halichoerus grypus. Taxonomy (NCBI): domain Eukaryota; kingdom Metazoa; phylum Chordata; class Mammalia; order Carnivora; family Phocidae; genus Halichoerus; species Halichoerus grypus. The sequence continues at coordinate 20,553,084 of NC_135720.1, read as the reverse complement.
ACTCTGAGATCATGACCAGACACTTAACCAACTGAGCCACCCAGAGACCCCTCAGTGGTTAGATTTTGCTCAGTTGAGTTAAAAAACCCAGAACAATCGCATTAATTGAGGAAAAATATGTTGAATAACTATGAAACAAAACAGAAGATGGTATTACACTATCAAAGAACTTACAATAAAGATGGGGAAGTAAGGCATACACACAAAACTAAATAGTAGTATATAATTGCATGCCTAAGTAGTAGAGAAAGTAAATGCTACAAAATAGGGTAATTAAAATGTGATGCAGGAGTTGAGAAAAGGCTCGTAAGGCAGTGTTTTTTGAACTGTGAATCTCAACCCATGAGGGCATTGTATTCACTTGCTAGGGCTGCCATAACAAAGAACAGCAGGTGGGTGGCTGAAACAACAGAAATTTATTTTCTCACAGTTGTGGAGGCTAGAAGTCTAAGATCAAGTGTTAGCAGGTTGCTTTTTTCTGAAGCCTCTCTCTTTGGTTTATAGGCAGTCATCTTCCTTCGGTATCATCACATGATCTTCCCTCTATGTGTATCTGTGTTCTAATGTCCTCTTCTTATAGGAACAGCAGTCATATTGGATTAGGGTCCATCCCAATGGCCTCATTTAACCTTAATTACCTCATTAAAAACAGTCACATTTTGTGGTACTAAGGGTTAGGACTTCAACAATGTGAATTTGGGTGGGCACAATTCTTCCCATAACAGGCATCATTATGAAATCAATTTAGTGATTTAAGACTGGAATTATAAAAGAAATAAAATAAAATAAAGCACAATAGTAAGAAAATATTAATGTGTATCATATAGAAACATGTTAAATAATTTCTTTTTATAGGTTATACTAAAAACAATAGTTCAAAAGTCACTATCATTGAGGACTCTGGAATACAGTAATATGTGAAAAATGGAAGGACAGAGGGAAGATTATAGATTAACGGAATAAACAGGAGATAAGAGGATACCAAAGATGACATTTTCTTGGGAGACTAATGAGGCTCATCTGCTTGGAAGTGAACTCTCCAGCCAGGCCATAATTGGAACTTAAAGTTGGATTATTCTATGGTCTTGATGCCCAAGCTGAGAACACAGATTTTCATCCTACTGGCAAAAGATGATCTTAAGCAGTAATGAATTTGATAATTTATAAAGATACTCTGGCAGTTGAATTGTAAAGCAGAAAGTCTAGAAGCAAGAAGATTGTTTGGAGACTGGTGAGTTTCTCTGGCATAGATTGAGGAGGGCCTAGACAAGCTGGTGACAATGGAAATAGAAACAGAGAGATAGCTATCAGGTATGTATCAGAAAAAAAATTCGGTAGGACTTGTTAACTGAATAAATATGGGAGACAAAAGAAGACAACTTGTGTAGGTAGGAGGGGTTCTGGTTTTGGGGAAGCAAATAGAACTGTGTTGTCCAATACAGTAGCCAGTAGCCACATACAGATGTTTTAATTTAATTTAATTTAATTATTTAATTAAAATTAAATAAAAAATTAGTTGTTCAGTAACACTAGGCACATTTCAAGTGCTCAATAGTCATGATGTGGTTGATGATTATAGTATTGGATAGTACAAACATGAAACATCTATTATCCAACAAGTTTTACTGAGCAGTGCTTTAAAGAGAGCTTCCTCGTGGAGAACTTTCCTTTGAGATGCTAACTAGGCATCCATGCCTTTCATGCTCAGAGGCATTTTCAGCTATAACTTTGATAAACTTAGTTTATGGTCATTAGAAAAGCCCATCTGTTCTCAAATCATTTACTCATTGGCTTATTATATTCCTACCATTATTCCTATCATTATTCTTGGGCTTAAGCCCTTTACGGATCTAATGAAATCTCAACACTCTAAAAGAGGCATGAGTAATCCATCAAACAGGTGCTTTAAAAATTATTATTTTTTTAATGTGTAAGAGGTAAGGGAAGAATGAGGTCCTGTTCAGAGTTAGAACCAACTTTTAAGCATCTGTGAGAAGTTGAACAAGTTAATAAAATATGAAACATAGTTTAAAAAATTATTTCCAAGTTAATTAGCTATTCTATGGAAAGAAAATGAAACCCAGAAAGTCAACACCTTGGAGAAAAAACAAGTGTTTTCAGGCCTGATGTTCTGGTCAAGGGCAGATTTAGAATAGAAGGAAATGTTTGCATACATTCACTAATTTCATCCTGTGAGATAGTTATTATTTTTTCTATTTTATGGCAGGAGGAAAGGGTGTATGGAGAAGTTCACTAACTTGCTCAAGGTCATTTAGCTAGTCAGTGATAGGTCCAGGACATGCACTCAGTTTATTTGGCCAATTCCAGTGTTCTCATATGATTTAGCCAGCTCTGCATGGGAACACAAGCATCTCTGGTTGCTTGCTGATTAAGTGATGGGCCGGACCAAGTAATTAAATTTTTATTGAGAATCTAGTATGGCCTAAGGGTATCCTCCTTGTACCTGGCTTGGAGGTGGATGGTACCCAAAGTTTGGGATATTATCACCACTTGGAAAAACTGGTAGCATTCAAACATTTCACTCTATTATACCAACTTAGTTCTGTCTAATATCTGCCATAGAACAGCTATCTGCTTGAGTTCATTATTATCACCTACCATAGTATATTTTATCAGTAGGATTTTCTCCACCTTTACTGGCTGACCAAACACCCCAAACTTAATCCACTAAACACAACCCCAAATATAGACAAATCACATCGTTGGACACTCAGTCTCCTTTGTAGCATATAAAAATATTACCATACTGTACAGTGTCACAGGGGATGTGAGTAAAGTGGGAACTAATGAAATGACTTATGTGCCAACTTTTTGGATTTTTGCGGGAGGTGATTTCAGGCAACATGATTTAGGATTCTTAATGAGTTAGATTGCTGCCAGAAAAATATTGGGTTGTATTTTATAGGGGTATACACTTCAGCTTATATGTAGATGATGTCATCCCATGTGAGATTTCTCTAATTATTAATACATATGTTCTCCCCACTTGCTGGCATTAATGGTGTGGTAGTAAAAATCCTGCCAACATTTCATTGAGACCATGAGTAACTTGCTTTTCCAGATGTATTGTACATGACAATATGTTGGGAATTAATTTTTCTTGTAGGTTTCAGCAATAAGAAGGCTGGATTTTATTCCTGGGAGGCTGGGTAACTGGAATGTGTTGGGGGATACGTGGCCTCCCTCTGAAAAAAAATTAGATGAAGCAAGGAGGTGAAAACAATTTTAAATTCTTTCCACAGTCTCTGCAAGTGCATAACAGTATTAATAGGTTGCTAACTTTTGCATAACAAAAGGGAGACTATAAACTTATATGCATAATTCCTTAATGTTATACATTTTATTAATATTTAAATTAAATATTATATTTATGTATGATGTGTCATATTAATATTTTGTATTTTGTATAGAAAGTACTAATATATAACATTTCCATATATTATATATGTATATTATATTTTTCATATCATGTTTTCCCACTGTATCTTTGACATAGACTCCTAGGAATGGGATTGCTAGGTCAATGGGAAATTAATATGCATGTAATTTGGTTATATTTTGTCAAATTTTGCTCCATGTGGGTAATATAATTTTGCATTCCCAACGAAAAATGCATTACAGTACTTGTTTCCTCACAGTTTTATCAAAAGAGACTATGGATTTTGCCAACCTCATAGGTAGAATGTGGTTTCTTAGTTAAAATTTGTATCTCTATTATTGTGAGTGAGGATGATTATTGTTTTCTGTGTTTAAAGGCCAGTTGAATTAATTTTTCTATGGCCCGCCTATTCATATTTTTTGCTTATTTTTTGTGTTGCTTTTTTTTTTTTTTAATTCTCAATTTTTAGAAGTCCTTCATATACTAAGGATATTGGCTCTTTACTGTAAGTTGCCAAAAATGTTATATATGTGTTACTTGTCTTTAGATTTTGCTTATGGTGTTTCTTGTCATTCCAAAGTTTTCATGGTTATATTGTCAGATTTATTAATATTTCAAGTTGCTCCTGGATTTTGAATTACCTGCGTTGCTTAGCAGTACTCATTTCATTTTTAATTTTAGATCTCTGATTCCTTTCACTTTGGCATTATGAATTCGAAATCAATATATCAAAAAAATAATTTTTCTTCCCCTTCTCTCTAGACTCACTTTCTTCTCTTGACTTCCTTGTTTCTACTAATGACTCCCCTTAATCTCCTTGTCATTTGAGCCTCAAATCTCCAAGTCATTTTTGATTACTTGCCTACCCTTCTTACCTCTGAATAGATTTCTTAAAATTCTGTTTGTGATTTTCTTACCTGGTGGGAGAGAATTTCACAGAATATTGTTAAGATTATAGAAAAAAGTCATAAAATTTAGACTGACTTAGGAGTAAATATTGAGTCTATTTTGGTTTAAAAGTATAATAAATCAAATGTAATATTTGTTAATATTATTATATTATATATTACTGGTCAGTAATACTTAATTGGAAGGATATATTTATTTTCGTAAGTCTGATAAATCAATTGAACCAATAAGTAATAGACCCCCAATTCTCTGAATAGGTCTCAGAAAAAAAATTAATGAGAAATAACATTTTTTTGACAGCTTAGGTAAGATGACCACTCATGACCATGCCCGCTTCTGATGAATAGTTAACTTAGGGATGGGGCAACTGAGTGGCTTGTCTTGTTTGGTCTAAGATCTAACATTCCTGAGAAAAATTGTCCAACAGTTAACAAATCACAGTTTAATAGGAGTTATCAGCATCAAATCTATTTACAGTTACATCCAATTTGCAGAAAAACACCACGAGAGCAAAATGTCTTGGACCAAGAGTATGTGAGTAAGGGCTTAGTGATTGTTGTCACTTCTGTGTTTTTCTTTTTTGCCTGTAACACCCAATAAACAGGCTTATTTTATTTTTGAAACTGATGTTTTAAGATTCTGTGTGGGAAGTCTGTGGTCATTCACATAAGCTATTGCTTAATTTCTAAAAGGAATCCAGATGTCCAATGTCATTTGGTAACTGATTTTTAAGGCAAAATAAAGCTTGTAGAGAGCAGATATTGGAATGTTGTTAGTGGTTTGTGTAGATGACAAAATTTGTGGTCAACAAGACCAGAATTTCACTTTCATGACTATCTAGCATAGTACACACAGTTCTAGGGCTCCTGACGCATCCAAAAATTATGAGCAAATCTACAAGTAGGTAATCAAAAGAGTGTTAAATTTTTTTGCGTGTTAAAAGAGCAACAGCATTTTTTAATTTTAGTTTGTCACTTTTATATTTGAATGAAAGCCTTTAATAATTGTCAGCAATTGGGCAAAGTAAGGTTAGCTTTAAAGAATGAAAAAGGATAGTTCTGACAAGAAACAGCAATCTTCTTAATCCATGTTATTTAGAAATAGATTTAGAAAATGTTAGAGTTAAAATTTTGTAGTTCAAACTGATCATTGATTCAGAAAACTTTGAAACTAAAAGATAACTTATCTGGTTGATTTCACAAATAATGATCAAAAGTAAAATGTCCAAAGGTATAAGGATATAATGTGAACCAAAGTGTATAAACACACTATTGATAGTTAGTTTTCTACTCAGCATTGCCTGACTGTCAATTTCTGTCCCTAATTCTACTCAGATCCTTTTGTGCCAGTCAGTACAGCAATTTGCACATGATTTCTGGTTGACAAACAAGTGATGTGCATGGGATCAGGTTTGGTCCAGGTCTTACACTATGATTGATGAAGACTTAGTGACACAGCTTCCTCCCAGTTATCTAAACTAAATATTGCACTTCTAGACACGTTTTAGGTAAGTTGGCTATATTTCACTTGGTGTGATATCCTTTATCAAGCATCAGTTAATACACATTATCTAATACAAATAAAACGAGAGTAGGGACATTCATAAATTGTATTATTCCAAATTGCCTAACAGAGCTTGTGGAATTGCCCTATGAAATAAAAACAGAGTCTAAAAATAAATCTAAAGTTTTTCGTTCCCTAGGGATTTCTATTTCTGCCAATATAGTAAAATAAATAACTTGAATGACCTCATGACCAAACCAAGTAAAATTCTGGATAAAATAGAGTTTGGAAATCTTTAAACACTGATCATAAGGAAACAATATGCAGAGGCAAAACCAAAGTAAAACAGGAATGCTGGAGGGCAAGCAAGTATTGATGGTAGCTTTTATTCTGAAATTATCTGCATTGAGACTTTGAGCTTTCCATCCGAAGGCTGAGCAAGCAAAGAGGATGGGTACAAGGCCTCAGAACTATGTCAGGTGGAGAACCTAACAAGACTGACTAATAAAGATGAAACCCTAGAGAATTACATTCTTTACAATCTTAGTGTAAGAAAGAAAGCTCAGTGTTAAGAAGGAGAGGCAAGAAAACTATCTTTACCTTGATGTGAGGTAGAGGAAAAAATAATCTCATCTGAGAATTTGTAACTAAATCTAGCCCTCATAAAGATGTGTGATTTTGATTTATTCTATGTATATGATTGGAAAAACCTCAAGAAGCAAGTTTAAAGTGGCCCATGTTTGGAAGTGACCCCCAGCTAGTGACACAAGCAAATATAAATTACCTCTGGAAAAACTTAATAGCCAATCTTCAAAATATTCTCACAGAAAGAATTCCAAGGACAGTGTCCCAGTCAAAAATTATAGAGCACACAAGGTTCCATGAGAATAGGTAAGAAAATAGACACTAGAACACAACCACAAGGACTTCTGGGTGGTATTATCATAAAATTGAATGTAAAATGACTATGGAATATATCTAAATAAATTGAATATAAGCTTAAAAATTGGAGCAGATAGCACTATGAAAACCTAACAAATTGGAAGAATCAAATAGAACTTCTAGAAACTAAAAATATACAAAATAAATTTAAAATCCTGTGGATACATTAAACAGATGAGACATAGCTGAAGATAAACTGAGTAAACTGGAAGATAGACCTGAAAAATCCAGGATACAGAAAGGCAGATTAACTCCTATGCTTATGAAGGAAAGGGGTGATAGTTAAGATTATATATATATATATATATATATATATATATATATATATATATGTATATGTGTGTGTATATATATGTGTGTGTGTATATGTATATTGCAATATATTGCAAACAGGGAAAAATCCACACATAGACACATTATCATAAAGTAGCTGAATATAAAAGAAAAACATATCTTCAAAGAAGACAGAAAAAAATAGACCACCTACAAAAGAACAGAAATTGCACTAATTTCTAACTTCTCAAAATCATCAATGGAGGAGCCCCTGGGTGGCTCAGTCGTTAAGCGTCTGCCTTCGGCTCAGGTCATGATCCCAGGGTCCTGGGATCAAGCCCTACATCGGGCTCCCTGCTCAGCCAGGAACCTGCTTCTCCCTCTCCCACTCCCCCTGCTTGTGTTCCCTCTCTCGCTGTCTCTCTCTCTGTCAAAATAAATAAATAAATATTTTTTTAAAAAAATCATCAATGATGCCAGAAGACAGCAGAATAATATCTCAAGCATGCTAAGAAAAAAATCACTGCTGACTTAATATTTATTCCCAGGAAAACTATCTTTCACTAATGAGGATAAAATCAAGGCACTTAGAGCCAAACAAAGACTGATGAATTTATCACCCAAAGTTCAGGAAATTCTAAAGGATTCCTTCAAGAAGAGGGTAAATGTCTCTCTAGGTGGAGTTTCACATGAGTGTATGAAAGGTAAATAAATATATTGGTGAACGTGAAAGGTGAATAAATATATTGGTAAATCGAAACAAACATGAAATGTATATAATAGTTGTGATAATAATGATTATAATAAGGATTAATTTGTAGGCATAATAAAGGCTAGAACTAAAATATGGAACCATAATAACATTTAAGTGGAAACGAGAGCAATGTCAGTTAAAATATTCAAATTTGTTTAGATAATTTGAGAGGTGGATTTGGATATTGATAAAGTTTCAACTTTTTTAAGTATACATGTTAAAAGAGCCAGGGTCTAAATACAATGTGGAACCTTAACTGGATACTGGAACAACAATATAAAAAGGGTTTTAGTAAAATCAAAGTAAAATCTGAAGTTTATTTAATAGTAATGTACCCATATTGATTTCTTAGCTTGATGAAAGTACTATGATAATGTAAAATGTTAACAGTAGGAGAAATTGGGTGAGGGTTATATGGGAACTTTCTGTAATACCTCTGCAATTTCTTTGTAAATCTAAAATTATCCTCAAATAAAAACTTTATTTTAAAAATTACCTAGGATAACTACAAACAATAGCAAACAGTACAACACAGCCAAACAAATAGAGGGGAGAAATGGTTTGAAAAAAAGAAAAACATCTCAACTGATCCAGAGGAAGATATGAAAAGAATGTAACACACACACACACACACACACACACACACACACACACACACACACAGAAAAGAAAAAAATTAATTAGTACCACAAGTCAGAATCAGCCCTTAGCTACAGAGAAGTTTAAGGTTATGCATCTACACTGGTTTCCATAGCAACAGGATTTTTCCCCCTGAGTTTAGGCCCTAAATGTCAATTTGATGCTTTCACCCTAAATTTTAAAATCATATCTTAGCTAATGCTAATTCCATTTATAACTTTTCAGAATTCTAACAGGCATAAATAACTCCAGACCTCACTGTAGTGAAAGAAAAAAAAAAAAAAAAGATTACTTCTTCAGTCAATTTTGGAAGATGTAGCTAAATATATATATAAAAAAATAGCTGGCAGACATTTCTTTTTGTTTTATGTATTTTTTAAAAATTTTAAACCTGCTTTATTTTTCCTCAGGATAATAACAGGACATTTGAATAAAAAATTATGGTAGAGAAGAAATGTGTCTGAAACAGTATAATAATGGAGACATTTCTTATGTGTTAGTACTTTACCACTTCTTGATGACAATAGGTTCAGTCGCATGCTTTCCTGAGTTGGGTAATTTCTAGTGAAATCCCAATTCTAGTTCTGTGCTGTGTCAGGGACCCCTAAAAATATAAGTGTTCAAATAGTTCTCCTTAGTTTAAAAATCATACTTTATATTATTTTAAAACTATCAAATTTTGGCCCTAAACTTCGCAGATAACTATTTTTTCAAAGCTAGCAGGGAATCTGGCTGTCATTTATACTTGATATTCAAAACTTTTCAAAGATTCTCTTCTCCACTCCACCAGATGATGGCAGGATCCTTTATATCTCCTCTCTTGAGTCTCAGAGATAAGTAATTATAGTCCTAAGAAGCTGCAGCATCCTTAATTGTATAAATACCAAGCTACAAAGGATGGAGCTGTGGACAGTGTATAGCTCTCCATAGGAATTTCTGTAAACAATTGAAAATGCTGGAACAGTGAGGCCTGGAGTCTTGCACACGGCAAGTAGATAATGGCTCCTTTCAAAGGGATTGTCACTTCTCTCTTGTCCTTTTCATTAGTCACTGCTACTCTTCTGTTTCACCAGTTCTATTTTTCCTCCGGGCAAACGTCCCATAAGGCATAAGAAAAGAGGGTGGGAGACTAATTAGTGTGTCAAGAAGAACTAGAAGGTATGGTGAGAAATTCAGAATCTCATTTTCCTTTTCCCCCCTTAGAATTGATTTTGCTGTCACCATTTAAAAAATAACAAATGGATGTGCTTCTATTATTTGATGGAGATAAAGTACTTTCTTCCTCTCTACATATAATTTGCTGCAAGTTCTATTAACCAAATATATATTTCAGAACCAAAATTATTAAAAATTCTGCATAAGTCTTAAATAGTATAATGATTTAAGGCTATGAAATGGATTGATTTTTATTTGTTTATACATGTCATTAGGATAAATCCAGATAGAAGTAAGGTAAAAGACATATAATCAGATTAGAGTGCTTGCCAGAAAAGTAATGATTTTTTAAAAGCTGTGCATTAGGGGGAAAACTTTGCAATCTGCTATTAAAAGCATTCTATTTATATCATTTATTTGGTTGCAGATTGAATGCAAGATAAGGCTTTGTTGTTATTTGTTTTTAATCAAACACCTCTAGACTCCTGTCCTGAGAGAAAGTCTTGTTTATAGTGTGGTTTGTGATTGTTGACAGAAAGTTTTCACAGATGAACTCTTACTAATGCCTTTCTTTTTTTCTTACTGAGGAAAGGGGTGGGCAGGCACCCCTGCTTTCTGTAAACTACTTTTATTTAACACTAAGAAGCTGGTGTGATTTGATTCTTCTCTCTTGTTTTCTTTTTTTGACTGATGCTCACATCCTTCCCAATTGGGAGTTTGTGATATGGAAAAGTTAGACTCTTGCCAGGTCCTCATTAATCTGAGGTGTTAGGTATTGATTAGGTAAATGTTAACCCTACACTTGAGTTTCATTACTTTGTAAGCTTTGCTGATTTCTGCTCTTTTCCCTTATCCTGTTTCCCAAGTGATCAATTTCTGTCATAGGCCTGTTTATTTCCAATGGGATTGTTTTCCTATATAGATTGATTCAAAGAGATTGATTTATTTCCCCCCCTCCTCCCTTTGGAATGGTCTTTTGATCTTATTTTACTTTATTATTTATATTTATTTATTTGCTTCATTAATTTGCTAGCAAAAAATTCAGTCTTCCTCTTTTTCCCCCTGCTTTCTTGTAGAAAGTTATTTTAATGGTGATACCCTGTGGTTGGTTAACAGCAAACTTGCATGATAGGTGAAAGAAGGTGTTCTATTCTTTCTGTGGAGAAAGTAGTCTCTTTACCTTCCTTCCCTCCTCCCTCTCTCTCTCTCTCTCCTTCTCTCCCTCTTTCTTTTTCTTTTCTTTTTCTTTTCCTTGCCTATTATCTGCTTCAGGAAAGCATATTTCAGTTCTTAAAAATGGAGCCAGAGAAGGTACCAGAAGACATTGAGTTAGGAATCAGGGTCCACTGGCCATTCCCATAAATGTTAAAAAGATCAAACAGGACAAAGGAAAATTAGGCAGGAGTCCTTTAAGAAATGGGTATCATTTTCTCTAAGCCCCTTCAAGTTCTGGTTTTCATGATCATCTGTGGAAGGCTGGACCAACACCAAATCTTGTTGTTTTGATAGGGCTTTCAACAACTGGATTAAAAACTAATTGACTTTTATCAATTAAAAATAATTATTTGACTTCTCCAAAGGGAAAAGTGGAGGGAAATGCTTAGGAGTTAAAATGGAAGACCACGGGGGAAGCAGTAAGTGAGGAATGAGGGCAGAGTGAGGAGGATAATCCAGGAGGCTGAGTCCTGGTGGGAAAGCTAAGGGGCTGCCCCTTGGTTCAGTCTCCTCTGTGCCTCACCCTGGCTGTGTGACTTTGGGCACATTCCCTACTCTTTCTGATTTCCAATTTCTTCATTTGTAAATGGGAAGATAATATGTATCTCCCAGGGTTTTGTGAGGCATTTGTACCTTTCTATGCCCCAGAATCTAATATGGGGCTGGCACATAGTAGGTGCTCAGTAAACATCTGGTCAAAATGGAGGAAAGGACAAGAAGCCTACAAGAGCAGTATGTTAAAGAAGTGGGTCAGGAAGATAAGCAGGAAAACAAAGGAGGAAACACGGAAAGAACAAAAAAAGGTGAAGCGTAGATAGTTGACCAGGACCATCAGGTTACAGCTGTGAACTCTCCAGGAGCCACCCATCCCCCTACTTATCCTGTCTCCTACAGAGGGACTCTTCTGCTCTTTTTTTAAAAAGTCCATTAAGGTCTAAATCACAAACACAAGATAAAAGTATACAGCGTTAGTAAGTACACTGGGATAGTCTTTTTTTTTAAATGAGTTGGTAAACCAAACCCCACTTCCCTACCCTGTCAAACACCAATGGTAATTGGTTCAAATATTCACATCCTAACCTACATGGGTATGAAAACTACAAGTTCAGTGTCACTACTCACCCTGATCACATGAGGCAACCCCTAAAATTGTCTTCTGTGTCATTGTTTTATTTATGTGGGCTAGCAAGCACTGAGAAGTGGTGGTGAGGTTTTTCTTGTTTTCTCAGTGATTTTTATTAATCTGCATTTGACACCTTGAGAAACATTCATGGGTTGTAGATGGTCAGTTCAGAAAGGTCATCTAATGTCAGCTCTGCCCATGGTGTATTGCAAATGAATCCTGACTACAGTGCCCTGGCATTTTGGTGCTTTATTTACCATAAGTTTTGAATTGTTCTTTCATATTTCACCCTACAAAATTCATCTTGTCTTGATAGATCTGGTCGGGGGAGATCACTCTCCTCTGTTTACATCAAGATCAAGAACTTGAAGTTATCAAGGAATTTTTTATGTAGGTCTACTTTTGATGTTTCTTAGTGTCTCCACCCTCAAAATAATAAAAACCATATATGCTAATAAAGAGAGGCAATAGTATAAGCAGGGATGAACATTTCACAAGTCATCAATGTCAGAGTAGTCACCTAATTAAAATACAACTAAACAAAACAATAAAGCCTCAAAATAAAATTAATCTACATTTAAAAAAACCTGATGTCTTAAACTAAATGAAAGACCTGAGCATCTGTTGGGAAGAGGATAGTTAAAGGAGAAATAGAACATTTACCTCCAGCCCAGAGGCACTTGCCTCCTCTATTGTGGGGCTGTCATCCCAGCAGGTCCTCAGTCATCCCCGAGCATTGGATGGTCAGGGTCTGTAACCTCTGGGCTCTGAGAAGGGATGGCTGCTACCCTGTTTCTGCATCATTCTTGTAGACAGACCCATGGGAGGAGTTCTTCCCTGTGAGGTTGAAGCATAGGAGTGATTAAGTGATCTACTTTGCAGCTCTCCTTCCCATAGCATAGATAATGTCTATGTTCAATCTATCAATTTCAAGCCCTTTGTACATATTAAATTCTCAAAAGATTTTCAATGTATGAAAATTTCTTTGAATGAGTGATGAAATTTGATCTTTCAGAATGGACTTTCAACACAAGAAGAGTGTTAATGAGGAGGGTGTAAGATACTAGATTCGGTTATCAATGAAGTATAATTGAAAAACTACTATGTTGCAGCACTGTCCTGGGCATTTTCAAACAGAGTAGGGAATATGGTGGCTACAGAAGGTTGACACATAGCTCTGTGTCCTGGTTATTGTCAAGGTAATGGTGCGAGCGTAAGTCCTACAGTAAATTATGTTGACATAGCTCCTCAGATGGTAGAGTCTTTCTTACTTGTTTTACTATCTTGTGCATTTTCTAGCCTCCTGGAAATGTCAAAGCGAAGTTCCATTTTGGGGAATAATTCACTTACTCTATTAGAGTGATAAGTGGTAGGACTTTGCTAAAGTAGCGAGAGGACACAGGGCCACTGAAAATAAAACGTTTTTGGATTCTATCATCACTCATACACTTGTGACACTGTGTTTCCTCTGTGTTATAAAATGGCCTTTTCTCAAGCTGTTATGAGGGCTGAAAGGTCATATAGCCTTTGGTTTATTATTCAGAGCTCTCAGGGAAGGGTTTAGTATTTTTTAACAGCATTTCCCCCCACTACATTAGATACATGTCAGATTGGAAAAATCAGACTAGGATGGATGAAGGTGCCTCCTTTACCTGTGATAAGCAACAAATTTTTCCGTATTAAAAATATGAAAAACTTGCATGGAACATTTACTCTGAAGGACACTGTGTTCTCAAATATTTCCTTATTTGTCTTTAAAACAGCCCTGAGAGATAAAATAATGGAGCAAATATTACTGTTCCCTTTATACAGATGTGGCAACCAAGGCTCAGAAAGATTAGGTATCTTGCTTAAGGTCATTTGTGGGCTTATTTGTTGGCTCAATAAATATTTGTTAGTCATAGAGTAATTGGCAGAGCTGAAAATACAATTTGATTTTCTAACTCTGTTTTCCCACTAAGTTAGGTTTCTACTACCTTTTAAAAAGCCCAATTCAAAATTCTATTTTGTAAACACATGATTGCATAAGATCTCAAACACACAAAAAATGTCTAAAATGGAAGGGAATTGTCCTTGATTCAGAACTTATCATCCCAGACATTGACAACCTAAGCCAAGTAGGAGGTGTCTTCTTGCTTTCGAAAGCCATTGCAGTAAATTTTTGAAATGATACCTATCATTGGTCACAGGTAGAAACTGACAATGAAATGGTAATATATAAATATATAAAGCTACCTCAGAAAACATTTATTTTGTTCTTCCCATTATACTAGGCCTTTATCTCATAAATCTTAGATTTTTTTCACCCCAGTTTTGAACACGTCACCTCATTTCTTGTGAAATTTAGTTGGGCCAATCTCAACATTGGTTTAACAGCAAAACAGAACTTTTTCATGGAGGAAGACCATCCTTGGAAAGGATCTGGGTCAATGAGTGTAGGTAGGGTGTACATAGTACATGGAAGTGTACCAAACTGAGATCCTTCTCTTGTCATCTCCCATACAAGCACCTGCTCATCACATCTGTTCATTTTTCCTTACTTTTGGCAGTTAACACAAGGGACCAGTAACAAAAGAACACCAGAACACTCCTGTTAAGGACAGTTTTTAAAATGTTGCTTGCCTTAAGGTTTCTATCACTTAGCTTTAGAACGAACATTGTTTTAGTAACTACACTCTGCCAATCAAGCACCTTCATTGACATCACCACCCTGTGTGGGCTGAGGAAAAGCCAACAATGGGAACCGGGCAAGAAGAAGGAGACAAAGCGGAATTCAAACACAAGAGACTTTAAGTCCTCAGTAAACATTTGTCCTCTTTTCTGATAAGTGGAAACTAATATTTGTATTAAATATCCATCTTAAAATACATCTTAAATAGGACATTATTCTTACAAGTTCTCATCACAAGAAAAAAAATATAACTATGTCTGGTGTCAGATGTTAACTAGATTTCTTGTGGTGACCATTTTGCAATATACCCAAATATTGAATCATTATGTTGTACACCCGATACTAATACAATGATATACGTCAATTATATCTCCACAAAAATTTTTAAAAGAATAATGTTAGTATTCCAATATTATTCCCTCTTTACTGATCTTATTCACTCAGCAGGTAAATTGGAGGGGAGAATCTCCTTGTAGTTCTCAGCTACGCTTTGCTCCACTCTTTGTCCCTTTCATGACCATGGGAGCTCCCTCAGGGCAAGGACTGTGTCTTTAATAGCGTCACCTCCCCTCCCAGCGTACAGAGTCTGCACACAGTGGTAAGTCAGTAAGAGCCGTCATCTGTCTGATGGGTAATACAATTTTGTGCATTAGTGCAATGGTGATTTTCCTTCTCTGTGTAGTGTGGCTGAGCAATCCCATCTGCTATCTGCACTGCTTGCTGTAATCATGGCAGTAGCGTGTGGCTAGAGGGCCGGTTTTTGTTCAGAAAGCCATCTTCCGGTCTCTCAGATACATGTGGCTTTCAACAGAACAGAGGCTTGAAAATCAAAAGATGAAATTTCATATCTAAGAAAGCAAGACAGCAACTGCTCTGGTAAGCAGACATGGTAATCTAGCTAAGTTTAGTCTTTATGATGAATCATCTAGAGACTATTACTTGCTCTGGGTCATTAGCTGTTTTATTTTTAGAAAATCTGAATTTCAGTTCAATCCATTTGGTGGTACATAATCAGAGTGGATTTAGTCCAAAGTAGGTAATTATAGGTCAGCTGGAGGTGATTATCTCCATCGATGAGCCTGCCCGGGGGTAAGAGGCTCTATGTAAGGCTTTGAAAGCAACATTTTCTTCCTCAGCAGCAATTTAATATAAATGAGGCTCTTTAAGGGCTTTGCAACATCTTAACTTGGTTTGTTGTCTTTCTGCCTGGGGTGGGGGGCAGGGGAGGTTCTAGAAAGTTCTAAAGAAAGACTGGCAGTACACTTTTCTTTATAGCCATTAAAAGGAGAAAGCAAATGTAACCATCTTAAATGGGTTAAGTTTGCTGGGCTGGTTTGTATCTTTAATGGGAGGGAGAATGTTTGGTGTGTCAGTGAGAATATTTCATCCCCCAGCAGGTGCTTTTCCCTGGGCACCAGATGCTTTTCTACTGCTGAGGCATCAGCGTCTCTCTCATGTGGTCGACTCTTCATCGAGCCTCTGCTTCCTCCGCATCCCACCTCACTGACACGATTACGTCCAAGAGGTCCTAATAAATGTGTCACCAACATTGCAGGCATTAGATCTTCTACTTGTCACTATCTGCTTAGGGATCTTAGTAGGGAAAAGAAGAAATGTCTATCATTTGGACTCTGCTGGAAAGAAGTCTAAATTCCTCCAGTCGTGGTTGTATGTTATTTCAGAAAATGTTTTTTAGAAACCCTTTTGATGACCATGTAAACCCATTGGCTTCCTTCACTCATCCCTGGCAGCAGACGTTTCTGGCTTCATATAACCTGGAAGTGCACCTCTCATGACTCTTTCTTCTGTCTTTCACTCTTGAATCCAAATTGCAACAAGTGCTCTGTGTTTGTGCCATGAAAACATGACCTGGTGAAAGGAAATTAATTTGTTAAGTTAGAAGAATACGGGCCAGCTAATGGAGTAGTGATTCATTGAGTAATCTTGGCATGTTTAATCTTCGTAAGGTTTGTTTCTTCATTTAGGTAGTGGGAGAATATGTACTCCACAGGTTTATAGAAATCATCAGATGTGGTTTATGAAGCAACGAATATTCCAGAGTTAATAATTGTTAGCCTACTACCAATTTATGCATCCATATGGTCTAATTTTGTCATACTTATTGGTGGCAGAATTCAGTATTTTATATTAGTATGTGTCTGGGGTCTGTGAATACTATCTATGTGATCATTTCTAAACTAGCAGCATGACAGGTACAGATAGAAACATGCCATGTGAGCATGGAGTGGATGAACTAATAACTGAGAAAAAGAAAACTTGATTAAAAAAAAAATCCACAGAGTTCTAGAATCATAAAGCTGGAAAAGACTTTAAAGTTGAGGTAATACATTCTTATTTATGGGAAAGTAATGTCCATAGATATTATGGGACCTGCTCGAAGTCTTGCCAGCTATGTAGTCGCAGACCTGGTTTAGCCCCAAATCTGACCTGACCCCTGAGACACCCCTTTGTCCATTCTGCAAAGTCATTATAACATGGTCTGCTTAAACTCTGCATATAAGCACATTAGGTAGATATGAAATGTTACCAATTGGAAGAGAGAGATAACCTAGAACCCAAGGTATTTGCCACATGAACAAAATATTACAGAAGGATTGTATAGTGCCCATCATTTTCCATTCTGCTCCTACCTCCACCCTAACTAAATGATTTGGTTTAGCTTATGTTGCTTCTCTGACCTCTTCCTCTTTCTGGGGTCATCTCAGATATATTTGTGATTCTTAAGATGGCAGGGAATACTGGAATCTCTGTTTTCCATCTGGTGGGAAATATGTTGTGACATCCAGAATCAGAATCAGAATTCTAATATTGTCTCTAAATACCTTAAATTCTGGTTGTTATAATACACTTATATTTGACTTCATAAACTAGGAAGGACAGTCAGTAAAGTGAGGGCCAGAAAAACTTCTAGATTGAAGTCCAATAGTTGACATATTTCGTGGTGAGAGTGGAGATCCTGCTGTAACCAAATCAATTCTCCTTTAAAGATACAGAACATTTTGCAAGATTCAAACCAATCCCCAAAACTTATTTTAGGGGGAAAACAGCTGTTGGCCAATAACTTGACCAGATAACAATCTTATCAGGCCTCAATTTCCTCTGTAAAATAGGGATAATAACTATTCCCCGTGCTAAAGGGAGGATGCAATGAGGTCACGAATTTAATGTATTAGCGCAGTGCCTGGCAGACAGCAAGTACTACCGAAAAGGGGAAAAAAATTTTTTTTCCCGAAATCAAACAGACCTTGAAGAAAGAAAGAAAAAATCTCATTTTGTAATAAAAAGAAAGAAGGGTGATATTTGCAGGTGGTACTGGATAGGGTGCAGACACGAGTTTGTGCTACGTTCACTACTTTGATCAGAGGACACAGAGAGTGAGTCAGGCTCCAGATCAGCTTACTGGTCCATCTCTAACTTTGTAGGATGTTAGCTTTAGATACCTGAGCTATTCCAAACAGAAAGCAAGCTACCCATTTTAGATCAAGTTTTATAGGTGAATATGAAGAATATTTTTGGTTCATTAAACTTTCATGTAAATTAGTTTAAGTACTTCCTAAAGCGATATTGAAATTCAGGGAACACTGCCTGATTCCAAATGTCCCTAACCTCAGTCCCTGGAGTAGCTATAGTTCTCATTTCTGAATTATCACTAACTGATTTCTGGAATTGTCTGGTTCAGTGTAGCACTGGCATTAGATAATGGCACAAAGAAAAAGTATAGAAAATCTATAAAAAGACTCCATTTCACTTATTAGCTGTATGGCCTACAGATTAGATATAATACTATGTAAAAAACCTAACTGATGAGAATGGTAGTTAAGAAAAAAACTATAGATCATGCAAACTTATTATCTATCAAATTTTAATAAACTGCTCTTTCAAATTTTATTCATATCTGTTTTATCTGACTCAGTTTAAATTGGTAGACATCATTATTTTAAAACAAAATAACCAGAATTTTTAATTTAAGAATCTGAATTCATAGTTTTTGAAAATAATTTGGAAATGGGAATGTATTTTAATTAAGCAAACTTTAGTAAGAGTTATAGATGAGATAGTTCCAAAGATGACTGAATTCTTTTAAGATTATTCTAATTTGAGAGGAAAGAAGAGTGGTAACTTTGAACTAACTTTTCAAACAGCCTGAAAAATATAAGGAAATCAATTTATTTCTTCTGTCTCCTCCGGTCCCATGGATCCTCTTTCTCTTGTACAAGATCTCACAATGATGAAAAATACTCATTCAGGTTTTAAACAGTTTCCCTTCAGTTTCTGCTCTATTAATAAACCTTTGAATTATTCTGTTGGCTAGGCATCTTATTCAGTATTTTATTTCTATATTCAAACTTTAAAGCATAATAAATCATCCATCTATTTATCCAATAAACATTTATCTAGTGCTTACTGTTTCCTAGGTTATGAAAATATGAACTTGAGTAAGATCCACCTCTGTACTCAAGGAGCTCATTAACCTTTATCATCTCTCCCTGTCCAGGCCATTCCAGGGACACTTACCCAGCAGATTCAGAGTATCCCAGTTAGTCACAGATTCAAGCTGTTAATTTTCTTTTGTCTTCATCACTATGACCTTTAACTCTGGCTGGTGACATTTTTTGTTGCCTTCTTTCTACTTTTTTGACTGAAAACTAACTACTGAATTAACCAGGTATTTTTTCCACAAAGGTGAGACATCACTTTTCAAGGGTATGATAGGCGGTTTTTCTCCAGAAATAAGGCTCTAAAATCCTAATTTTTTCCCTTTTTCTGCTAATTCTTTGTATAACCTCATCAATTTCTTCCACTGCAAAATTCTATTAATAAGTCTGCTAAGAGCTGTTTGATGATTTGCCAAAATTAAGATCAGCCATAAAACTTTGAGCTTTTGAAAGTAGCACAACTAAGTTTATCACAGTAGGGTGATTTTTATCTTCTTTCAAATTGTCTGATACAAAAACTCCACTTCGCAAAAATCTAATTGATCACTAATTCCTTAGTAAATAATAGGCAAAAAGATCTCAATAGCTGATCTCCTCCTTTAAAAAAAAAATTTTTTTTTTTTTATTTACTTATTTGAGAGGGAGAGAGAGAACGAGTGGAAGGAGGGCAGAGGAAGAAGCAGACTCCCTGAGGAGCAGGGAGCCCGATGTGGGGCTCGATCCCAGGACCCTGGGATCATGACCTGAGCCGAAGACAAACGCTTAACCAACGGAGCCACCCAGGTGCCCTGACCTCCTCCTTTTTGCAGTAAGGGATATCTCTGATTTTTATATGCATTTCCTATAGCAAATTGCCTATTCCCATTGTCATATACAGGAATATGCTCCCAGAAGGAAAGACAAAGTATGACAGGTGTGGTCTCCCCCACCACATGATACATAATCTATTAACAATCGTTCTATTTTCCTTGTTTTCAAAATAGACAATTTAAATAGTTTACCTTTTTCCATGTACAAACTTGTTCATGTAATTCCCCTATCATGCCTTTTCAATACTTAGTCAAATGGCTAAACTATTGAAACTTGCAAACTCATTTGAGTATGGGGCATATGTTTAAGTGGAGGACACAATTTCCCCATCCTCAGGGGTCCTCACTGACTCTGACTTTAATATTTGAACAGTCATACTGGTTATGTCATTGCTTCAGTTATTTACTAGGCCACACTAATTACATTAGAGCCACTGGAGGCATGATTTAATCAGTTCACCCACAGCAAACGCTCTAGAAAGAATGTAACAACTTCTTCAAAAAGACTAGACTTCTAGAATCAGATCATCTAGCCCAACCTCTACAAGAATCCCTTTTAAGGAAACTGTGAAGGATGGTCATCCAGCCACCACTTGATTATGTCAAGAATTGGGTGACTCACTACTAGTTTGTGGGGCATTCCAGTCCAATGGTGGTTAATACAAAGTCCCTTCAGAAAATTCCTGGTGATGGCCCTTGAAAAAAAACAAAGGACAAATCTAGCTCTTTCTCTCAGAACTATTTCTTAAATATTTGAAGAGAGAACTGTTTCTTAAATATTTGAAGACAGTATGAGGTGGAATCAAGTTCCTGACCTATTATTGTCTCCATTTAGATTTTTCCAATATTTGAACTAGTTATTCAGAAATGTTGGCCAAGAAGGCTTCAAGACCTTGGAGGTTTCCAAACCGGTTTATAACCACCTAAGGGCAATGTGGAAGGCAAGAGTATGGCGGACCTGACTGGTCATTGTGAAAGCAGATAGCTGGGCAAGGGTAGAAAAGTGTAAAAAGCCTAGTAGAAGAGAAGGTCTAGGAAGCAAAGGATTTACACAGCAGAAAGCCAGAACATCCTGACAGTGGTTACTCCTATAGCTCCCTGAATATATGTGCTTGAACCTTGATAAGTGTGGAATGAAGAGGTGCAATAAGAGAGAAGTTAGTGGTAAACTATGTTGGGGAACTCCTGGATTAAATAAGATGAGATGGGTTTCTTTATTGCAGGACCCATCAGTCTTCAATATCCTGCAGTAGATTGTCATTCTCCAATGGAGGGGTAAAATACAGTGTTTTGGAACATCGTTAAGCCTGAAATCCTGTTTTTTGTAAGCAGCTTGGGTCTATCAACTCATCCTCAGTTTGGATGATCAGCTTCTCTGGGTTTAAGAGTTCTTAGTAGTTTCTCAAGTAATTAAAATAATCTCAAATTGAAAGGAGACAATAACTCTATGTTAACTCATGGGAACTATGCATTCATATTACCTGCAATAGTTATCAAAGTCTGCTGTACATCAGAATCACCAAGGGAGATGGTCAATAAAATATTTGGGCCCTATCTTAGAACCAGAATTTCCAGTATGAGACCTAGAATCTGCATGTTTAACAAGTTTTCAGGTGTCTTCTATTCAGCCATTCTGCACTGACATCAAGTCTACAAGACCCCTGGTGGGTCATTTGACCTCTCTCTAAATACAGTGAGCAATGGAGCAGGTTGAGGAGCTGGGGCTTTGTAGTAGACCTCAGTCTCACATTGCTTGTTACCTGCTCTGTGGCCTTGGACAAACTTTTTAACTTTCCTAAACTTTGACTTCTTCATCTACTTAATAAAATCTTCCTCCTAGTGTTTTTCTGAGGATAAAAAAAATTTTTTTAAGTAAAATACATAGTATGTTTCATGGCTCATACTTTTAGTTCTTACACAATACTTGGGAGCTATCATTATGTTCTGAAGTATGTTGGAATTAATTAAATACAGCTGAAGAGGATAAACTGTTCAACATAACTTTAAAGAGTTTTTAGTCAAAAGCACATGGGCTTCCTAAAAGCCAGGTACCTTCTCCCTCCTTTTACAAAGAACCACACCTGCTGCTCAAAATAGAAGGCAATCGAATGTTCCAGTTGACTTGAGGCTTTGTTTCCCTTTCTTTAGAGGTTAGGCTTTGACTCCGACAGTGGCATAGATTCAATACAGTTTGAGAAACTTCTGTATATTATGGGATATGTCATTTAACAAAAACTAAAAAGTGTAGTTATGAATGTGTTTCAAGGATCCCACCGAAAGAGTCTCTTTGCCAGATGCTGACTAGAGTTTTATGATTCTGCTGTCAGAGTTCACTTGATTATTTCCATGGTACAAAGGGTGAGGCGCTCACCAGCTCTTGAGGCAGTAAATCCCATTTCTGGGAAGCATCAGCTGAGAGAATATTCTCTCTTAGAGTAGGAAGCTTAGCTAGCCTGAGCTCTGGAAGTTTCCTTCCAGCAGAGCAGAGACAAACCTCTCTGAATTGGTGGGCAGTTTTCTCTAGGGTGTATCTTTTTTTTTTTTTTTTAAAGAGGGCATATCCTTCCAAGTTTCTGCTTTATGCACAAGTGTCTTTTCCAACTCCCTGCTCCTTCCTCTCTGGGATCCAAGATCTTAAATTTCATCCTTATCTCACTCTTAAAGCCATTGGTCATTAGGGCCCATTTCTGGGTCTAATAACAGTCTTCTTTCTCATCCCATCTTAATCCCCTCTGAGTTCACATCCTTTTCTCCTTCATTTCTGTCCCATGGAGATTTTCCTTTCCACCTGTTGGTCTTTTTGTTATCTTCTGCTGTCACTCAAAAGGTCTTATTCCTTTTCCAGACGAGTCATTTGTATATTTGCAGATAGTTATGTCAGTCTATTTCCTTTCCATGGATATAACATTCACAATTGCTCAGTATAAATGGACTATGGTCTGTGTTCTTTAAATGCTCTTTACTTTTTCAATTTACCTTAAAGTTGCAGGCCCAAAGTAATGCCTCAGGGGCGTTTCAACCTATGTAAATAGACTACACTATCCCCTCTTTTGCTCTAAATGCTATTCTTCTGTTAATTAGCAATCTATGATTGTACTGGTCCACTTTGACAATTCTGGAATGTGTTGACACAGATTAAATTTGGTCAAAGAAAGCTTTTCTATGTGCTCCTGTAATCCTGGATAGAATTGAAGTTTAATTCTGTTGACTGGTTTCAGTCAATTAAAAGAGATTGAAGATATATGTTAATTGCAATGGTTTTTGGAGGACTCAGTGATCTCTATTATCTATCTGAGGTATTTTGGCTGGGCTAAGGAGAAACAAAAATTTTCACAAGTGAAATCTGTGAAATTAATTCAGACACCATAATTTACCAACTATAAAAAGGCAACACTTTACTAAAATGTATTCAACGTGTGACCGATTTGGCCTTTTTACCTTTTTAAAATTTTTTTTACTTAAATTCAATTTACTTAACATATAGTGTAGTATTAGTTTCAGGGGTAGAATTTAGTGATTCATCAGTTGCATATAACCCAGGGCTCATTACATCAAGTGCCCTCCTTAATGCCCAGCACCCAGTTACCCCATCCACCACCCACTTCCCTCCAGCAACCCTCAGTTTGGCCTTTTTACTTCTATTGGCTCAATTTATAGTTTTTTTTTCTTACAAAGGTCAGTGTTTTGTATTTTCTATTTTGATTCTTTTTAATTGTTTTCTTTGTCATTGGCCTTGTGGCCGTATCTTTAATTTAACATACAAAATATTCAATCTAGTTTTTTTTTTCTGCCATTTTTTCCCCTGCCAATGAAAATTTAACTCTACAAAACACTTGGAGATAAATTTGGTTTAATTCAGCAGGTTGACTTGGAGATAAATTTGGTTTAATTCAGCAGGTTGTTGCCATTTTTAAAAGAATAGGCGGTGCACTTACTGCCATCTGGTGGACCATTTTAGAGGAAAGAGAAATAGCAACTAGATTAGTTAAAACATTACAAACACCTAACCAGGAAAAATTACTTCACTGAATCAGTTTACCTGTTTAACTGGAGTCATGTAAAACTAATTCAGGCCCACGTGAAGCCTAAATTAATTGAAACCAAAGAAAAAGATGGTATTCAATTTTATCTCTTCTTCTAGCTGTTAATTTACTGTCCCAACTGTGTAGCAATACTTCTGACTATAATTCCACGTTGGTTGCTTAAACATGGAGGTGAAAATCAGAAAAATTTAAACTAAAAGATTTCTATATTAAATTTTCTCAAGTTTTGACTCTATCAATGTTTGATTTCCTTAATGGATTAGCCTCATTTGGGCTTTTTCTTTTTTGTTAAATTCTCATCTGAGTTTTACAGGTTGTTCTATTTCACATCCTAACAAATCAAAATCAGGTGAATTTCACGATGGTGTTTCCTCACACTGTAGTCCCTTTCTTCCCAAGGAGTCTTTATTATTCATCTCCTTTGTTCATGAATAAATAGTGAAAGCACTAGTCCCATCTTCTTGCTAAACATCTCAGGCAAGCAACTGTACCTTTCATCCTCAGATTACATATCTGTATAATGACAGGGATTGTCTTGTTCATATTAAATGGTCTCTTACAATTCTGAGACTCCATGAAGTCATGAACAAATCATTTAAATTGGTTTGACCAGTTAGATCCAATAGAAGTGTTAGCATTTTCCTCAGGGCAGTAAAAGCTGGTAGAATTGCCCTGACTTCAACACAAGACTGAAAGTAGCCTTCCCTTAAATCATACCACATGGGTAGCTGCCTGGTTTATTATTTTAAATGTTTATTACATTTATTATTTCTTTTATGTATCAACATAATGAGTCTGTGTTAGGTTTGGGGACTTAGTCATACGCAAATTAGCAAGCAACATTAGGGGAAGACAGGTAACTCTACAAATGATTATAATATACCTCAGTGGTTCATCAACTTGAATACCCATAAAAATCAACAAAAATGTCAAATTGTTAAACTTGAGGGTTCCTGGGCCCTACTCCTGGAGATTCTAATTGAAGAGGTTTGGGGTAAAACCACAAACCTGTGTAGTTCAAAAGTCCTTCAGGTGGTCCTGATCCGAGTGGAAGGACACAGTAGAAGAAAAGTTGATACGGAGGATGGATGTTACAAGAAAGGTAAGCACATAGTTATAGATATAAGGGATGGAAGGAGTGTTTAACTTAATTAGAATGATTCAAGGAGGTTTTTTAGGAGTAAAGAAGGAAAAGACTGAATCCAGGAAGAGGTTTTGAATTCCAAGCAAAGAAATGAGAATTCCAGGTAGGAGAACTTGGCACTTTGAGGGGATAGCAAGTAGTTCAGTATTTCTGAAAGGCACAATTTGGGGATGAAATTGACCACATATTCAGATATAAAGCAGGTGGCAAATTTCAGAGAATTAGTCTAATTTGGACAATGCTTCCTAATCACAATGTGATTCATTTAGAAACCAGTAAGTTATTTTACAACTGCTTATGTCTGGAAATGTAAAACCCAGATGTTTAAATAATACATAGGTTAAAGAAGAAATCATAAGAAAAATAAAAAATGACAAAACTAAACTTTCACGAAAATGCCACACATTGGAACTAGAGGGAAATAGCTAAAATCGCATTTAGAGGAAAAATTAGAGTCTTGTGATACGCATTAAAAGAGCAGAAAGGTAGGGCGCCTGGATGGCTCAGTCGGTTGAGCATCCAACTCTCGGTTTGGGCTCAGGTCACGATCTCAGGGTTATGAGATCGAGCCTCAGGTCGGGCTCTGTGCTGGGTGTGGGGCCTGCTTAGATTCTCTCTCTCCCTCTCCTTCAGCCCCTCTCCCCACTCTCTCTCAAATAAATAAATCTTTAAGAAAAAATCAGAAAGGTTAAAAATTAAAGTGGAAGGAAGGAAATAATTCAACTATAAGCTACTGAAAGCAGAATCCAAATACAGCAGAATAGGAATATTGTATCAATTTACAGTGTTTTTAGAAATTAAAAAAAAATCCATGTACATGTGTGTCTATTTTTGACTTATGATTTAAACATGTGAGTTATTAATTTGGCCTTTGAATTGAATCTATGAATTGTTCACATGTAGGTTTTAAACTTCCAGACATATGAAGTTTAAAAAGTAAGGTTTGTAGTAGTTATTGATTTCTACATCCAGGCCAAGGTTGGTTACCCATGGTAATTTACCATAATATGATTCCAGCTGTATCCAAGAATATATATATATATATTTGAAATGTATTTTCATGGAATCAGTTACCAGACAAATGAGCACATTATTAAGCCATAGATCTTAGTGGGATGAATGAGACGACTCCTTAGAGTTTTCCCACCTGGTGATCAGAAAGAGAATGTATTGCTGTCAGGGTTATGGACAAAGATCCAATCCTATATGTATGTATCACATAAATATCTTTCTTCATTGTATGTCAGTAGGGTAAAGAAAAAAACTATTTCTGAAGTAGTTGATATTCACAAATGAATGAAAGTATTATTTTTGGCATAAATCTTCAACCTCAGGTGATCAGCACAATACCATTATTTCTAATAGCAATTATAAAAACAAGCAAGTTCTAATAATTAATGATTGAGATAGAAAGAGATTGCCCAACCAGAAGTATTTCTGAATACTTAGTGTAATGCTATTGTAGTAGCCCTTATCTTTCTTTAAATTTTGCCTCTGACTCAGTGACACATGAAGAAAAATATCTGCAGCAATTTATGATTCATAAACATGTTGTACTAGGTTAGAATTATAATGAAAAAGTGTTGATAATCCTGGATACATTCATCTGCCCCTCCCCTTTTTATTTTTTATTTTTATTTTTTTGAAAAAGCAATGCATTTGTTTTTTTATTGCTATGTAACAAATGACCACAAACTCAATGACTTAAGACAACACACTGTCTCACAGTTTCCAATTTCTAGATAACTCTATCCTTTTGCCCCTCCCCTTTTACTGCCTGCTTTAGGAATCTTGCTGGCATCTCAGGTGTTGGGAATTTTGGAGGATCTTTGACGAGGCAGAAAGCCTTAAAAAGCTGGCTTAAGAGCTTGGGTGGCTCAGTCGGTTAAGCATCTGCCTTCGGCTCAGGTCATGATCCCAGGGTCCTGGGATAGAGCCCCGCATTGGGCTCCCTGCTCAGCCGGGAGCCTGCTTCTCCCTCTGCCTGCCGCTCCCCCTGCTAGTGCTCTCCCTCTCTCTCTCTCTGTCAAATAAATAAAATCTTTAAAAAAAGAAAAAGAGCTTGCAGAAGATGACTATGCAAAAAATGAATTAATATAGTAGGTCTGATATTGCTATTCTTAGAAAGGTCTACTTGCAAGGTTGAATCTTGACTGGTGTTTGGTAACTTGGCTGGTAAATAGTTCTTTAGACTTATAGAGAACTTTCTCTAAGTGAAAACAGTGCCTCACTATACTTAAAACTATTTGTACAAACAATATGATTTATGCTGAATGCCTGCTTTCCTTACAGGAATTTGGAATTTTGGTACATGGTAAACAGAGAGTGCCTATGTTACCAGACTACAATAAAAACTTTGGGCACTGAGTCTCTAATAAGCTTCCCTGGTAGACAAGATGTTGTCACAATTCAAAGCTGGGGGATGGGGGGGACAAAGAGTATCCTTTGTGACTCTAGTGGTGGAAGTTTATACCTGGTTTCATCTGGATGGTGCCTGTCTGCATTTTCCCTTTGCTGATTTTTCTTTTTTTTTTCTTGATTCTTTTTTTAAAATTTTTTATTTAAATTCAATTTCATTAACATATACTGCATTATTAGCTTCAGAGATAGAATACAGGGATTCATCAGTTGCATACAACATCCAATGCTCATTACATCACGTGCCCTCTTTAATGCCCATCACCCAGTTTCCCCATGCCCCCACCTACCTCCCCTCCAGCAACCCTCAGTTTGTTCCCTATAGTTAAGAGTCTCTTATGGTTTGTCTCCCTCTCTGTTTTCTTCTTAATTTATTTTTCCTTCCCTTACCCTATGTTCATCTTTTTTTTTTTCTTAAATTCCACGTGAGTGAAATCATATGGTATTTGTTGTTCTCTGACAGACTTATTTCGCTTAGCATAATACCCTTGAGTTCTATCCACGTTGTTGCAAATGGCAAGATTTCATTCTTTTTGATGGCTGAGTAATATTCCATTGTGTGTGTGTGTGTGTGTGTGTGTGTGTGTGTGTGTGTATCACATCTTCTTTATCCATTCATCAGTTGATGAATATCTGGGCTCTTTCCATAGTTTGGCAATTGTGGACATTGCTGCTATAAACATTGGGGTGCAGGTGCCCCTTTGAATCACTATACTTGTATCCTTTGGATAAATACCTAGTAGTGCAATTGCTATGTCTTAGGATAGCTCTATTTTTAACTTTTTGAGAAACCTCCATACTGTTTTCCAGAGTGCCTCTACCAGTTTGCATCTCCACCACAGTGTAGGAGGGTTCCCCTTTCTCTGCATCCTCTTCAGCATCTGTTGTTTACTGAGTTGTTAATTTTAGCCATTCTGACCAGTGTGAGGTGGTATCCCATTGTGGTTTTTTGTTTTTTTTTTAAGATTTTATTTATTTATTTG
This sequence comes from Halichoerus grypus, assembly GCF_964656455.1. Classification (NCBI taxonomy): domain Eukaryota; kingdom Metazoa; phylum Chordata; class Mammalia; order Carnivora; family Phocidae; genus Halichoerus; species Halichoerus grypus. Next base: position 20,524,646 of record NC_135720.1, on the reverse strand, counting down.
ACAGAGAGAGACACAGCGAGAGAGGGAACACAATCAGGGGGAGTGGGAGAGGGAGAAGCAGGCTTCCCGCAGAGCAGGGAGCCCAATGCGGGGCTCGATCCCAGGACCCTGGGATCATGACCTGAGCCGAAGGCAGACGCTTAACGACTGAGCCACCCAGGCGCCCCTCCCATTGTGGTTTTGATTTGTATTTCCCTGATGCCGAGTGATGCTGAGCATTTTTTCACGTGTCTGTTGGCCATTTGGATGTCTTCTTTGGAGAAATGTCTGTTCATGTCTTCTGCCCATTTCTTGACCATTTTTTGTTTTGTTTCTTTTGGGCGATGAGTTTGATAAGTCCTTTATAAATTCTGGATACTAGCCATTTAACTGATAAGACATTTGCAAATATTTTCTCCCATTACATAGGTTGCCTTTTAGTTTCCTTTGCTGATTTTTCTATGTATCCTTTTGCTATAAAAAGTCACAGACACAAGTAGGACTCTACAGTGAGTCCTATTGGTCCTCCTAGCAAATCATCAAATCTGAGGGTAGTCTTAAAGACCCCCAAGACAGTGACACATAGGAATAAATGTTCAGGAAAGATTGAACTGCCATGTAATGTTCCCTATTCATGCTGCTTGAAAGACGAATAGTACAAAGGAAAAAGAGGCATACATTTGATCAAGTTGAGGTTTATCTGGATTAATAAACATCCTTTAAAAGTATAAAAGTGTCTTCTAAAACTGCCAAGGGGTTATCAGTTACATACTACATGAGCATTAATACTAACACCCAATGCCACTGTAACACTTATACTAGGCATAGTCCTAAATTCTTCACATGGATTATGTTATTCAATCCTTGCATTGCCTTTTGACAGCACCTATAATTATTTCTACTTTACAAATGCAGATTGAGGCTCAGAGTGATTAAGTAATTTGTCCTGGCCACACCTCTGTGAGTAGCAGAGTCAGGATGTCAACATAGGGAATCTGACTCCAAAGGCCATCCTCTTAGCCACCAATCTTTTTTTTGAAAAAAAATTTATTTATTAGAGAGAGAGTGAGCACAAGCAGGGGGAGTGGCATAGAGAGAGGGAGAAGCAGACTCCCCACTGAGCAGGGAGCCCAATGCGGGGCTGGATCCCAGGACTCCAGGATCATGACCGGAGCCAAAGGCAGACGCTTAACTGACTGAGCCACCCAGATGCCCTTTAACCACCAATCTTTATTGCCATCTTGAATTTGGACTGGATTTTTTTTTTCTAATCCCCACAGAAAGAAGGGTAATTTTGATTGGAGAAAAGAGAGATGGGTAATTTTGGAATATGGAACACTCAATTCCTGGCATGTTTAGGTTGCAACTCCACTCTATTCCATCATACTGTATCGCCAGATATATATATATATATATATATATATAAAAACCACACACACACACACACACACACACTGCACTGATGACATAAGAGAAGGCTACTGAAGTCTGTTGGCCCAGAGGCCTCAAAGGATTTGGAAATGTCAGAGAGATGAAAAAAATAAATTAGGAAAGTAACAAAGGTAAACATTAACCTACATTTTAAAAATATGCCTAGAACCCAGTGGTCTTACTGAAGGGAAAAGAAAAAGCTCAGAGTTTGGAAATCCAAGGAAGCTAGAGTGCAAAGGGGTCCTCTCAAGTGTTTGGTAGAATTCTGACCTAGATTTGCATGTAAGAGACTACAAGAGTCAAGGGGAAAAAAACCATAGGAAGGAGCAGGCAGAACAATTCCCAGGGCTCACATTGGTGAGGGACAGTGACCGTTTCCAACAGCCAGAATGGAAAAATATCTTCATACACACAGCACTGGGTAGATTTCTTAGGGAGTTATTGTCTCAGTCGTGATCCAGATTAGCCCCCAAATTACCCCAAGCAGAAGAAGCATGAAGAAACCACAAGATACATCATAATAAAATTGCTTAAATCAGTGCTGAAGAGAAAAATGTTAAAATCAGCCAGGCAGGGAGAAAAAACAAACAAACAGACATGTGAAGTATAGAGGAATGCCAGCCGACCTGTCATCAGAATCCACTCAAGCCAGAAGAAAATAGTGGAACATCTTTAAAGTACTGAAAGGGAAAAGAAAATCAACCTAGGGTTCTATATCCAGTGAACATATGTTTTTAAAGTAATATAAAAATAAAGACTTTTTTAGACATAAAAAGGCTAAGAGAATTTATTGCTATCAGACCTCCACTGCAAAAAATGTTAAAGTAAATCTTTCAGGAGAAAGGAAAATATTATCAGAAATTTGATCTACACACAGGAATGAAAAGCATTTGAAGGAGTAAACATATATTTTGAAGAAATTTAAAAGCTAATAGACTTTTAGAAGTAAAAATAACTATATTTTGGAGTCTATAACACATGTAAAGGTAAAACCATGACAAAATAGCACAAAAGCCAGAAGCAGAAGAATGGAAATACACTGTTGTAAAGTTCTTATACTATGTATGAACTTGTATAATATTATTTGAATGTAGAAGTTAAAGATGTGTATTGCAAACTTTAGAGCTACCATTAAAAAAAAAAAAGAGGTTTAGTTAATAAGCCAACAATGGAGATGAAGTGGAATAAGGAAAAACACTCAGTTAATACCAAAATGGCAGGAAAAGAGAAACAAAGATTAGGTAAAATAAATAGAAATGAATAGCCAGAGTGTAACTTTAAGCCCTAGCCTATCAATTGCATTAAAAGTTAACACTATAATTAAAAGGCAGAGATTGTCATCTTGATACAAAACAAGACCCAATTATATGCTATCTAAAAAAATCCAGCTTAACTATAATGGAACAGGTAACTTAATGGTAAAATGATGGAAAATTATGTACCATAAAATACTAATCAAAAGAAAGCTAGAGTGGTGATATTAATATCAAACAAAGTAGATTTTGAAACAACATTGCTAGGGATCAAGAAGTTCCTTTCATACTAATAAAGATATTAAATTATCAAGGAAAATTAATCTTAAATGTATACACACTTAATAACTAGCTTCAAAGTGCATGAAACAAAAACAAATAGAATGGACAAGAAAGACAAATCCACAATTATATTTAGATATACTAACACCTTACATTCAATAATTAATGGAAGTAGAAGACAGAAAATCAGTGAGACTAGTCTTGAATGACACTATCAACTTATTCAATAGAATTGACATTTATAGTACACTTCATCCAAAACAATAGAATGCACATTCTTTTCAAGTGCACATGAAATATTTTCCAAGATAGACCATTTTCTAGGACATAAAACAAGTCTCAAGAAATTTAAAATAATTGGAATCTTAAAAAGTATGTTCTTTGACCACAACAGAATTAAATGGAAAAAAAAAAAAAGACCCACCAACATCAGAAACATACCTGGAAAAATCCCCAGATATTTGAAAATTAAATAACACATTCCTAAATAAAACATGGGTCAAGAAAAAGTTTACATGGAGAAAATAGAACATATTTTGAACTAATTGAAAATTAAAACACCACATCATGAAAGTTATGAGATGCAGCTAAAATAGTGGTTAAATGAAAATTCATAGCAATAAATGCTTACATTTGTAAGACTTCAAAATCATCGATATAAATTTCTACCTTAAGAAACCATAAAAACATAGATGCAAAAAAATTCTTTACAAATGTTTAGCAAACCAAATTCAGCAATATATAAAAAAGAGGATTAATCACCACCAAGTGGGATTTAGCCCAGCAACACAAGATTGGTTCAACATTTGAAAATCAATTGTTGTAATTCACCGTGTTAACAGACTAAAAAATGGAAACCACATGAGCATCTCAATAGATGCAGAAAAATCATTTGACAAATTCAACACCCATTCAGAAAAAAGTCTCTTAGCGCATCGGGGAAAGAATGAAGTTTCTTTAACCTGACAAAAGTCATCTAACAAAGAACCTAAAGCTAACATCATACTTCATGGTGAAAATTTGAATGTTTCCCTCCATCAGTTGGGGAATGAGGCCAAAATGTCCCCTTTTACAATTTCTATTCAACATTGTATTATAGGTCCTTGCCAGTGTGATTAAAGAAGAAAAGAAAAAAATACATAGATTGTAAAGAAAGAATTAATGCTTTTATTTACAAACAACATGGTCACTTATAAAGAAAATTCCATATCTACAAAGTATTAAAAAAAGAGATCTAATTGATTTCTAACAAAAGTGCCAATTGATTTTCAACAAAGTTGGCAAGGTAATTCAAAGGGGGAAAAAGATCTTTTCAACAAATCATGTGGAAACAATCAGAAAGCTTTATATATGAAATAAAAGTGAGAGAAAGAGAGATTAAACTTTGGCCCTTGGTTCTTAACCCATACCATCTATAAAAATTAACACAAGGAGCACCTGGGTGGCTCAGTCGGTTAAGCGTCTGCCTTCGGCTCAGGTCATGATCCCAGGACCCTGGGATTGAGCCCCGAGTTGGGCTCCCTGCTGGGTGGGGAGCCTGTTCCTCCCTCTCCCTCTGCTGCTCGCCCTGCTTGTGCTCTTTCTATCAAATAAATAAATAAAATCTTAAAAAAAAGAAAAAAAATTAACACAAAATTGATCATAGACCTAAGTTAGAGAGCTAAACCTATAGCACATCTAGAAGAAAACATAGGGAAAAATCTTCATGACCTTCGGTTTAGCAAAGAATGATCACTCTTTATGCTGCTGATAAAATGCCTGTTCTATCATGAAATGACTCCACAAAGATGAAGCAATGTTAATTTTCCACTTTACTCTTCGAAGGATAAATAAGGTTATCATTCAGGAGAAAAAGAAGTAATTTCAATGCCCATAACAGAAAACTCAATTTATTGTGACTTATCCAATTAGAGGTCTTTAGTTGTTTTTTGTTTTTGTTTGTCTCCTAAAATAGGAAGCACGTGAAGTAGGAAGTTCAAGACTGGTAAATTAATTCCATGATGCAACTATAGACCCTGGCATTTTCTATCTTTTTACTCAGCCTGCAATTAGATTTCTCATGCATGTCTTCTCAGGGTAAAAAAATGGCTGCTACATCTCTTGTATCACATCAGTGTTCCATGCAGGAAGAATATTAAGAGAAGGAGGCAAAGGTGTTTGTCCACCTGCTTTTAAAGAGCTTTCTGAGAAGCCACACTTAGTAGCTTTTGCTTACATTTCATTAGCTGGAAGAATGTTGCTGGCCATGCCTACCTGCAAGGAAGGCTGAGAATCAATCTTTCTTTTTCTTTCTTTCTTTCTTTCGTTCTTTCTTTCTTTCTTTCTTCTCTTTCTTTCTTCCTCCCCCCTCCTTTCCTTCTTTCTCTTTCTTTCTTTTCTTTCTTTCTTTCTTTCTTTTTCTTTTCTTTTCTTTTTTTTTCTTTCTTTCTCCTCCCTCTATCCCTCCCTTCCTCCTTCCTTCCTTCCTTCCTTCCTTCCTTCCTTCCTTCCTTCCTTCCTTCCTTTTTTAATCAGGAGACATTAATGTCACAGGAACAATTGAGATTCTGATGGTAAGGAATAAAGGAAAATAGATATCTAGTGGTAACAAAGTGTCAGCTACAGGCTCTCTTCCCTGCAGTCAACTGAGGGCTTTTGTCCACTGGTTGTCTCATACTGAAGATATTATATCTGCATACAAAATTGTAACCTAATTAGATTTTGGATCTCTATAGACCTAGAGAATAATCCAACCATATCTACACTAACCTCTGCTTTTCTTTGCAAACCTTGAAGAAAAAGTGAAAGAATGATCTCCTGAGGTGTGGAGTGACTTAGGTCTCTCTCTATCAAGCATAAATATTGTATTTTGGGATGCCTGGGTGGTGAGTCAATTAAGCGTCTGACTCTTGGTTTTGGCTCAGGTCATGATCTCAGGGTTGTGAGATTGAGCCCCACGTCGGGCTCCACACTCAGTGTGGAATCTTCTTTAGACTGTCTCTCTCTCCCTTTGCCTTTCCCCCTCTCAAATAAATAAATAAATCTTTAAAAAAAAGATTGTATTTCTTCAGGTTCTTCTAATCTTGACTTATAAAACATTAAAGAAAAGGATTTTCTTTTTTTCCAAGAAACACATGGATTAGATTACTTTACCTAAGCCTTTTAAGTATATGTCTGAATTGTGCCTACTTGAAATGCTAATTCATCAAAAAACTGCACAAAACACCAATTATTTAATATTACTCTTTTTTTTTTACAAGTATATGGGTACTTGATAAATGGCATTCTGGGATGTTCATCAATGAGGAATTTTAATCTAACATGATTGCTTACTTTGTCTCAAAAAATAATTTGTCAGTTAATGAATTGTGAAATAATTCACTTACTTTAAGAAGTGTGAATTTTGAGAAAAAATAGATACAGAATACAGAATACAGAAGCATTGCTGCAAATGAATGAAGTGATGATAAAAGAAGGACTTAGAAAATCTAAATTTTGTTCTTTATTCCTCTACTCTGATTTTCTAAGACTTGCAGAAATTTATTTTGACTCTACATAATGTGAAAAACATCCAGATGCAAAATGAAAAAGGTTTTGATATCTTTTAGACATAGCTTTCATCTATTTGCACTTCAATTTTCTTGACACTAAGAAAAGCAGTGCCTGTTTCTTACCCACTGTGAAGAGATTCTCTTTTAAAGTTTGAATTCTTTAGCCAAATTGATTCCATTGCATGAACAATACATAATTTCACCATGAGGAAAAGTATTTTATTGCCATCATTATGGACCCCTTCTTCTTCTGTTCAAACACAAAGCAAGTTCCCAACTGAAACAAGCTTGGAGCAGTTGTAATTATTGAGTATGCTAGGAGTCAGAAAACCTGACCTATTTCTGTCATTAATTAGGTCTGAGATGTTAGACAAACACAAATCCATGTCTGGGCCTCACATTTCTGTTACAACATGAGGATGTAATTCAACTGATACCTAAATTTAAAAATGTAGGATCAGTTCATTTTCTAGTTACTGTTTTCTCAAAGAGAAATGTGGATATGATACTGAGCCAAAATAACTTCCTTTGTGGTTTGTTATATTTATAAAAATGATCCATATTCTTCGGGAGAATCTCACTGGGTATCTCAAAGCAAGGCATCACTTGGGTTTGCATTCAGCCGTAGCTGAGCTGTTCAGCTTGAGCTGTTGAGCTGAGCCTTGACTGACATATCTCACCTAAGTCCTAGAAAAACTACATAAACTCTTATGAAGCTTATGTATGGACCAGGCTTGAATAATTGACCTACTAGAGCCAATAGTTTTGCCAGTTGACTGGACAATTATTATATTTGGCATTTTCTTAACATATCCTTTTTTTTGCTAGGCACTGGGATTTTTATATATTATCTCATGTCTGCAGAACAAAACCTCAAAAGTGGGCATTAGTAGTCCTATTAGAGGAAACCAATTCTCATAGAGGTTTAGTAATTGCAATGGCCAACTACTCATGAAATTCCAGAGATGAGATTCAAACCCAGTCTGCTAGACTTCAAAGCCCATGCATGCTCTTTCTTTCACACATTTAAGGCTCAGTCAGTTCCTAAATTTGGAGGGGTTTTAGGTTTCTTATAGGTCACTTCCCAGGCATCACTGCCTTTGGCCAAATTGGAATTCCCTGGCATTTCCAAAGTGGTATGAAACTTGTGGAGAGTCCCTGGAAAGTATAATAAATACACAAGAGTAGAAAGTTGTCTAGAAAAACCACAGAGCTCCCTTAAATGAGAATACTAGACAAAGGATTATGGATGGGCTAACATTTGAGTTGGGCTTGAAGGAAAAGGAAGGTTGACAGATGGGGTAAGTAGAGGCAGATGGGAACATTGGATATGTTGCAGGAGACACTGAGACATCCCTACCCATAGAAACATAGAGGGAGTTGTAGTTGACTTGGGCAATAATCTTCAAGGAAGGGAAGGCAAAGCAAGACTTAATGCGTGTCAGTTACATCCCAAGCCTTCTGCTAGATTCTTCATAGTTAACATTTCAAGGCCCTTTCAGTAGGGATGGAGGGTGTCAAGACAAAGAGTGTGTGTTTGAATTATTTGACAATGACAATCCAGTGAAGTCTTCTGAACAGAATGTAACCAGATTAGTGCCAGGCTTTAGAGAGATTAATTACTCTGTCAGTCCTCCGCCAAATATATTAATCATATAGGGGAAAGGTTGAAAGGAGAAGAGTTAAAGGTAAGTGGGACACTAATCCATGGACACAAATACCTTGGATATATAAATGCTTTCCTCTGCCCCACCTCCCAAGCAATGATTTGCATTTTTTTTCATTTCTTAGGGCTATTCATTACTTTTTAATTTATGACAATGATTTTCTAAGCACTTATTTATCTATTCTAAGTGCCTCATATACATTTTTTCAATGTATATAAAGGCAGATAGTTAGTCTTATTTGATAGAAATGGAATCTGAGATTTAGACAGATTAAGGCACATGCCCAAGACCACACAGCTGGTAAGTGCTGGTGCTGGCATTCGTACTTAGCTGTGAATCCAGAGATTTTGTTCTTAACCACTGTGCTCCTAAAGAACAGGCCAAGGAAAGAAATGTCTTGCCATTTTGAGAAAAACTTCGTTTCTTTTCAGTGAAGTTGAGGAAAATTGACTTTTGAGGCCTGGATAGTAAGTGAGCTAACAGAATGTTAAGAGCATTCCTGATATTAGTCAGACGGTTAGAGATAACTCTTTGGGTAGAGAGCCAATAAAGCAGGCCCACTTAGAAGGAAGAAAACTTCAAAGTTCTATTTTAAAGGAGATCCAGTGAGAATCACTTTGAAAATAGGAAGTGGGGCCACATGTATCTGTGAAGCACATCAAATACCCATTGTGCTTCCAAAATCAAGATCCAGCTGAAAGAGCTGAGGAGAATTATGGAGGAGTCTCTGTGTGAGCAGGTGGGTGGTACTGCAATGTGATAAGATAAGGGGAGAATATGTTGGAAGGAATGACTCATTCTACTCCCTGCTGCTGCTATTCTGAGCTTAAAGATAAGGTTTAATCATTGAACTCAATTTGCTGTTAAGGTGACTTGTTGAGAGCTGAAGATAATTGGAACTGGATCTCAAGTCTCTGTTAAATAGTCTCTTAAGTGACATTATCCACAGTGTCATGGATCCTCTTGGAGGCCAAAGTGTAGTTCCAATACCTGTAGTTCCAATACCTGTGAAAGATCTGAGGGTTGTTTCAGGTGGCTTTACAGAGTATCAGCATTTTGGTGAATTCACCATTGGTCCAATTGCTGGATCTAGCAAGTTTATCATTAGGAGAAATTGCAATGGAATTTATTCATGCTACCCAATTGTACAGGATGCTGATTCATAAACCAGAATTCAGTTATTAATTTTAAAACCTCAAGTCCTTTTTGGAGTAATTCAGAATGTAAATAATGGGAGGCTAGGGGACAATGTGGAGAGAACAGATGGTCTAGGTTTAGACAAAGCTGTTTCTGAGAACCTAGTTTAGCTAGATGACCTTGAGCTGCATCTTAACAGCTCTGAGTTGCAGTTTCCTTTGGGAAATGGAGGTGATGTTATGGAATAAGACTAGTTTGACTCTGGAAAACTCAGCTCAAATGCAAGGGACATGATGGGGAGAAGCACTGCAGGCTAACCCCAGCAATCATGGATTGGCGATCCAATACTCAGGGTCCCAAGAGAAGCAAATGTCAGGTGTGGGTTAGGCTAGGGGTATTATAAGGAGTCTCAATCTGGTGGTTGGACTATAGCAGTATCAGTAGATCCTTTCCATTTTAGGAAACCCTGCACTATAGTATGCTTCAACCCAAAGTACAGAATTGTCAAGACATTAAATCAGGGCTTTGATCGGATGGCGTTGAGTTCAGTGTCTGGCCCAAGTGATGGAAGAAGAATGGCAACGTAAGTCAGGCTACCCAGGGCAATTTCAGATGGAATTCTGTGCACTGAGCCATACGTTGTTTTGTTGTTGTTGTTGTTTTTGTGTTGTTATTATTATTGGAGGACAGTCCCTGGTGCATTTGATCTAAGCCCTAACATTTGATTCCAATTCTTTCTGTGTGATGGAAGCAAGGTTGTTATCTTTCCTGCCATCTGTACAGCTAACTTTGGGCAACTGTCAAAGATCAAGTCAGGGAGGCAAGCAGAGTCTATTAGCATCAGAGTAAAAGACATTGGATAGTAATGAGGCTCCTTGAGGGGAGTTTTTGGAAAGTGCCCTGAACTCATGAGGAGCATCTCTTCCTAGTGCCAGTAAGGTATCAGCTGGGGCCACCTGCATGTTGCCATCTAAATAGCATTGGCACTGTGCCCTCCCCCAATTTCTCAACCTATGGAAGCCCTATGCCAAGATTTCTCTGAATTTTTTTTTCTACTTTCAAGGAGATACTTTTTTCTTTTTTCCTTCCATCTTTCTTTCCTTCTTTTTCTTTTACTTCAGGAATTTCTGTTATACACCACAGTGGCCAAGATATGAAATCCAGTCCATTCTTCAAGTTTAAGATATACCTACTACCCATCCCCTCCCCTCCCCGCACCCCCCCCACACACATTCTCAAAGTGATCATGACCTTGGTAGAGTCCATGAGTGATTTTTAGAAATGAGCAAGAGGAGAGGTTCACATAATAGCATTGGGAAAAATAAGTATAATGGATAACTATCCCATCCTTGAAGATTTCATTACTCCTCTCTTCCTCCTCCTTTCTCATTCCTCTTTATTCATCTTTCTCATTTCCTTTTGGGTACAAACTCCACAAATTACTCTTTTCTCAGGCAAAAGAACCCTCTTCCACATCAATTATAATATCCTTTGTTGATGTTGATGCCCTCTGCTAAGTTCTCATCTTTCTTAAGGGAACATAAGGTAGTTTTTTGAGGATCATTTTCTCCCTAAGAGAAATTCTTATTTGACCAGCAAATACAGTGAAACAAATTTGATCTTAAGTACTGGTGACTGGTGCTCAAATGATTCAGAATTTTTCTTAAATGATGCTAAGTAAACACTTAACACCTTTTTGTTTTTAAAGCCAATTCCCTTCTTTTTTTTTTTTTTTTATCATTTTAGCAAAAGGCTTTACTAGTCTAATGTTATCTAGTGACAGTCAAGTTTCAAATACTCAAGTTTAGCTTTCCTTGTATTTATTGCATTTTAGATGGAAGTTGGAGCATACAGATTTTACAAGGCACCGTGTTCTCATCAGCAATACTTTTTGATGAAATATCTATTGGAAGAAGATTTTTTTCCCTAGAAAGAATTCCACAGGAGACCAGCATCTGTTTTATCTTGTTCTTTGTTTGGTTCAGTTTCTGAAAATGACTTTTTTAACCTTCTCCCTTGATTCTGAGGATGGCGCTTATATAAAATTGGTGATTCCCTGTGCTCTGGCCATTGCTTCCAAGAAATATTGTGATGATAATTTTTGTCAGTTGTTGTTGCCAGTATAAATGAAGGCACAATTGACAGGGATTAAAAAATGTTGCTTCTCAATGTGTTGTGCAGAAAAAGGTGATTAGTTTAATCCAAATTTTTGCTCTGATTCTGCCAAAAATAATCTGTCTCTGTACAAGAGGAAAGTTTACCTTTGATATACCTCATCATCGTGGTGGCCAGCAGTATTTTTTAGAATAGATTACCTTATTTGACCATATTACAACAAAATATTCCAAGTATTGAAAACTAGGGGTGGGGGGAAGGTAAAGAATAAGTAAAAGAGCCTGTAGGCTAGAATAAAAGAAAAGTATAATATATTATACATCAATGTTTAAGCATAAAACTGACTTTTTGTAGAAGTTTCTTCTGACACTTGCCTCAAAATCTTTTTAGTGATTTAAAATATCATATATATTTGCACATAGTTTTACATTAGTACTGCCTGGAGTTGGGACACTAGGGTGGAAAAAGTTTATGCAACATCACAAAAGGAAAGATAATATAAAACTAAAAACTGCTCAAGCATGTCCCAATAATTTGCTGTCAGTGAACCAGGGCAAAAACAAACCTTTCTTGTCATCACTGTAGTTTGAATGGCACATTCACTGACCAAAAACTTCATGGGTCTGTTTTTTCTAAGATTCCAGCACACTAAACAGAAGAAACAATTAATTGTTTGGTGGTCCATAATTCCATTGGCAGATTAACATGCTTAATCATGCATACTTTTCCCACTTGAATTCCTAAAACAGTAAAGAAATATCAGGGGTAATAAAATAGCTTCAAAATACAGAGCATAATTTAAACAATAATTTCCATATATAAAGTAGATCCCTGCCATTTGTACTAATGATGGGGTCCCAGCTGTGCTACATTATAAGCTATTCTCCAGGAGAGAAATGAGCAAAACAGGACCAGACTGTGGGCTGGAGTAGGATGGGGAAAATCTGACTAAGACAGCAAGGCTGCTTGCTTCTTTCTTCCCTCTTGGGAAGAGACCAGGAGACCAAATCAATGAGTATGTGGCAACCTGGAAGCCCTCCCCTGGGCATCTCAGCTCTAGGAGATAAATATTGCCCCCAACCCTTTGGGGAAGAGTTCTCAGGGTCAAGTGGAGGTTGTCAAGTTCTTAGTAAGGAAGCTTGGTGTAAGCTGATACCAAGAAGTTTGGGAATAGTTCTGATAGAAATGGACAAGAAGAAGAAAGACCCAAGGGCCTCAGCTCCCCCAAGCCAGCCAGCTGAACCCTCAGGGCTGGCCTCTAAAGCTGCAGAGAGCTAGCGAGCCACAGAAAACCAAGGATCTTAGTAGAAAGACCATTGAGACTGGTTCTTAATTTGGTTCTTATATGAAATTGGGTAGTTGGAGAGGTCTAGCCTGACACCCATAGAAAATAGACCTCCTAATATACCAAGGACCTGCATTTCAGTGGCTCAGAGCCTGAGTGTCAGTTATTAGTACAGGTATCTAGGTCCAGATGGTAGCAACCAGAGACCTACAGTTTTGATAGCTTAGGGAATGATTGGAATATATTGCAAATTAAATTATATACCTCTTCATAAAAATTAAATGTTGCAAAAGTTAGCCCAGGTTACAATATCTTCTTTATATGGGCTTTTTGTTCTTACTCCTTTTTGATCCTAAAAAAGAGTAAAGAATACTTTCTTTCTTTCCCTAGCATCTTTAGGTTGGATTCTTTAACACTTGCGTATGAAGCTTGTCAAGTCGGAAAGAATTTGTTATTGCAACCAATACATCCTGTTTTATCAGCCTGAGATACCAAAGAAGATCATCTTCTTTTTCATATTCAAAGTAGATGATGCTGAACCCCTACCCACATTTTGCAAGAGTATCTCTTTTCTCCATCTGAGATCTCTCTCTTGTAGTAACTGCAACAACTTCAGGGATGCTTTTTAAGCCCAAGTTAGTCCACAGAGGCCTGGTTAATGTTCTATTTTTCACTATATTGCTGCCATATCAGATCATGAGAACTCAGCATCCTAATAGCTACCTTGTCTACTGAAGGGCAATCTGCCTTGGACAGAGCAGGTGCCTCAACACTGGGCTGGTAACCCAGTAAAATGGTGCAATCTTAGTCTCTCTTGAGGTGCATCCTCTGCTGAGGTACTTCGTACAGGAGGAATGAGGTATAACATATACTTGTACTAGTTTCCTAGGGCTCCTGTAACAAATGACCACAAGCCAGGTTGGTTAGAATAAAATAGATTTACCATCTCAGAGTTGTGAAGGCTAGGAATCTGAAATCAAGTTATTGACGGGGCCACGCTCTCTGGAGCCTCTAGAGGATCATTTTTTGCGTCTTCCTAGCCTCTGGTATTGTTGACAATCATTGGTATTCCTTGGGCTTGTAGACATATCCAATCTCTGCTTCATCATCACCTGGTGTTCTGTGTCTATACCTGTGTTCAAACTTGCCTTATCTTACAGGAACATTAGTCTTTGGATTGGGGCCTGCTCCAACCCGGTATGAATTCACCTTACCTTGATTATCAGCGACTTGATTATTTAACTTTCCTCCCGATCCACACCTAGCTCTAATGTTCTGTCCTCTGACTTTTGCCGTGATTTCAGCTTCACAAAAAAGAACTTCATCGACCTTATGTCCTCATCTTCCAGACAGACAGTCCAATTCAAACATATATTTTTTTTGGCATGGCATCTTCTTTCTCTCTGCTTATGCAGCCTGACATACTCTTCTATGGATGATGAATTCGCCTCCTAAGTTGAACTCTAGCCTAGCTATATGCTTATTAGAACCATGTCTACATTCTAAAAGAGTTGAGAAGTTAAAAAACATACTGAAAAAATCTTATCCCAGTGGAACTGAGGAATTAATTAATTTCTTTAATCATTTAATCTAGTAGTGTCCAATATAATTTTCTGTGAAGATGGAAAAATTTTATTTCTTTATGGGCCAATTCAATAGCCACTACTCACATATGATTATTGAGTACTTGAAATGCAGCTGATGTGGCTTAAGAACTAAATTTCCAATTTTACTTAATTTTAATTAATTTTCATTTAAATTTAAATAGCAACATGTAATTAGTGGTTACTGGATTGGACAGCACAGATCTACTCCATTCCTTTAATATAAAGGAATATGTGGCAGAACAACAGTTAAACCTTCAGGAGCAAATAATCAAATTTAATTCATTTGTTATGATAAGAGCTTTATAGGACCTTAAGGGTAAAAGAAAGAAAAGGTGATGAAATAGATATGGCAGTCTAACCGAATAATTCCAGGCAAAATGAGTGAGGTGCATCATCATGTATGTGTTGTTGGAGATTGATATCTTTATCTTTCTAGCTCCAAACATACTTCAAGAGCTATGGAAAATCTGACAAAGGTAAAAATGTTTGAAGCATATTCAGCCACATTTTCTAAAAGCCAGATGAGACCCTGGAGAAGCCAAGGACCTAGCCTTTACTGATGAGTATCTCAGCCGCTTGATAAAACTGCTTGACTCACATTTGAAGTTACTGCACCAGTAAGAGATAGATTAAGGTATTATCTTCACATTTTCAAATTGTCTCTTTTAATTTCTCTGATTCCAATTTAGTATTTTCTTTAGATAAATTGCTTCATTAGCATTCATGTGCAAAATGTTATTCAGACTTTAAAAATAGAAGATGTCAAAGTTGAGGTAATATATCTGATTGGGAGATTATCTTTCTCCTGAACTGGAAATCCAAAGAAAGCAAAGAATGAGAGAGCAGTTAAGCAGAGACAGGTTATTGATCTAGGGAGTGTGTCCATCATAAGGCCTGAGGGAAATATCTTCTTGCGTCACACAAAGATGAGTTACCTTATGAAGAACTTTAATCAGTTTGATTCAACTTTAAGATGGTAGGGCTTCTGAGTTCCATATATTTCCATGGTTATCAAGAAATCCTTGCAGAGAAAAGTTTTAATTAAAGGTAGCTGAATCTGGAATTCGTATAATTTACCTTCTGATCTCATGGGATAGCTCTAGAGAAGATGTAGGTATACTGAGCAGACAGAGAAAAGGCAATGGATGAGTTGAGAAATAATTTTTTAAATAATTTTTTAAAAGATTTATTTATTTATTATTTTAGAGAGAGTGAGAGCTAGAGAGAGAGCAGGGGGAGGGGTAGGAGAAAGGGAGAGAATCTCCAACAGACTCCCCGCTGAGCACAGAACCCGCTGTGGGACTCCATCTCACAACCTGAGATCATGACCTGAGCTGAAACCAAGAGTTGGTTGCTTAACTGACTGAGCCACCCAGGCACCCAGAGAAATAATTTAATAACATAAAGAACTCTAATAGCTAAATGCAATTGAAAATAAGCTTATATAGGCACAAAATCCTCGGTCTTTTTCTCTCTGAATTCTATCCCAAAGACCAGGTAGTCTCCAGCTTATATGAATTTCAATGTCCATATATATTTAATTTTATTTTATTATGTTAATCACCATACATTACATCATTAGTTTTGGTGTAGTTTTCCATGACTCATTGTTTGCATATAACACCCAGTGCTCCATGCAGAACGTGCCCTCTTTAATACCCATCACTGGGCTAACCCATCCCCCCACGGTCCCTCCCCTCTAGAACCCTCAGTTTGTTTCTCAGAGTCCATAGTCTCTCATGTTTCATCTCCCCCTCCGATTCCCCCCCTTCATTTTTCCCTTCCTACTATCTTCTTTTTTTTTTTTTAACATATAATGTATTATTTGTTTCAGAGGTACAGGCGTGTGATTCATCAGTCTTACACAATTCACAGCGTTCACCATGGCACATACCCTCCCCAATGTCTATCACCCAGCCACCCCATCCCTCCCACCCCCCCACCTTTAATGGCTTTCTATTTGTTCCCTCAAAATTTTTTTATAATACTTATAAATAAAACTTGTAAATAAAATCCTCACTTTCATTAGATGGGAATCAGCTCCTCTGAAATGTAAATTTTGGGTAATTTGTTTTGTTAAAGGAAAATAGTCTGTGTGTCTATGTAGCTAAGGAGACAAGGCCTCTCTGTCTCTCCCTCTCTCCCTCCTTCCTTCTTTCATTCTTTCTTTTTATCATATTGCTTTCTGGATGTGGGTGAAAATTATGAGGATTGACTGAGGAAATACACTATTTTAATATTTTGTCTTTCAAAATATCAGTGAAATCTTCAGGGTCCAAGCCAAGCCTGAATAGGAGTGTTGCCTGATTTCCATGGTGAGGTGTGAATCAACTGGTTATGAAACCCTCCTCTCCTCTGTTACCCATCCCTCATACTCATTTGCCTAAGACAAGAATGCTTTTCTTTTCATTCTCAGATTCTCCTTTTATTTATCTTATTAAGTCCTTTATTTTGCATAAAGATGAGGAGATGTTTTACTGTTCATATCACTGTCACTTGCCAGGGAACTGATTTATCATATGTGACACTAGAAAAAATAAAACACTAATTTATATTCATGAAGTCCTCATTTGTGCTTTCTAAACAGATATAATACAATCTGTCTAACCTCTCCAGGATGTTCTAGAGCCCTGTCATTTTATGACATTTTCTGTCCAGTATAAATAGGGGAAAAAATAGTACGTGGAAGGTAAAAATATTACAAATAAAATTGAATTGAATATTTTTTAAACAAATGAAAATTAGAAGGAATTACTAAGTGATGTTTTAGTTCCTAAACTTAATTTTATAATATGTCAGAAGATGACAGAGAAAACTTTGACTTGAAATTTGAGCATTATCATAACATTTCTCTCATGTGCAAAGAGATATCTATATTGACAAACAAGCAAACCAAAACCAAAAGACACTCATCAGTAATAACTACCACTTTCAACTACAGAAACCTACTGTATAAGAACCTCATCTGTAAACTTACAACACACCAAATCTTTTTTTTAGATAGCCTGTAAATTTTTATCATAGAGCGTATCTCAACCAACCAAACAAAAAATAAATAATATTTATCATTTTTTCAATTAATGCTATCATATTCAAGATTCCCAAGGAAGGCAGATAGGATCAAAAAGTTTTAAGTCTCAGTTTAAAGATCACTTTCTTAGAACAAGTTCCCCCAAGTTCCCAGCCTTAACTAGGTTTCCCTGATATGTACGTGTGTAGCCCTATGTTCCCCGTAGAACTTTGTACAGTTGCAATGTAGGCAGTACTTTTGCAAACATTTGTCTCATGGCTGTCATTATTAGACCAAACTCCATGATGGATCCACTGCATTGATTCTACACACCCGAGCCTGAACACAAGAGCTCCCTGATATCTATACTGTACCTGCTCAAAAACACATGTTGAGTTAATGAGTTACAATTCTCACAATCACCTTTAATGTATTTAATGCATTTAACCTTTGCATAAGGACAGAGGGATGGTTTCCTCTGAAGGGAATTGGCTTTTGTAGTAAACCTACTAGGCTGGCCCAGTGTATCACAACACTGCATTCTGTCAAGGGTCTAGGGATGCATTCCTTTATATTTGCAATTATGTCCTTGAAATAGAAACAGTGAGTAATGTGTGGCTAAAGTATTTATTTATGTGATGAGGCCACAATTAGCTTTACTCTGTGACTAAGATAATTCTTCTTCCAACAGAAGTTCAAAGCTAAGGAAAATAAAATGCTGTTGAACAGGGAGATGAGAGCATCATTGACCAGGAGCTGAGCAGGCATAGGAAGCTTCAGAGTTGGAATTCTATACCAAACAATTTCCTGTCTCAGCAGGGCAGAACCAAATAAATGGAAATAGGATAAAAACCTTTTGTGAAGGGTGGGCTGGAATACAGCCGGTTGGTGAAGATGCCAACCAAAAGGCTGGTGACGAGTCTGGTCTTTTGGAGTGTTGAATGTTGGCACTCTTGAAGTACCACTAAAAAGCCCTGATGATCAGGAAAATCTGAATTTATTATTCACAAAGTCAAGGAGAAGGGAGGGAGAAATCAGAATATGTTTGAGGCTTTAGAGTCTAATTTAAGGGTTAAGATTGGGTAAGAATCGTGATATGATAATGAATAATGCTGCAATGAATATAGGAGCACAGATATTCAAGGTATAGAAACAATTATCTGTCAATAGAAAAATGGATCAAGAAAATGTGGTATATTTATAGAATGGAATATTAGTTAGCCTTAAAAAAGTAAGAAATCCTGCTACTTGTGACAATGTGGATGGACTTTGAGGGTATTATGCAAAGTGAAATAAGCCAGGCAGAGTCAACTCCTATGGGCTGTGGAGGGTGGTGAGAGAAATAGGGAGAGGTTGGTAAAACGTTATAAACTTTCGGTTCTAGGATGAATAAGGTCTGAGGACCTAAGGTAGAACATGATGACTATAGTTGATAACACTGCATTGTATATGGAAATCTGCTAGGAGAGTAGAACTTAAATGTTCTCACCAAAGAAAGAAAAAGGGTAAATATGTGAAGTGATGGATGTGTTAATTAACTAGATGGTGGAAATCCTTTTACAATGTATATGTGTTTCAAATCATCACATTGTACACTTTTTTTTTATTACATTATGTTAGTCACCATACAGTACTTCATTAGTTCCTGATGTAGTAGTGCTCCATGATTCATGGTTTGTGCACGACACCCAGTGCTCCTTGCAGTATGTGCCCTCTTTAATACCCATCACCGGGCTAACCCATCCCCCCACCCCCCTCCCCTCTAAAACCCTCTTGTTTCCCAGAGTCCATAGTCTCTCATGGTTCATCTCCCCCTCTGATTTCCCACCCTTCATTTTTCCCTTCCTTTTCCTAATGTCCTCCATGCTATTCCTTAGATTTCACATATGAGTGAAACCATATGGTAATTGTCTTTCTCTGCTTGACTTATTTCACTTAGCATAATCCCCTCCAGTTCCATCCATGTTGATGCAAATGGTGGGTATTCATCCTTTCTGATGGCTAAGTAATATTCCATCGTATATATGGACCACATCTTCTTTATCCATTCGTCTGTTGAAGGGCATCTCGGCTCTTTCCATAGTTTGGCTATTGTGGACATTGCTGCTATGAACATTGGGGTGCATGTGCCCCTTCTTTTCACTACATCTGTATATTTGGGGTAAGTATCCAGTAGTGCAATTGCCAGGTCATAGGGAAGCTCTATTTTTAACTTTTTGAGGAAACTCCATACTGTTTTCCAAAGTGGCTGTACCAACTTGCATTCCCACCAACAGTGTAAGAGGGTTCCCCTTTGTCTACATCCTCTCCAACATTTGTTGTTTCCTGCCTTGTTAGTACGCTTTAATTATCTCACAATTTTATTTGTCAATTATCCCTCGATACAACTGAAAAAAAAAAAAACAACCCATAAAATTGGTGGGTACAGCAAGGGAAGGGTTTTATGGTGAGGTTTCCAAGAATCTTGAAGAGTAAACTGTCACTTGATGCTCTCTGTTGAAAAGCTGGACAGTCTGGTATTAAATGAAATAGGATTTTGGAGAAATTTCCAGAATGAACAGTGAAGTTATCTGCAACTTTTATCTTCATGGGCAGGAGTTTCCTGGAATAGGAAAGTCCTGTGGATGAAGACAATGAAGTAGTTAGGTCCTATTAAAAGTGGACAGTGCTCTGCATGTGTGCAGGATGGTTTCAGGTCTCTATCCTCTTCTTTCTCTATGACATTCTTCTGTTTCAGGAAAAGGAGACCCATTGGAGGAGCACTGGGGAAGTAATGGTCACCTTACTTTAGAACTGTAAACATCAGCAGTGAGAAAGGGCTATATCTGTCAACCTTACCTCCTCTATCATGAGCAAGGCTTATTCCTTAACCTCTACTTCAGAGTGGCTATTAGGGTTCATGAATTTAAACCTCCTCACTCTCAGATTTCTAATGAAATAAATATAAAGCGATAAACAGGTACAAGAGCAGAAGAGAGGGGAAAGAGCAGATGTTACATTTACTTGTTTAATTCACGTGCTTTGAGACTTTCAGAAATATTTGGTGAGGAAAATTATTTGTAGTGGGAACAGATAACCTAAATTTATAAAGTTAGTTATTTAGGCATATGCATAATACAATAATCATATAAGCAGTATAATACTTCTGAAAGGTATGTGGGGAAATGCTATTAAGTGGGCCAGCTATAATTTGTTTTGTCTTATTATATGCTTGGTTAAAAATGGCTGTTCTCATAATCAAATGAATACTAGAAGAAGTGAGTGTTGTGATTCAATTTTAAAACATGAAAAATGTTTTTAATAAAATACTTATTTAATTTTTTGGAAAAAAATATTGCAACTTGACAAAAAGCATTAAAATGCTAAGCAGAATTCTGGAAAGAAAGCCAGCATGTCAAGGACCCTCCATGTAATGGGAGGCTAGCAAATCCTCCTGACCTGACTGAGGAGACAAGAAAAACACATTGAAATTCTTACAGTTACAAGACTCTACATGGACACACACTTCAGCCAACAAGGCTCAGGTGATCGCAATGGCATCATCCTTATTTTAAGTAACATAAAGGGAACTGGACTGGCTTGGATGTGCACATTGTACCTCCCTTCTCTTGGCCCTAACAGGACCTCTCTTCTTCCCCACATGCTTCCCTTTAAGATGAGGGTATCAAGCCCATGTAAAGGCAAAGGTCACAAACTCCAATGCCCACAGAGAACAGGAACTCAACAGAAGATGAAGTGGGCCACAGTAAGATTAAGGTGAGTGTAAGGAATGGTGGTCATTGGTGAACTAAGAGCACGGCTACTCAGATCTAGTTGATTGTTACTGTATAGGAATATTTTTGCTCAATGGTCCAAACGTTTCAATGTTTCGAGAAATGCTAGCAATTCAGATTTTTGTATGCTAGTTTTCTGTTTATAAAGCATATTTTAATGGCCGAAAAAATTCCACACATCTGCAGGTTGAACTTTGTGGGCCTCATCTTGTTTAAATAGCTGAATTCTAAAGACATAATAGCCAATATACAATTGACTTTGTCTCTGGCTCCTCTCAGATGTCAGAAAGCAGGCCATTGCATCCTCTTTTGCCTAAAGCAGGATCTGAATTTCCATGGTTAGGGACACATTATTCTTTTAGAACAGGGGACCTTTCATTCCTTATTAAACATTAAAATATCTCTGGTTATTAACTTATTGAGGTAATACAATAAATCTAATCTACTAGAAGCTTCTGCTGAAACTGATGGGAAGAGAATAAAGCTCTGGGGAAGTGGTACCACTGTGTTAAAAAAATCACTTCTTCAAAATGCAGATGCTCTAGCTGCCACCCTGGAGATTTGAGGTCTCTAGAATTGGAGAGGCCAAACCGCCTGCTCAGCAAGCACTCCTGGGTGATTCTCACGTAGGTAGTTTTCTGGAAATAAACAAACAAAAACAAAAACCTGGACAGCAGTTCTCAAACTTTAGTGAGCACTGAAGTCACCTGGAGGGCTTGTCCTAGCCCAAACTGCCAGGCCCCGTGCCCAGAGCTTCTGGTACAGGAGGTCTGGGGTGGGGCCCGGGAATTTGCATTCCTAGCCTAGTTCTGGGTGATGCTGCTACTGCTCCTGGTCTGGGGAACACACGACATGTTGGCAGGTTGTCTGGGGTGAGCATGGTTAAGTGTACGCAAGGGCTTCGAGTAAGGACTGAAGAGGCTGGAATAACTTCATCTCCTTCATCATGGTGTCTTGGATCTGGTGCTGGAGCTCGAACCCAACTGCATTGCAGACTTTGCAGCTGGTTCATTCACTCATCAAATATTTAGTGACACTTGGCATGTGCCAGATACCACACTAGGCATAGGTCCATAAATTAATTATCTTATTAAGTCACTAATTAATTAATTCAACACATATCTATTGAGCATCCATCATTACCCAGGCCATGGGCTATTTGCTGATAGGAGTTGGACTCAGCTTTCAATGAATCAGGAGCCCAGAATCTCTTGGCTTCTCTGCTGTCATTCATATTCAGAAGACTGCTTGAAGAAAATACTGGTTCTTTCTGGGTAAGCAAAATGGAGTACAATAGAGCTAGTTTGTTGTGTTATCCTGTGGAAATGATGTTCTGCACAGATCCCTGAAGCTCAGAGGGGGCAGGCACTTCTGTCTGAACCGAGCTGACAGCTGCGGTCCAGCCAGCCCAGCAGGGACAGTGGGCACTTTCCCATTAGAAGCAACCGGGCATCCCACAGTCACCCTATGCTTGGCAGCAGGACCCCAGACACATTTATTCTAGAAATGGTGCCTTGCCAGTGAAGACAAATGCAGATGAGACAGCCTGTCAAAACCTCCCCCATTGCAGCCCTCCTATATTACTTCCTAGAAAATGCCCGGGATGCCCCACAGGAGGCCTGCCCTTTCTCTGTCTGCAGCCCATGGATTATAGAGGGCACGGGGGTCAGAAGCACATATATTTCTAAAGTTACAGAGGCTGCCCCATACTTTACCTGATGACAAATAATTGTTGTTTTTTGTTTTTTGTTTTTAAGAAAGGGTCAGAGGAGAACTGAGAATCTTCTGGTGGCTCTGCATTGCTACTTTGGATTCAGACCTCTTTTTACAAATATGGTACAATGATACTGAAGACAAAAAGGGACTCTTGATTCAGTCTGATTTTTTTTCCCTTCTTGGTTTCCTGAGTCTATCCATTTTTACAAAGTCTAAAAAAGTGAATTCTTATCCAGGCAGTGAATATTGACAGTTTTACATATGTTTAAATGGATTAGTTCCTTTGTCTTCAAAATATAGAACGTTTCCTTGAGATATCCTTGAAATTAATATTATACTAATTTTTAAAATCACAGTTGTTTAGCTTGCAATACTTGCACTGAAAGCTCTTTGAGAATTGGAACTGGCTAGTTCAGGACTGTATCTCTCCAGGAGAGAGACAGACTTGCCTAGAGTGGACGCCCAATGTATATTCACTGAATATATGCATGATAGAGTGAAAAATGAATGAGCATTAGAGAATATTGAAGAAGCAGGCTCAAGGGAGTGTGGTGGGGTCTTCAAGATTTTCTTGCTACAGAAGTAGGTGAGGGCCTGTCTCTTGCCTTCTAGCATGGGGTTCACCACACTACCTCTGGTCAGAACCCTGCTGACTTTTACTGATAAGTATGGATGCAGGTTCTCAGTTACTAAATTTGAGATTTGAAGACTCCAAGGAGAAATGAGCTATCTTTAGAATAGTAAATATTTAATATAAGTTGAAATTAAAAATAATTTCTTGGGAAGGTAGTTGTTTTTCCTTCTTGGGGGCAAATGTAAGTGGAAAATTTGATAGAAAATTTAATTTATATTGGGGCATCTGGGTGGCTCAGTCGGTTAAGTGTCTGCCTTCAGCTCAATCATGATCTCAGGGTCCTGGGATTGAACCCCTCATTGGGCTCTCTGCTCGGTGGGGAGCCTATTTCTCCCTCTCCCTCTCCCTCTGCATTGTCTCTCGCTCACTCGCTCGCTCTCCCTCAAAGAAATAAATAAATCTTTTTTAAAAAGGAAAATGTAATTTATAATTCTAGACCCAGGTAAAGATTCCCATAAAAACTCCAAATCCCATTAAAGCAGTTTCAGGGAAACATGTACACCTTTTACTACAGATATTTTAATTGACTTGATAAATTGAGTTTACCAGTAAGTGGTAAAATCTCTGTTAGATGGAAGGAAGAATATTTCATTTCCATATCTGCTCAGGAAACTATTTAAACTTAGAATGCTTATCTTTATGGCTGGATAATAAGGATGATTTGACACTAGTGAATATAAAAATTTAAGTAGTTCTAAGAGTTCTCTGTGTTTATCCCCTATGTGCTCTGTCTCAGTTAACAGACCACTCATGTCTCAAGCTCCTGTGGCCTCGTCTAGTTCCACCAGTTATGTCTCTGAAATATCTCCCAAGCCTGTATCTCTTTTCCATTTCCTTTGGCCAGATTTACATGCCCATCACCTCCCTTCTCTTTCTGCTTCACAGTGCTGTCAACTATTATTTTGAAACACAAGACAGATGATGCCATTTCCTAAAACCCGATGATAGCTGTCCACTGTGCTATGACATCCTAACCCTATAGCCAAGCGTTCAGAGCCCCCTACAGCTTTGCTCCAGCTATTGTTTCCAGTCTCCTCTTTCACCACGTCCCTCCACGCAAACTGTTCCGGCCATGCTCAACTCCTCCCTGACCCTCTTCAGTCAATAAACGAGGAAGACCACAGAATGCAGGTGTGAAGAGTAGGTAGGAGCTCTGGAGGCACACTGCCTGGGTTCAAGAGTCAACTCTGCCACCAACTTGATGACCCTGAGTCCGTTCCATTGCTTCTCTGAGAAACAAGTAATGAGAGAACCTCCCTTGTAGGGTTACCGAGCCCCACATGAGAGGACTCGAGAAATGTGCCTCGAACAGAGCATATCAGTCATCACTGTCATCTTTCACGCTGCTGCTCAGGATCCCCTGCTGGTGCCGTCAGGGTCACACTCACCCTGCAATCAACAGTATACATACCACTTTGGAAACCAACAAGGGGAATCAATGATTTTTGTGGATTCCTGCAGCACTTTAGTTGCCTTGAGTGGTGCTGAGGTGTTCTGCTGTCTTCATATTCCCCCTCCAGATGATGAAATCCTTGGGAGCAGGAGCGCTGTGTGATCCTCTCTTTCCATCTGCTGTACCAGCACCGTGCTTAGCACCTGGAAAATGCACATTAAACATTTGGTGATTATCTGTGAGACATTCAAAGCACTTATGTTTAAATACACACATCCAGGAAAATAATCTGATTTGAAACTCCTACTACTCATTTACCCTACATAAAAGTTCATTTCACTCATTCAGCAGATACTTACAGAGTACCTACTCTTGCCCCCACTGTTGTAGGCACCAGGGATAAAACAGTTAATAAAATAGGTAAATTTCCTGCCCTCAAGGAGCTTTTTAAAATAAAAGATGGATGGAAGTGGATGAAAATAGTGAATTAAAAAGATTTAAGGTGATAAACGTTATGGGTCAAAGGAAAGCAGGGGTGGAAGATCGTTGCTTTATGTAGGGGTGGTCCACATAGACCTCGCTGAGAGGTGACATTTGAGCAAAGACCTGAGGAAAGAGCTTTCTAGGCAGAGGAATAGCCAGCTTCAAGACTGTGAGGTAAAGCTTGCCTGGAGAGGTTTAAGATGAGCAATGAGACCTGTGTGGCTGGAACGGTGTGACCCCAGTAGGGAATGGTAGGAGTGACATCAGAGGTAACGGGAGCTGGAGCTGGTAGCAGCTGTGGGGTTTGTGCTGTTTGAGAGTATGACTCTCCCCATCCTTACCCTGTCACATGCTACCCTCACCGTCTGTCTCTTCTCCATCAAAGAACACTGTGGGGCCCAGTTCATAGTCTGCCTCTTCTTCCCACCTTTTGAACCTTAGTTCCAGATATTTTCAATACCTATGTAGACAAAGCATCCAACGATGCAGCCTACAGTTCCAGGTCGCCTGGCCTCAGGTGACCTTTACCTCTTCTCCAATCAGCCACTCTCAACTTGGAACATGACATCACTTGGAAACTGCCTCATGAGACATTCTTACTTAATACCTTTCCAGCCCCATCTTCATGGAAGCTGTCTGTGGAATCTTCCAGACCTCCAGGCTGCTGATGCTGCCATCTCTCTCATTCTACCTGTTCCTCTAGAGTGTCTTTCTGGTATGTTCAGGCCAGACCCAAACTTAATCATCTGAGTTCTTTTTATGCTTCTATTATCAATTTATTACAACTTAATCCTTCTGCTGCTCTGTCCTTCAAAATTCCAATCCTATGTTAAATACTGAAAATCTAGCTTCTTCAACCTTAATGGCAGAATTCCTCAGTGTTGCTAGAAAACAGAAAAGCACACCTAACCATGCCTTGATACCACTCCAAATTTGTGGCCCTACAACCTAAGTGCACCATTAAACCTGCCTACTGATCTTTTATTTCTCGTTTTTTCATCCTTGTTTTCCTTCCCTTTCACTGCTGTTCTAAATGGCTGAGGATGGCCTTTAACCAAAACAGGAAGGCTACCCTGCTTGACATAATTATCTTAATTTTTAAAAAGTTAACTTATTTTCAAGTAGTCAATACATGTACAAAATCAAAATTCAAAACGTTAAAAAAAGGTATATAGTTAAAAGTAAGTTTTCTATAAAAGTATCCCTTTAATACCCAGTTCCCCTTTCAGAAGACAATCAGGTTTGGAATTTCTTATATATCTGTCTAGAGATACACTATAAAATACAAATAAAAACATTTGTATGTGTGCCTATAAACTCCAGTTGTAAGCATATGAGTATGTGTGTGTTTGTGTGTATACACACATGTGGTAGGACGTTATAGACACTACCTTGCCTCTTCTCCCTTCACACTATAATTTGGAGATTCTTCCACATCAGGGCATGTGGATCTGCCTCATTATTTTAATGGCTGTATAATATTCCTTTGTCTGCTTGTATCACCCTTTATTTGATCACCGTCACGCTGATGAACATTCAGGATATTTTCACATTTTGCTATTAGAGAGTTCTGCCATGAGAAACTTTCTATATGTGTCATTTATCACAAGTACTAGTTGTAATAGTCATAGAATATTCCTTGAAGTGGAATTGCTGACTAAGTACATGGACATTTTAAATTTTGAAAAACATCTTAAATATAGATAAATGATACCAAAACACCCTCCACAAGAGTTGTACCAATTTACACTTCTGCCAGCAATCACATTTGAGCATGCCTGTTTCTCCACTAAGTGAAAATGGCATTTCGCTGGAGTTTTAATTTGCATTTCTCTGATTGTGAGTAAGGTTGACCAACTTTTCATATGTTTATGAGGCATTTGTATGTCTTTTTCTAGGAGCAATCTCTTCACATTGGAGTCTATTTTGGACTCTACTTAATTGTCAGATTTTTAGAGTTAGACTTTTCTAGTTAATATTTCTTCCTATTATATTCCTGGGTTGAACAGTGTTATAGCCTCGGTCATCCTGCTGCTTATGTACCAAACAGCCCCACCTGAATATTTTCCCTAAACTTTCCCCTAGTGAGGATTTGTGTATCGCAGTGGTGAGCTGGGGGACTGGAGTGGGGTGGTGGTATCGTCCCAGGACAGTCAGGCAGACTTAACTGGATCCTCAATTCTACAGTCTGTGAAAGTCCAAAATTATCTCCCCACCCTAATTTCTCATGATATTCAGGAGCAGGGGAGACCCTACACTCTCAGGGTCTCAGTCTCTGCCGTCTGTATCTCTGTGTGATACCTGTGTTTCCAGTCTTCACTTTATCCCCATTCTCTCAGTAAAGGTAGTAAAATCACTCACACCCTTTACTGTTTCTCTCAAGCAATTCCACAGCAGGATTTCTTGCATTTGGTTGAATTTATCAACGGTGTGTAGTCATGAGAAAGGTCACTCTTCCTTTTTCTTTACATCTAACTCTCCTGTTTCATCTCCTTTTCTTCAGTGAACTTTTTCCCCACTTTCTTCTCAAGAATTAAATACATTCCTTTCTTTTATAAGTGTATGTATATATACATATATATATATGTGTATGTATATGCAATCACCTTTTGGTGAACATTTTAGAAAGTAACTCCATCTAATGTTCTCACTTCTTTCCCTCCCATTCACTCAGCTAATAGTTGTAGCTTGACTTCTGTCCCCACCAATCTACTTATTTCGCCAAGTCACCAATGATGACACAATTTCCAAATAAAACAGTATTTTCCTAAATTTCATCTAATTGGGCCACTTATCCACGCTTGTTGCTGTTGACCCTTCCCTAATTCCTGAAAAAATCTCTTTCATTATGCCTTCCATAGAACCATTGATTCTCTGAAAATTTCCAATATCAATCCTGACCTGTATGGGTTTAGTGTGATCTTCTTTGTCCCATCCCTAACATGTCCAGGTCCCCAAGACTCCATCACTGCCCCTGCTCATGTAATCTTCCTGCTGCTTCTACCCTTCAAAATTCCAATTCTGCATTCTGTGTGCAAACTTCTCTCTTTCCCGCCCACTCCCCATGAGATATCTCACCAAACTTCTTGGTTTCACCTACAGCTATGATGCTAAAGACCCTTAAATCTTTGTCCAGCTCAAATCTCTCTACCGACTCCCAAATTTTACAGAGAGTTATTCTTAACTTCTTTCTGTACCTCATCTTCATTGCAAATCAACCTTAATATTTCACAAATCTTTCCTTTTCACTGCATCTCTACCATCACTACCCCAGCTAAGGTTCTTTCTCACTTGCCTGTCATGTTTCAGCAGTCTCCCACAAGCCTTTCTGCCTCTCCAACCCTGGCTTTCTTAGTTGGTCAGTAAATGCTAGGGACATGTTTCTGTAATGGAGGTGTGACATTTATCCATCCTTACTCCTGCTGTCTCTCTGTCTCATGTCTTATCCCTCCTTTCCTCGAAGCACAGCTCCTCTTTCATGTCACGATGCTTCTTGTCCCAGGTCTTTGCTCTGACTTTCCTCTATCAGAGTTTTTCTCATTTATCATTTCCCAGTTATCAAACCACCCAGTAAATGTCCAGGGCTACTTGTTTTTTTTGTTTGTTTTTTAAAATTATGTTATGTTAATCACCATACATTACATTATTAGTTTTTGTAGTAGTGTTCCATGATTCATTGTTTGTGTATAACACCCAGTGCTCCATGCACAACGTGCCCTCTTTAATACCCATCCCAGGCTAACCCATCCTCCCACCCCCCTCCCCTCTAGAACCCTCAGTTTGTTTTTCAGAGTCTATCGTCTCTCATGTTCATCTCCCCCTCTGATTCCCCCCTGTTCATTCTTCCCCTCCTGCTATCTTCTTCTTCTTCTTCTTTTTTTTTTAGCATATTATGTATTATTTGTTTCAGAGGTACAAATCCGTGATTCAACAGTCTTGCACAATTCACAGCACTCACCATAGCACATACCCTCCCCAATGTCTATCACCCAGCCACCCCATCCCTCCCACCCCCCACCATTCTAGCAACCCTCAGTTTGTTTCCTGAGATTAAGAATTCCTCATATCAGTGAGGTCATATGATACATGTCTTTCTCTGATTGACTTATTTCACTCAGCATAACACCCTCCAGTTCCATCCACGTCATTGCAAATGGCAAGATTTCATTCCTTTTGATGGCTGCATAATATTCCATTGTATATATATACCACATCTTCTTTGTCCATTCATCTGTCGATGGACATCTTGGCTCTTTCCACAGTTTGGCTATTGTGGACATTGCTGCTATAAACATCGGGGTGCACGTACCCCTTTGGATCACTACATTTGTATCTTTGGGGTAAATACCCAGTACTGCAATTGCTGGGTCATATGGTAGCTCTATTTTCAACTTTTTGAGGAACCTCCACACTGTTTTCCAGAGTGGCTCCACCAGCTTGCATGCCCACCAACAGTGTAGGAGGGTTCCCCTTTCTCCGCATCCCCGCCAACATCTGTCATTTCCTGACTTGTTAATTTTAGCCATTCTGACTGGTGTGAGGTGGTATCTCATTGAGGTTTTGATTTATATTTCCCTTTCCCTGATGCTGAGTGATGTTGAGCACTTTTTCATGTGTCTGTTGGCCATTTGGATGTCTTCTTTGGAAAAATGTCTGTTCATGTCTTCTGCCCATTTCTTGATTGGATCATTTGTTCTTTGGGTGTTGAGTTTAAGAAGTTCTTTATAGATTTTGGATACTAGCCCTTTATCTGATATGTCATTTGCAAATATCTTCTCCCATTCTGTCGGTTGTCTTTTGGTTTTGTTGCCTGCTGTGCAAAAGCTTTTTATCTTGATGAAGTCCCAATAGTTCATTTTTGCCCTTGCTTCCCTTGCCTTTGGCGATGTTTCTAGGAAGAAGTTGCTGGGGCTGAGGTCGAAGAGGTTGCTGCCTGTGTTCTCCTTTAGGATTTTGATGGATTCCTGGGTCACATTTAGGTCTTTCATCCATTTTGAGTCTGTTTTTGTGTGTGGTGTAAGGAAATGGTCCAGTTTCATTCTTCTGCATGTGGCTGTCCAATTTTCCCCACACCATTTGTTGAAGAGACTGCCTTTTTCCCATTGGACATTCTTTCCTGCTTTGTTGAAGATTAGGTGACCATAGAGTTGAGGGTCCATTTCTGGGCTCTCTATTCTCTTCCATTGATCTATGTATCTGTTTTTGTGCCAGTACCATACTGTCTTGATGATGACAGCTTTGTAATAGAGCTTGAAGTCTGGAATTGTGATGCCGCCAGCTTTGCTTTTCTTTTTCAACATTCCTCTGGCTATTCGGGGTCTTTTCTGGTTCCATACAAATTTTAGGATTATTTGTTCCATTTCTTTGAAAAAAGTGGATGGTATTTTGATGGGGATTGCATTGAATGTGTAGATTGCTGTAGGTAGCATTGACATCTTCACAATATTTGTTCTTCCAATCCATGAGCATGGAACCTTTTTCCATTTCTTTGCATCTTCCTCAATTTCTTTCATGAGTATTTTATACTTTTCTGAGTACAGATCCTTTGCCTCTTTGGTTAGATTCATTCCTAGGTATCTTATGGTTTTGGGTGCAATTGTAAATGGGATCGACTCCTTAATTTCTCTTTCTTCTGTCTTGTTGTTGGTGTATAGGGATGCCACTGATTTCTGTGCATTGATTTTATATCCTGCCACTTTACTGAATTCCTGTGAGTTCTAGCAGTTTTGGGGTGGAGTCTTTTGGGTTTTCCACGTAAAGTATCATATCATCTGCAAAGAGTGAGAATTTGACTTCTTCTTTGCCGATTCAGATGCCTTTTGTTTCTTTTTGTTGTCTGATTGCTGTGGCTAGGACTTCTAATACTATGTTGAATAGCAGTGGTGATAGTGGACATCCCTGCCGCATTCCTGACCTTAGGGGGAAAGCGCTCAGTTTTTCCCCATTGGGAATTATATTCGCTGTGGGTTTTTCATAGATGGCTTTTATGATATTGAGGATGTACCCTCTATCCCTATACTCTGAAGAGTTTTAATCAAGAAAGGATGCTGTACTTTGTCAAATGCTTTTTCTGGATCTATTGAGAGGATCCTATGGTTCTTGTTCTTTCTTTTATTAATGTCTTGTATCACATTGATTGATTTGCGGATGTTGAACCAAACTTGCAGCCCAGGGATAAATCCCACTTGGTCGTGGTGAATAATCCTTTTAATGTACTGTTGGATCCTATTGGCTAGTATTTTGGTGAGAATTTTTGCATCCATGTTCATCAAGGATATTGGTCTGTAATTCTCCTTTTTGATGGGGTCTTTGTCTGGTTTTGGGATCAAGGTAATGATGGCCTCATAAAACGAGTTTGGAAGTTTTCCTTCCATTTCTATATTTTGGAAAAGTTTCAGAAGGATAGGTATTAATTCTTCTTGAAATGTTTGGTAGAATTCCCCTGGGAAGCCATCTGGCCCTGGGCTTTTGTTTATTGGGAGATTTTTGATGACTGCTTCAATTTCCTTAGTGGTTATAGGTCTGTTCAGGTTTTCTCTTTCTTCCTGGTTCAGTTTTGGTAGTTGATACATCTCTTAGAATGCATCCATTTCTTCCAGATTATCTAATTTGCTGGCATATAGTTGCTCATAATATGTTCTTATAATTGTTTGTATTTCTTTGGTGTTGGTTGTGATCTCTCCTCTTTCATTCATGATTTTGTTGATTTGGGTCATTTTTCTTTTCTTTTTGATAAGTCTGGCCAGGGGTTTATCAATCTTGTTAATTCTTTCAAAGAAACAGCTCCTAGCTTCATTGATCTCTTCTACTGTTCTTTTGGTTTCTATTTCATTGATTTCTGTTCTGATCTTTATTATTTCTCTTCTCCTGCCGGGTTTAGGCTTTATTTGCTGTTCTTTCTCCAACTCCTTTAAGTGTAGGGTTAGGTTGTGTATTTGAGACCTTTCTTGTTTCTTGAGAAAGGCTTATATTGCTATATACTTTCCTCTTAGGACTACCTTTGCTGTATCCCAAAGATTTTGAACAGTTGTGTTTTCATTTTCATTGGTTTCCATGAATTTTTTTAATTCTTCTTTAATTTCCTGGTTGACCCATTCATTCTTTAGTAGGATGTTCTTTAGCCTCCACGTATTTGAGTTCTTTCCGACTTTCCTCTTGTGATTGAGTTCTAGTTTCAAAGCATTGTGATCTGAAAATATGCAGGGAATGATCCCAATCTTTTGGTACCAGTTGAGACGTGATTTGTGACCTAGGATGTGATCTGTTCTGGAGAATGTTCCATGGGCACTAGAGAAGAATGTGTATTCTGTTGCTTTGGGATGGAATGTTCTGAATATATCTGTGAAGTCCATTTGGTCCAGTGTGTCATTTAAAGTCTTTATTTCCTTGTTGATCTTTTGCTTAGATGATTGTCCATTTCAGTGAGGGGGGGTGTTAAAGTCTCCCACTATTATTGTATTGTTGTTGATGTGTTTCTTTGCTTTTGTTATTAATTGACTTATATAACTGGCTGCTCCCATGTTAGGGGCATAGATATTTACAATTGTTAGATCTTCTTGTTGGATAGACCCTTTAAGTATGATATAGTGTCCTTCCTCATCTCTTATTATAGTCTTTGGTTTATAATCTAATTTGTCTGATATAAGGATTGCCACCCCAGCTTTCTTTTGGTGTCCATCAGCATGGTAAATTGTTTTCCACCCCTTCACTTTCAATCTGGGGGTGTCTTTGGGTCTAAAATGGGTCTCTTGCAGACAGCATATCGATGGGTCTTGTTTTTTTATCCAATCTGATACCTTGTGTCTTTTGATTGGGGCATTTAGCCCATTTACATTCAGGGTAACTATTGAAAGATATGAATTTAGTGCCATTGTATTGCCTGTAAGGTGACTGTTACTGTATATTGTCTGTGTTCCTTTCTGGTCTATGTTGCTTTTAGGCTCTCTCTTTGCTTAGAGGATCTCTTTCAATATTTCTTGTAGGGCTGGTTTTGTGTTTGCAAATTCCCTTAGTTTTTGTTTGTCCTGGAAGCTTTTTATCTCTCCTTCTATTTTCAATGACAGCCTAGATGGATATAGTATTCTTGGCTGCATATTTTTCTCATTTAGTGCTCTGAATATATCATGCCAATCCTTTCTGGCCTGCCAGTCTCTGTGGATAGGTCTGTTGCCAATCTAATGTTTCTACCATTGTAGGTCACAGATCTCTTCTCCCGAGCTGCTTTCAGATTTTCTTTGTCTCTGAGACTCGTAAGTTTTACTATTAGATGTCAGGGTGTTGACCTATTTTTATTGATTTTGAGGGGGGTTCTCTGTGCCTCCTGGATTTTGCAGTGCTACTTGTTTTTAAGGTTTAGATCAGGTGTCACCATCTCCAAGATATTTTCTCAAATATTCTTTCTGCCCAGGTCTAGTTTAGGGGATCCATTCCTGAGACCCTGAACCTACCCCTTATTATTGTAACACATTTTATTAAGGGTTGTCTATTTACACAACTGTCTCTCCCACTAGTTTTGAGTACTTGAGGGCAGAAGCTTCTTTTACCTACTTAGTTATTTCTAATGACTAGGTCAGAGCATGGCACCTAGTTTGTGCTTAATAGTGTTATTGAATAAATGAATGAAGGAATAGTTTAGATTAGAACACAGAATGGGTATCTGAAAGTCAAACTGAATACTGGACCAATATAATCTTTTCACTTCTTTTAGTTATTATTTTAGAATGGGGATTCTTAATGCTTACATTGTTAATCAGTAACAATATATTTTGATTGTAAAGAGCATAAAAGATGTCAAGAAATAAACGGCAGTATGCAGTTGCAAGTGCTGCCTTTGCTCTGCATCCCCTGTGTCCCGGTGATTTCGCGACCCTTACCCAGGGACCCCAACGCACTAGACGTTGACAATTGGCGCCCGAACAGGGACCCTGAAGGACGTTCAGGAAGGGTGAGTAATTTAATACAATACAGGGTCATGGGACAAGAAACCTCTACTCCTTATGTTCGAATGCTGAAGCATTCACTTGCTGTCTATGGCATTACTGTCGCTTCTACTGATATTGAGATGTGTTTGAAAGTGGTTCGAGACTGGAATCCTTGGTTTCCCGAGGAGGGCTCCCTGGAGGTGGATAATTGGCGGCGGGTCCGCCATAATGTAGAAAAGGCCATGAGGCAGGGGGAAAAGATTCCTGTACGATTTTGGTCCATCTGGTCGATTATATTTACAGTGTTAAGAGCAATGGAGGATGATCGCACGGTTGAGAATTTTCAGAAGGAAGTGGCTCCTTCGATACAGGACCTTCCCCTTGATACAGATGAGAAAAAGGCAATAGAAAAGGATGCCTTTAAGCTTGCACTGCCTCGCGAACCTAATGAGTGCGATAGCGATGAATCGAAACTGAAAGTAACGTCGGATCCCGAGACCGAGCACTTATGGAAGGTTTTTCAGCGGGTCATGACCATGGCGGGGGAATCTAAGAAAAGGCCTTCCGCTCCGCCTTTGCCGCCCGCGCTAGCCTTTTCTCCCAAAAATCCTTTTCTTTCTGCTGCTTTAGCTGAGCTTGATGCGTTAAAGGATAATGACGATGAGAGTGAGGATGACAGACCTATCTTTGCCTTTCCGGTTATTAGGCCTCCCCCGGTCCAGGGAGTAGCACAAGCACCATATTATGAAGGTATTTCAATAGATGATATTGGTCGCTTGAAAAAGGCAGTGACTCTATATGGACCGCAATCACATTATGTCAAAGAGCTACTTCTAGGTATAGCTCGACATTATAATAATTTTGCTCCAGAAGATTGGAGAGTCCTTTGTAGAGCTCTCTTAAAGGAGCCTGAATATCTGCAATGGCAGATGTGGTTCTCCGAGCTCTGTATGGATCAGGCTCGTCAGAACGCTTTAAGTAACAATCCTCGGGTCCAGGCTATAACTTATCAAATGTTGGCGGGAATAGGTCAATATTCTGATATTGCTGCTCAAGTTATTACCCCTGAAGAAATCCATGATCAATTACGGGAAATTAGTTTAGAAGCTTGGGATCGTATTCACCCAAAAGGAGAACATTATGGATCTTGGACTAAGGTTATTCAAAAGACTAACGAGCCTTATGTCGAGTTCTTATCACGATTAAAATTAACCTTGGAGAGAACTGTCATAGGGGAAGAAGCTAGACAGCAGCTGTTAAAACTGCTGGCATATGAAAATGCTAATGAGGATTGTAAGAGAATTATATTGCCTATTAAAGATACAGGAGATATTAATGCTTTCATGAAGGCCTGTAAGGATGTTACATCAGAGAGTAGAAAGATGCAGCTGTTTGCTGAAACAATGGCCACTACCTGGCATTCCTTGCAATCTAAGCAACTCGAGAACATGAAATGTTTTGGTTGCGGTCAATTAGGGCATTTGAAAAGGAACTGTAAAGAAAAGAAACCTGACAAAGGGCGCGGACCTGGAATTTGTCCACGATGTAAGAAGGGAAAACATTGGGCTCGAGAATGTCGCACTAAATTAAATACAAGTTTTGCAGAAAAGCCGCAGGGAAACTCGATTTCGGGCCCTACCCCGGGCCCAGGACAAATGAACAGGGGAAACCAACCATATTCTCCCTTAGCCCAGCTACCCAACACAGTGCCGCAGTGGACATACCAGCCATAAGGCCATTTACTTTAAAAGGAGGGGATAGACCTCAGAAAATTCCTACTGGAATTTATGGACCCTTACCAATTGGCACTTTTGCTCTATTAACAGGTCGCTCTTGTTTGACATCAAAAGGAGTGACTGTTCACTTAGGTATAATTGATGCTGATTACAGAGGAGAAATTCAAGTTCTTATGTCTTCCCTAGTTGATGTGTCCTTTGAAGCAGGAGAACGAATTGCCCAGTTATTGTTATTACCCTATCTCCCCATAGGTCAGACTACCGCTGTCAGGCATGGAGGGTTTGGCAGTACGGATCAAAAATGTGTTTTTTGGGCTACACAAATAACTCGTATGCAGCCCTTGATGACAGTTAAATTGAATACGAAAGATATTACTGTCTTGTTGGATACAGGGTCAGATATCACTATTATCAAAACTGTTGATTGGCCTGAGAATATCCCCTATAATGAGATTCCTTGTCAGATAAAAGGAGTTGGCAAGGCACCTGTCCGAAGTATTGGCTTAGCC
Source organism: Halichoerus grypus (assembly GCF_964656455.1). Taxonomy (NCBI): domain Eukaryota; kingdom Metazoa; phylum Chordata; class Mammalia; order Carnivora; family Phocidae; genus Halichoerus; species Halichoerus grypus. The sequence continues at coordinate 20,488,185 of NC_135720.1, read as the reverse complement.
ACTCAATTTGTAACATTTACCTCCCAGGATGGGCAACTGGCCGTGTTAAAACCATATATTTTAGATGTTCCTTTAAATATTTTAGGCCGTGATGTTTTAGAACAGTGGGGAGCTCACCTGGAATTTTGATTATAGATGGAACCTATTAAAATATTATGGAAATCCGAAGATCCCTTGTGGATTGAACAATGGCCATTAACTAAGGAAAAATTGGCTGCTGCACACCAATTGGTAAGAGAGCAATTACAAAAACAACATATTGAACATTCCACTTCTCCGTGGAACTCTCCAATTTTTGTCATAAAGAAAACTTCAGGTAAATGGCGTTTACTTACAGATTTACGTGGAGTTAATAACTCCATGTTCCCCATGGGGGCTCTCCAGCCTGGGGTACCTTCACCGGCTGCCTTGCCGAGGGATTGGCATACAATGGTAATTGATCTACAGGATTGTTTTTTCACTATCCCTGTACATAAAGATGATAGGAAGCGTTTTGCCTTTTCACTTCCTTCTATAAATAGGCAGGGACCTCACCAAAGGTTTCAATGGAAGGTTTTGCCTCAAGGCATGATGAATTCCCCTACGATGTGTCAACTTTATGTTGACGCTGCCTTGCGTCCCGTGCGTCAAAAGTGGCCTCAGGTGTATATAGCTCATTATATGGATGATATTTTGTTTGCTAGCCCCCATCAAAATGAGTTAGAAGAAATCTTAAAATTATTGCCAGAGTATTTTATTCCTTTTGGATTGGTAATTGCTCCAGAAAAAATTCAAAAAGGAAGTATTATAAATTATTTAGGATATGTGATAGAAAGAAATACTGTTAGACCACAAAAAATAGCTATACGAAGGGATAATTTGAAGACTTTGAATGATTTTCAAAAATTATTAGGAGATATTAATTGGTTACGGCCATCTTTAGGTATCCCTACTTATCAATTACATAATTTATTTGATACATTACAAGGAAATTCTGATATTCATAGTCCCCGACAGCTTACTGCGGAAGCAGAAAAGGAATTACAATTTGTGGAAGAAAAAATTAAATCCGCTTTTCTTACTCGCATTGATCCTTCTTTACCCTTGACAATGTATATTTTAAATACATGGCAATATCCCACAGCTATTATTGGACAAAAAGAGTTGCCTGCTGAATGGATTTATACTAGACATCATTTTTCAAAAAATATCACTCCTTATGGTATTCAGATTGCATATTTGATAGAACAGGCTCGAGATAGAGCTATAATTATGACCGGATGTGATATTATGGATATAATTATTCCTCTTTCTAAAGATCAATTTTCATTTTTGTTACGGAATATAGAGGAATTACAGATTGCCCTTGCAGGGTATGTGGGACAAATTAATTACCATTTTCCTAAAGGAAAATTATGGGATTGTTTTCGTAAACAAGAATTTATTATTCAGGATATAATTAGTGAACAACCTTTGGTTAATGCACCCACTGTGTTTACAGATGGGTCAAAAACTAAAAGTGCATATTGGACAACTAAAAGGTATTGGGTTCAAAATACAGATTTTAATTCAGTCCAACAAAATGAATTATTTGCCATCGCCCAAGTATTAAAAGATTTTCCCTCGGCTGTGAATATTCTTGCTGATTCAGCATATGCTGTTGGGGTCGTTAAAAATGTATATACTGCCGTGGTATGTTCTAATAAGTCCAACCTACTTAGTTTATTTTTACTCTTACAAACTTTGTTAAGAAATCGTAATACTCGTATTTATGTAACTCATATTCGCTCTCATACTAATCTTCCTGGTTCCTTGGCTTATGGCAATGCTCAAGTAGACGCTTTGGTGTCATTTGCATCTGCAGACGAGGAACATAATTTATTGCATACCAATGCTGGTAGATTACATGTTCAATATAAAATTCCTTATCGTCAAGCAAAGCAAATTATAAAACAGTGTCCTATTTGCAGACCTTTACACTTACGTGCTGTAAAAGCTGGGGTTAATCCTCGAGGAACTTATGCCAACGAACTTTGGCAAATGGATGTTACTCATGTGGCACAATTTGGTCGCTTATCTTATGTACATGTTGTGATAGATACTTATTCTCAATTTATATGGGCCACAGCACAAATGGGTGAAACTACACAACATGTTATTACTCATTTATTAGAAACGTTTGCTGTGATGGGTTTACCTTCCAGTATCAAGACAGATAATGGGCCAGCATATAAAAGTAAAAAATTTCAAGCCTTCTGTTTGCAATATGGTATAATGCATAAAACAGGCATTGAATATAATCCCCAAGGACAGGCCATTGTGGAGCGTGCACACAATACTTTAAAATTGCAAATTAAAAAATTAAAAAGGAGGAAAACAGATCATATATTATCATTTACTCAATCTAATGCACGTTCCATTTTGTCACAAGTATTGTTTACATTGAATTTCTTGAATCTTCCGCAGGGAGATATTCTCTCGAGAGCAGAAAAACAGTTCATAGAGGGAGAGACGGCTCCTCTTCCCTTGAATGAACATATATGGTTTAAGCCCGCTGCGGATGCAGAATGGCAGCCAGGAGTGTTGCTTTATAGAGGGAAAGGTTATGCTTATGTTTCCACAGAAGATGGACAAACCTGTTCCTGGCTCCCGGCAAGGTGGATCCGGTCACGAACTAATTCGGACGGCTGTCAGGCGACGCATGAAGGCCCCGAGAGTGCATGAATCGTTGTTACAAGCTGATGAATCTCTCCTGCAAGCTATGGCTCACTTACATTTGGATAGGCGTCATCATTGGCGGCCTCCGCCTCTTGCTTTACCCACTTGGGGGCATATTAAAAAGCTTGCTGGGGAGGGACAGAAAATCTTGAAGCAAACAAGGAAGCCTTGTACACCTGAGCATTTGTTCTTGGCCATGTGCGCTTTGCTTACTATGTCATCCCCTCCTATTGAGGCGACTAATGTAAGTTATTGGGCTTATATACCTAACCCACCTATGATGGAACCTGCACCTTGGGGAAGTGCAAATATTCCCATTTATACCTCCCCGATGATACTTTCGCCTCCTTGGAAGAATCTGACTTATCTTAATCAGGATGACGGTACCTTTTTTAATTTCCTGCATAGAGGGGATGGTCCATATATTTGCTTGGGTCCCTCGCCATGTGTAAATATGAATTGGCAGAATTGGATTTTACCTGGACCAATGGTTAATTCCTCTCGCACTCAATTACAGAGGCTTGAGGCATGGTCTCTTAATATGACCTGGGGAAATGTCACCTTTGATGAATTTCCCTCGTTCCCTGCTTGTCCTGATTTTACTTATATTGGAATGGCCTATAAGCCATTTAAATGGCAGGAATGTGTTGGTAGGTTTGCAAAATATTATAAGGATCTGCTTATGTGGGGACCATATGGTCAATTTTTACAAAATTGTTCAGAGTGGGATGTCTTGCGCTGTAATTTATCCTTGTCTTATAGGATGCCCCCACGGGACCGATGGAATGAATCTGTAGTAAATCATCGATTGATGGCTTGGGGAGATGGCGGCATCGCAGACCCTCGCATATCACATCAAAAATTTCCAGATCATATTCAAACACACTTATGGAAAGTTGCAGCTGCGCTTAAGACTGTCAGACTTTATAATGGAACCTTTTCCGGCACAGCAAAGACTGCGTCGGCTTATAATTTCACCATTTTTAAAGAAATTAATGTAACCGCATGTGTACCTTTACCATATCTAATTTTGATAGGAAATTTTAGTTTTAATGATGGAATTAGCTGTATTAAATGTCGATTGTATTCTTGTATTAATAGTTCTATAGAATTTAAACCAGGATATTCTCTTATGATTTTGCAACAACGCTCTCATATTTGGCTTCCGGTAAATTTAGAACGTCTATGGGCTCAAAATCCAGTGGATGCTCTGGTATTGGAATTTTTCAGGAAAGTTTTAAAACGAACTAAACGATTGATTGGTATTGTTGTAGCGGTCATTCTAAGTTTAATTACGGTAACCACATTAGCCACTGTTTCTGGAATTGCGTTACATACATCTTTGCAAACTAAACATTTTGTAGAAAATTGGCACCGTGATTCACGGGATCTTTGGCTTTCCCAAACTATGATTGATACTCGTTTGCAAACGCAGATAGATGTTCTTAGACAAACTGTTAGTTGGTTAGGGAAGAAGGTTTTAACAATTGAAAGACAAATTTGGTTGCGTTGTGATTGGAATTCCACATCCTTTTGTATTACTAATTTAAGTTATAATGAATCTCAACATGATTGGAGTATTATCCAGAAATATTTAGAGGGCAATTCATCGGTGACAGATATGATTAATAATTTGCATACTAATATTCAGGAGATATTTGGAAAACCCTTTGAGAATGAGGATGCTGCTACATTGGCTCAGTCGTTTTTGAAGCAATTTGAAGGACTAGACCCGAAGGGAATTATTCAGAGCTTAGGGCATACCGCTGGAGGAATCGGAATTTCATTAATTTTTGTTATATGCTGTTTTCTGTGCATGTATGTATGTTTTGTTCGACCTTCCCGGAAGTCTATTGCCACCCTTTGGTGGGCGTTTCTTTCTAAACAAAAGAAAAAAGAAGGAATTGAGGCCAACATAGGCATGTGAGCCCTCTGTGGCCGGAATTGTTTGTGTGCTGTGGCGCACGCAGGGTAAGGTCGGGAACGCCCAGGCCTGAGAGGGGGAAAAGTCTCCCTCGCCTTGTTGTGTGCCTATGCCTCAGGCATCCGGTCAGCTGAGAAATGGCTCATGATGTTTTGAGTAATCTTGGGCACATTGTTCCTTGTGACGCCCACCGAGGAGAGTGGCTTCGTGTGCGGGGATGTGATGATCAGATAACATCCTGCTTCAAATGTATATGCGGGGTGTTGTCTGATCTCAGCATTCCTGCATAGGGTTTGATTTTATGTAGTTTCGGGGAATGGGTCATAAGGTACCTTTGCATAAGAACTGATCAGAGAATGAGATTTACTTAAGATATGTAATTATTCCGGTGCAACCGAATTTGATTTTGTCCTCTCTTGCGTAAAGAAGTATCGGGATATCTTAATGCTTACATTGTTAATCAGTAACAATATATTTTGATTGTAAAGAGCATAAAAGATGTCAAGAAATAAACGGCAGTATGCAGTTGCAAGTGCTGCCTTTGCTCTGCATCCCCTGTGTCCCGGTGATTTCGCGACCCTTACCCAGGGACCCCAACGCACTAGACGTTGACAGGGATAATGGTAGTAATAACCTTATATGATTTTTCGTTGAAGATTAAATGAGATAATAGTATGTAAAGCACCTGGCATACTGCCTGACATAGTCATTGCTCACTAATATTACAATGTAATATTGACAATCTGCTCTATTATTTCTAGTGATACTGTTGGGGTTAAGCATCATTAGGAAAACAATATGTGAAGTCCATTCTTTTCACTTACCACTATATTAGCCTTAACAGTGAGGAAATTGGCCTTCAGGTGGCTCATTTTCTTAATAAGTAAGCTCCAGGATCATGCTGGCTTTATTACTATTTTATTTTATTTTATTTTATTTTATTATGTTATGTTAATCACCATACATTACTGCATTAGTTTTTGATGTAGTGTTCCATGATTCATTGTTTGCGTATAACACCCAGTGCTCCATGCAGAACGTGCCCTCTTTAATACCCATCACCAGGCTAACCCATCCCCCCACCCCCCTCCCCTCTAGAACCCTCAGTTTGTTTCTCAGAGTCCATGGCTTTATTACTATTTTTAAAATACAAAACTTTTGCCTTATTTTCCCAATTTAAAAACAGAGAATGGAAGGAACATGTAAAAATTTCTTGTAGCCCCACCATCCATATACGACCACTGTTGATGTGTATATTTTTCTCCTTAGAACCCCTTTTCTAGACACACATTGTTAGGAGCTGTTAGTGACAGTGGCGCCCCCGATGTTAAATGTGCTCCTATTTAATGCAAGGACCACAGGCACTGAGAAAGTGCAGATTTAAAAATCTGCAAGGAAAGGAAACAGGTTTAATCTGACTCCAGAGCTGAATGACAACCCCAAACAAAGACACTTGTGAGGTATCAAATCACAGTGAGACCATCTCTTGGTATCAGATCCTACAGTGGACACAGAAATAAGCATTTTTGTTTGTTTGTTTCAAAACTCCAAGACCTAGGGTTGGTGATGTCTGTAAATAACAATGGTAGCTCAACTCCTTGCTCAGCTAATAAGGATTCCAGCCACATCTAACTTCCAAAATACTTTGTTTCATTTTATTGTGATTTCTGAGCATGTTACAGTTATTGTTTTATCAACAGCCATATGTTGTTGCCCTCTGGGAGTGAACACCTGTCACTCTCAAATACACTTGTCACAAATTTACCACTTATTTAGCAACAAATATTAAGCAATAGCAGTGGACGTTATTTCAGTTTATTGAGTCATGCTAAGACTAAGATTGAGAAAAAAAAGTGATTTATTCATTACTTCTTTAATTAATTCAAGAGTTATCTATTGCTTGACTTTTATATTCCAGGCATAGTCCTTGGCCCATGGTTAAACTGTCATGAACAAAACTGGCATGGTTCAATGTCTTCAAGGTACACCAGCATAGCTAGGAAACTGATAGTAAAGAAGGGAACAATTAAATAAGTACAAAAATTAGTATTATGATAAGTGCACTGAAGAAGGAACATACATCGCTGAAACAAAATAATAGGGTTGGAGAGAATGGGGTGGGAAAACCACCCTCTGGTAGTTAGGGGAAGACCTCGCTGAAGTGGTAACATCTCAGCTGAGACCTAATGCAATATAAGGGCCAATCAGGCAGCAAGTTGGGAGAAGAACCTTCTGGCCTGGTGGCTAGAAACAACTTGCTTCCTAGGGTGACCAAAAGGAGACCAGTGTGGCTGGAGTGTGGAGGTGAGCAGAAGGGTGAGAGGCCCAGATGAGGCTGGATGCACCAGACCTGACCACACAGGACCTTATAGGCCACGTGAAAGCATTTGAGTGTAACCAGAGTCTAACCTCCCAGGATATTATGAGAGCCTAACTGACCTGGGGAAGAGAAATACCCAACTGCAGCCCACACTAGCCATCCTGTCCCATCTATGGAGATAGAAAAAAAAAGGGGAAACACTTGTGAAATTCATAGTCCAGAGGCATAGTCTCACTAAGAGACTGAGACCTAATCACAGGACTGTAGAATGCCTCCCTTCCCTCCACTCATCACCACAACCTTACTAACAACCTTTTACAGCAGTTTCTTTTACCCAGTACATCATGCCTGGCTATCAAGAAAAAATTGCAATGCATACCAAAAGGCAAGAAAATAAAGCCAAAAAGAAAAATTGAAGACAGAGAGCAAGCATTAGAACTAGATGGGCAGGGATGTTGGGATTACCAGACCAGGAATTTGAAACAACTATGATTAAGATGCCAAGGGCTCTAATGGATAAAGTAGATGGCATGCAAGAATAGATAGATGGGTCATGTAAGAACTGAAAAAAAGAAAGACATTTATTCACTAGTTCTTTAATTATTTCAACAATTATCTATTAGAAATCCTAAGAAGGAACCAAAAAGGAATGCTAGAAGTCGAGTTTGAGTGTCTCTAATCCTGCTACTTCCAAGCTTATGCCTTCCCCACCAGATGCTCTGCTCTAGAGGATTGCCGCCATCATTAGCTGTCCAACACACCTGTGCATAATGTTACCTTCATGCCTTGGTGCACGCTGTGTTCCTCCTGCCTGGGATGGAAATAGTATCAACTTGAATTAGAATGTCTGCTCAGAGATCTATAAGCAATAGAATCTTGGGCAGATTTTGAAACCCTGATGCTCTTAATATCTTGTAAAATTACAAAAAGGTGTATCTCACATTTCAGTTGGAGAGATAAATGAAATACTATATATGAAATCCCCTCACATGGGGCCGGATGAAAAACAGCTACTCAATAAATAATAGTTTCCCTGTATCTCTCCACCTATTGAATTTCTTATCCATTCATTCCATTGCCCTTTCATATGACTTGGTCCTTACCACCTATTTTCTCTTATCCAATAATTCACTGTGGATTCATGTCTATGTGTGTGTGTGTGTGTGTCTTCTCCCAAACCTCATTGTCACGAGTAGCCTTGGACACAGAAGTGATGCCCCGTAAGTCTGTTGTGTTTGTGTAATTACAACCTAGTGAAGCAAAGGAAATCTTGACTTGGCAAAGCCACAGAGGTTGCAGGTAACAAAAAGGAAAATGAAAATGGATTTCATGGCTGCAGGGAAATTAAAGAAACCTGCACAGGAAACTTTGGGTGAAGAAGAGAGAATGGTGTTAGATTGGGAAGAAACGTCCTTCAAATAATGATGGACACTCTAAGAGATACCTGTGGTTATGCCTATAATCCCAAACTGCAGGGAATTCACTGGTGAATTAAAACAAGCTGATTATTTGGACTCCCCATTAATTAATTAATTAATTAATTAATTAAACATTTATTTAATGTTTACTGTTGACAATGTTATGTGTTAGAGTAGATGGTGATATTTGCTGGAATAAGTAGCTTAATTTTGGACAGGTTGAATATTATGTCTTTTGATCCAGCTATAACTGTGAGTTGAGGCATAGTTATCTTACATGGTGTTTTTCTATGTCAATATTATGAGATTTAAATTAACATAGGTTATTTAAATATATTTGGGGTTTTTGTACTATACATTAAATTAGCCAGTGAGATTTTCAATTGCTAAACATGATGAGATTTATGCTTTTTTAGACAGAAGAAAAATAATATTTTCAAACCTTTTTCTCTGAGAATTATTTTCATATGTATATTCACTAAGAGTCTTAAGGAATTTTGATACGCAATGCAAATATATAATCTATAAAATACAAATAATTTGTTCCAAGTCTCCATGTCGAAAAGAGATCAGCAGCTTTTATGGGCCATATTATAGCTGTTATTTCAAAATTCTATTTTTAAGATAATTTTTAAGACATGTCTGTCTTTCACTTCCCAAATAGTTTTTTTATCTTTATGTTGAACTTCCCTTTAATTTTTTGAAGGTAAGTACTTTAAAAGCAGAGTAATTTATAAAGTCAAATAATCCCTTGAATATTTTTATGTTCCACTGTTTGGTTCCTTTATCCCCCAGTCTCCCAAAGTAATATTTCTTTTTTCCTTTCAATAAGCAAATTTGTCAGATGTATAATAATTTGATTTAGAGATGCTGCATTAATAAGTTTATCCCTCTAACTAGAAGGAAGACCTTTATTATATTAGGCTATTTCTCCAAGGTATTTAAATTTATCTTCAACCCTGTGGTCCAAGTTCCAAGAGATGCCTGTAATTAGATGTAATTACATGTCATATGAATCAAATGGGGGCACATCAAGTTTCAATTCTGCTACAGTCCACCTTGCACCTTTTCCATGTTATCTTCCCACCTCCCCCTTTAGAGCCTCCCTTATGATCCCCACCAAGAAAATGTCTCTAAATTATATCCTATTTCAAAAACTGTCTGGGAACCAGCTCCCCCGAGAGCCTGAAATCAAGTGTGATAACAGGAGCACAACATTGTTATAATGTCCACTTTTCCCTGAGGAACCTATCTTTAATTTCCGACCTTAAATCGCTGTTTAAACCCCCCTCAAAAAGGGTAGCTGCGATTGACCTGGCTGTCTAGGTCTGAAGGGGCGTCTTCTGTTTTTGTGTTTGCTCCATAGCTCAGTTCCCACGATACAAGGTTCCTGTGCTTTCTTTTTTCTTGCACTTCCTTGGAGTGTAACAGCCAAATGACAGTCTGGTCTCTCATGGATGTCACAGGTGCAGTTCCTGGCCTCCTTTCCCAAGATTTGCTTAAAAATAAAAGGCTTAGACTCTGGCTCAGGCGAACTCTGGGAGGAGTATGAGGTCTGGGCAGATGTGAGGAGGTGAATGTCTACTGGAGATTTATTTCGATTCTTCCCTCAGGGGCCTGGGATTCTTCAGAGGCCTCCTCCTAAGGGATTGGGTGTGGGCAAGGGTCCTAGAAAATCTGATTATCATTTTCCTCCTCCTCCTTCTTTTTTTTTTTTTTTTTTAACAAATTTCCTTTTTGTTTCCCAGCATGCAGTTCTCCTTGCAGATTGCTTTAAGCGGCTTAAATGAACCACTTAATATAAATAGCAGTTTGTTTGTTAACCTAGTTAGTGTCAAACTTACAATCCCCCCTCCCCCCAATTCACTAAGTTTTCCTCAGCTTTACTGAGCAGACGCAATTTGCTGGTTTCCTAGTATCACACTGAAGCATGGGCAGATATGCTGTTGCCATGGAAACAAGGTAATTGCTCAGAGGATTCATCCTGCGCTGGTAATATTGAACTAACTGCTGAACAGTTTCTCATTTATTACAAAACATTTACAAGGAAAATGTGATGTGTTTCCCAATGTTAAAGTGTTTGCCTTTTTTCAAGAAGCTAAGTAAAAATTTCTTATTAGAATAAATGCTAAATGGGATGGCAACTCTTTAATGAAAAGTGAGTTTACAATATGCAGAGGTAACCAATGACACAAAAAATCAATTGGTGGGCCTTTGGCCTTGACTGGGTGGAGGATGTGAACAGGTCTCTCTGGGCCTCAGGTGAGTTTCTGCAGTGATCGTCACCAGGCTTGTCCTGCACAATAATATGTGGCTGGAGTGTACATTCTCTTGTGCAGCTGGGACATCATTTCATATTCCCTCCTCTTCTACTGTGCCCGTCATGACCTGATCAACTTTTTCTGTCCTACCTTTCTTTTCCTTTGTCTAATTTCCCATTTTCTCACCCATACTAAGTTCCTCTAGGAAGGAAAGCATTTTGGGGAAGCCTGGGTGGCTCAGTGGGTTAAGTGTCCGACTCTTGATTTCGGCTCAGGTCGTGATCTCAGGGTTCTGGAATTGAGCCCCACGTGGGGCTCCTTGCTCAGTGGAGAGTCTGCTTGAGATTCTCTATCCCTCTGCCCCTCCGTCCCCCCACCCCCCCCCCCGCTCTCTCTCTTTCTCTCTCTCAAATTAATAAATAAATCTTTAGAAAAAAAAAAAGAAAGCATTTTTTTCCTCTCCCTGTCAATGGACAGAATAGATTTTACCACATATTTTAATTTTATTCTTAAAGCACCACCTTGCATGTGATAGGATCTCAGCAAATTGTCGCTGAAAATGCCTTTGGACAGAGTATTCATTCTTTGGCTCCAGTGTTATACATAAAACCAACCGACTAGATCAGTGTTTCCCAGTTTCTTGTCCTTAGCTCACAAGTGGCTTCACGGAGAGCATGGGTAGGACTGCTCTGCTTTTCTAGTTCTAGTGCAATCCCACCCCCGATCTCTAGCTTAAGAAAGGTCCTTATATACTTTCTTAATGCACACCTGCTCACACAGCCCTGCCTACTCCTAGTTTGACATTGACACTCGTGGTATGAGAGCCAGAAGACCTCCAAATTCACTTTCTGTTCTGATGCTCCACAGTTTGGTGACACTGTTGTCCAGTCACCTTAAGGAAATCTGCTCTGACCAGGTTTGCTTAGCATATCTTTTAGGAACTCCCAAATAGCCCAGGCACGCTTTTATTGTTGCCCTCACCATGTTTAGTTGATGTTAGCTCTTTACCTATCTATCTTTCCCCAGTAGACTTGAACTCCTTGAGGATGCATCTGTTATTTATTCAGAGTTGTTTGCATGTGACCTGCACAAAGGGTAACAATGGATCTTCAATAAATATTTGCTGAACCCAACAGTTGGTTGGTTATTTGTGTTGATGTACTTATGTCGTCCAGATTGTTGCTCTATCTGTGTATTAAAAGTAGATCCCAAGTAGGGAGCTTTTGCAAATCTTTGCTAACATGGCTGTCACATCTCCTAAAATGTATTCAAGTTCAACTAGCACCAAAAAGGGTTAAGAGACTGGTTGGGGGGTAAATGAAAATGACTAAGCTTGAGGAACACATTTGAGGAACACCTTTAGGAATTTGTTTGTATTCTTATCTGTATAACATCCTCCCCATACCAAGTATGATTGGCTTGCTTAAGTGGTGTAGTATTAACATTCATGCTTTATAATGCTTAACCAATTGTTTATTCATAACATTGTTAATTGGATGGCTACTTTGTTGCTTGCTTTTAAAGGCCACAGGATGGAGACAAATCATGACACCTCCATTTCCCCCAGAAGAATTACAGAATTGGATTTCAGTTTCACAAAAATAAATAAAAATAAAATATATGCCCTTATATGAAATGTCAACTAAAATTAGTAGTAATCTATTTCCCTTGGAGCTCGAGCTGGACCCAAACGATCAATTAGCAGTAAGCTTGTCAGAATGTATAGGACACAGTTTGGTAGGTGCTTTATCATAATTTTATTTGCCCAAGGCATTTGAATAAATGAGGTGAAATGTTGCCTCGAGTCCCTGAATCTTTGATAGATAATTTCTGGACCTCCTGCTGAAATAGTGTTGGCTAATCTTCTGCAGTAAATTCTCTCCGTGATTGTCACAGCCTGTAATAATAGACGACTTTTTCTCCCATACATTACTATGCCTGAGTGCAGAGAGATGACACGCAGGCTGTGTGTATGTCCATGAAAATGCAGCTGTGTGTGCATTGTTTTTTTTATGAAGAGAAATAGCTTTCTCCAGAGATTCTGCTGAAAATCCCATTCCTTCTCCCAAATAGCAGGCACTCAATAAATATTCATTGAGTCACACTCCATTTTGTGTTATATATTGGCATTGCCCACATCTGTAGGATTGGAGAGCGGAGTGGAAGGGTGATTAAGCTAGGAAGAAAAGTCTGGTATGATGTCGCACCAACATAGTCATTGGTAGATGTCCAAATTGGCAATTAGACACACAAGGCACAAATAAGCTTGAAGGCTACATTTCCTTAGCTTTATAGAAGGATACAGGCAGGTGCCTAACAAATACAGCATCGTGTCATGCGGGCCCAGCAGCTACTCAAGTACACAGGGCCTTTTTCCTGCTCCCCCTCTCGGAGCATATGCAACTGTTGCAGACAGGAGCCAAGTCTCCCTCCTATCTTCTACGCTGTTCTCGTCACATAGGTCCAAGTCCTGCCAGCTTTCAGCTCCACAGCCCAAGTGTGGTTCTACAGATCAGACGTAAATACAACAAAGCTGGTACGATATTCCATCTTTATCTTAACGCTGCAGTTTTCAAGGAAGCAGTGCAGTGAGAAGGCACTCTGTCCCGTAGCAACCCAAGCCTGAGGAAAATAAATAGGGAAAACCCTATTTATTTGAGAGAGAGAGAGAGAGCACAAGTAGGCAGAGCGGCAGGCAGAGGGAGAGAGACACAGGTATTAATTTCCATATCACTGGAATTGCAAAAGAGACACAAGAAGTGATTTTTAAAGAGAGAATTCTACTACCCACTGACTTTCATTGTCCAGTTGCTGAGGTGCCCATGGGGGAAAATCACTCTGTTAGAGTGAAATGAAAATTTCAACCATTAAGGGCTTAAGATGCTGATCAATCCCACAGAAATATAATTGTCTGTGCATCTAACTGAACAGACAATTGGCTGCTTGAATTAAAACCCTTGGAGTTTCTTCTTTGCAGTGCTTTTCAACTCTCCTTGGTTCTGGACACTTGAATATCTCTCCCACTCAGAGAGATCTCTCCCCTGCGTAGCAACCCACTTACTCTAAATTTCTCTCTTTCATAACTTTGCACTTATTCTCACCTAAAAGAGAAGCTAAAAGACACGTCTGTAGGCACCAATTACAATTGGGTTAAAATCCCTTTAGTGCAGACTTTATTCAAAAATGGTATTCTACTCTACTGATTACGTAAGTTCAAAATTCCTAGTTTAATTTTACCCAAGCTGGGTGTGATTTGAAGTTTGTTATTTCTCTGAAAGGATGATATTCTATGTATGCAGTAACAACTAATTCAAGTATTAATTTTTTTAAAGATTTTATTTTTATTTGAAAGAGAGAGAGTGAGAGAGAGCATGAGAGGGGAGAGGGTCAGAGGGAGAAGCAGGCTCCCCGCTGAGCAGGGAGCCCAATGCAGGACTTGATCCTGGGACTCCAGGATCATGACCTGAGCCGAAGGCAGTCACTTAACCAACTGAGCAACCCAGGTGCCCCTCAAGTCTTAATTTTTAAAGAAAGGCATAATATCCAGTTCACAATTTTTCCAGAACTAAGAATTCTATGCCATTCATATCCTCATAATAAGAACAAATGTTGATTCCAAAAGCAAATCTAAATCACACTTTGCTTCCACAAAGGACTCAGTTGTGTGTCATATCTTCGTATGCAGACATCTCCTTTGGGAGTGAAACAGAAGGTCATTTCCACTTGACTTCTCATTTCCCTTATTGTCTGTTACTCTAATGGAGAATAATTTAAATACCTTTGTTCATGAAGAAATCACTATTAGAAAATGTACACATCGAGCATAGTTCCTGAGAAATATGGGAACAAATGTAATTCCCATACATATCAAGGTTTTAGGCACAAAGAAGAGTAGATAAAAATGATTGAAATTGTCTAAAAATGTATTATTTTGGGATCATGCTTGAATTTATATTGTTCACATATATATATATATATATATATATATATATATTAGATTATTTATTTATTTATTTGACAGAGAGAGAGAGAGCACAAGTAGGCAGAGCGGCAGGCAGAGGGAGAGGGAGAAGCAGGCTCACTGAGCAGGGAGCCCGATGCGGGGCTCGATCCCAGGACCCTGGGATCATGACCTGAGCCGAAGGCAGACGCTTAACTGACTGAGCCACCCAGGTGCCCCACATTTATATATACTTTATATGTAGAAGTCCTCAGAAACTTCTGTAATTGGGATGACTACCTTTTAGTGGAAAGCTTAATTTAGGTACATCACTGACATAGGTCAAACTATTCGAAATAGGGTACTCAAGGAAAAATCACTAAAATATTTTGGATAGTGGAAACATGAAATTGTAAGGATTAATTTATGTGATGTTACTAAAAGTTTTTATAGTGCAAAATTTAGCATGATGTCCCCCAAACCCTTGGCTAAAAAATTCTGAGAAATATGGATTATCGTAATTAGTCTGTCTGCTTTTCCTGTAGATATGCAAAGTGCCATTTGTGGTTTCTCTTTATTAATGCTTAATTCCCTATACTTCCATTTTTTAAACTTTAATAATAATATTCCTATCATTTCTTCAGTTTTCTCCATTTAGGGACTTTATGTAATTCATACGTAATTTGTATCAACACAGGTGTCCCGCATTCTCCATTTAAATGAAGTTTTGCCTTTAAAGCATGATTCAGTAAATTGAGACTGACATCTTTTTTGTTTATTTTTTAATAAATTGATTATTTCATTCAGCACATATAACCAAATTAAAAAGTCTTAAATTCACCAAACTTGTTGTAAGGGGGGAAAAGAACAATGCATTTTTGAGTTTATAGGAGGATAAAGATTAGTAAAAGAATGTTTTCAAACAGGACCATCTAATCAAATTCTTGCTAACCACCCCCCCCACACACACACACACACACTCCTAATTACTTCAGTGGTCTTTCTTTCTATTGGAGAAAGATGGATTTTTCTTCCAGGTAGACCCTACCTGCTGTGCTCCAAGACAATTCAGTAACACACATGATACCACAAGATGTGCTTTCTGCTTTGAAACCCTGCCAACACTATCAGAAAATCAGTGAGAAAGTTCCCAATTAAAGTCCCATTTTGGCTGATCTATAAAAGAGGGATCCATGCTAGTTATTATACCCACATTTTTGACAGAGGAGATGGGGGGAAGTGAAAAATGTACATCACAGAAACCACTGACTTCAAGCATACATTGCAAATTCATAAATATTTCTCCCTTAATCTGAAAATTACAATTTAGTTCATATCTCCTGAACTGACCTTTATCACTTGATAGTCTCTGACTCAGCAAGCTCTAAAGAGGATAGATAGAATTTTAAAGTGCCAAATTCGATCGCAGCTAATTTGTTAATACATATGGCCTCAATCCACAAGATGAGTTATGTGAGCACACAGCAATTTCCAGGAGAACATTCATGAGAAGGTGAGATTTGGAGTAGGAAATGATAGGTTTGAAAAAAAATCAAAGTTTTAGTGACTCTAAAGTAATATTGTGGTTATTTTGCATCATACATAAAATTTGGAAACACGCAAACACATCCATTTAACCCACACACTCATAAATATTTATCACCTTTTGAGATCACTTTACTATGGCACACTAAGTTTCAAGACACCAATAACCATGGTCTGATATCACTTTTTAAATTAGAACAGTAAAAGGAAATAAAATTATTTGTTTCTATCCAATACACTCTTTAACTTGGTTTGTATAGTATCAAGGAAAATTGTTGTTGTTGTTGTTGAGTATGTATGGGGTTTGTACATCTTTAGCCAAGCTCTTAAAGTATTAAGAGCTACCTCTGAGAGGCTGAAATAATAATAGAGTGTGATAATACATATATTAAATACAAGTACTGTTGATATATACACTTTTAATAAAACCATTGGAGACCCCCTTCTGGTAGCACATATTTTAGGCTGCTAGGAGTTAAATGATGTTTCTCTAGTGATGGAAGTACATGGTTCTAAAATACAACATGGAAAACGTAGGAAATGAGCGTCATCCTTGCTATGAGGCATTGTTTTATAATAATATTTACATGTCTTTGGATAATTTGCTATGTAATTTCACACTTGGTCAAGGTCTAATGAAGGTAACCTTATTGATTTCGAAGTCATTATGTTCTTAGTGAAAATAGAAAACTAGAGGTCATTGACTTTGTCCCTGAGTCAGTAGAGACTAAGACTCATATCAAGATTATGGCATTATCCACTAGAAAGTAAGGAATAAACCAAATATCAGCTTCATGTTATGCAGACATGGTACCAAAGACTAAGAAGAGCTCATCCTAAAAATACATCTCTAACAAATGCCAGACCAGAAACAAAAATGATTATTTAAAGGGTAAAATATTACATTTTTCTCTCAAGACCAATATCTAAAATGTGTTTCAATTGATCATTAAGTGAGCAGTGGATATTCATCTCTAAGACTACTTTGCATGGAGATAAATTTTATGTATGAACAGTTTTTATTTAAGTCCATATATATTCTAAATTGCATGAAGAAAATGTCTACTGTTTTCCCTATTTTGTTGTTCTTGGGAAAGGCACTATTACTGTCATCAACACTACAATTGCTCTCATGGTTTTATAATACACATTTTATTTTCTGGTTCTCTGTAGACCACAGCTTTGGGAATGGCAGATCCATACAAGATACAGGAAAGATCCATTTTCACCACAGGTACATAATTATTATATGGATTCCTCTTTGTCTTGATCTGACTACCAGACCTGATACTCATGTATATCCAATAACAAATAGTATATTTCAGTCTAATTTTGCTGAAAAGTTTAGAAAGATTATCACCGGATCCAGAAGAAAAGCTGGAGCTGACCAGTAATGTTCTTGCTGGCACTGAGCCTGACCTTGCTGAGACAGGAGGTTGAGACACAGAGCAGACTGAGCCTGCATATTCCGCAGTCATGGGCAGGCCTGGCCATCCTACACTGCTCATGGCGGGACCTTCAGTGCAACTTCAGTCTCTCTATCCAGTGAATACTCTTCTGTCTGCTGGCTGAATGTTTACGTTGCACTGAATTTCCATGAGAGATGTGTTTAGAATGGTATTTCATACCTGAAATACTTCTACATTTAGAAGCATCGAATATTTGACCTGAGAGCTAAGAGAACAATTACTCCCACCCATCACTGAACAGATGAAGGCACTGAAATTCAAAAGATTAAGTGGCATTTCTGAAGCCATGTAGAGTTTTGGTGACAGTGTCTGGATATTCTCAATGATGGTTCAGAGCTCTTGCATTTCCACTTTCAGATAATTCTTCCTTAAAAAGCTCCTAGTGTAAAATCTATGGTAAAAGTCCGTATCTTTCCATTTGGCTGGTTTTTTTTTAAGTTTTAGCCATGGAAAGTTTTATATTTTATTTATGTAAATTACCCAGTGAAAGGCACAATATAGAGTTGAGAAGGAATTCAAAAAAATGAATGCATCTGACGTTTCAGAACTTGAGTATTAATAATCAATTATGTGCGACAAAAGAAAACACCTATTAATATTTCCAAGAGGTTGTAAATTCAAAGAAAGCAGGAACCATATCTAATGAAACCCCTTGTTGCTGGTGCCTAGCAACTTATCTAGCACATGGTAGATACTCAATATATTTTTTTAATGACTAAAGAAAACATTTTGGTGGTGAAGAGTCAGAAAGAACCAAAAGCATGCTCTTAATGTGCATTTAAATTAGTTCTGTGACATAAAATTGCAATGACAGACCCCAAGGAGTTCACATACCTTAGGGACATGTCATCAAAGAAAAGCTCAAGAAGGAGATAAAGCTGGCAAACGGATCAAGAAAAGGTTTTCTCATTTAGGAAAATCAGGGGCCTTTAAGTGAACTTGCTCCACAAATGTGCTGAGAATAGAAATGAGCCCAGAGGACTGGGAAAAGAAGCAGACTTGCCACAAAAAGTAGGAAGAGATGTGTTTAAAGCAAAGGGTAGAGAGAACTGGAAACTTATGAAGAGGAGATATGATGATGGGGACACTTGCCTAGATCTTACTGAAGTCTGGAAATGACACTGTGGTTTTGTTTTGCTTCCAAAGCTGACAAGTATAAGGAGCAAAATAATGGACTCTTGGGAGACAGTCAGGACCAGCAGGGGTAATAAACCCTTCTTCCCAAGGGACTTTGTTGTGCTCAATTTTTATTTCAACTTCATTTCCTATTGAGCAAGTCAGCAAAATAGTTCTTCTTTCAACCACTTTTATAGAAATATGTATTCTACTGGAAAATGGAACTAGACTCAAAGTTACATAAAAAGTAATGAGGTCAAAAGTGAAAGAGAGAAACATTTTTTTAAAGAGATCTCACGTTAGGAATGAGATTAAATATACATTTGAAACGGAAGCAAGGTAAAAAAATTAATTTAGAAATTAAAGCTATATTGGGGCATCTGGGTGGCTGAGTCGGTTAAGCGTCTGCCTTCAGGGTTAGGTCATGATCCCAGGACCCTGGGATCAAGCCCTACATCAGGCTCCCTGCTCATTGGGAAGTCTGCTTCTCCCTCCCCCTCTGCCTGCCATTTCCCCTGCTTGTGCTCTCTCTCTCACTCTCTCTCTCTGTCAAATAAAATAAATAAAATCTTTTTTAAAAAGAAATTAAAGCTATATTATTAAGGTAAGTTATAGTACTGAGTAGGGGGATGGTACATAACAACATATATAAATAGGTTAGTGTTCCTAAAGCATGAAGATTGAAACAAGAAGTGTTAGAACTATTAGGTCCTCATTCTTGCAGAGTCCTGTGTACCTTGAGGATAAAGATTGTCAATCCCTTTACCTGCTGCTAGACTTAGTGTTAATAAGGGGAAAAATGAATGAAAGCAAGTGAAATGATTTGTGTCAGAAACCCAAATAAGCGTGACATAAGATTTTGGAGCTTTTGGGGGGGGGGGGACTTTGTCTTGGCAAGCTCACCTCTGAGGCTCCGATCTCATGTAGACCCCTCCAATGAAGTCTCTTATGCAGTCAATGGTTGAAGTGAGATTAAGGTTTTCTTACTTAGTGCATGCTGCTAAAATGGCTGCCAGCTGTTAGAGGAAACCTACATTTTGCCTCAATTTTCTTTACCCAGGTTGGTGCTGAGGTGCCAAATTTCCTGAAGAAACAAAGTCTGAGGGAAATATACTAACACTATCTGTGGTCTCTGAAACAAAAGTTTTCAATATATTTGGGTGCTGCGTGTCAAACAAGCTAAGCGGTTGAGATCTTCATGAAAAGTATCCTCATGCAATGCTCCAGAAGTTTTTGAGACCGACCATGAGATAAAATGCTAAAAATATGTTGGGACTAAATTAAAAGGAAGGTCAGGACACAGCCATGTCTGAATGGGAGATATAAAGCACAGTGAACACAAATTGATAATGCTGAGGAGAGAGATCATTTATTGCTCTTCCATTTTTCTTTTAGGGAACAAGCAATAAAATTGAAATGAATGAGCCAATTTTAGACCTAATTTTCATACAGCATCATTTCTCCTGAAGGTTCACCAAAGATAGAAATCAAAGAGAAAAATAAAGAGAAAACCAACTTATTTCATCCTCAACCCATCTCCTTGAAGAAAGACTCAATATTTTGCCTGAGGGACACTTTTTAAAATACAAATTCTGAACTACAAATTTTGAAACACGCATTTTATTTTTATGTGCATATGTTCTTAACTTATATATTAATGCAGAGTTCAATAGCCATATTCACACATGAAAACACACACACACGCATACACACACCCAAATATGCACTCTATTCTTTCTCTCTGTGTCTCTGTGTTTGTCTCTCTCTGTCTATCCATCATCTATCTATCTCATCTACCTATTATCTACCTATCTACCTATTATCCATCATCTATCTATCATCTATCTATTTATCATCTATCTATTTATCTATCTTTATTTATTGATTGATAAGTCATTTAAAATATGGTTT
Organism: Halichoerus grypus; assembly: GCF_964656455.1. NCBI lineage: Eukaryota > Metazoa > Chordata > Mammalia > Carnivora > Phocidae > Halichoerus > Halichoerus grypus. The sequence goes on along the minus strand of NC_135720.1, from coordinate 20,467,584 downwards.
GGTTCTGCGCTGGATAATTTTTTTTCTCCTCCTGCTTGTACCTATCTTTTTCTCATTGACATATATGTCTGCTTTAATTTTTTCCTTGGAGATAAAAATTATTGTTTGATAGAGATTATTAATAGATCCTGTGTGATTCTCTCTTTGGAAGTTCAAACTGTCCAGGGCAGTGAAAGTTCTGAAATTTTACCCTGCTTGCAAACTAAAAAGGTAGCCTGTCATAATCTTATGGATACTAGCAGAAGACATGGGACTCTTATATCAGAAACAAAGGAATTTATTACTCATGGCACAGCAGGCTTTATAGACTTCAGGTTCACACTGATTTCCTTTGCCCCTAGTCCCAAGGTGGGCCATGCAGAGCAGCCCACGTGGATGCACACACAGTGGTTCTGGGTGCCAGGTGATGAACCTGAGCTGAGGAAACACAGTCTTTTAAAGAAGCTGCCAACAGACAATGCTCAACCTTTGCCCCATAGCAGACATTATCTTTATGCCCTGGAGAGCAAAAACAGTCTGCCCTCTGCCCCAAAGGGAGACACTCTATTTTCCAAAGTTGTTTGCTTTACAAAGATCCTTGAAAAGATAGTCCGGAAGGAATGGCTGTCTGTGCCTTTCAGCAGAAATATGAGAGACCCACTGAGAATTGTCTCCCAACACAGACTTGCTCCTCTAGTTCTCTGCAAATATGCTCCAATTGTTCATATTATTAACAGCCCAAGACATAAATACTTATCAATTCGCCTGTCAGTTTCCACAAAGTTCTCTTGTCAGTTAATAACTCTATTTTTCTTTCTTCCCCCCTGCCCCCCGCCTCCTCCCCTTCCTTCTTCTTTTAAAATCAGTCCTGGTACAGAGGCTTCAATCTCTTGCTTCTTTGTTCTGTCCTTAACATCCTGAACAGTTTTTCCAACGTGTGCCACATTTGTACAATCTATTTTTTCTTTCTTACTACCTTTCCTCTTTCTCAGTCCTGTGTTACTTGCCAGAACATTCCAACTCCAGTTTTTATTTGTTACCAATGCTTACTACAACCGTTGAGCCAAATTGTCTGTGCTTTTCAGATCTCAGGAGGTGGGAATGCTAGCAGCACCTGACTGCTTTATCCTTGGATTTTTTTACATAATATGCAGTGTTCTCCCCTACTCTTTCAAGATTCCTCTGAGCATATATATTCATTTATCTTATGTCAGTTTTACCCTGACAAAGGTCATACTCATAATGCAAAAAAGTAATGCTGCAAGTACCTCTGTGAATTATACGGGTTCATATCCAGTGTTCTGCCTGGATTCCTAAATCTAAGAAGGAAGAGGGTTTTTAAAATTTATTTCTTTAATTTTTATGATACAGGAAGGTAATGAAAATGATAATAAACATACCATAACTTTTGCAGTCAGAGGATTTTGAGCCCCTTCAAAAATAAACTCCTCGGAAGTCATAGACTTACTCCAGTTTTTCTGCATTTGCTCAAAATATTTCCGGAATTGTCTTTAGGATTAAATACACATTTTTTGGACTATCTTCTGCAGTAGCCAATCTTTATCCTTTAATACTGAATTTCACTTTTGGCGATAGCTAAAAGCTATTTAGAGCCCAATAAAAAAAAGTAGATAGACAAATTGGGTTAAAAAAATGTGAATGTGTGCAAGGAAACAGATATCTTTATGTGGTTGATAAATTGGCCTTGAACACCATTCTAGCAAAGGAGTTCCAAATGTTCCAGGTTTCCAGTACTTTGGGAGAAATTAAAAATAGCTCTTCTTTCCAAAAAGATCGAGAATTTCTTCACTAAAAGTATAAATGATGAAGAATTTTTCAACTATATTCTTTTCTTTTAGTGTTATTTCTTTAACAGGAAACATGTTTAAGCTAAAGAGATTATATCAAAGTGGAGGGATTTTTGTCAGTAGGTATCATCTGGGTATTGTCAAAGCCAATGAAGTCACTTGCAGAGTTGCCTACATTACTGATAAAATGACTGTTAATTTCCCTAACTTTTATATATTTCCCATCCTTCTTTGCTTTGCCCTGTTTTTGAAAGATAGTGTGTTCAATCAGAAATAATAAACACTCAGGAGTAAATCTTATAATTCACATGACATTGAGTTAAATTTTAGCAAGTGACTTAACCATTCAGCCAAAATTTACTCAAATATAAAAATGGAATAGTAATATTTGATTTACAGGACAGTTTTTAGATTAATGAGATGGTATATATGAAGGTGAATGGCACAATTGAAAGGAAATCAGTGCTCAATAACTCTCTTCCCACCCACCTTGGACACCATTGAACATTTTACATATCAATTCAACATTTCTTCTAGAATACAGAAATAGGTTGAAACCTCTAAGTTCATGATGGTTGAGCTGCCAGCTTCGAATTTATTCTCAAAATGCCTACCTTGGGGCAAAGAGACAAGACAGGGAAAGGGCCTATTCCTGCTAGCACCTTTTCTGTATAGAATATGGATGGGTGGTCATAATGTGATGAGAATAAAAACTAACCCCCCAAACAACTGGGCTGAGCTTCAATCCTGCGATGTTGGGCACAGGATTTAAAAACAATTTTCCCCCCTAGGTAACCCCTTCAGTGGAGAAAACATCAGGAAAAACAGAAGGCCCCTCTTCAGTGGGGCGATGGGAAGTAATGAGAGCAGTGGAGCAGAAGAATAAGGGAATTCTTTTTCCACATATGCACTTTCTTGCTTCTCCCCTGGGTGGCACATGGGGACACCACACCTCAGGGGAATGGGGCTCCTTAGCGCAGTAAGAGTTGGGGGTCTGGTGGGTCGTGGAGCGGGGCACAGTGAATGAAGCACTGGGGAAAAGAGAGTTTTGAAGTTTTGAAGATTCTCTTTTCAGACTGTTGAAAATATTCAGATTTTGTGGGGCATGAGCATTGCATAAATGTGACCCTTTGGCTAGAGTTTTGCCTGAGTCTGATCTTCCAGGAATCTAAGAGAGATCACTGGAAGGATCTGGGTCCAGCAGAGGTGAGGAAAGTGGCATCCAAAATTCCCAGATATGGCCCTTCCTTGGTGATTCTCAGCTTCTACTTTTGAACTTCTAGAGTTATTTCAGCTGTTAGGGTGGTTGGGCAGCAGGAGCTGGGGGTAGGGGAGCTTAAATGTTAGTTTAAATATGTGTTCACCATTGAATCTTGAAGGTGTGGGGAAGGAAATGATAAATGGGGTGCTGTTTTGGCTTGTCTTGGCCACCGTTGTTCTGTCCATGCTTCCATATGCTGAGATTTTCAGCAATACAGCTCCAGTCCTGCAGGACAAACCGTGAAGCTCTCAGCAAGAGGGAAAAAAAAGAGTGCACGCAAAATTGGAATGGGGGGGAAAGAAAAGTTGAGGCTCAAGGAGGGGCCATGGCAACCTGTATTTAATTCCCACTATAAAAATTGTCTTTTTTCAATAAGCCTAGAATCCTTGGACGTTCCATTTTTTTCAAAAAAGTCAAGAATGAAACCTCTGCTCATTAAAATCATAAATAACCTTTTTCACCAGCAGAAGTGAGCACATGTCTGAGAAAAAAGTCCTAATACTTTTCTACTGATAAGGTTCCTGGTAGCAGATGAACAGTCAAAACAAAAACATATAACGGCAACTCAGTAAAAAAAAAGAAAAGAAAAGGTCAGGTGGATGCTACGGGAACTTACCTCTTAAAAAGATTTAAGGTAACAAACAAAGAGGAGAAATAAGCAGGAGACCCTGGAGTGAATTTGAAAAATTAGACTCTAATTATCATTACCCTATATATTTATAATTGTAAGTATAGGTAGACCTTTCAAGAGAAAAATGCATGTTGGTTCCTTTGCCTGCAATCCCTGGACTATAATGAGCGAACTACCCAACCAGCTAGTGCATGTGGACCCCTGTCTTCAGGGCAGAGAAACGTGATTCCTAGCTCTGACCGCAGGGGCACATCCAATTCTTGAGCCCCATGATTTTCCATTCGCGACCTCCAGGTGGTCTCTTGGTCTGGCTTTGTGCCCAAACCCGTAGCATTGCACACCCTGGTTATGCAAGTGCTGCTGGTTTACACTGTTTGTGTTTGTGATGAAGGATCACCCCGGTGGGAGCGCTGGGAGGAATTCTTAATATTTTATTCCTGCAGCCCCCACTGGCTGTAAATCATATTCACAGGTCTTAGCTTTCTCTGTGGCCCACCTGACTGATAGTGCACAGGGCGGTGGGGGCAAGTAACTGTTCTGCATGCAATTTCTGAAACTCAGCACATTTTAGGAGTTTTCTTCCACCTTCACCGTTTTTGCACGGTAGCATTTTAAGGTGACTAGGATGCTAGTGAATAGCTGTCGATGTGCATTACTTAACAACATGGAAAATCAATAGCCCATTTCAAGGACTGTTTAATCACACAGGACTTTCTTGATGGCTGCTCACAGTTCCAGTACAGATTTTTTTTATTTTCCATAAAGCTCAGCAAAACCAATAATACTTTGGTGCCTTTTAAAATGTTTATCAATGAAATTCCAATGGCTGTCCAAACTTTCAAAAATGTTTGAGATTCTTTTTGAATTAGATTCAATTTGTCCTACTATTGAATACAACTACCAGTCAGAGACATAGGTCATGTGTGATGTACCCATCCACCAAGGCGCACAGGCAAGACCCTAAGGGCCATAGCTCCCCATAGCCCATCACAAACCAGTCCATGAACTCTGGATCCCTATCAGTCATTTATCTGCCCTGGGTTCTCCATATGTACATGGGGGGAGAGAGAAAGAGAGAGGGAGAGAGGGGGAGAGAGAGGGAGAACAGGACAGAACGAGGGAAAGAGAGAGAGACTGAGATTTATTTTAAGGAATTGGCTCACATGATAGTGGAGGCTGACAAGTCCAAAATCCACAGGGTAAATCGGCAGGCTGGAAACTCAGGCAGAATTTCTATAATAGTCTCAAGGCAGAATTCCTCCTTCTCTGAGAAACCTCACATATTTGCTCTTGAGGCCTTCAACTGCATGAGGCTCACCCACATTTTGAAGATTAATCATTTTACCTAAAATCAAATGATTACAGATATTAACCACATTCACAAATCCCTCAGACCAAACAACCAAGCACCATAGCCCAGCCGAGTTGACACATAGAATTAACCATCACAATATGCAAACACCCTCAAGGCCCTCCACTCATCTTTACCTTTGCCGCTACTATTTGTAATTAAGCCGCCAGCTTCCCTCACCTTGACAAATGCAACAGCCTTCTAACTTCTATATATGGGGCGGTTTACAACAGCTTACGCTATAGCACAAAGCAATCCCCAATCTCAAGAGCTTACATTGGTAAGGGTTTGTTTCTGGCTCACATTGCATATTGGCCGTGGCTCTGCTCCAGGTGTCTCCTTTACTCAAGGATCTAGGCTGAAGGACAAGCTCCTATTTGGGACACGCTGCTCTCATGGCCAAGAGAAAAGAATAATGGAAAAACTGCACAGTGGCTCTTAGAACTTCTGCTCCCATGTGGCATTGATTATTCCGCTCATACTTTATTGACCAAAGAAAGTGATAAGGTCAAGACTGATTCCAAGGGGAAGGGAGGTATATTCTTTACAGGGAGAACTGAAGAATATTTAGAAGCAAAAACATATTTACCACCATCTCCCTTCAATCTACTACTCTCCACACAGTAGTCAGTGGTGTCTTTAAAATAAAATTGGATTATCTCTGTCCTCTGCTTAAGGAAATGGTCACTGTTCTGTTGTCAGGGTGCTTCAGGGACACAGAACTAATAGGATGTGTGTGTGTAAAAGAGATTTATTATAAGAAATTGGCTCATCTGATTATGGAGGCTGGCAGGTCCCAGGCTCTGCAGGGTGAGTCAGCACATTGGAGACTCAGGAGAGCTGCAGGTGAAGTGCCTGTCCAAATGCCAGTGTGCCTGAAACCTGGGAAGAGCTGATGTTTCCGTTCAAGCCTGAAGGCAGGAAAAAAAGCCAATGTCACAGTTGGAAGGCAGTCAATCAGGAGGAATTATCTCTGACCTTGGGGTGTATGCAGGCCTTCAACTGATTGGATGAGACCCACCCACATTAAGGAGGGCAATCTGCTTACTCACAGTACTGATTTAAATGTTAATCTCATCCAAAACACCCTCACAGAAATACTCAGAATAAGGTTTAACCAAATATCTGGGCACTCGATGAACCATTCAAGCTGACACATACAATTGGCCATCATAAATGAATTCTCAGATTCCCAGCATGCTTAAAATGAAATCCAAACTCAAGGCACCTAGGGGGCTCAGTCGGATAAGCAGCTGACACTTGATTTTGGCTCAGGTCATGATCTTGGGGTCCTGGGATCGAGCCCCGCATTAGGCTCTGCACTCAGTGGGAGTCTGCTTGAGGATTCTCTCTCTCCCCCTGCCCCTCCCCCTGCTCATGCACATGCTCTCTCTCTCTCTCTCTCTCTCAAATAAATAGATAAATCTTTAAAAATAAATCCAAACTCCTTTCCATGACCTCCAAGGTCCCACATGTCCTGGTCCTTTTCACTCTCCAGCCTCGTTAGACCAAATTCCCACTTGCTCATTCTATTCTAATCACAGTGCCATCTGCCCGTTGCTGAAACATGCCAATCTCTTTGCTGCTGTATTATTTTTATGTTTGCTGATCTTTCAAGCCAGGGTCACTCTTCTCCCAGCACCTGCACATTTCACATGGCACAACTGGATATTTCCCACTTTTCTGGTCTCAGTCAAGCCTCTGCCTTGGAGATGGCTCCCTTGATAATTCCATTTAAAGTACACTTCTAAGCCAGTATTTCTATTAAGGCATCTTGTTTATTTTTTTTAATTTTTATTTTTTTAAGTAGGCTCCATACCCAAGGTGGGACTTGAACTCATGACCCTGATCAAGAATTGCATGTTCTACCAACTGAGCCAGTCAGGTGTCCCAGCACCTGTTTATTTTTTCATAGTCATTTTTCTTTACCTAAAATTATTTTAATTTTTTTATCTCTCTTTTACTAGATTTAAGTGCCACGAGGATTATAATCATGTCTGTTTTCCTCATGATTGCACACCCAACCATAACAGTTCATGCTGCATTGTAGGCATTCCATAAATATATACTAAATAAATGAATAATTGAATGGGCCATGGGAATACAGAAATGACTAAGGCTAATTCATTGGTCCTAGGTATGATTGTAACTCAGTCAAAAGGGAAGACCATTTTAAAGAGAAAATAATTAAATACCTTTAAAGTTCTCCATAAAGACACTTTTAAAAATCCTGAGTTAGTGCCAGGAGTTTTTGAGCTTTGCTTATTTCTTCTTCAGTGATAATTCAGAGAGGCTGGATGAAAATCCAGTGATAACCCCAAAGTTTCTTTAATTCTGACTGATGATTTTATGAGACTAATAGAAAGACTGACTTCACTTTGGTAGAGGGACTTACATTCTGGATTTCATATTTAATGATTTATTTTGTATTGTACTAGATTGGGTTAGAAATATCACAAAAGTCGTGGATTCTTCTGAGTTATATTCATCCAACAAACTGTTGTCAAACACAAATTTTGTTTTCTAAGCCCAGTTTCCCTTGTCAAAATAACAATGACAAATAATATCTCCCTTCCAAAGTGCTTGGCACAGATCTTGGCCCATTGAAAATCTCAATGATCTGTATCTATTCTCAGTGTCTGTGAGGTAAGGTGGGAAGTGTTGGCAAGTCAGCTCAGAGTCGAGGAAACCTTGCCTACGAAGCCTGGGAGGTTCCAGTCACAGGACAGACATAAGTCAAGGATATTGGGTCACACAGTTTCAGGACCAAGACTTAAGAATCCAGGAGAACTAGTGAGAGCAAAATAGTACAGACATTTGAAAGGTATTAGGTTAGAGTTTGAAATATGAAAACAAGGACTAAGGAATAGGGAGAAAAGGCCAGAGATAAGTTAGAGAGCTGAGGCTCAGGGCATAGCAGAATCTATAAGTCTAGTTTTATAGTGAATAAAACTTAAGCCTTATCTGATTAGAATGAGCTGATCCAAGCTAAGTAGCACCAGTGATGGGAATGGGGCTTCTGGGCAAGGAGACAGGAAGTTTATAGAGTTATGCAGTAGATCCTAGACTTTATTATATCCTCTGTGAATTAAAATAAGAGGTCACTATTTAGGTGATAATGCCTTCCCTTTATCGCACTGATATGATACCCTTTTATCCAAACAATACTTATCTACATAGGTTGTACTCCTTACAGCCATTTAATAGATGTGAAAGCTGAGGGTAAAAATGGTTTAAATCATTGAATTCACCCAGGAAGTTGGAGTGGGAGCATTACAAAGACCTTTTGATGTCCAGCCTAGAATTTTACCATTTCTAGTAGAGACCTACAATCAGTAAATATTAAAAGTGTATAATACATTCTCACCAGCTTCACTTGCCTACAAGGATGTCTGTCTATGTTGATTGGGACCTGATGTACCCTCAGGGAGTTTGGTGAGGGAAGACCAGACACGATTCTGGACTGGACACAAAACGTATTTTCCTCAATAAAATGCAACCAGGGACCTTTCCCCTTAACTTGTGAATCTGAGCTGTCCTGGCTGTTCACATTTCATTTTCATTCCCACCAGTGACTTGATTCTCCTTCCCTTTTAAGATAGATTGTGTAATTGTCTTCACGTGGCATGATGTTACTCCTTATGCACAGATGGAATAGGTAGCTACCAACCAACTACACTTTGAAACACTAGATGATCTGATTCTCCTACAGCTGTCATCTCCACTACCAGCCTGGATGCCAAAGGAAGACGCTGCTGAGACCTTTGCACAGCTACAATTGTCACCAGGAAAGGAAATGCAGGAAATGCAATGAACCATCATTAGTCATTAAGACGATCTCAAATCACTTCGGCAGCTTAAGGAAATCACAATAATGGCTTTCTGTGCACACACACATTTTATATACTAAAAATAAGCATTTCCTTCTTTAAGAGTAGCTATGAAAGAGGAAGTTTCTTTGGGGAAAAAAGTATTCTAAAAACTTTCTATTGTGGCTCTCAACTTGGACAAGAATTAGAAATACTAGAATAATTTGGGAAGCTTTTAAAATCTGTTTCCCCAGTCTGTACCCAAATAATATGTCTGAATCTCTGTAAGTGGAATGGTAGATCCGGTAATTTTTAAAAAGATCCTCAAGTAATTCCATTGTGCAGCCATGGTCAAAAATCACTGCTCTAGTTGTCTTCTAGAATAAATAAAATAATGCTCTTAAGCATTTTTTAAGAAAACGTTTTTCCTCAAATGGAATTTAAAAATTGTTTTAATTATTTAAAAGGTAGTGTTAAAATAAATTAGTCATTGGTCCAAAATACATGGAGTCTGGGGAGGGGGAGACAAATGTGGCCATTTGTATGTGGCCACAATGGTTTTCTTTAATGAACTTGGTAAACTGCGAGAAGAGAAAGGAGACCCAAAGGACAACAATTAATTGTAGTGGTGTTGATAAGAAGAAGGTTTGAGAAATAAGATCGTGTATTGAATATTATTTTTCTCATATGACTAAGAAGGAAAACTGATAAGGGCATGTCAAATTTATATTGTAGTTCTTCCCATGTTTTATTAAGGTACAATATAGCTTACTGGAAAATTCCCAATTTTAACGTCCAGTTCTGCAAGTTTCAACAAACATACACAGTATGCAACTACCTTATAGAACAATTTTGTTACCCACCCCCCCAAATAACCCCCAGCCAATTTTAGCCAACCCTTCCCCCATCCTCAGATCCTGGCAATCAGTGATCTGGTTTCTATGCTTCTCATTTTTCCTTCCCCGAATGTCGTAGAAATGGAGTCATACAGGTTCATTGTATTCTTAATAGGAATATGCTGCTAGGAAGTAATTAGTGTGGGTATGTTGTGCAATAAGCTCTGAAGTGATCAAGTATACCTGTCTGAAAGAGGAACCACAAAGCACTTGGCGCCATCAGTATACATGGGGACCAGGAGGATCTGAACTGCTCAGGACGGCAGAATTTACTGATTTAAACCAAATTTGGTGATCAAAATGTTGAAATCAACTTAAAGAAACACCAGTCACAGAACGAAACCCAAGAAAATAAAACACAAGACACAGAAGGGATATATAATTTTTTAATTAATAAAAAATAAATGATTATCTTTTTACAAAAGCAAGAGTAGTAGAAAAGTCAGAAACAAAGGTAAGCAAATAGAAGGAAAAACCCACAACCAACTGCAGAAAAATCATGGTATTTTTCTAGATTTTAAAAATATTTCACACAGAGATATCACACACATTCCTCTAAATACATATAGAAATATATTTTTTTACAAAACTGGGATGTTTTACATGCTGTTAAATAAAAGATCTTTCTCTCAAACCTTTTTTACTGAATTATGAATAGTTTCTTTGTGCCAGTAGCATAGGGTAGGGGTTAAAAGCATAGTCATTTGGAACGTGGACTCATGAATCAGACAGACCTAGCTATTTTCTCCGCTCTTCCACTTACTATATATGTGACCTTAGGCAAAATACTGAACTTCTCCAAGCTCTATTTTTCTCATTTTCAAAAGAGAGACAATTATATCTAATTTGTATATTTGATGTGAGAGTTAAAATAAAATGAGATAATGCATGAAAAGCACTTAGTAGTATAGTGCCTGGAAAAAAAAATGGCTCAGTTATTCTACCAAGTTAATGAACAAGAAAAACTCAGGATGTAATTAAAATAAATGTTTTGCTTTTGTCTCCCATTGCCACTTCATAAAATGTATTCATCACCAGTCTGGAGCTGAAATTTCGCACAGTCCTCCCGGGTTTTCTGTTCATTTTTAGGTAACTGAGTCCTAGGTCACTTCAAGGAGCAATATATTCTCATTCAGAAATTGGGTTGCAGAGCGCCTGGGTGGCTCAGTTGGTCAAGCATCTGACTCGATTTCAACTCAGGTCATGACCTCAAGGTTGTGGGATGGAGCCCCAAGTCGGGCTCCGTGCTCAGCAGGGAGTTTGCTTGAGATTGTCTCTCTCCCTCTCCCTCTGCCCCTCCCCCTGCTCGTGATCTCTCTCTCTCTCAAATAAATAAATAAATCTTAAAAATAAAAAGGAAATTAGGTTGGTACTCTCAGATCATAAACACAATTCTTAGCTTTGGGTTCTCCCCAGCCCTTGCTGCAGGAAGGCAGCAATGGAAGACTCTGTTATGATAATAACTTTTATTTTTCTACTTTGCTCTTGGCCTCCTTGCCCTCGCCTGCCACCCACTTTCTGACACTTGGAGTCAAGGAGAGAGGAGCTGTAAGTACATAAGAAAAGGATTGCTTGAACTTGTTCCAGACAGACTTGGGTTTTTGGGGCCAGTGGACAGCTGATTCTCTTGGGGGCATTTTGTCGGGGGCTCTTAGAACACCCTCTGGGCGCTCTGTCCTGCAGCTCTCTCGACCAGGGGAATGTATTCTGGTGCGTACTCTTCAGCTCCAGGAATCTGGCTTTTACTTCCAGGTTCTGTCCGCTTTTACTCCTCTGCCCCTTTTGCAGTCATTTTGAATAGACCAATAATGGCGCTCCTTTGACCTCTGAAAGCCTTTCTCTCCTTCTGGTCCACGGGAACCCTTGAGAATCCGTCGCCCCGGTACACTGGTCGTGCAGGAGCACCCTCTAACTCCATGACCAAAGGTGTTAGGAATGAAGAAATGAAGTCAGGGCGCCTGGGTGGCTCAGTTGGTTAAGCGACTGCCTTCGGCTCAGGTCATGATCCTGGAGTCCCGGGATCGAGTCCCATATCGGGCTCCCTGCTCGGCGGGGAGTCTGCTTCTCCCTCTGACCCTCCTCCCTCTCATGCTCTCTGTCTCTCATTCTCTCTCTCTCGCAAATAAATAAAATCTTAAAAAAAAAACAAAACAATTTAAAAAAAAAAAGAAAAGAAATGAAGTCAATGTTATAACAGCAATGAGGAAATTAATTTCAATGTGTTGTCTTCATGGCCCAAACTGGGAATGAGCTGGGATTTGCAACAAAGCTCATCTGATTCCAAACACCTTTCCATCATATTTTTCCGCATAGTCAGTGCTCAATAAGTATTTGCTGAATCTGCATCTATAGCCAGGTAGAGAAGTGACTATCAGGAGCCCTGACAAAATAAGGAGGACCTCTAAAATTAAGTAGCAAGTGGTTTTTCTCAAATATTTGAGAGAACCATTTACTGTCCTGCCAAACTGCAACTGCAGTCATTTCTTTTGAACATTAACTCAGATGATCCATGATAATTCTTCCCTATTCTTTTTTCCTCCCAAACACTGAGCACTCATTAGCTGTCACAGAGTAAATACTCTCACTAAATGAAACACCAGGATTACACCCCAGCCACCCGACTCCTGATAATAAAGCACCACCTAACTTAAGAACAGTCCAGCTGAATACAATACAGCCTGAGCTAATGCCACAGCTTTGGCTCTGATTTAATTTTTTACTACCCAGTCAATGTGCCATGTTAACCACTGCTCATTTTATGGATAGCATTTTAATTCTATGCCTGTCTCCACTCCTGACTTGGCATTTGACTAAAATAGTTGGACAGGGAAGGGAATGGTTTCAAGGTTTTGTTTTTCCTTTTCCTCACTCAAGCATTCTCACTAGGGAAGGCATCTGAGAGAAATTTTTTAAAGTGGGTGGAGACTTTCATTTGTCTTCAGGTTCCATTGTTCTGCCCACACGGAGCCGGGCTCACAGCCTGTGTCCCGGCGCCTCTGGTGACTAAGAGACCCACGGGCCGGCTGCAAAGTTGCCCAAGGCAGGTAACATTCTGACCCAGGAGCAGCAAATAGAGGTCAAAAGAAACATGGTGTAGTCAGCACTCTTTTGACATGCTGGAAGCTTTATTTCATGACCCTAGATAATAAACATTCAAAAGCTATGTGTCCTCAGGCAAATAGAACTGTAAATGACTAGTTTTATTGATAAGCCTGGCCTAGTAAAATTCAATTATTCTTTCTCATCTATCCTTTCCAAGTGTTAACCTTCAAAGATGGGTGTAGCTGGTAAAAATTTTTGATGAATGTTTCAGCAAAAACTTTTGAAATGCTTTCCCATGATAGATTTAATTAAATATAACGAATATATAAAATGTGCATACCTTTTCTAAATGTAATGTTTTGTTTCATTTTGTTGAAACTCATTAGGATTCTTTTGGTTGCAAACAATAGAAACACAACTAGAACCGGTTGAAACAAAAAGAGAAAGGATACCAGAAGGGTACCCCAAAGTGTCTATGGATACCAAAATGTATTATGTAACCAGAAGGCATAAAGTCCAGTGGGCTCCAGAAATGGGCTACAAGACTGGAGTTCTTATGAAAAGCTTGGGATCCTCCTCCGTGTCTTCTGTCTGGCTTTTCCCCATGAAGGTACATTTTTCCTTCCTTGTGCTGCCCCCAAGTCCACAGAGCACAGCATAACTTCCAAAAAGTGTTCACATTTTATATGTTGTAACTGAGGCACCCAGGGAGAGTCCCCATTCCCACATTCCCAAGGCAGGGATCATTTGGTTCAGTCGAAGTCATGTATCCTCCTAGGAATAAACTGTGGCTGGGCTGACTGGGTCATGCTGCAAAATAATCACTCCAGTTTCAAATCAATGGATTGGGAGGTTTCGGTCAGTTTCCAAAAAATTTGAGGTATTTTCCTTGAAAAGTTTTGTGGGTATTGGGAAAACCAAAATGTTGGCGTTTTGTACCTTGGACTTTTCACATAGTGAAAGCTAAGTTGCTGAAGTTTGAAGCAGGATTATGAAGATAATTGAATGAATTGATGGAAAAATTAAATACATATAACATTGCCACCAAATTAAAATACTACTACTTGTGTTTATTTGAGAAACAGTGAACATTAATGAAGTTATGTAACAAGAATTAAATGTTGACTCCGGAAATTTTTTCCCTAAACTGAAATCTGACTCCACTATTAACTAGCAGTAGGACTGCTCTGGGTCCAAGTATCCTTATCTGTGCAATGGGATTATTAACATTATCCATTTTGATGGATTATTATGAGATTAAAGTGAATTAATATACATGGAAAGTGCTTTTAATAGTGCCTCGCCCATAGGAACACTCAAAAATGTTCATTGCCCTTGCTTTTTTCTTTCTGATGTTCAACATGAGAAATCAGTTCCACTTTTTCCTCACCCTAAGTAACTGTGGAATAATACAAGACACAATTTTTGCTGCATCAATGTGGACTCAGCTCTTTATGTGGCAAATAAAGGCTTTAGTTGCTTTTTGTGAGATCTTAGATCACTCAAAGTCATTAACCTCTTTGATAAAGCAAACAGCAAAGAATTGGGCAATAGCAAATAGACAAGGTATTGAATTCTATTTTAACTTTATGACTTCAATTGAATCTATATGACTTTGGGGATTTCTCTTTCATCCATCATCTAAGAAGACAGATGCAGGTAAAAAACTTTGCATTTCAAAATTAGTCATTTTATGCACACATAAAATCAAGAGGCCTGTAGGTTAGGAAATAATAATGTGACATTGTTTTCAGCTTCATAAATATGCATATCTGCACATAAGTCTTCAAGTTTTCATAGGCTCATGAATAAATCCTGGGACATGAATTTGGCACGTTTTTTATTTAGTGTTTATGTGTTTGTCCATCTGTTGTCTAATCATTGGATCATAGCAGAGCATCCATGCAGCTAAAAGACCTACTTCTACTCCCAAAACTATTTTCACAAAACAATGGATCCATTTTCAGATGCTGTATTTAATAATGGAAGGGCACTGTGAGGTAAGTTACGTAAAAAAGCAAATTCCACCCCTTGTTCTTCTATCACTTTCTCTTACACACACACACACACACACACACACACACACACACACAGAAGGCCCATGCTGCTTTAGCTAGTACTGGAAATTGAAGGCAGCAGCCACATAGCAGGTTGGAATGGTTATTAGGTTTAGCTGTGTCTGCAAAACTTACGGAGTTACACAACAGTGCTGAACTCATTCTGACAATTCCAGGAGTCATATTTTTTTAAAAGAATATTAACAAGACAGACTTTGACCAGAGAGGGACAAATGTGCTGTTAAGGGATCTGAAAATTGTATATTTGAGAAATATTGGAAAGAACCAGAAGCGCCTTAAGCTCTTGTCATTCAATGTAGCTCAGCAGTAAAACCTCCTCATGGCTTTAAAAATTGGGCCGGTCACAACTTTTATGCACAAATATGCTTTAAAACCTAGTTTTATGAAAATATTATAAAATTGTTTAAACTCTTAAAAAATACAGATAAAAATTAAAACAGACATTTGTTTTACAAGACATCATACTAGGTACTGGGGGTTGTGAGTAAAGATGACAGGTTTGACTTTGGACATGAAGAATTGGAAGGGTCGTCAGTATATTCATATACTACAGGCAGGCAAGTGGTTATTCTGGCCCGAGTCTGGATAGAAAAAATCAGGGCTAAATGTGACTGAATGTGGATGTTATTTAGGTAGAAATTATGATTAATGTAATAGCCACAGTGAGATGAGAAAGGACCTAGGAACAGAATTTGGGGTATTGAGGTGCCTATATTCAGAGGGAGTTAAATCTCCATGTCCTGCTCACCCTCCCTTATTGTCCTAACTTAGCTGCCACTTGGTGACTAGTCATTTTCAGTTGAGGGCAAGAGTAGACATGGCATCCTTCTTCAATGGACAGCTTTTGTGCACATGTGTATATAGACATGTGTATTTGTGTGTCTGTGTATGTACAAGAAGGTAGGGAAACAATAATTTGTCAAAGAAATAGAAGTTACAATAAGAACCAGAAGAGTAAAGTGTAATCATTGACACCAAGGGTGGAGGAAATTTTGAAATCAGAGTGATCAGCAATGTCAGTGTGGAAAGGAAGATAAGAATGTAAAAAAAACAATAGATTTGGATAATTAGTTTATTGAAGTCATTCTAAAAAGCAAGATTTAGTGGAGTATTAGGTGAAGATCTTATTTTTCAAAGCATTGGAAAGTAAATTGAAGTGGTGGGTAAAGGATGTTATAAGTGAAGTCTTTCAGCACAATCTATTATTTTTAGAAGTTCTCTATTAAAGGGAAGATATTAGACAGTAGCTTATGTGAAGGGAGGACCAAGGGAGGGATTTGTTTTAGGATCAGGAATATAGAGATATGTTTGTAGTTGGAAGGGCAGAAACAGAAGGAAGAAAGTGAAGGGTTGAAGATGAAGGACAGGGATGATTGATGGACAGAGAGAATGGATGGACAAAAAGCATCAAGATAACAAGTGGAATAATTATTTTACAAAAAGACAAAGTAATTCTCCCTCTAAGACAGGACTAAAGGGGAAAAGTATGGGTCCCAATCCAGAGAAAATCTGAGGTGAAGGGGAAGTTCTCCATGAGTCTCATGGAAATGCACCCAGTATTTGGTCATGTTTAGCCTAGGCAGAAGAAGCTATTGGCTCATAGCATTGTGGGTTTGTTGTGAATTATAATTAAGTCAAGTCAGCACCAGGCATAATTTCTATTATTACATGAAGCAATAGTTCTGCTCTACAGTGAGACCTGATGACCGGGTTCAGATCTGAGGCTTGCAGATACGGTGGGACCAGCACTGGAGCAACCTTTCCATACCTGCACCTGCATTCCTGGGCCCATTTTTCCATTCCTAGCTGCTCTCTCTTGACTTTCCATGAGCAATCCTGACAATGGTCTTCTATGGTTACTCTTTTAAAAGGCAGTAATGTTTGAACACTTTTTAGAAGCTATTGGAATGGATGAGTGTCCAACCAGAGAAGACACCTGGAGCTTCAAAACAAGCATAAAATACAACTGGAACAAGCTGAGCTTGAAATTTGTTTGTACTTCAAGGATAAAGTGGAAGAAAGTAGAGCTGGTATGGACTATTTGGTAAATATTGGGTAATTATGAATTAATGAGAAATTCATGTTTGTATCAGAAGTCAGTAAAGATTGCCAAACCAAATTATGAGAGGCCCATGCTAATCAATCCTTAGATTTGCTTTTTGATTTTTATCTTTCTACATTATTCAACAGCTAGTCATCCAGATAGTTTAAATTTCATTCTGAGATTAAGTCAGATCCCCTGCAATCTACATCTTATTTAGCAGAATCATTTTTACTGGACTATGCTTTGGTAGTTTGCATTGAGACACCATGGAGAGATTGTATGAAAATTCTCTTTTTATCTCCTATAAGAATATTGCTGAAAGTGTTACTCATCATGGCAAGCAGTGTCTCCTTTATGCGGGCCTAGGGAAGAATTTTTCTTTGGCCTTAGGGCTTAAATTGAATTTTTTTCTGAGCAACTAGAACATTTTGAGTCTATGGGCATTGGGGATATTATAATTGGTTGTGATTCTTTGCTTTTTCTTTGGCTGTGTATCAACCAAGAATGCTTTTAGCCACATTGACTTACAATAACTTAAGCAGGTTTTTTTCTACCTTTTTACACAGCAAGATGCCTGAAGATGAGTGCTGGGATGGGTTCAGCATCTCATCTGACAGAGACACGGGGACCAGTGTCTCTGAATTTCCTTCAGACACAGGAAGAATGTTGCAGCTCTAGCTAGAGTTCTCAAACTTTGGTGCGCATCGAAATCACATAACTGATAAAGCAGAGGTGCAGGCTCTTTGAAGAATAGGGTCTGGGCCCATGGTCACCAAGTTCTTCAAGTGATTCTAATATTGACCAAAGCTTGAGAACTCTAGTGCCTGCCACTCCAGACAAGAAGGGAGACATAGGCAAAAGTCTTTTCATTCATTAGGCTCCTTCTTCTTAGCTAAATTTAAAAAAAAAAAAAAATTCAGAGGCAACCCAGATGACTTCCTCTTATTCCTCCTCTAAGGAAGCCAGGGAGGACCCAACTTTCCAAAACTCAAAGACCTCTGTCTTTGTCCTAAACCAAACTTTGGCGTTAAGGAGGAAGCAGGTTGTTGGATGGGGACAAAAGACAGTGGTTTGGGGTCAAAATTGACTTTAGTTATTACATACGAACTTATTTTGTATTTCTTTATGTAGTAACTTTATTCTGAATTAATTTTGCTTTTTCTATGTTTCTCTGATTTTTTTTCTATTAAAATTACTTATCCTGTATGAATTTATATTATCTACCTTAAATTGTTTTTAAAATACGTGGGTATATGGTAACCGTGATGAAGTGCTTGTACCTTGTGTTCAAGGATGGCCACTTTCCTCATCATCAACAAAAGAATCTAGAGGTGGTGAAGTTCTGCTCTCTGAGCTGCCTTGGGGCCATAATGAGGAGAATGCTGGCATGCTCCATTTTCCACTTGTTCATGCTCTGTGTTATGAAGCAGGCTGACAGGGTGATTTCTCAGAATCAAAGTAAAGCTGAGACTCCATCTTGATTGAGCATAAGTTGGGAATGGCCTTTCCTGGCAATTCTCTTTTAGCCCAAGTATGAAACCTCGTCACTTCTTGATACTTTGTGTCTCCAGCTCATTAAATCATAACTGTCATTGTGCATGAGACCTTTAAAAACACCGATGCCCTGTCCCATCCTGATTGGAGGTGGGGCCCATGTTTTTTCTTAAAAGCTCCACAGGTGATTCCCATGTGCAGTCAGGGTTGTGGACCACTGTTCTGGCTGACCAACTCCCATGTAACTCCATCGTCTGTGCTCTGCCTTTAGCTTGGCTCATCTGGTTCAATTTCTGATTTCAATTTCTGTTTGCAGGTTTCATTCCAAGGGTCTCAGTCCTTCTGTTGCAATATGGCAAATGGGCTGTGTTTATGACTGCTCCCTGAGTTCTGGATTGATTTCCTTAACCCTAGACTGAGGACTTTAATTAACCTACTCTTGCATTTCAGTGGCGAGAGCTGAGTCCCTTTCTCTGATTCTTAGCAGAAGGCCAACTCATCCCACTGATGGACACAAAGTGTGGGGAAATCCCGGGGCTGACAAAGTGAACATAGGGAGGCAACCATCGACCCTGCAGAGCATCACTGCAGAGTTTCATCTTCAGGAAGCTTTCTTTTCTTAGTTCCATCCAATTTCACCTTCACGTCTGCTAGGGTCTCCTTTGGTCTCACACAGTTTCTAATTCAACTCCTCTCCCAAGCAACTTCTTGAGACTGATGGTTTTGGAGCTGATGGTTTTATCCTATTTTCTCAGCCCAGAAATCCCCACAGCTCTGTTCTCCCCCTATAGATAGCTGATAGATCATCTTCATACCATTCCTTTTGCTAATTTAATCTTTACACCCTCCTCCAGATTCCTTTTTTCTTGAGTTTCAAACCTTTCTTTCTCATCAACTTCTTTCATATTCTCAGCCCTCTAACTACACTCTGTATACCAAGTTTCCTGAAAACACCAAATATGCCTCAAACATAAGTAATAAAATAAGTGGCTAGATATCATTTTGAATTGGGGCAGCCTAGGCCCAAATCCTAAATCTGTGACTCCCAAGTTTGTTCCTTCCCTGACAGAATGGGGTAATAATAGTAGCTGATTTATGAGATTGTTGGTAGAACGAAATAAGATAATGCATATAAATCTTAGAGGTTTCCCTGGCACATAGTAAGTACTCCAAAAATGTTAAGTGTTTCCCACAGATGCTAAGATAGAACTTGGCTAAAATTTATTTATTTATTGGGAATCAACATCAATGAAAGGAAGCAGGGGACAGGGCTTGACAGAGGAAGAAGTTCAACTTCTGGCAAAGCTGAGTTTTTAAGTGAATATTGCCTGACAGACTTGTTTTGTTGACCCCCGCCTGTCAGTCACCAGATGTAGGCTGCCTCGGGGAAGCTTATGGCCTTGAGTGAGGTGGCTCTCCACAGTTGGAAGTGACTGTGAAGGAGCTGAGGGCTGGCAGTATTTACCGACCACACTCTAGGGCTGTGAGGCAAGTGCTCTCATGGAAGCATGTCTGTCCAGGCAGCGCCTCTCCTCTCCATGCTTGCTACAGTTTTCCTACCCTTGCAGGTGAAGAGCTCACAGGCCTGACATGCACCCAGCCAAGCTGAGGTGGTTATTCCTCACGTTGCCTATACTGTTCTCTCTAAGACTCCTTGTCAACAAATCTGTGTACCAGAGTCATTTGGGAAGCCTGCAGACATGCATAGTTTCAGGTTATTGGATCCCAGGACTAAAGTCCAGGTTTTTATTATCACAAATAAGAAGAGAAATAATGGAAGTAAAAAGAGTGGGGAAGGGGTACCTTTAACAATGTATCAATCCTTTCTCTGAGGTGGTACCTGGAGATTCTGCTAACCCCAATCTATGCACAGAACTCCCAGGAATCCACTTTCCAAAATCACTCAGCCTACCACTTCATAATTCCTAGAAGAACTAGTTTCAATAGCCTGCAAGACATTTTAGAACTTCTTTAGAACTAATCCTTTATTTGCTGCTTGTTTTCCAACGGAACTGAAATTCAAACCTGATTTACCTAAAATGGTTGCTCTAGTCTTAATAAATGTTTAAATTTCTCAGATGCTGTGGTCTTTGTCTTTATTCTTTATTCTTAGCTCAGCAAGGGACTGGATTAATTTCTGAAGAAAAACTAAAAAGGATTTTCAGTAGGCTTGGATAAATGTTTTCTGAATCCCCTTGGCTGGCGTGGTCATAAATACATAGTATAATCAGACCTCTGTGGAACCTCATGGACAGGGGACAGGAGACCACTGCACTTTGGACCACCTCCAGAAGAACATTGCCCCTGTGGTTCTCCTTGATAGCTCCTTAGTGTGTTCTTATATCATTCTAGTCAAGCAGGAAATGCAGCATTGCGGAGGTGTTCTGTCTACTACGATATGAAACGTGCAATTGGATTTTTATCATCTATGCAAAGGTAGTGTAGCTAAGCAGTGAAGAGCACATGTTTTGGAATAATAAAAAACTAGGTTTGAATCTTGCCACTGAAAGAATGGCTGTGGGACTTTAGGCAAAATGCTTTGGTTCTCTAAGCTTTAGTTTTCTTATCCAAAAAATATATGGGGACAACAATCCCTAACTATGTGGCGTTGACATCTATTGTAGTACTTAGCACATTAAATATTCAACAAATGGTAAATTGTATCAATACCATTCTCGTCATCATCTCTTTTTTCTTTCATTCTAGCAATGTTAAAGAGAAGAATCATCTTTCCTTAAATGCATTTTGTGTTTTGACCCTTATTTGGTTTAGTTCTTTTTCCTTTTCATTTTTCCTTTGCGAAGGTCACATGTTGATCATTCCTGGTATCATTTCTTGTACTCCTGGTTTTTGATTGATGGGGAGTTGTGTAAAGTAAGTGGCTCACGGGGTTGGGGCAAGGGTTTGGGTTGTGCTCATTCTCGGTGACTTCCAAATGATGACATCACTATCAAGGATTTATCCAGTGACTACATTGAACCAAATTATATTTCTTGGAAATAGCTTTGGATTCTGCACAGTTGGCAAAGTATTCTTTAGGTTCCCAGTAGACATCATGTGAGGCCCTTGAGAGTAAAGAACGTCAACCTGCCTTGGAAGATGTTAAGTTCATCTTGGATAGAACAAGAAGAACTTCTCTGTAGGTTTTATACTAAAGAAAATCTACATTTTTCTTGTACTGTACAAGCCTTTTCTAGCTTAAAGTTGAGTTGAGACCAAAATTAATTCCTTTTACTGCCTCTCCTAGCTTCTTACCTGTATTTTTACAATTCTTCAAATTCCCTATCCTTGGCAACTGTTCTTGCTTTGTGTACTTTTGGATTAAAGCAAGGAACACATATTAATGACTGTGGGGTTAAGACTTGTGACACATGTGGTGGCTAGAAATGGATCAGACAATTGTGTCAGGTGTAAACACTTCTATGGTCCAAGAGTTTCAGCCATCATACTGTGAAGCCCTCACCACTGAGTGGACTGGTACCTCTATATTCACTGATCCTCTTCCTCTTTGCTTCTCTGTGAATCTTATTCCAGTTCAGAACAGCTTTAATATCACACATTTTGGAATCAGACTTCCTGGGTTCAAATTCTGGTTTTGCTACTTACTAGGTTTTAGCTTCTTATGGTTTAGTTTACTCATCTCTAAAATGTGGGCAATGATAGTACCTCTCTCGGGGCATTCTTATAAGGATTAGGTGAGATAATACATCTAATATACCTAGGATAGTGTCTGGCACAGTAACTATTGGCTGCTAATATTTTATTATTATTACTATTATTCACATGCAACCCTCTGAGTTCATGACAGGTTCCACTGGATCTGTTGTTGTTGTTGTTGTTGTTGTTGTTGTTTGGGGGGGATTCCCAGCTTATACAGCAACCATCCTCTGGTGCAGGCAATGAGAGCTTTGACCAAAAGAAAGAGATGACAAGGTTTAAAATTGTCTTTGTAAAGCATTATAAAGAATGTACAAATGAATCTCTTCCATAAAGTTACAGAGGGTGGATAAATATAAGCCTAGTTATAACCACCTGTCTTAATCCAACTTGCTATAACAAAATGCCATACTTTAGGTGGCTTATAAGCAACAGAAATTTATTTCTCACAGTTACGGAGATGGGAAATCTGAGATCGGGTGCCAGCATGGCTGGATTTTGGCAAAAACCTTCCACATTGCAGAGGCCTGGTTTAACATTGCATCTTCACATGGCAGAGAACAGAGAGAGACAAGCAAGCTCTCTTGTGACTCTCATAATCCCATTCATGAGGGCTCCACCCTTATGACCTCACTAATCATAATTACCTTCCAAAGGCCCTACCCTTCAATACCATCACATGGGTGGGGGGTAGGGTTTCAACATATGAATGGGGAGGCACAAATACTCAGTCCATAGCACCACCCTACCAAGCCCCATGACTTTGTCACATGATACAAATCTCACATTCCTCCCCTCATCCTATCAGTAGACCTCAGTGCAATAATAGCTCAAGGGATCAAGCCCCCAATAGAGGGCATTACAAAGTATTAGTTAAAAAGAAATAAAAAAATGTACAAGTTTGCTTTTCAGTGGCTCCATTTGGAACAATTTCTGAGGTCATTATTGGCTTGCTACACTAGCAAATGAACAACCCATGTGTTCTAGAAGAATACTCAAAAGCTGGCCTTATTTGGCATAAATTTTTCTAAGAGTTAAAGAGGCTTTGGGGAGAATAAGGATATGACCACAGATCAGTAGAAAGGAAAAGCACTAAGACTACAAATGCATAACTAGACACTCTGACCAGTTAGCCCGTTGTCACACATTATCTGTATTAAAACAGAAACGTTGTGAGAGGAAATGAGTCAAAATGTCTATAAATGTAAAATATATGTTTTACCACAGTTGCCATGATATTTAGGAGTAGAGGAACTGTAATACGGATTAAGTACAGTATGTGACATTTGATGGTGTTTAAAGATTGATATCTTCTTGCAGTTCTAAGCATTCCAGTCCAGTATAAGGTCAATGCCGTCACGTTTACCTGTCATGGCAGCACCAGAAACCATATCCTTATCTCTGGTATTGATCAGATTCCCTTCAAACCTCCCTTTTCAAACCTCAAATGATTAAAATGCACCCCTCAACCCTTAATTCAAAACATTCTTAATCTATCTCTTGGATGTCTGCACAGAGACACATGAAAACGCAAGATAAAATATAATCCCCCCAACGCACAGAAATGCAAAATGACCACTACGGTTGGAGGCCCGCATAATTTACGTGTTACTGAACAGTGTGAGGTATACATTTGCATCAAGTAAACAAATCCGTTAGCAATGCAGTGTGTTTTCTGGACAAAAGAAAAAGGATTCCATTTTAATTAGGTCTGAAAATAGTATGGAATAATAGTGATATATAGCAAGGAGCTTATAATAATAACAACTGATTTCTCCCAATAAATGGTGATGAATTTACAATGATTTCATACCCTGGTATTTTGATTCTGGCATTTGAGAGAGAGAGAGGGGGGTCTATATGTCACTTTTAGTGAATAAACAAATGGTCTCAAAATGCATTACTCCATAAATTATAGGAATAAAAACCCAAAGCATCTTTACTGGAATAAGCTTGAACAATAAAATGTGCAATACTCTATAAACATAAATGCAATGCCTGAAAGCATGAATATTTTCTCCCTTGTTTATTTTTGCTTTTTTCTAGATAACAATCCATCTCTGATTTTATATCACTCCAGCTAATAATTAACTTATTTCTGGGTAATGTAACCTGTAAAATGACAGCACGGAGCTGCTAACACTATGTCAGGAAGACATGATAATGCTTTCTCTCAGGTGTCTGAAGAAAAAAACAAGAATATGGTAAGGAGGAAGTGGATCTGATAAGCATTAAATGGCAGTGTTGCTTTTAGGAAGAAATAATATGAATAATTTATCAAAAACATCAGTGAATATATTTAGCTGTGTGCCGTGAAGGTGAATGCTCGGGCCACGTGTTTCCCTGGTATCATAGGAACTCACAACCACGTGTGTTGGATCACTAGCCTTTCCAAGAGTATTTTAAGACAGATATGCGATTTTTTTCTGGCGCGATAACCAAAAAATATTTAAAAGGTATGTTGCCTGAATTCACAGAGACTTTATCTAAGGGGAAAAATCTCTTCAGTAAAGGAATATGTCATAAAGAAGGCATATTGTATTCCTAAAGACTATCTGCTCCACGATGGATTTGAACCATGTTGTGAAAATGACTTCCTGTGTGCTCTGTAATTCTCCTGTGTCCTCTTTAGTAACCTGCTTCTGGCCTCGCTACGGGTCTATTTGTTCAAGAAACAACAGTAATAGTAAGAACTGCAAAGTAGACTCCAGAGGCAGCTGGGTCCTTGAAATTTTTTCATTCTAAATCTAAATATATGCTCTTTGATACTGTTGTTATTTGTTAAGGGTTGAATTGTGTCCTCCCAAAAGATATGTTAAAATCTTAACCCGAGGTCCCTGTGAATGTGACCTATTTGGAAATAGCCTTTGCAGATGTAATCAAGTTAAGATAAGGTCGCTGGGGTGGGCCCTAATCCAACATGACTGGTATCCTTATAAGAAGAGGAAAAGGGACCCAGCCTCAGACACACAGAAAGAACACCATGTGATGGTGGCCAAAGAGATTGGAGTGATGCCCCACAAGCCAAGGAATGCCAAAACTTGCCTGCCACGCCAGAAGCTGAGAGCAAATCATGGAAAGATTCTCCTATAGAGTCTTCAGAGAGAATGACCCTTATTTCAGATATCTTGCCTCCAGAACTGTGGGAGAATAGATGTCTATTGTTTAAAGTCACCCAGTTTGTTGTATTTTGTGACAGCAGTCCTAGGAAACGAATATATGATCTAAACCTAGATCTCCAGAGGGAGGGGCAGAGAGCCAGCAAGCATCCAGGGCAAACCAGTAATATGTGACATGCGCATGTGCCAAGGGTACAACTGTTTCTGTGTATCCCTTAACAAAAAGGCTTGTTACTGTGTAGGCTGGTCACCTTCATCTCAGTTTGTCCGAGCAGTCCCTGTTTCTGCTTACTTTCTGGGCATAATAATTAACAGACTCCTTTTCACTTTCAAAATATCCCAGTTAGGATGTTAAATTATGGTTACTTTACCTACGTGTACCCTATTAAGCACTTAGCAAAAAACAAAATTTTACCACTTGTGTTCAGTATTTTTTAATTTAAATTCCATTAGTTAATGCACAGTGTAATATTGGTTTCAGGAATAGAATTCAGTGAGTCATCACTTAATACAACACCCAGTGCTCATCACAAGCTCCCTCCATTAATAATGCCCACCCCCCATTTAGCCCATCCCCCACCCACCTCCCTCCATCAACCCTCAGTTTGCTCTCATATTGTTAAGAGTCACTTATGTCTTGTTTTCCTCTCTCCTTTTGTATTTTTGATTTGAAAAAAAAATTATTTCTAGTATCACAGTCAAAATCCCTCCCACAATGCAGTAAGTCGAAGTTTCGAGATTCCGGGAGTTTTGTTACTTTAGATGTAATTTACTCTGGGACTACTCACAAATTTACATCTCTCTTTCCTGGGTCACTCTCCTTAGAAAATAATGTTCCAACTTTCTTAAACCAGTTAGAATAAACACCACCAGTCATACCCCCTGGGATTAGAGAGGGAGGAAGAGAGGAAAGAAAATGACAAGTCAGGTGAAAAGCAGCAGGGGGAGTATTGTGAGTGCTGCAGTCCACTCCACCGTTGGAAAGAGATGGAGGCCAGCAGTGTGGATTTGGGAAAAGAGTTAGAGATATGGCTTTTATTTCTCACTTCGTCACAAATCCTTCCTGACCTTGAGTAAATCTTTGTTTTCCAATTTGGCAGGTGAGGGCTATAATAATTGGTTTTTAATTTTGTTGATGTTTGTTGGTTAATTAGGGGATTCTGGTAAAATGCCTGAACAATTTGAAAAACACTTTGTAGGTTCTCTGCCTTGATGATGGACCTATATAGAATTTACTGTGTCATGTTAGAAGAAAAATGAATTCCTATTTCTTGTCAGTTGTATGTTTTATTACTAAATCAAGTGATTAGTATATGAAAAATGACTTTACACATGTCTCCAAATCTTCGTTCTATTGTGTTCAATTCAAAATAAAGCAGTTGACTAGTGACTGCTTTTAGCGTGGTTCCAAAGGTAAGATGGGGTTCACTGTTTTCTTCTGCACTTATGACTCAATCTAGCACCTTGTAAAGACAGTAGGGGATGTTGCTGACTTCAAAATGCAGATTGGAAGTTGCTGATATTGGGGCAGTGGGATGTTTCCCAAGGTATTTGTAATTGTAGATATGGGCAAGGCGATCTAGTATAATCAATATCCTACATTGCTTCCTCTCTGAGTTCATACAATGCCCTATGAATAACAATACCACGCAATGACAACATTTTATTTTGACTTTGTTTATAGCTTTGCTTCTTCAACTAGAAAGTGATTTCTTGAAGTTTGGAGTATATATTACTCATATTTTTTATCTCCAGTATTTCCCAAATACCAGAAAATAGGTGGCACTCAATGCACATTTGTTGAATAAGTGGGTAGTAACCTTTTAAAGAACAAAAGCTGGCCAGTAATTCCATCAGTGGACTGCTGTCAGGGCTTTGCAATGTGTTGACTTGGCTAGGGTGAACTGTTTACAAAATTTCTTTTTTCTGAAATTTTTCTTTTAAGATGATCCATGAGAGACTTTTTTGCGTAAGATTTGGAAGGTGGAAGTGAAGCAGCAACTGTCTTGTTTTTTAGTGCACAAAGGTTGAAGCAAGGTCATCAGATGTTTTTGTAGCTCACAAACACTGTCGACTATTTGCTGACTCACCTCAGCATGGGATAGCAGCTAGATCTGAACCTGCTTCACCTGTCCCCACATCCTTCTGGAGTTTCTTTAACTCGTATGTCACATGTGTGTTCAGCTCCATGAAGAAGGGTGCCAGTGGGTCCCGTGGAATACTCACACCTTCAAGCTTGAAAGCACTGAGATTTGGGAACTGGTTTCAGTTTGTCCCTGTAAGGTCCAGCTTGCCCCTGCTTTCCCTCACTCCCCGGCCATCTTGCCTTCAGACAGCCTGCTTGTTGACTTGAAGCTGCAGGATCAGATGCAAAGTCAACAGCCTTACCAAGTCTGCTTAACTCTCACAACTGTGTAAGGTCAAATCCTTGTAGCAAATACCCTCACACACATGCATGTGCACATGCACATCCCACATTTATGTAAATATGTAGACATGCATGTATATGGTGGTGGCACTTCTCTGATTGAACCCTGATTGATACAGCTAGTCTGTGAGACATTAGAGGTAAATTGCCTAAGAGTGCTGATCTTTCTGTGTGTGTGTGTGTGTGTGTGTGCGCGCATGTGAAGATACATGAAAATGACTGACATAAAAGCACTATTGGTTAGTATAATGCTAGCTATTGAAACCAAAAGATCTTTAAAACAAACAGCAATTTAACACAATAGGTATTTTTTCTTGCTCTATAAAAGTCTAATATTTGTATTCTTGCTTGGTAGGGAGAGAACACATTCTTTTTTTTTGTACCTGTTTAGAAACCTTCCCTGAAGATATTGAAGAAATAGCTTCTCAAGTTTCCCTGGGCAACAAAATTCAGCCAACAGATGGGAGGAGAGGGTAGAATATGTGTATGTACTTTATAGCCACATCAGGTTAGAAGTGACACCGTTCTGCTTATGTTCCATTGGTGAGAACCAGTCCCGTGGCACTACATAGAAGCAAATAAGGGTGCCGGGGACAGAATCACAGATGGAGCAGCCCATTCCCAGCCACGACCGCTTTGTGGAAGGGGAGCACGAGTAGTTGGAGAACAGCTAACTATCATTGCCACACAGAATCGTATGTGAAAAATGCCTGTTAAATCAGAAAAACTAGCCATCTTTATTTGATATTGAATTTCAGCCTGGTTCCTGGCTTGGGGAAAAAAAAAAAAAAAGAAAGAAAGAAAAAGAATGAGAATAAGTCTGTAGGGAACCAGAGAGGAGGATCTGGCCAACTTCAGGATGGCTTGTTCAATTGTATCCTGAGGCAAATGAAAGGCAACAAAGCTTGCAGCCACTTTAGGAGATCTGGCCCTTGGAGTTCCAGCTAGAACTGAAAGATCCATTTGAAAACTCTACGCTAACCGCCAAATCCATTAATGTCTAAGTTCCATGTGAATGTATCTTGAAGGTACCTCTCCAACTCCTGCATGCAACAGCTCCACCACAGTTGGATCCCTTTGTTCTCTGATGTTGGCTGACTGCAGGTGCAGATCTCACTGGCCTGGAGGAAGCACTTATGTACCAGCATCTGGTACACCTTTTGGAATAAGTTGGCTTGGCTGAGTTTACAGACCCTTCTCCTGCTTCCCCTCCAGACATGGCAGTCTTTGTGCCAAAGTAAAAGTAAACTTTTACTTGAAAT
Organism: Halichoerus grypus; assembly: GCF_964656455.1. NCBI lineage: Eukaryota > Metazoa > Chordata > Mammalia > Carnivora > Phocidae > Halichoerus > Halichoerus grypus. The sequence continues at coordinate 20,438,725 of NC_135720.1, read as the reverse complement.
CCAACACTTTAAATATGTTTTATATTAAGTATTTTATGTTCTTTAAGTATTATATTAAGTATTATATGTTTTTTAAATATGTTTTATATTAAGTATTTTCAGTTTTCTATGTAAGTGATCATATATTTGCAATTTAGAAATAAATCAACATTTAATCAGAACTCACATATGTTTGTTTTTCCTCCATTTACTCATTTGTATGTAAAATTGTTTTTCATTGCATTTTTTTTCCTGATCTGATTTTCTATTTTGGCATTTTCCCCTTATGTTTGTTTCATGGACTGAGACTTTGTGATCTAATACAAATCACGAAACTATCAGAGAAGCAAGATTTAGTAAGGACTATGTGTAATTCAACAAGCTGTACATCTGCCGAAAATCTCTTTTTGCTAAAAGCAGCACATCTGATAAATTTTTGACTTAATCTTTTGACAGTTTGCTCTCTTCCTAAGAAAGGGGAAACAGTAAGAACGACTATTTTGTACTTAATTCTAATCAACCAGAATGTCTTCTTGGTACTTTGGTAAGGCAAGACTTAAAAGAAAGTACTCGTCTGGGGCACCTGGGTGGCTCAGTCGGTTAAGCATCTGCCTTCGGCTCAGGTCATGATCCCGGGGTCCTGGGATCGAGTCCCACGACAGGATCCCTGCTCAGCGGGGCGCCTGCTTCTCCCTCTGCCTGCCACTCTCCCTGCTTGTGCTCTCTCTCTCTCTGACAAATAAATAAGTAAAATCTTAAAAAAAAGAAAGAAAGAAAGTACTTGTCATCTGAACATTTTTATATCCAAGAAAGGGAATGCTGAGCCTAGATAGACATGCAAACTAAAGAATAAACAAGCAGGTTTCTGCAAGTTCAGGAAAAAACAATCCAGTGACCAATTTTGGGTAAGAAATCAGCTCAAGACTGCTGGAAATCTTTCAAAAAGAAAAGTTTGCAACCTAGGCACAAAAGAAGAAGAGAAACAACCATTTATAGTGGTTCCAAAAATTTTTTGTGCTTTTAAAGAACACTTACAATAATGGAGAAAAAGTTATATAACCAGTAATAATTATAGAAGAATGTCATGGAAGCATAAAAATGGCATTAGAAAAAGCTAAACACCCAGAATCAAGAGAACCTTCAAAAAATACAGTAGATCTACTACATAAAAAGCATTGCCCATTAGGTACAAAAGGATTCAAGACTGAGTTAGTCATGCTCTTAGCTCTCAATGAATTTTCAATCAGTTGCTAAGGGAATTAAATGTGGTTCTAAATTTCTTTTAAGAGCAAAAAAAAAAAAAAATCAAAAGTAGAAGAGCTCATGGCTTTATCAAGGTTTTATCAGTGATTTATTGAAAATATAAAACTGTGAGAAATGATAACTTTTCAATTCTTAGTTTAGTTCATTTTTTTACTATAAAGAATGATTTAAATTAACAAGATATAATTTCAAAGTAAAATCCTGCATTTAAGTTAAATAAATTCTACTAGTAAAAGCACTGCTTAATAGCTGTTCATATGAAAAATATCTAGGAGTTTTAGACTATAAAGTCAATGTAATAAGGCAGAGTGGAAAGGCTTTCAAAATAATATAAATGTAGACTTTACAAAAAAAAATTCTAATCACTGGAAATGAAGCTCACATTGTAATTTGAAGTGGTCACGTGTAAAATCTTGGATTTACAAAGAATATATTAGGGTTGCCTGTTTTAGGTGGTATATCTTGGGTTACAGACTAACCGTCTCAAAATAAAAAGAATTAACAAACAATACAGCATGTATGTGTGTTCATGCACATACATATGTTCGAAGGCATTAGAAGGCTCTCTAGGTAGCCATGATTTGAGGTACCAGGATCCCAGAAACAAGGAAAATGAATTGATATAGGTCTGGATTTCTGTAGAAATTTTCCTCTTGTGGTATTTCAGCAAAAGTCTAAGAAGCTGAGAATCAGTGGCAGATAAGGAGTTGGAATCCTGAGTTAAGTTTTCGATAGTCTCACTAAGACTCCAAAGCAGAGCTGCTATAGCAGTCAAGGTTTGAGAGAAATGAAGATGTTGAAAAAAGGGAAAAACATTGCAGTGATCCCAATAGTCTGCACTGCTTTTCCCCTTGAGGTATCTGCCAATTCGTAAACAGTACAGAACCAAAGGGCTACAAAGCAGAGCAGGAAGATTTGACTAAGAAGTTAGGAAACTGAGCTGAGTTCTCAATAGTTTCACAAAGGTGTGAACACTACACTTGGAATCAAATCCTGCAAGCAGAAGAGATGCCTCTGGACTTTCAGTTAGAACCCTGCAAGATCAGCACTCTAAGATTAAGATTAAAAAATAAGTTAATCAGGGCGCCTGGGTGGCTCAGTCGTTAAGCGTCTGCCTTCGGCTCAGGTCATGATCCCAGGGTCCTGGGATCGAGTCCCACATCGGGCTCCCTGCTCGGCGGGAAGCCTGCTTCTCCCTCTCCCACTCCCCCTGCTTGTGTTCCTGCTCTCGCTATCTCTCTCTCTCTGTCAAATAAATAAATAAAAAAAATCTAAAAAAAAAAAAAAAAGAAGTTAATCAGTGTACAGAAAAGAACTTATCTGCAAACTAGCTGTGTCACAGTCTGGATTAAGATGGCATATCCCATTCTGAAGGTCTGCAAGAAAACAAAAGTTAATTCTATCTGGAAAAAAAGATAGCATTAGCAAGAGCCTCAAATTCTTCCTACAACAGTTCATATTCAATTATTGGTCTATTAGGTAGACTAGAAGATGGTAACAAATGACTGAAAACCAAGAGAAAAAAAGATAATAAAAATAGAACCATAGGAATTTAGATATTGGTGTTAATAGACTTGGACTTTAACATAACTACGATTAATATGTCAAAGGAAAAAGATGAGAAGATATATAACCTTACCAGAGAATTGGAGTCTATAAAAACATCAGATGTAAAATGTATAAGCCAAAAAAAGAATAGTCAAAGTTAAGAACATAATAGAGGGGTTTAAATGTAGATTAGACACATTTAATGCAGATTAGACACATAGACTACATTTAAATGTAGATTAGACACATAGAAGATTAGTGAGTTAGAAAACAAGTCAATAAAACATATTAAGACTGAAGACAAAGAGAACAAAAGGTAAAAATATGTAAAGGAATGTAAGAACCATATGGGACAGCAATAAAGATCCAAGCAATTGATTCTAGGACAAGAATTGGCATTATAGTTATTTCCCAGAAGAGGTGGGACAAGTATAATCCAAAGAGCAAGATAGTGGGCTTAAATTTAAAAATATTAGTTCTTACATTGAATGCAATTGCCAGACTGGATAAAAATAACAAAACCTAAGTATATATTGTTTATAAGAGACATACTTAGTAGATTTTGCTGATACTTAAGTAGATTTTAAGGCAAGACATATTATTAGTGACAAGAAGAAGTGTTTCATTATAATATAATGGTCAATCTACCAAGAAGATGTATCAGTTCTAAATGTGGTGCAAGTAATAACATAGCCTCCAAATATGTAAGGCAAAAATGGATGCAATTAGCAAGAAAAATGCAGAAATTTACCATCATAGTAGGTATTTTTTTATGCATTTCTCTCGGTAACTGATAGAACAAGCAAACAAAATCATTAAATATTTAAAATATTTGAAAAATGTGGTGAGTAGGGGGATGGGCTAAATGGGTGATGGGCATTAAGGAGGTGTTAAATGTAAGTGATGAATCACTGAATTCTACTCTTGAAACCAATACTGAACTGTATGTTAACTAACATGAATTTAAATAAAAACTTGGAAGAATAAATAAATAAATAAATTTATTTGAAAAATGCAATTAATGAACTTGACCTAATGGACATATATAAACACTGCATACAACAACTTCAAAATACATATTCTTTACAAGTGCCTGTGGAAAATTTGCAAAATAAACTTTTCATACAGCCAGTTTCAACAGATTTCAAGAGATTGAAATCATTCAACATATGTTTTCTGGCAACAGTGCAATTAAGCTAAATGAATGAAAAAAAAAAGGGAGAAATTCCCAAATGCTTAAATGCTTGTGTGTTGAAGATCTCCAGGGCCATTCTTGGGTTCAGTGATTCATGGTGAGGAGTCACAAGATTCAGTATACAGTCCTACTAACAGCTATGATGTATTACTTGAAAGGATACAGAGCAAAATCAGCAAAGGGAAAGGTACATGGGGTGAAAACTGGGGAAATCAGGTGCAAGTTTCCAGAATCCTCTCCCAGTGGAGTCACACAGGATGCCTTTAAATTCCCCAACTACAGGTTGTGGAAACGTGTGGGAACTGCTGCCAACCACGGAATCACAGAGACTTCAAGCCCAGAGTTTTTACTGGGGGTTGGTAATGAAGGTGGCCTCTGTCTGGTGTGTACCAAAATTCCAGACTCCCAGAAGGAAAGCAGGTGTTCAGCATAAACTATGTTGTTTGTATGGTTTAGGCATAGTAAACCACTCTTATCAGTTGTGGGGGGATGATGAGAACTCTCCCCAAATCCAAGTTCCCAGATGTCAGCCAATAGCCAACCTTGTAAGCAGGACTTTTAATAGATAGCAGTTAGGTTTGGTGTGTTAACTCATTTCTGCACATACGGATCAAAGAAGACTTTACAATGGGAAATAGAACACGTGTTTAATTAAATGATGATGAAAATATGATGCATCAACACCTGTGATGCCGCTAAAGCCATGCTTAGAGAGAAATTTCTCTCTCTAAATGCATGTGTTGGAAAAAAAGAAAGGTTGAAAATCAGTGCCCTAAGTACTCATGTAAATAAACTGGAAAACTAACAACAAATTCAACTCAAAATAATAAAATTAAAAAACACAACTCCATGCAAGAGAGAAAATCAACATAGCCCAAAATTACTTCTTTAAAAGATGTAATATTGGGGCGTCTGGGTGGCTCAGTTGGTTAAGCGACTGCCTTCGGCTCAGGTCATGATCCTGGAGTCCCAGGATCGAGTCCCACATCGGGCTCCCTGCTCAGCAGGGAGTCTGCTTCTCCCTCTGACCCTCCTCCCTCTCATGCTCTCTGTCTCTCATTCTCTCTCTCTCAAATAAATAAATAAAATCTTTAAAAAAAAAAAAAAGATGTAATAAAAATGAAACACTTGTGGGAAGACTAATCAAAAGAAAAAGAACAATGTTGTGAATTGCATACACCAGAGATGAAAAAGGAAACATTACAGATATTTTATCCATTACAAGAATAAGAAAAATATAACCAATTTATGCTAATCAATTTAAAAATTTAAATGAAATTTTAAAATTCCTTGAAAAAAATACAGCTTAATAACACTGATGAAAAGAATATAAAATCTTACTACTCAGCTATATAATAAAAATAAATATGTAATTAAAAACCATTCAATAAATTAAAGTTCCAGGCTCAGCTGGCTTTAGCAACAAATTCTACAAACTTTTCATTAAGAAATAACACTAAATACACATGAACTCGTCTAAAGAGTAAAAAAGGAAGAAATATTTCCCAGCTCTATTTATGAGTACAGCATAATCTTGATACCAAAACTTACAAAGACATTGCAAGAAAGGAAAATTATAAATGCCAAAATCCTAAACCAAATATTAGCAAATCAGATTTAGGAATATGTAAAAAAGGGAACATATAAAAATTTGGATTTATTCCCAGAATGCAAGTTTGGCTTAACTTTCAGAAATCAGTTGACATAATTCAGCACAGTTAAAGGAGGGAACGAGAAGATCAGCTCATTATGCGTGAAAAAGTATTTCATAAAATTTCAACACCTTTTCATTACGCACTGTTGTATGACCAATGTAATTGCAGGAGGGTATTAAATGGGTCTAAATGGAGAGGTGTTATTTAAGAGGGATATCATAGAAAGTATTTTCTTGTGAAATTATCAATAGCAAAATAGTTTAGAGACATGTCCCTTCTTTCCCTCCCTTCCTTTCTTCCTTCTTTCCTTTCTTCCTTTCTTTCTTCCTTCCTTCCTTTCTTTTTCTTTCTTTCTTTCTTCTTTCTTTCTTCTTTCTTTCTTTTTCTTTCTTTCTTTCTTCTTTCTTTCTTTCTTTCTTTCTTTCTTCTTTCTTTCTTTCTTAAGTTGGTCATAGGAGCAGAAAATTGATTGGCCAAGAGATGCCAGCCAAGCAACCTCATATTTGCCCTTATAGCAGTGCTCTTTGTGGGAAGAAATTTCCTCCACAAAACTACACCTGTCTAGCACTTGTGTTATTTGAGATAGGAATGAAGCAACAGGTTCATGAATACATTGGCACTTGTTAGTTTATCGGAGTAGCTAAGTCCTTAGGAACAAAAACAGGGCTTGAAAGAACAGCCCACAGGACATATTACAGCAGAGTAAGAAGAGATTTGGGGAAGTCCAGATTCTAGAGACCAAGCCTCTTTGGGGGATGTCGAACTCAACTGGGGCACCAGGATAGGGTGCCCAGGCACAAGGCGAGGAAGGTATTTGAATAGGAAGGGAAGAGGAGTGGGACAGTGAAGCCAAACCTAAAATGAAAAAAATTGGAATCCACACTAGGAAGAGACCTTAGAGAACATCTTTGAATGCCGGGAAGCTAAAGACCTTAGGGATGACTGGCCTCCTGAAAGTCACAGGGCTAGTCAGTGGCAGGAGGAGAATAAAAGCCCTGGTGTTTCGACTTCTGGAAGAATACTCTTCCCATCACATGAAAACAAAAATATTACAGCTGTCTATATCCAGTTTTTTATACTAATTTAACAGGAGACCATTTAGCCTGCAGAAGCTGATAAGAATACAATTCCTACTTTAAATAAAAAATGAAGAACTGGAAATAGCGTGTAAGTAGGATTTTTAATTGAAATACATTTGACATACAACATTGTGTAAATTTAAGGTGTACAACATGTTGATGTCATACATTTATATAATTGGCATTGTAGGGATAATTAGCACCTCTATCATGCTACATAATTATCATTTCTTTTTAGGGGTTGGAATAATTAAGATCTAATCTCTTAACAATTTGATGATTATAATATAACATCGTTATCTCTTTCACTATACTGTGAAACTCCATTAGATCTGCAGAACTTATTTAAACTTGTTGCAGGTTTGTACCCTTAAACAACATCTCTCCTTTCCCTCTACCTTGCAGCCCCTGTAACCACCATTTTCCTCTGTTTTTATGAATTTGGCTTTTTAGATTCCACGTATAAGTGAGACCATGCAGTATTTGTCTTTTTCTGTCTGACATCTCACTTAGCATTTCCTCAAGATCCATTTATGTTGTTGCAAATGACAGGACATCCTTCTTTCTCATGGCTGAATAATATTCCATTGAATATATGCACCATATTTTTATCTATTCATCCATCGACAGGTACTTAGGTTGTTTCCATATCTTGGCTATTGTGAATAATGATGCAATAAGCAGGGGAGTGCAGATATCTTTTGGATATCCTGTTTTCATTTCTTTTGGGTATATACCCAGAAGTGGAATTGGGCTTCCTTTTATTAACAAATGCAAAAACCAGCAGTCTGTGAAGATGGATGAAAGAAATGACAATTGAGTAAACATTCTACAACTTGTCTTTATCTTCACTCTTAAACTCTATGTTCCTTGAGGAAAAATGTTTTGACCAATTTATCTTTATTTCTACTTTCACTGTGTTACAAGGGTTGTGTGCTTATAGTAGTCCAGTAATAAATGCTTATTAATTGGATAAAGGGAAATGTCTGCTTTTAAAAACCCAATAACCTCTTTTATTTGCACTGTCAGATTTGTTTCTATACCCATCTAATAACAGAAGAGTTAAAAATCCAGGCCAGACAATCAATTGGCATTGCGTTGCTATTCTTTCCTATCATTCCTGTAGCAGAGACTCTTAAGTCACCAAATAGCCCTTGTCCTCTACATTTCTGGGCCCCCTTTGTAGTTGCGGTGGCCTCATGACCGGGTTCTGGCCAATGGGAAATGAAATGAAACTGGGAGCCAAAATTATCGAAGGTGGGAAATTTTCATCAGAGAGTTGAAGTCTGTAAAAAAAAATAATCAACAAAAATTATATAACTGAAAAATCAAGTAACTGATAAAAATATTAAAAAAACTAACAGAAGGGACATATTAAGTTCAAAGGATCAATAATAAGTGTTATCTGACTTTTGGATAGGTGTTATGGAAACAGGAGGCAACAGAATGACATCTTTAAATGCTGAAAGAAAAAACTTCCAACCTAGAATTCTATAACAAGTGAAAAACCTTATTTATTTATTTATTTATTTATTTATTTATTTACTTATTTATTTTTATTGAGGTATAGTTGACATACAATATTATATTTCAGGTGTATAATGTAGTGATTGAACAATTATATATATTACAAAATGCTCACCTCCTTAAGTGTAGTTATCATCTGTCACCACAATTTATTACAACAATGTAATGCTATTACAATATTATTGACTATATTCTTATGCTGTACTTTTCATCCCCATGACTTATTTTATAACTTGAAGTTTGTTCCTTATTTCACCCATTTCTCCATTCCCCTCCCCTCTGGTAACCACAAATTTGTTCTCTATATTTGTGAGTCTGTTTCTTTTTTGTTGTTATTTGTTTTGTTCTTTAGATTCTATATACAAATGAAATAATATGGTATTTATCCTTCTTTGCCTGACTTGTTTCACTTAGGATAATACCCTCTGGGTCCATCCATGTTGTTGAGAATGGCAAGAGTTCATTCTTTTTTACGGCTGAATAATATTCCACTGTATATGTATACCACACCTTCTTTATCCACTCATCTATATTGATGGACACTCGGGTTGCTTTAATAATTTGGCTATTGTAAATAATGCCTTTATAAACACAGGGGTGCATATATCTTTTTGAATTAGTGTTTTAGTTTCCTCAGGTAAATACCCAGAAGTGGAATTGCTGATCATAGGGCAGTTCTATTTTTAATTTTTTGAAGAACCCCCATACTGTTTTCCTTAGTGGCTGCACCAATTTGCCTTCTCCCCAACAGTGCACAAGGGTTTCCCTTTCTCCACATCCTTGCCAATACTTGTTAGTATTTTTTAATACTAGTCATTCTGATGGGTCTGAGGTGATATTCTCATTGTGGTTTTGATTTGCATTTCCCTGATGATGAATGATGTGGAGTATCTTTTAATGTATCTCTTGGCCATCTGTATGCCTTATTTGGAAAAATGTCTATTCATGTCCTCTGCCCAGAAAAATTTCCTTTAAAAATTACAGTAAAAGAAATGCATTTCAGCAGACAAAAGATCTGCACTACAAGAGATACTAAAGAACTTTTTCCAGGTTGAAGGGAAGGGATCCTGGATAGACACAAAAGACTACAGAAAGAATGAAGAGCAGCAGAATGGGTAAAAATTTGGGTAATTAAAAATGGTAAATTTCAAACCAAAATGACAACAATGTCTTGTGGAGTTTACAATCTATATAGAAGCAAAATGTGTAACAGCAATAGTACAAAGTCAGGAGTTGGGTAAGAGGAATTAAACTGCCGTGAGATTCTCAGCATGTCTGCAAGGGTGGTAGAGTGTTAACATCAGGTAGAACGAGGGGAGGTAAGGATGCATGTTTTAATCTCTAGAGTAGCCACTAGTAAAAATACACAAGAATGTAAACCTGAAAGACAAAAGAAAATATAAAATGGAATAATAAAGTCTACCAAAAGAAGGCAGAAGGAGAGGAACAAAGGAACATAAAACAGGTGAGACAAAGAGAAAATAAATAGTAACATAGTCGATTGTAACTCAAAATATCAGTAATTAAATTGCATGTAAGTGAATTAAGAGGTGGGAGCAATGCAAGTGCTTGGAGGGGGACACTCAGAGGTCTCCTTGAAGCAACTCTTTACAACTGGTAAGGATGTCAGGGTCTGGCTCTGCCAGTGTGTAGCTGCTGTGTATCAGCCCTGCCCAGATGAAAAATGTAAAGGCCCTTGTTGTTTGTTACCTTCCAGATTCTCTGTGTACCCTTCTAAAATCATCCCCTTCTTTCCTCCCTCCTTGGTAATGATCATTCTATCTTTGTGTTTACCATTTCTTTGCTTTGCTTTATAGACTTACCAAATATGCACCAATGCTTTCATAATATAGTGTTCAAAAGTTTCTGTCTTTAAACTTCATCTAAATGGAGGCATACTGTCTATATTAACCTTCAACTTTGCTTCAGTATTCAACTGAATTCAGTATTCAGCCTTCAACTTTTTGTTCAGTATTATGTTCCTAATATTTATCTGTTTTTGCAGGCAGCTGAAATGTGGTTATTTCCCCTGACATATAGTAATCTCTCATATGATGATTCCATTTTTTTTTTCCATTCTACTGTAGATAGACATTTATATACATCAAAGTTTTTCTCTAAGGCATATATCCAGGAGTGGAATGGTTGAGTTATATTCACTGCACAAAATCAACTTTACCAGATAATGCTAAATTTTTTTTTTCTGAAGTGATTATATATGACCAGTAGTGCATCAGTTTACTAGCTATTCCATATCCTTGACAACACAGTTTTTGTGAATGTGCTAGAAAGAAAATGAATTCCAGTGAATTTGCGTGGATTTCCTTGCTTCCTTGTGAGACTGAGCATATTTTCATGCATGTATTTCTGTACTACAGAAACTTCCTCAATGAAATGCCTCTTTCAAGGCTTTTGTCAATATTTTCATGTCATTTTCTTATTGATTTGGATTTCTTTTCTTAAAGTTACTTTTAGCTGATATATTTTTAATGCTGTTTAAATTCTATATTTTTTAAAAAATTATATATTCTACCTGTTTTTGTTCATATATTGAAATTCAAATTTTTAAAAATTTATATTAAAACTACCAAACTTGCTCAATTCTTATTTCTTTTTATTACTTATTTTATTTTTAAAACTTTTATTCAATTTATTTAAACTAAAAAAAAAAAAAAAGCCAACAACAGTTCACTCATTTCTCCCAGCCCCATCCCCACCTCTGGCAACCACCAGTCTGTTCTCTGCATCTGTGAGATTGTTTCCTTGTTTGTTTAGATTCCACATATAAGAGAGATACAATATTCTCTTTCTCTATCTGACTTATTTCGCTTACCATAACGCCCTCAGGACCCATCCATGTTGTCACAATAACAAGATTTCATTCTTTCTTATGGCTGAATAATACTCCACTCCACAATTTCTTTATTCATTAATCCATTGATGGAAATTTAGATTATTTACATATCTTGGCTATTGTAAATAATGCTGCAATGAACATGGGGGTGCATGTTTACTTCAGATAAATACCCAGAAGCAGAACTGCTGGATTATATAGTAATTCTATTTTTAATCTTTTGAGAAACCTCCATACTGTTTTTCACAGTGGCTGCACCAGTGCATTCCCACCAAAAAATGCACAAGGGTTCCCTTTTCTCCACATCCATTATTTCTAATATTTTATGTGTACAGTTTTTGATTTTGTGTTAGTATATCATCTATGAATAATAAAACTTTTGTTCTTCTTCATTAACTTTACAATTTTTATTTGTTTTTCATGCCTTATTGTGCTTACTAGCACCTTCAGCATAATGAAGAGTAGTGAGAAAAAACACAATTGTCTTGTTCCAGATCTTTAAAGACAGTGCTTTTCCCACTTCAAAAAAGTATGATGTTTGCTATAGGATTTTTCTAGCCTTTTAATGTCTTGTGAAAACTTCCTTTTGTTCTTAGTTTACTGAGAGTTTTTATTGAAAATCAATAGTAAATTTTATTGAAAAAAATTATATCTCTTGAGAAGATCCTACCTTTTTTCATTTAATCTTTTAATGTTGCTAATTATGTTAATTAATTTTTAATATTATGCCACCCTTGACATTCTAGGATAAAACCAACATTTTAAAAATAACCGGCTCGGGCTCCATAGCTCAGGGGTTAGACCACTGGTCTTGTAAAAATAACCAGCTCGATTCATTCTGCCATGAATTTGTGTTTCTGTCTCTAAAATGTGAGATGTATGGTCAGAATTTGAAGGGAAGGGAATACCCAGGAGCCGTATTCACAATAGTTCCAGACTACAATCTAAACACCCAGCAAGAGCAGATGGATAAAAAAAATAGTGATCTTTTCATAAAATAGAATTCTATATAGCCATGAGAATGAATAACTACAACTATATGGATAGATGTCATAAACATAATGTTAAGTAAAAGAAGGCAGATGCAAAAAGTATGCATACTATGTAATCCCGTTTATGTAAAGTGTAAAATTAGAGAAAACTAGTCTATGCCCAGAACTGAAGACTGGATATGCCTCAGGTAGGGGGTGGAGTAGTGGCTGGACGGGAGTGTGACTGGGGTTTCCAGGTTGTTGAGAATATAATGGTGTTTGGTCTGGTTGGTGGTTACACAGTTTTGTTCAATTTACAGAAATTCATTGAGGTGTAGTTTTCTCATGTGCATTATACCTCAACAAATTTTTTTCAAATGACAGAAGCAGCACAGACTAGGAAGCAAAAGACATCAATTTTCGTCCAAATTTTGCCCCTTTAGAGTGGTATCATCTTGTTCAATTAACTTGACCTTTCTAGGTTTTGTTTTATTCATCTGTAAAATAGGGAAATAATAATATCTGTTATATGTGGTGGCAATGAATAATTAAAGCCCGTTTGCTCCCTGAGATTTGCCCCTTAGAGTTAAGTTATAAGTCAGCATGTAATGGATCAGGAAGAAATATGCAAGGCCATCTTGAGAAGCTAGAGTGACTCCTTTCTGTTGAAAAAAATCAACAGAAATTTGGCTGGAGGTATACATGTACTGAGAGAAGAATGTGCCCAGGAGAATAGAAGTTTGGTCAGCTACTAAAGCACAGAACTGAAGAGTCACAGGACTAAAATGTGGCCCCGACAAAGAGTTGGTCATCTTGGAAATGCACAGATCAGATGCCACATAATTTGTGATCAAAGAAGTGAAGCTGTCATACCTTGGCAGCTCTATTTCTAACTGAGAAACTATTGAACTGACAATATAGTTTTAGACTTCAGAATCTTGTGACATTTGCTCAAAAGATTAAGCATCTTCAAACTGAATACATGCATTCATTCATTATTTATCAAACATGTATTGACATCCTCTTTACAGGGAGATATAGATAAATAGGACCAGCCCTGACTTCAAGAAGTCAGTAGTCTGATAAGGGAGACAGACATGGGTATTAACAACAGAGAGTTAAGGGCTTGGACAGAGGTAAATACTGAATCCTATGGGACCATTTAGAAAAGAATGCCTAATCCATGTTTTTGAATTCAGGGAAAGCTTCTTTGAGGGGAGATATTAAGATCCTGACAAAGTCATTGTAACTGAATTCTGGAACTTTCAAGACGAAGGGCTAAGCCTTGGACCATGGCGAATTTACTGTAGTAAAAGTCACTTTGTGAGATTTCTTGGCTGTCAGCCATACAGCCTGTCTTGGTTGTGACACAACATTTGTCTCGTGGCAGCACGGTGGGGGAGGGGTGAAGGATTGACACCGGACTCAGGGAGAGGGGGCAAGGCAAAAACTATCATCTCTTGTGCTCCTCCGATGGTGGCTTCTGTTATGCCCTAATTTGTGTTTGTGGAGTTACTTATGAAGATTAAATGAAGCATGCATCAGGTTCCTTAGGAATCTTAAAGACTGGTTCACTTACTAATCGCTATCATTTTCTCAGAAAAGTTAGTCTTTGTTAAGACTAAAATAGTCAAAATATGCTTATTCTGATTAACTAAAATACCCCATTCAGCAAGCATTTCCTGAGTACTTTAGAGTGCCTGATTCTACTAACCAGTGGGACACAGAAATGAGAAAGCTTCTGCCCCCAAGGGGTTCAAATGCAGGTGTGAATGGAAGACGTATACAAATGCTCTGTAAAGTTGCTGCTGCCCAGATGGATGTAGAGGGCTTCAGCGCCCCTACCAACCACATCATCTCCATCAGCATCCTTAAATCGTCCAAATGAGCATCCAATCTACCGAATCTATGTGTTTGCTTAAACAACTACAACCTAAAGGCAATAACCCCAATCCCAAATACCCACGTCCAGCAGATACCTTCCTAAATGACACCCCACCCGCCATTACAGGATGATGCAATGATATGTTTGCAGGAGGAACAAGAGTCTGAGGAGGAATCCCTGCAGAAATTATCTCTGAACTAGAATTTGAAGGATGAAGAATGAAATGCAGACCAGGTAGGAAGTACCTTCAGCATAAAATTCAGAGATAGGGAAAAGACTTGCAGGTGTTAGGGGACCGGTGGGGCTCGGAGAGGGTCATCATCTGGAACGACAGAAATCCAAACTCAGAGGGCACTGTTTACAATGCCAACAAGCTTGGACTTCCTCTGTAAACAGGAAGGGAACATCTAGGAGTTTTGACTGGCTAAAATCTAAGGAAGAACATTTCAGTGGCCCCATGGAGATTGTACTGGAAGAGAGACAGTGGAGGAAGGGGGAGGGCACAAGGCAAGCGAGAAGACATGCTCGATTTGCTCACATCATGTTCCTTAGTTCTCTGACTCACGCTCACCTTAAATGCTTCTAAGCATTTTTAGCATATGATGCAGACCATTCTGCCTTGCCAGAATCTCCTCACACTGGTTATTTTCGTGCTGTTCTACCTTGCAATAAGAGTTGTTGGTGGGATTTCATCTTAAAGCTATTTTGCAGAAATAAAAGTTTTCACAGTCATTGCCAATTTGGCAAGAGCAAATTTTGAGGCCATTCTGCCGGATTTGTTTTTTAATCAATGTGGTTATTTCACGACAGGAAGTAGATCTTGTGCTTTTATAATCTTGTGCATCATAAAAATAACCATTCATTTAATAAGATAATGCAAAAAGAACCCTGGATTCTTGGGTGGTTAATGAATGTGGCAGGATTCTTTCCAAATCAGCAGCTCTGAGCAGGAGACAAACATCAGTGTTTAAACAAAGAACTTTGAATAGGAATTAATGGGGTGGAGAATTGCTACTTTGAAGCAGAAAGAATCTCATAACCACCCCCACAATCAAACGATTTATATTCAAAATGATTTTTCTGATTGAAGGAAGTGAGACATTCTTGCATATAACTAGCCTCCCTCTCTCTCCCTCTCTCTCTCTCTCTCTCTCTCCCCCTCCCCAACTCCTCTCTCTCTCTCTCTCTTTCACACACACACACACACACACACACACACAGAGGAACCTCATAGAAGCCAATTTCCAGAGAATGAAGATATAGTGTGCTTTCTGGAA
The DNA here is from genome assembly GCF_964656455.1 of Halichoerus grypus. Taxonomy (NCBI): domain Eukaryota; kingdom Metazoa; phylum Chordata; class Mammalia; order Carnivora; family Phocidae; genus Halichoerus; species Halichoerus grypus. The sequence goes on along the minus strand of NC_135720.1, from coordinate 20,423,492 downwards.
TTACTGACCACAGGTAAACCCACCCCAAGCAATTTCTTATATTTACCGTTTATTTCTCAAGCCTTGGCCCCAGACACAAAGCAATATTTCCTCTTTATGCAGTTTACTTCTTTCAGAACCTTATAGAATGATCAACAACTGTGGTTCTTTCTGAGCTTGAACATTAAACATTTCATCACTGATTGCTTTTAGTAAGTGTGTGTACAGTGAGGTCTTTTGTTCCCTAATTATCTGTAATTATGGTTCTTTCACATTTTCTAAGAATTCAAAAGAAAAAGTGAAGAGACAGCGGTAGTTTAAACCGAAGCTCTATATAAATCAAATAAAAAGAAAGAAAGTAAAATGGTAAAGCTTCTTATAAACAGGTACATGACGGCTCTGGGTTACTTACAGTAGCTTCAAGAAGTTAGTAAAGAAAGACAAAGGAAATTAACAATTTCTAAATTACTGCTTTAGTAATTAATTATTGTTAAAATACTTAAATATTCAATCCCACCTGGATCTGAATCCATCAATATTACCCTTTCTTTCCCACTTGAAAGCAAAAATATATGCTATGAGGTTTATTGGAATAATGTGAATACCCTCACATTCTTCCCCAAAGTTTATCTTTTACTTCTAAACAACTTAATGGTAGAGTTCTCAAAACATAAAATTTCTTGTCATCTGTTTTAATACTCAATTTGTTCTATTCAATAATGCTTATGTTATCCCTCACATTAAAGAGTCTTTGCTCAACAACATTTGACACGGAAATTTAAGATAATTACTAAATTATTTTAATAACCTAATTATCAGCTATCTAATAATGGTCACATTCAGAAGAGTGTTTTCAGGACGCCTCGGTGGCTCAGATGGTTAAGTGTCTGCCTTTGGCTCAGGTCGTGATCTCAGGGTCCTGGGATCAAGTCCCGCATCAGGTTCCCTGCTCCTTGGGGAGCCTGCTTCTCCCTCTGTCCCTCTCTCTGTGTCTCTCATGAATAATAAATAAAATCTTTAAAAAAAAAAAAAAGAGTATTTTCATATATCAAAGGTGCTATTGCCCCTCAAGTTACCTCTATCATTTTTTTGTCCTTTGCTCTTTACCCATGATCACAAGTTTATTTATTTAAGCAGTTAATATTATCACATGCAAGTGTAACACCAGTGCATGGGCTCATGCAGGCTGCACACTGTGAAACTCCGGATTGCGCTCACTTAGACCGCAATGGGACCAGTGTCCTTGAAATTCTCAATAAGATGGAATAGTGGAAGAATGTTTGTCACCTACACACCATCCTATTGAAACTCGTTCTGTGTATGCATGAGTGTTATCAGTCACGGAAGCGTGCCGTGCCCCTGAACAGGAGATAGGAATAAAGGTTGAGGACTGTGATGTTGAACAGCCCAGTGTGAGCCAACAATCCTCAATAGTAGTATATTTATTTCAATTTCAGATTGTTCTTAAGGATATCTGTAGCTCTTCCATTTGACTATATTTTATGACTCAGTTTGGAAAACCGTATTTTGTGAACCCAATATGCAACGTAATGGCTGACAGTCTGCTTAAATTAAAATGATGCTTATTAATTATTGAACAGATACTAACGGGATTCTCTTGAGAAAGAAGTACTTTGTATTGAAGTTTCAAATAGCAAGTTTATTGTTCATGGTGGGGCATAGGTGCAGAGTATGGGGAAGGTACATTGAACCTGAGCTAGAGCCCCTCAAGATGAGATTCACCTTGGAGGCATTTATCATATTTCAGGGCTGGTCCTCAACTTTACAGGCCCAGAATCTTAATTTTGGTGAGTTTCTTTATCTCTCAGGGATATATTCACATCAGCAAATTCATTGAAAAATATATGTATATATGAATATAATAGAATGTACATAATAGAATATGTGATATATATTATAGAAATATATAATTATATAACTGTCTACATCTATCTAGATATTTCTATCATGTATAATATATACATGATAGATATTTCTATCATGTATAATATATGTATTTCTCTCATATATAATAGAATTTATTGACAGACTATATATTATATATAATATAATACATTATTATAGAGTATGTGTTATATAAATCTATCCATATTGTCTAGAAACATCTATGTGTTATACAAACACACACACATACACACGTATATTCACGCACACTCACACACACACCCTAGAATGCCTATTTACAACGAGAAATATGACTGACTATCAGGTAGACTTGCATACTCATGTTGACAAAGCCATTCACACTTGTCCAGTATGCAGACTACATAGAGTTGGCTTTATCTAAAGGCTGCTTGGCATGCCTGGGCTCAGAACAAGGAGGGTTAATACATGGCTTCAAAAGAAACAGCATATCTCTGCAATAACTGCAATTTTCAGGTGACCCCTGAGCTGGCCTATCTGGATATGTTCCCTGCTGGGCAGTGATTTAACTACCACTGTGATCTGGAATTTTGCTTTTCATCCTCTGGAAATGTGTCTGTTCACATAGCACAGTACAATTGACTAGGCTTCTATTTCCGGGGCTACAGTCAGGAAAAACCGTTACCCTGTTTTCCTGAGGTACGGGGTCAGCCATGGAAGGAGGTCCTCTAGTTGTCCTCAGAGTACCTGCCACAACTTTCTGAGATGTCCCTTACACATTGTGGGTCATTTTTGTATGATATGCTCCTATTCCCTTGGCTACAGCTGATTAGGACAAGGCTGAGTGACCCAGAGGCAGAGGTTTCTATGTGGCCAGAGGTCTGCAAGGCAGCTTGATAGGAGGCTCCTGTCCAGCAGGATGCTGTGCACCAGTGATTCGCCCAACTTATTTAAATCCTCTCACTTGAGGAGTGATGTGCCCGAGGGAGATGCACGCAAAGGAGACTGGCAGTTGGGTCAGTGGAAACAAAAAATACTCTTTAAAGGGCAGTAGAAGGAATCAAGAGGGGCAGCAAGCCAGGAGGCAGTGAAGCTTTAAATAAGGAGAAACCACCACATACTGAGAGAACAGAGTCAGCAGTTGTAGAAGAAGAGCAGAAACACGGAACTGTGGACTCATTGCAATGGCCAAGTGTGGAATTGGAGCAGGGGGTATCAGTTCTGATGAGAGCGTCTATTGGCTCCTGTTGACTCCTAAACAGACTTTCAGGCTCTACAATCTCTGGTTACAAGACTCTCGAGAAGGTTTCCTGTATCCTTCACTTCCCTGTGATTCTTTACAATAGTCGTCCGTTATTTGAGGCAACCTGAGTGGGTCTTTGCTTCTTGCCATCTTGAAAGAGTCTGATTAATAATTCTGATATTACTGCCTGATCACATCTTTTGAAATTTTGCAGTCACCTATCCCTTAGCATTTGCTCCCACAGGTGACTGATACCATATGTGGATTTTACTTGTCAAATTGTCAGAGGCAAATTTATTTCCAGATTCTCAGGGGACACCTAAAAGGTGCCCTGGTGTCCTGACTCATATAAAGGCAGACCAGTCAAGAAGCTATGTGTCTTCCCTTACAAACTTCTCATTCTGCTTATAAGCTGAACTGCCAAATCACAGAGCATTTCTACCATCACCTTAATGAGTAGGACTGCAATCTTGTTCTTTAAAGTACAGTGGCAAAGCAGTTTTCTATTAATCAAGACCATAACTTTAAGAAGTGACCTGCGCTTGGAATAATATAACCTTGCTCTAATCATTAGTCATTTGCAGGCAAATTGAGCGGAGACTGATTCCGGCTGCTGTCTTCTAACCAAGATGTAGTAGTTGTTTATCCTTCAAGTTTAAGACCTCATTACCAGATCATTCATGCATGCAGTTTTATAGCAACAAAACAGCCCTTAAGTATCATCAAACTCTTAACCATACCAGTGGCATGAGAAGGTGCCTGTAGCCTTCCTTTCCACCGAATCTAATGCCCAAATCTCAAAGAGAAAAACAAAATGCATCACAAAGGGGAATGCTAAAGAACCATCAAACATTTTGTAATCAGATGGATAAATTGAGAAGATGAGTCATGATTTTCGTTGATCTAATTTTTCATCACAACAGAAAATAGAACAAAGCAAGATTACAGCTGTTAGCTCCTTATCATATTTGCCTCTAGCACACGCTCCCTCCCCTTTTCTGTGTCTTACTCGCCATCAGGCCATGGGTTGCCTAGCCCTTTACATGCTGGGCTTAGTAGAGTTCCAAGTTGAAGTCAGGATCTAAAATGTGAGCGCTGCAAAGGTACTGGGAAAGCGGGAATTAGCCCAAGGAAGAAAAACAAAAAGACATGGGAGGCTTTGGGTAAAATCTGGGCAGAAGAGTATTTGATGGCAATAGCTCAGAGCTGCAGAATTCCTTGCCCCAAGTTGACTTTCTGGCCACAACTCTGGAACATTCTAGTTGTTCTGAGTAATTTGGCCAATTGGCTGTGGAGCTTTCCCAGGCTGCAGGGCTCTGTCCAGGTGAAGGCTCCCTGTACTTCCTTGCATCAGAGGAAGGAGCACTGATACGCATTGTTTGCTGTGTGGCTTGGTGTTAGCAGCTTTCCTTGACCAAGGGGAAGAGGTGTTCATTTGCCATCATTCATCCTAGTTCACTGAAGTTTAGGGGAGACGGGGTAGTTCACTAGGAATGTCTTATGAAATGGAACACAGTTCTGTATAAGCAGACAAAGAGACTTAAATTCACTAATCCATATGGGATTCAATGAATTACCGATTCCTTTGAGCAAGAAATATTGTGAATTTAGAAATACAGGAAAACGACAATAAGGTTTCGAAAGTACGTGTATAATGGTTACCTTTCTGTTGTAAGCAGCATTTCCAAATGAAAACAGTATCTCGCTAGGATAATTGGACTTCCATGAGTAGGGGAGATAGCCAAAAATAAAATCAGAGCATTGAAAGACATCCAAAGCATGTCATTTCTTAGCTGTCTTTGTTCTTCCTGCTCTCATAGATAATAGTAAAAAGTCTAAGAAAGGATTCCTTATTGTGGTGTGTTTCAGAGCAGTCTCCATTCTGTAGGGAATTCTGCTTCTGCTTGGGTATCTGAATGACAGTCAACATGTACTGTGGCAAAATTTTTTTCCCTAGAGTTTTAAATTAAATTTCTATGGTGCTCTCTCTTCATACCCCAAACCTCTCTGACTAGAGGATAAGAGTCCTTGCTGGTGATTATTTCCCATCACTATCATCGTCATAGAAACAAATGATAATGCTGAAAACCCAAGGACTCTAACCAACTCCTGAACAGATCATAGCAGAGAGGACCAGTGTCACTAAATCTCATTTAAGCCCAAGGTTCCCTGTGTGTGGGTATTTCCAAGTTATGAGCTATGTGAGCAACAAACTGTGAAAACTGAAAATACGTGAACAGGATTTCATGTTGAGTGAACAAAGACAATGTGATACTTCTTAATGATCTGCATAAGAATTGTGGAGTGTTGTATTTTACATGGAAATGGTAAGCCAGCCCCACCAATGAAAATATGTCTAATATGAATGGCCAAACTGAGCATTTTGGAGATTAAACTGGGGAAAAGAAAAGCAGTCATGGTGGGAAAGATGTGGACTGTAGGGTTGGTGGGTTTGGGAAAAGGGTCTAAGGTGAGCTCTCCTCACTGCAGGAGGGAATCCTCCAGCAGAGCCTTAGGGCATGGAGGTGCTGGTTAAATTAGCTCTCCGTCCAGAATGACTGTTCAGGGCTGGTATCTGATATTTGGTGGTGAACAAAACTGGTCATTGGGATCTCCCAGGACACTAAGGCTATTGGTACCCCTATTATATTCTTTAGGAAGAAAAAAAACCAGAAAATAGATATGTGGTTTGATGATGCATTAGTGGCTTAGGTGGCAGGCTATGCCTCTCCATGATAAATGAATCAGTAGAAGTCTATCTATGGGAGAGTTTTAATCCTCATAAGCTGTTTCATGTGCCTGTAGGATGGTGATATTTGGGGCCATCCAAGGTAGCAAGACACCACCATGACTGTTTTCAGCTCAAGTCATAATATTTGTAATTCCATTGGAGCTGTGACCCACACAGTCCTGTCAGGACCCAAAGTGCATGGAATTTATGCAAGTTCTCAGAGACATTTCCTAAAAGTCCCTGCTTCTCTCCCAGCTACTTCCCTCAAAATCCCAGTTCATCTTGTACCAGTCTCTTTCAAACAACCTTGGCTCCCCTCCAGCTTCCTTTCCTGTTGAACTTGTTACCACCCCATCACTGTCTCATGATTCTGCATCGCCAAGCCCGTTACCCGGTAGAAAGAGTCTTTCTTCGAGGAAGAAGGTCAGGGAGAGGTCTTCTTAGTTCTCAGGGGAGCAAGAAAGAGAGGGGAAGAGAAAGATAATTTTGGAAACGTCCTGCAGAAGAAATGAGTTCGTGTGCTCGTATGTCCTCATATATTCAAACTCCAAAAGGTACAAAAGTGAACACTATGGAAAATCTCCTCCTTCCTCTGTCCTCCTGCCCCCTCCCCAGGCTCTCTCTCTTGTGTGGATGCAGCCAACACTATCCGTTTCCATTGGCCCCTTTCGGAGCTATGTCACGCAGATACAGATGAACATATGTTCTCTCCTCCACTCTTTTTACCCAAATGGTAGCATTCTGCACATCCTGTTCTGCACCTTGTTTTTCTCCCTCCATTTAACTTGGACATGATCTCCTACCTGCACCACGAAGGATTTCTCATTTGGGTGAGAGGACAAGATTCAAAAGTATAGATTGTTTAAGAGAGGCACAGGAAATGACACCAGTCCTTTTCTTACCTGAGTTTGGAGTTCATATATTTTTTAAAGATTTTATTTATTTATTTGACAGAGAGAGACACAGCGAGAGAGGGAACACAAGCAGGGGGAGTGGGAGAGGGAGAAGCAGGCTTCCCACAAAACAGGGAGCCCGATATTTTTTTGAGAAAATAAGACAAAGCACAAAGCAGATGGAGAGCAAAATATGTTTATTACTGATAAACCGAATTAGAGAATGCAGCTCAGAGGCACAACAACAATTTCCTAATACTGAACCCCCATAATAGACAGACTTACTGTCCAGTCATAGGCAGCTCAGAGAGCCACAGGCCTCTCTCCACGGCTCCCTCCCTGAAAGGCTCATGACCCGGTGAAGCAGATCTGAATGTGGAGCAGGCAGATCCCAAAAGGAAAGATAGACAGGCTAAGTTACACTGGTCCAGTGTAACTTAGGCCCAGTCTCTCTCTCAGACTCACTATCTAGGCAACTCACTTCAGTAAATGATGCAACAAGAAATTAGAATGTTTAGGAAAAGCTCTTTTTGATGGAAACCAAAAAAATGTGGCAGGAACATCCTCCCACAAACCAAACATTAAGAATGAACAGTAATTGATTTAACTAGTCTCCTATCAAGAAACACCAAAGATGCTTCCAAACTTTTCTTATTAACTAAATGTAATGAATATGAATCTTCAATCTTCTGCTCTTAGAAAAAAATGTAATGAATATGAATATTTGAAAATGAATAACATTGTACATATAAAGTTTCACACATATGGGTTTATATCAGAATGATGAATTCCTAGAGAAAATGAGTATGTGCATTAAAATTTTTGTGAGATATTATCAAGTTGCCCTATATGGGGAGTATATCAATCCACTCAGAAATGTGTGAGGGATTGATATAACACCCTTTTCTCCACATTTTCAACATGATGTATGAATAAGACTTTTTAATTTTTGCCAATCTAATACGTAAAACGTGTATCTTTATGATGTTATTTTTTTCTTTTAAGTCAGATTAAATATCTTTTCTTATATTTAAGAGGTATTTTAAATTTTTTCATGTTAACGATCTCTTTATATCCTGTGCCCATTTTTCTATTGGGTGGTTGTGGGTTTTTTTTTTTTTTAAGAGACTTTATTTTTTACAGCAGTTTGAGATTCACAGCAAAATTGCTCAGAAGGAAAAAAAAATTGAGCAGAAGGCACAGAGATTTCCATTCACCCTCTACCCCCATACATACATAGCCTCCCCATTATCAGCATCCTGTCATAGGGTGTTTTATATATTCATTTGTAGACATTCTTCATAGTCTAGAAAATTTTTGATTATGATACAAATTGCAATTTTTCCCCAGGTGTTGGCATTCTTTTGACATTGCTTATCATGTTTTGCCATGTTTAATTTATTTTTAGCATAGTCTATTTATCACACTTTTTATTATGTCTTCTGAGTTTTGTATTATTCTTAGAAAGAACTTGCCTACTCAGATTATTAAACTCCCCCCCCATTTCTTCAATTACTTTTATGGTTTCATTTTTTACTTATATTAAAATCTTTGAACAATGTGAATGCAAAGGAAAGAATCCAACTTAGTTTTGTTTTTTTCCTATAGGAGATGGCTACCTAATATCATTTTTTTTAATGAATCCACTTTTTCTTCACTACTTTGAAATTCTAATAATTATGAATCTTAAATTAACTGAGTGAGATAAATGGATGTGATTAAAATGTATAGATAAAGACCCCAAACCAGAAATCATCTATTTGAAAATGTTACCCATGATTGTTCCTCTCATGAAAACTTCTGAAATAAAGACATTTAACTAGATTCAAATTCTTACTCTTCCATTTACTAGTTGTGCAACCCTAAGTGAGTGAACATTTCTGAGAATATGACTTTGGGTTTGTTGTGAGGATTATATGAGAGAATATATAAAATTCAGTAAAATATAGCAGTGGTTAATATTAATTTATTGTTTAAATCTTATTAGTAAGTCCTGCCTTAGCTCATCCTTCCACTCTCTTCCTTGCAGTGGCCATCTGATTGATGAATGACAATGCCACCATTCCTCTTTTGCTTATGAGACCCCAAAGGAGTGGACAAAAGCTTCAGAAAACTTTTCCATGGAAATGTTGAAGCAAGATAGGTCTGTTCCAGATTTCCTTGGCGGGGTATATTTGTGTAATTGATGTGGCTGAGCTTATATATAGTTTATAGAAACTATTTTTAGCACTGTTAGTTATGATACAAACTCAGGAATAGTCTCAATTTTTGTAGAAGTAAATAGAAAGATGTTCTTGGTTGCTTATGAAATATACTGAGGTCTTCTGGTATTAGGAGTAGGATCCTGGAAGGCCTACTGCAGAACAGGTAGGGTATTAGTGTTCTTCCAACCACTTCTCAAATAGGACTAGGAGAAAAGTTGATTTTCTGTCTTGTTTTCAAAGAGGCTCTTCAATTCAACTACCCCAAATATATCTGCCATATTTTTAAATATATCCAGAACAATAAGCTTGCCAAGTTTCCTGGTATCAAATTCTACAAAGTAACAATGATCAGAATGTATTCTTTTGGAAATCACAAGCTTTCTTGTTGCTGCTTTAGTCTTTCTTTGTTCTTTGTGGAAGTGAAAAATAACTGATCATCATCTGTTGATTCATATTCCAGAAAGCAATTATTAACTATATCTCAGCCTCTACTTATATTATGAAAATACCAGTTCCTTTAATGTTCCCCCAAATGTTCATTGAAGATTATACAGCAAGGGAAGACCAAGGGAATTACAACCAATTATGATAATAAGACAAGAGGTAAATTAATCACAGCAAAATAAAAATGAGTATTAGTGGTAGATGAGTGCACCTTGTAAAGAATTCAATGTTCAGAATTGTTCATTATTCTGAAAAACTGACTCTTGACAAAATATAGCATTTGTAGTTAATCCCAGGAGATGTTGCATGGTAATTATGTAATACAATGCAGTGTACTGTGGATTTAAGTGTTCGGAGATGTATATTAATGATGAAAAGCTAAATACGTGTTTTGCTATCTTGATGCTTATTATCCATTTTCCACTGAAAGTAATTCAGTGTTATTGGAAGAGTGACTCAGGTCAAATCACAAAATCATAGAATTTTCATACCGCAATAGATGTAAAGGATCATCCTGTTCCAGCTGCCTGGCTTTACAGATGAAGAAACTAAAACTCACAGATGGAGGGGAATTTGCCCAAGTCGGTTGGTGCATTGATGGCCACGTTGGGGTTAGTACCCAGCATTGACTCTCAACATGTATTTCATAACATTTGCCTAAAAAAGCAAACACTTCTTTGAATGGCAATGGTGTTGCATACATTTCACACTAATTTTTTTTCTTCACTCCTTTACTTATGATGACAGGTTTTAATAGCATTTCCTGGCATACAGCGTGGGCCTGCAAAGATCACAGCACCCAGATTTTTCGGGATACTTTCATTTTCAAATTCTCTGTTTTACTTAGAATCGAAGTGAAGCTTTGAAACCCATGCAGACTTTCCACTACCTTAATTATAGTAGATAAACCATAAACATCTCTTGACTGATTTCACAGCATTGCAGATTTGGTCAAGCAACCAACTTTCCCCATAATCAACCACAGCCAGGGAAATGAGTCAGGCATGTGTCTAGTTTGTCATTCCTATAGAAAAACAGAAGCCTCCTTTGGAAAGCGTGCTGGTAAATAACAAGCCTTGTTTTAAATGTATACTTGGAATCTGGATTCCAGAATAAATCTTTAAACAACATCCCTCGTGTCAAGTGGGCCTTGACTTTTGACAATGATTCCAGACTATTGTTCCAGAAAGGAGCTGTGAGTAGAGGAGAGGTGGGGGCGATTTTGCTGAGGTAATAGAGACAAACAGGGTGTTTCTCCAGAGTTTCAGTGGGCACTTCGTTTTTCCGCTTGTCTGAGGACTTTAATGTTTTCAGACCTGATACATGAGTTGAAGATGTCAGAGAAAATAATATATATATTTTTGGCAAATCGGGAGAATTACCTGATGGGTTTGCGTGGCAGGTACTGATACTGATTAATGACCTGGTCAGAGCAAGCCCTTTGTTTGTACTCCTGTCTCTTTTGTGACAGACACCAAGATTTTCTTTAAAGCAATCACAGAGGTCTCACTAGAACGAATGAAGAGAAAAGGGGTTATTATTGCTCTCTCATCATTACTGCCTAGTTAGTCTGTGAGAGACTACACCTGATCCCCCAGTGACTTCAGTAATTTGATTATAAATGGGTCTACTCTCTGGTGCTACACACAGGGAATGACTCATCAAGATTGTGTTCATCTCTGTCACCTGCTTCAGATGCCGATTTGCGAAGGAGGAATGGGGGAGTCAGGAATTGGGCCTGGGGCCTTTCTCACCCCTATCTTTTCTCATTCAAATGATATTTTGTTTGAGAAGTTTGCTTACTGTCAAGTCACTATAAACTAAAAGTGTGTCCTAAGGCAAAGGCCACTGTAATGTTGCAACATAGAATACAGAAATGTGTAATTTGTATTTAATTATCTAGAGTTTGAGATTAGTCCCTCATTTTGAAGAACCTGGTTCTAGGACCAACCTGCCTTTGCCTTGGTGGTCCTATTACTGGAGCAGGGACCCTGGGGGGGTCATGATTTTGCTTTCCCCAGTCACACTATAATTGCTAAAGACACAAAAGGTATATTTCTGTCTCTGGAATGGAAACAGGAAACTTAGCTCTTCACCCTCCTTCTTACCTCTCTCTCTCTCTCTCTCACACACACACACACACACACACACACACAGAGTGAAGAAAGCAGTGTAAATTTTTACTTTTCAGACAGAATATATAAAACAGATAATTTGTACTACATTTTATACCTAAAAATTCAAATTACACTTTACAAGTCTTCTGCAAACATCTTTTCTGGAAAATGAGATCATATGCAGTGGAAGAATGATTTATGAAGATGCACGGTCTGGTATTTCTGAGACTTGAGACAGCCTCTTATGGTAAAACGCAATCTCATTGACTTTTATGTCCTTCCCTTTACCCACTTTAATGGGGAAGAACTTCAGTGTTCAGGCAAGTAATTTTTGTGGTTGAATCACAAGGACTTTGTGTAATGTATGGGGAAAAAGCATCCCCACTTTTCTCCTCTTGACCCATTAACTTCACCAAAGTGTCCTTGGAGGACTCGCTTCCCTAGTGGTCTCTATGGAATTCAAGGGAAGGGAGAAGATTAAAGAAGATTTTCTTCTGACAAGAAGCAATGGACTCAAACTTCAGCTTTGAGAATTAATGTTATATTGGTCATAATGGCTAGAGGAAGTTCTCTTCATCAAGCAGCAGGAAGATCCATCTACCTCCCACTAGTCTGGGTAGCTTAAGTGGCTGATTCAAATCCAGCATCAGAAATTGCCCCAATCACTTTTCCAAAAAGTGGGGAAAACCTATGCTTTTGGGTACAAATATCTCTCACTACAGAATAGCTACAAATGGCCCGAAATATGCACACAACATTTTCGGCAAGATGGCATTGTGTGATAAATGGAAAGGAGTTACCAGAAGTTGAGCAGAGTAAAGAACAACTGAAAAGTCCAGGTTTAGATAAATCTGCCCCACTATGGGGTGGGCCTAGGAACAGTCCAGCAGGCAGGATGACCTTCCTGTTTCTCGTATTGCCACAACTCCAGTGCAGGCCTTCACAGGTGTACACCGTGGAAGGTGCTGCAGGTAAATGTTCTATGGGCAAATGCACATGCCGGCAAATGCTGCATGATCAGACACAAGCATGCGCACCCCACTCTACTGTCTGCAGCATAAATATAGCAAGATGCATTACCCGAAGACTGTGGGTTTGAGATTTTGAAACAAAATTGTCATGCTTCTTCCTATGTCTCTTTTCTCAATTGAGTTGATGAAACACAAATGGAAGAGTTCGCTCATCCAAGGCAACTTTTCAAGTAAGGCTAGACATGGGGACAGAAGCCAGGTGACCTTCCTTCCTCCCTGGGTGCCAATCACCCACCTCCCAAAGCCTCATCTCCCCTTCCACCTTCCATACTGACTCCCAGGATGCTGAGAGATGCAGGTCACATCCAATTTTCAATACTGCTTTCAATTTCGGAGACTTTATTGACATGACAAGGTGTACAGTATGACTCTGTGTCTTAGAATGAGTAGCGTTTGGTATCTGATTCCCATAACTTCTTATTTCTGTGACAGAGACTAAAGCTGACTGTTTCTAAGGACTTTATTTTTTTAGACAAGAAGTACAGGTCTATGCTTCTCCCTTGCTAATCAAGATCAATTTACTAGTTTCGATAGTTGGGAGAAAATGTAATTTCTAACTTTTCTGTGCACAGGGCAGACAAGGAGCCCGGGTGTGAGAGCTCACCAGTGCCACAGGGAAGAGCATGGGCTTACAGTCAGCTTCTGTCAAGTCCAGGTTCTGCCACTTGTTAGGAGACAAGTCCTTTAACCTCCAAGTGTCTGATTTCTGTCTGTGCAGCTTTTGTAGTTTTTGAATTTTGTAACGTGAGCATACGTTACTTATGCAGAAAGAAATAAAAATATTTTTTTAAAATAATTAAGCCAAGCAGGTGTGATGAGCAGGATGCACCAGAAGAGGAAATCCTGGGGGAGTTGTTTGGAAAATATCATAGTAATCAGATCTGAGATGGGGCGATCCTACACTCAGAATAAAAGTGGCAGGGATGGATGGATCAGAAAACACAGCCCAGGCTTTGAGCTGAACGAGGAAGGGAGTGAGGTAGGGCTGAGCTGTGGCAGCCGGTGGATGGCTCTTTCAGGAAGCAGGTCCTTGATGGGGCTTCTCCTTCTCAGACCCTCCCACTTTCACCCTCCCTCCTCCATTCTCTGTCCCCACTTCTCCCTTCTTGCTCCCTTTCCACTCTCATGACTTTCCTGATGAATTCCAAACCAGAACTCCTCCCCAGTCTCCCTATCTTTACATTCTCCATCTCACCCAAGACTTCCATTGTGTATTATGTGATTCTAATGCATTGTCAAGGTTTTTCTGCTATCATTCTTCTCTTCTGTTAAAATGTGGAATGTGGTAGAGTGTTTGCATACAAGGTAGTCATATCTCTTCTCACTCCTGAATGCATGCCCATAACTTTGCAGCTCCTGCCATCAAGAGCCGGAGTCTACTTTTCCACCCTTTGAGTCTGGGTGGCCTTGTGATTGGCTTTGGTCGGTAGAATGTAGCAGAAGTGACACTGAGCATTCCGAAGCTTCTGTTCTCACCCTCCCGGAATGTTGCTCTGAGCTCAGCGTGTCAAAAGGCCTGGCCCAGCCATGTGGCAGAGAACCCAGTGCCCCTCCTGCACTCCCCACTAATTGTCAGAGATGTGCAAGGGGCCATCTTAGACCATAGTCAAGCTGCTGGGTGAGTGCAATGGCATGAATGATCCTGGCCAGCCCAGCCCAAGTTGCTGAACCACAGAAGCATGAGCAAATCAATAGCACTTACTTAAAGCAACTGAGTTTTGGATGGTATGTTACACAGCAACAGAAAACTGAGGCAAGGATTCTGATTAAATGTGGTGCCAGAACATTCTCTCTTGTTTATTGTTAGGTGTAGCTGTGAATTCACACACTGGCAGGTGGTAGTCACAGTTAAGGGAAGAAATAGCAGGTGAGCAGGTAGAAATCTCGGGCCCGTCCCTGCTGGGCACTTCCTTTCCAGAAATAGCGGCATAATTGCTAGCACCAGTTTTCCTGCGGAAGGTTTAATTTTTCATTTACTGAGCAAAGATATATGGCAGAGGTCACAAAATTTCATTCCTATCTCTTCTTGGTGGTAAATACCAAGACTAATGTACATGATTCTCCCCAATTCTAGATATTTTTCTGTGAACATTTAGGAATACAGGCACCATAGACAAGGTTGTCTTGTCTGCAAAGTTTGGACATGCCGTCTTGAATTAGAATTGAAGGGAGTTGAGATGCTAGATTATAATTACTAGAAGCAAAGGCAGAGCTGGAGACAAAGCAGGAGTGCACTGAACTGAGCTGGCATCGCATCAAATGACCCCCGAGTCTAGAACCAAGCACAGCTCCTTGCAATTTGGTTTGGGGTTATTGTAGAACAGGGCGGGAAACTTAAACGTCCACGGAGCACCTAGAACAGAAAAAGGTGTAGTCCATTGGATGAACATCACCTACCGCTAGAGAGTGTATACAGAGTTTCCAGGGGACAATCACTGCTCCACTCCACTGATTTGTTTGGTTGTTGTTGTTGGGTTTTTGTTTTTGTTTTTGTTTTGGAGTAAAAGCCCGATGTTACCGGTACCTCCAATTCTTCAAGAGGAGCTAAAAATGTGAATTTTTCCATGAAGCCCCTAGAGCTTTAAATGCTACTTAATAATTTTAGAAGAATGTAAAACCCTGGGAGGGCCACACAAATCATGTCTGTAGGACACCAGTTTATAACTCTGATAAATGTAGTAAGAAATGATATTTAGTATATTTTATAGCCAGTAGATTCACCATGATTGATATCCAGGGTGCGAGCGACAGCCGTGGTGCTGAGCTCCCGCTTGACCGGGTGTCAAGTTGAGTTGCTGGATCATGAGGAGTTGCAGAGGACACTGGGACAGGGACAGGGTGGCTGAGGCCATGGGGTAGTACTCAGTGGACGGCAAAGAGCATTGGCTCTTTTCCAACCAGTGTGGGATTATGCCAATATCTTCACAAAGGGGAGTATCTATTGCTCTGTCCCAGATGATGATCAGCTTTGTAGCAAAGAGAGCCAGTTCCCAGCACTCAATATTTTTTTCAGTATTTTATTTTCAGTTTTACTATTGAAAGCAAAAAGATTAATGTAAAACCTTGCTGCTGAATGTTATAGCAGTTCTTGTTTTTATTCCCAAATAGCTCCTCTAGTGCCCAGCAATTGTCTCCACGGCAACTACTTATGTTTTTATAAATCTTAGATTGCGATGAGCTGGGGAGGAAATAAGAGTAATGGCAAAACCTTTACAAGCCAAGATTTCCTTTCAAACATGAAGAAGTTTCTAATAAAAGCTCAGATCCTTTGCTTTCCAATTTATACCCATATCTCTAGTGTCTGAGTGCTGATTATAACTGAGACAAAATTTATAGCTCAATCAATCAAATATTTATTGAATACCCACTGTGCATCCAGCACTTTGTGAGCTACTGTCAGGAATTCAAAAGAAAAGCCAAGCTCTGAAAGACCATCACGGTATCATAAGGAAGCAAAAAGGATACCCCAGCAATAGTTGAATCAGAGAACACAGAGGAGAGGGATTGATCTGAGTGGAGGTGCATGCAGAGGAATGAAGACAGGCAGCCAAGGAAGGGAGAGAAATTTGAATTCTGAGCTGACAAAGCTTGTCTTCTGTCTCCAAATACCCTGGTGTTTAACTTCAACCATTGCCTCCCTTTTTGTAGACATCTCTAAGGCTATTCCCACCATCCCTCGCAGTAACTGTTAGATGCTCAAGATTCCCAGATGACTTTCCATCATCCCAGTCTATATACTCTTGAATATATTACCCGAACTGGTGTGATTTCCATTTCTAACCTGAGATGCAGTGTTCTCTATATCCATAGAGCAAGCTTATTAAATCTCACACAGAATTACTGACTTTTCTTCTGCTTTAGCTACTCATTACAGAGAATAGTATAAAATTTTCTCTTAATTATACTTTATTTGTTAATTTCTTCTTGTAAGTCTTTATTTTTTAATTTTATTTATTTATTTGAGAGAGAGCACACAAGCAGGGGGAGGGGCAGAGGCAAAGGGAGAAGCAGGCTCCCTGCTGAGCCGGGAGCGGGATGCAGGACTCCATCCCAGGACCCTGGGATCATGACCTGAGCCGAAGGCAGATGCTTAACAACTGAGCCTCCCAGGCGCCCAGTACCAACATCTTTGACCATCAAGTTTGATCAACATCTCCCCATTTCCTGCATCCCCTAGCCCCTAGTAAGTGCCATTCTACTCTCTATTTTTGCAAGTTTGGCTTTTTTAGATTCCATATATAGGTCAAAACATATAGTATTTATCTTTCTCTGTCTTGACTTATTTCACTTAGTATAATGCCCTCATGGTCTATCCATATTATTACAAATGGCAGGATTTCCTTCTTTTTTATGGTTGAATAATACTCCATTCTGTGTGTGTATATATACATATATATATGTATATGTGTGTGTGTGTGTATATATATATATATATATATATATATATATATATATAATACCACACCTTCTTTATCCATTCATTTGTTGATGGACACTAAGATTGATTCCATTGTGAATAATGCTGCAGTGATCATGGAAGTGCAGATATCCCTTTGAAACAGTGGCTTCATTTCCTATGAATATATGCACAGAGATGGGATTGCTGGATCATGTGGTATCTTTATTCTTAATTTTTGAGGAACCTCCATGCCATTTTCCATCGTTTACAGTCTAACCAACAATGCACAAGGATTTTCTTTTCTCTATCTCCTCACCAACACTTGTCTCTTACCTTTTTGATGATGGCCATTCTAACCAGTGTGAGGTAATATCTCAATTGTGTTTTTGGTTTGTATTTCCCTGATGATTAGCGATGTTGAGCATCTTTTCATGCACCTGTTGGCAATTTGCATGTCTTCTCTGGAAAAATGTCTATTCAAATCTTCTGTACCAGTCAGCCTGTCTGGAGATTCTGGGTGGACCATCTGATGGTGTCTGCTGGCAGGCTTGCTGCTGCAGTCCTATAACAGACTAGTCTGGTTCCTGGGTCAGCAGATGGGCAAACTTGGTGCTTGGGTACATAAGGATCAGCATAGAGCCTGGGGCCACTGGGGCCACACAGGTGCCAAGGACCACTGGGATGTGCCCAGCATCTGAGTCCATAAGAGCCAGTCCAATGTTGTGACTGGTTGGGAGCCTCGTTTTGCAGGAGACAGCCTAGAGACTTGGACTGTGGAGGCCCACCTGGTGCTAAAGTTAGACTGGAGCTTGGGCTCTAGGAGTTGACCTGTAACCTGGGGTTTTGGAGGCTGACCTTAAATTAGGTCTGCAGCGGCTGATCTAGCACTGGGGCAGGTCAGGAGCCCGGGTCCTTAAGAGCTAGTCTAGAGCCTAGGTCCATAGGGGTTGGACCGGCACTGAAGTGGGCTGGGGGCCTGGGGCTGCAGGAGTCTGCCTGGTGCTAGAGGGAGTCAAAAGCCCAAGTCCACAGTAGTCAGCCTGGTGCTGGGCATGGCTGGGAGCCTGGGTTATGGGGTCCTACCTGGAGGCTGAGTTCATGGGGGCTGACTGGGATCCTGGGGTCACAGATACCTTACCCAGGACCTCTGGAATCAGACAGCACTGGGATATGCCAAAAGCATGGGATATGTCAAAGCATTTATGGGAGACTGCTGGGAGCCTGGGGCCACAGGAGCTGCCTAATGTCCCAGTAGTTATCTGGGGCCATGGGAGCCTGTCAGTACTGAGGTGGGCCAGAGCCCTGGGCTCATGGGAGCCCTTTGGGAACCTGATGCTATGGAAGCCACCTGCAGGCCTTGGCCTAGTGCTGGAATAAGCCAGCACTGGGGCCTGTGGTAAAGTTGGGTCCTCACTTTCCTCTCTTCTTCCACAGGGAGAGAGCCTCTCTGCTGTGCTGCCCAGGCGTGGGGGAGAGGGTAGGAAGATAATATGAATCTATTTTCTCTATGCTGCCCACTACATCTTTTCTATTTCTGTGCTTCACTTAGGTGCTGTCATTCCTCACCTGGAATCTAACTCTTATGAAGGTATTTTCATTGCTGCTCAAATTTATGTTTCTGGGAGGGGATGGGTGCTAGAAATTTCCATGTTGCCATTTTGCTGAGGTCACTTCCTGTATCTGCATTTTCATCTCTAGGTATATAATCTTCACCCTAAATAAAAAGCTGAAAGGTTAGAGGGTTTAAGAAGGGACTTCCTTGTATATGACGCTATAGAACTTCAAATTTTTTCTTCCTATGAGTGAGTGATGGCAAAGCTTAAAGTGGATGACCAGCCAGATGGAGATACATAGGGGGATATTTGTGGGAAGGGGTGCGTGGCTTCTCTGTCTTCTCTGAAGGCCACTGTCCCAGCACCTCCACATGTCCCCAACTTGGAATTTTCTTTTGTTTTCTTTATGAATTGTGTCACTTATTCTGAAACTTCCCTCTCTATCTCTAAGGATAAAGACCTTTAAAAACAAGGCTATTCAATCTGGTATTGATATTGCTATGCCATCTTTATTTTTGTTAATATTTTCTGGCCTATACCTTTTATACCTTTATTTTTAACCTTTCTGCATTCTTATATTTAGAAGGGCCTACGCTAGATAACATAAAGGTACAGACTGCCTGCCTTCTTTCTTGTTTCCCTTCCTTCCTCCCTTCCTGCCTTCTTTTCCCTTTATCACTATATTGAAATGGGACTTTACACCATTTATATTTCTTTAAATTACTGATACAGATGCATTTTGTGTTTCGCATTTATCTTGCCTCTTCTATGATTGTTTTTCTTCTGCTTTCTTTCAATCTTTGCCTTTTTAATTTGAAATATTATCTACACTTTTTGGATTCTATTTCTATTTTACTAGTAGTTATTTCTAAATTATTAATACTCAGACCTAAAAAATCCTAAAATACATCAACATTTTTGTTCTTCTTCTGACCAACATAAGAACATCCATATTCTTTAACATTGCATGTCTCAACTTACTGTTATATTTCCTGGTATTTTAGATTCACTATTTGTACCTTCCAGATTAGACATTATTTTTGTTGTTTATACAGCCAATGTCAGCTTAGATGTGCCTGCATTTCTCTGTTTCTTTTCTCGTCATGGATTTCTGCATCTCAGACTTCTTTCTGGAGTCATTTCCTTTTTCCTGAAATATATTCTTTAAATTTTCCTTTATTGATAGTCACTTATGTGTAAACTCTGCCAGTTTTCAATTTTCTGAAAATCTCTATTTTAGAATTCATTTCTGAAAAATGATCTATTGGGTATATAGGTTTCTATGTTGACTGCTATTTTTGGCTCAGCTTTTAAAAATACTATCTTAGGGGCACCTGGGTAGT
Source organism: Halichoerus grypus (assembly GCF_964656455.1). Classification (NCBI taxonomy): domain Eukaryota; kingdom Metazoa; phylum Chordata; class Mammalia; order Carnivora; family Phocidae; genus Halichoerus; species Halichoerus grypus. The sequence continues at coordinate 20,403,671 of NC_135720.1, read as the reverse complement.
TCAGTTGGTTAAGCGTCTGCCTTTGGCTCAGGTCCTGGGATCAAGCCCCACATCCCACATCGGGCTCCCTGCTCAGCAAGGAGTCTGCTTCTCCCTTTGTGCTCTCTCACTCAAACAAATAAATAAAATCTTAAAAAAATAAAAAATAAAATAAAATAAAAATACTATCTTACTTTCTGGCATGGTCATTAAAGTTGAGAAGTTAACTATTAACCTAATTGTTATTTCTTTGTGGATAATCTTTTTTCTGTAGCTACTTTTAAGATACTCACTTTGGCTCTCTGGTATTTTATACCCTGGGTTAAGATGGAGCTTACTTTGGATTAGTTGAATATTCCAAGTCAGAAGAGAGAGAGAGAGAGAGATAAAAAAATATCTATATAAAACCAACTCTGGAAAAGTCTTAGTCACTAACTCTTAGAATATTGCCCTTCCCTATTTCTCTTAATTGTTAATCCTTTCCATTCTTTCTGGAATTCCATTGAGATACATGTTAGGCTTTCTCATTTGTAATAAATGCTACTGTAATGCTTCTCTGTATTCCAAGATTATTCCCTCCCACATTGACTCTGAGCTTGTCCATGTGACTGCCTTTGCCTGTTGAGATATTAGCAAATGTGACACAAGAAGGCGTGATAATGCACTTGCGTATGAGAGCTTGGTCCCTTGGAACACTGCACTACCATGTGAAGGTGATCTAGCCTTCTTGGGGATGAATATTTTTTAAGGAGAAAGGCCCAGCTATCCCAGTTTTCCCTGCTGAGCCTAATCAACACTTGAGATATTCCCAGGTACGTGAGTATGAGTCCAGGTGGAACTAGCAACAGAACTGCCCAACAACTCAAAGAATGAGAATAAAAGCCACTGTTTTCAGATAGTTTGTTATGCAGCAGTAAATAACTGATACATCATTCCATCTTCTACATCTCCTACCTCTCTTTCAGAGTTTCCATCCTCTTGTGTCTGTTTCCTTAGCAGTGATTTTTTCTGCTCTGTTTTCCAATTTACTTATTTTTTTCTGTTGGGTTTAACAAGTTCTTTCACCATCCACAGAGTTTTAAACTTCAATTGTTATATATTTAATTTCTAAATTTCTGTTCGGTGCTTTGTTCAAATCTGTTTGGTTTTTTTGGTTAGCATTGGGTTTCTCATGTATTCAATTCAGCATTTTATTTCTTTATACCTTTTAATACTATTTCTTTAAAGCTAAATCATTAAAGAAAGTAAAATATGAAATCAACTTTCATTATCTGAAAGTCTTAGGAGTCCAACTCTATTCTTGATTTTCCCTCTGCAGCTCAGCGATGGTGGCTTGTTTCCTCTTGTGTTTATAGTCTTGCATTTAGGGTTACAAATTCTATGCTGTCTGGGTTGAGGGCACACCACTATTGTCCAGAGGAGATTTTCTTAGTCCTGTTTCACCATCCTGGGTTGTTGTGAACTAGGACCACTTTTATTAATTTCTTGGCTTGGCATTTACTGCCCTGGACAATATTATAAATTCAAAACCCAACCCTCGTGAATAGGACTGTGGTTAAAATTGTCCAGGAGATTTTTTTTAATCCAGATCCTGGCCAAGTTTGACAAATTTTGTTGTCATCTTTCTTTCTGGAAAGCAAATATTGTCATAAATCACGTTTCAGGGCAGGTTTAGGTATGTGTCTCAATACCAAAACCTTGTAGCCATTCAAGACTGCATTTCAGATGGACAAATACTTCCAAACCAGCAGAACTTCTATAATGGCTCACCCTCTGTTTTCAGCTCCCTCTTTGCTTTGGAGCGCTGAGGATTTCTACTATTTTTTTTCTTTGTGAGTTCTGCCATATAGTTGAGAGGATGTTTGCTATATTTTATCAAACATTTCAAGTTCTTTTTTTAAACTGTGAGGTTGTCAGATTATTGAGAACACCATACTGCCAGAAATAGAACTCCCATTTCCTCTTCACCAATTTTACTTGGAATTTTATGTTCCTCACTCACTAACTCCTCTTTACCAAAAGTAATGGTTGATTCTCTATCCCATCTTAACTGACCTCTTCTCTGCATTTGATGCATTGGGTGACTTAGCCCTTAAAATATTTTTCTACTTTAGATTCGGAGGCACCACATCTTCCTGTTTCTCTCCCTATCCCTTTCTTTTTTCAGGAACCTCCTCCTCTATCAGACTTCCAAGTTCAGGAATCTCCCAGGGGCCCATCCTCAGCTGTCCTCTTCCATCCTAAATGATCACACCTGTCCGTTGCTTCACAAGCATCTATGTACTGACAACTCCTCAAGTCATATCTTTAGTTCCTAAAACCTTTTCAGGTTTAGGTGCATGTATTCAGCTCAATATTCCTCTCAGATGTTATGGTAGGCTGAAAAATGTCCCCCACCCCCAAAGATATCCACATCCTAATCCCTGGAACCTGTGATTGTGACCTTATTTGGAAAGAAAAAAAAGTCTTTGCTGATGTCACTAAGCTAAGTATCTTGAGATGGGAAAATTACCCTGAATTATCTGGGTGGAACTTAAATGCAGTTATATGTGTCCTTCTAAGAAGGAGACAGGAACAAATTACACGTAGGCAGAAGAGAAGACACACAGAAGAAGAGAAGACAATATGATCATGGAGCCATGCACATAATGCCAATAGCCATTAGAAGCTGGAAGTGGCAAAAAATGGATTCAATCCTCTGAAGCATATGTGGGCCTGCTGACACCTGGAATTCAGCCACTGAAATGGATTTTGGATTTTTAGCCTCCAGAACTATGAGAATAAATTTCTGTTTTTTAAGCCACCATGTTTATGGTACTTTGTTAACTGCAGCCACAGGAAACTAATACAGATGTCTAATAAGCAATTAACTTACTGCTCTAGGGGAGGACTCCTGATTTTCTGCCCCAACTCTGTTCTAACTTCTATTCATAATTATCACTTCCATTTTCAAAAAATGGACCATAAATAATCCTTCATATTCCAATTTTCTCCCTCTACTCATCCAGTTCAACAGTATATCTAGTCAACAACACCTTCAAAATATAATCTAAATGTTTTCTCATCGTTTCCACCTCCATCCCGAGCCATCATTATCTCCCACCTACAGTGTTCTCCTATAAGATCCCATACTTCCATTGTGCCACCTAACAGTCCATTCTGCACATAGGTACCAAACTGATCTCTAAATATGTAAATCTCTTCAGTATCTCCCTTACTTACAATATCCCCAGTGACCCCAAACCCTGTATAAGAACTTACATGACCTGCTCCCTATCTCCCCAACTCTTCCTCTCCCTCACTATGGCTATCCTTCCAGCACACTAAGCCTATTCCAATACTGGCCTTCATACTTGTTTTTCCTTCTCCCTGGAACACTCTGCCTTGAGATTTTCATGTTAGTGTCTTTTCATTATTCAGATCAAATATCACCTCCTCAGAGAGGCAATGTATACCTATCCTTATCTTTGTCTCTATCTCTATCACTTCCATGTCTCTATCTGCCCGTTTCCTTCCTTCCTTCCTTCCTTCCTTCCTTCCTTCCTTCCTTCCTTCCTGTCTTTTACTTTCTGCCTGTCCTCCCTTCCTTCTTATCTTTCTATCAACCATATCTCCATCTGGAACTAATAGAACGTCCTGTTATAATGGAAGTGTTCTGTGCTATCCAATATAATAGCACTAGCTATGTGTGACCATAGCACTTGAAATCTTGAAATACGTGGGACAACTGAAGAACTGATCTTTTTCACATTTAACTTTAATCACTTTATATTCTAATAGCTAGCATATAGCCAGTGGCTACCTTTTTGGTCAGCACAAATCTAGAGCAAGCCCCACTCTATCTGTACCTTACCCAGTAACTATATATTTCATTGCATTATTTCATTTTATTCAGAGCACTTTTTACTATCTGAAATTATTTATTCATTGATTTATATGGTTATATTTTATCACCCTCCTACTTGGTATGAAGTCAGAGCAGTGAGAGCTGGGACCTCTTCTGTCTTGTTCACAACTTTTCCCAGTGCTGAAATTAGTAGTTACAGTTAAAGCGCTGTCTGGAGGCTCCAGCAACACTGAAGTAGAAGCTTGACTTGGCCACCATCAACATGTGACCACAGATATTAATACTAGATAACAATCAAGGAGTACTTTCTATATGCCAGATTTTGAACTAAGCTATTAACTTAAAATTTTACCTAATATACAATAACTCTATGAAGAGTTATTAATATCTCCCCTTTACCAATGAGGAAATTAAAGCTTAGAGAGGTTCAGTAATTTGGAACTCAAACCATGGTCTCCTTGAAACTTAGGTTCTTATTTATTACCACTCTCCAATATTGCTTCTGTCTCTTCAGGAAACATCTATAAATTGAGGGAGTTTGGCTTAGATAATCTTTTACTTTCTTTTACCTTTAATATCCCTTAACTCTATAACTTGGAACATAATATTTTGTACAGGCCACCAACAAACTAAAATCTGCAGGCCAAATCTAGCCTACTAACTGTTTTGTAAATAAAGCTTTATGGGAACACAGCCGTGCTCATTGGCTTCCACATAGACAATGGCTACTTTCACGCTACAATGTCTGAGTTGAATAATTGTGATGGAGATCTTTTGGCTTGCAACACCTAACATATTTCTTATCTGGCCCTTTGCAGAAAACGTTTGCTGATCTCTGTTATAGAAGTTTATAACAGTCAATTTTTTGTGTATAAGTCCTTGATTAGTAATCAAACTCAAATCATAACATTGTAATTTAAGGTAAACCTGTTTTAAGACTCTTCACTTTGTGACAAGCAAAATGATTAATTTTTATTTGTTTACTTTTTTCCAGCATCATTGAGATATAATTGACACACATCATTGTGTAAGTCTGAAGTATACGACATGTTGATTTGATATAATTACATATTGCAAAACGATTACCACCATAGCATTAGCTAATGCCAGCATCGCATCACATAATTGCCATTTCTTTTCTATGATAAGAACATTTATGATCTAATTTTTAGCAATTATCTTAATAATTAATTTTCCTATGTATTTTCTATAATTTTAAAGCAATATACATTACTTTCCATATCATTTTTAAAGCAACATGCATTTACTCTAGGAAATTTTTAAGCAACATAAATATTAAAAAATCTATTATCGGTCTACCATATAGAGGTAACTACTATTTTATATTGGTATATTTCTTTTTAGACCTTTTATTTTTACAATTAAGATCATACTGCCTCTGTACGTGTTTTCCCAAGGAACAATTCTGAGGGACAGTCTCAAGATGAGAGTGGTGAGTTTCTATGAAAGTAATTTAATTTCTATTTTCAAAGGATTTAGCAAACCGTGGCACACACCACCTGATCCCCAGGTGGTCACTAGGGTCTCATCATTGTTTTTCTCCTCCTAAAGATTTCCATTAAAAAATACATGAAAGCACAACAAGCACTAGCATCTGGAGTGCCCAGAAGTCCAAGTGAGAATAGATCTTTGGTGTTGCTCTATTTTATTTGATCCTGAAATCACAATGACTACAACTATTACATTTCTTATTGTGGAGTAGGAAGCATGCAGAATAAAATGTTGTATTTTATACTTGGCAGTAATTTTTGTGAGAGAAAGCTCTTCACTAAGAAATGTTATTGCTTATGATGTACTACCAGAGAAATGCAGGTCTGCTGTTTATTTAAGACACTAGAACCTAGTGGTAAAAGTAAAAGTTGTGGTACAGATTCAAACTCTATCTCTGCTAGTTATAAGCTGTGTGACCTCAGAAAATTTATTAACCAATTTATGTCTCAATTTCTTCAACTGTAAAATGGGCATAGTTATTGGAATAAATTCCTAGGGCTACTATGAAGATTCAATGAGTTAAAATATATAACACTACTTAGAAGAGTACCTGACATGTAGTAAATACACTTAGCTTAGCCATTTGTTACTTAAAATGAGAACATCACATTTTTGAGAAAGAAAATAATAATTTTACTTAAATTGAAATGGAGTCACTTTTTAAAGATGAAAATACTCATTTAATCTCTGGCAATGCTGGCTCAATATAGTACATGTATTGAATCCATTTTGAAGTAAGTTTTCAAATTCCAACACTATGTGATTGCAGAAAGCCTTGCCTACTATTTATACTAAGGATTTTATTTATTTATTACTATTTATTCCCAAGGACTTTAAATTGGCTTTCCTTTTTTATCCTTTCAGAATCTTCAGGAAAACATCCCTTTTTAGCAAACTAAGCCCCACTCTCTCCTTCCTCCCCATGGCTAATTTTTATTTTAATTGTGTCCTGGAGGACAGAGCCAGAGACACAGCATGGCCCAGAGCCACATTTCTGTCTTAGTGACAGTGTGAGCAATGTCATCTTGAAGCAACGTTTCTGTCTTTCTGAGCATCAGTTTTCTCAACTCTGAAATGAGTATACTAATAATAATTTTCTCTAACTCACAGAGATATTGTGAGGATCAAATGAGATAATGTGAAAGCTATAAATACAGTATTAAACATACATATACAGTATTATACATATATACATATACATCATGCATACATATATACATATATATAGCTATAAATACAGCATTGTGTGTGTGTGTACACTATATATATAACTGCTACAATTGCTTCTTCTGGACACATACATTCATAATTCTGGAAGGACCATTGGTATATTATTATAGCCTCATGGTACTACAATAACTAGTGGACAACACATCGGTTTATTGCCCTTGTCGATCATGGTACAATTGCCCACGATCAGCTCTTCCAAGTCTACTGATGCCAAACTCACATTCAGTGAGGCAACATGCAGCTCATCTGTGTGACCAACAGGCAAACATATATGGAGAAAACGGGTGTTTTTCTAGAAATTCTGGGGAACAACATCTGGAAAGATGAAGACAAATGTGCTTTTTCCCCACATAGCTTAAATTGTTATTGGGATAAACCAAAACTGAGTTCTCTTAAGTATCTATATGTCTCTTTGGTAAAAGAGAAGGGTATAGAACAATTTTTCAGAAAATTGGCAATCCCCTTGCTTGTACCCAAGCAATAGGCTCTGCCACTCACTGGGTTGATTTGTCAGTAATGCTATTAGATGGCATGAGTTTAGGAGACTAAAATTTGGTGTCTCTTGCCCAGGATAAAATTTCGTCCTGAAAAATTATAGCTTCATGTGAATTTTGAAACCTGTTATTAGAATTTTGGATCTCTCTGAAATATTCAAAGGTTCTGCCTACTCTCATTCATTTATTGTCTACATCTATATTACAAGTATACTGGATGCAGGCATTGAGACAGGTACTGAAAATGTGCAACCCTGATTCCTGTGAGTTTATACTATAGAATGTATAGTATTTATATCCTGCTTATTCCCAAAAGGATTTTGAGTGGTATATACAATTGAAACTAAAGTCAAAAACAAAAAAAAAAAAGGAGAGAGAATTAAAAATAAAAATGAAAGAGAGCCTCCCGTATAAGAAAAACACATTAGTACGTTTTACTTGTCTCCTACAACGAGCTAATCACTCTTCTTTGGAAGTGGATTGGAATGGATTACGCCAGCCACTAAAGACAAAGATTCACTTCGTGTTACATAGTCAAACACTCCAATAAACTACTCTCCCTCACCACTGCCATACAAATCTTTCTGGAAAGGCAAAGGTTTATCTGTAACTAAACTTAGAAGAGCCATTGTAATCCTTGTTTTATTAGAGAAACACTGTTCAAAGAGGCAAATATGGTATTGAAGTTTTTAAAAGGTAGAATATATATGAATTGAACTCAGTCTTTTGTTTGTCTTTTGTAGAGGCCTGAAATAATTACGGCTCAGCCACTTCCTGGGATAAACTAAGGATAAACTCAGGCAAACTACATACAGGAATAAACTTGGACAAACTAATGGTTAGATGCTATATCCTTCAGACAGATTCTCTTAAGAAATGAGATCCATTCCCTCAGTCACTTATCAAATATATATAGTATTTCCTCTTGTAACTTAAACCCTTTGCTGGCTCTAGCATGCGCCATGCCTGAAATCCTACATGGGCGTTTTTGAAATCATAGGCTGGGTGTGGACCAAGAATCCTGCGAAAAACATCAAATACGAAAATTTTGAACAGGCAGATTAGTATTTGAGGGCAACAAAATTCTCCCACTTAAAAGATAGTTTGAAATAAAATTTGTATCTACTCTGAGGATGTCATAGCTGTAGAGTTAATCAAGTAAATAGTTTGACTAGTGTTGGAACCTACCAATTAGGGTAGATGCTAAATTATTCAGGTGGCAAGAAACCATTTCGTAGAAACTTTTATGATGTGAAAAAATTGATCACATATTTTAAAGTGCCTACACAAACTACACTTACTGAGTCTCAACTGATGAAATCTCTGGGATTCATAATTTATAGACTGTATAATTACATATACATAATTATATATACAGTAATGGTAGGTAACATTTACTGTGGATCTACTAAGTGACAGAAATATTGCTAAGTGATTTATCACAAGTAATATACTCTCTGTTGTTGTAGAAAATATTGGCTCTTACCTCCTCCCACACTAGGAGTGTCTGCTCCAGAGATGTGAATTTTCATGACTCAGCTTACAAGAACAGCTCCAATTTTGTCCTTTGTTCCACAAATATGTATTGAGTACTTACTAGACATATCAGGCATTGTGATAGGTGCTAAGGATGAAAGAGTCTATGATCTTAGGAAATATAAGCTTAAATAGTTTTATCTAGAATATTTGGTATACCCAACATCCACAGGGCCCGAACAGCAGCAGGGCCTGCCTGGACCAAGAGTACAAATGGAAACCCACCTGGGGTTGTCTGAATGTTTAAATATTATAAGTCAAGCTCACAATCTGTTAAATAAAATATGTTCTATTCTCCTACTTTGACAAATATACTTTCATAATGCTGTGGAAGGACAGGATCTTAATTAGAATTCTTGGGCTCCTTGGAATTCTGTGCTGGAACAAAAGGTGAGGGAAAAGCATGCCCCAGCACTTAATCCCTAGCTGAGTCACCTCTTTTGCCATCTTTGGCTTTGTCTTGTGTCAAGAGGTGCCCTACATTCATGCATGGCCAGACTCTGTCTACATGCCTGCCCACAGCTTCCCTTTGACTATCTCTTAAATATAAAAGTGATCACATGTGTGATGTGGCCCATCCTCAGAGGAATCAGACCCTGAAAGAGTCTCATAGAGCCCTGGAAGCAGGCTCAGGGCCATTGGGCAGGGAATTCTGAGACCCCAGGTACCAGCGCATGATTAGAAGGAGAGAGGCTTGGGCTCCAGGTGGCCATGTTGCCTTAGTCCCAGGAACTCCAACTCCAGGTGGTGAGGCACAGCCAGAAGAGGTTCAAGAGGGGCCCTCTATAATGTGGGGGTGAGGTGGAGATGAGGGTGGGGGTCCCTGTTACCTAGGTCTAAGGGTAAGAACTGCTGCCTGTAAATAGAGGCTATCTACCCCAATAATTCCCCTCACATACTGTGTAGACCACTACCTATAGCTCACTCCCTCGCTCCACTCATAATGACGACAGAAGAATAACTGGAACTTTCCCGAGATGCCAAAGGACCCCACCCAAATCCCACCCTTCAGTTAAAACACTCTTACCTACTGTGCCCATGCTAGGCTTCCACTCTACAAAGCCCCGCTCTAAGCCCCTAACAAGGAAAGGACTAACATTCAGAGTAGTATCTTTGTTCCCTTCTAGCCTAACTGTTCTGGTATCATTCAGTCTCCTCCCTTTATTTATAAATGCTCCCAGCCATTAAAGGATACATGTTCTTATATTTTCCAAGATAGCCTCCTGATCTTCTAGAAGAAAATATCTTATATATTGTTCAGGAAACAATATGTTTCTTTTGACTGATTCTTAATACTTAAAAATTTTTGAGGAATAGAGTCTTCCGAATTCAAATGTGGCTATTTTCCCATTTTTCATACACTCTAATTTTTCTTTTGACATCACAATAAGTTTTGTAAACTAAGAATAATAGCACTCCCCAAGCATGGTCTGATAATCATCAAGAATAATTTTTACCTAGCAAGTTTTTCTGTGAATAGAAATTGTATATATCAATAGAAACTAGCATAATATGTTTAATAACCAGCACTATTAAAAGTTACTATTACTATCCTTCAATATTCTTTTAAATCTTCAGTAAGAAATAATAGGAAACTCTAGTCACATGAAAAAAAATCAGGTCAATAAAGTGCAGACTTTCCAGCTTAAGCAGTAAATAATCTTTTGAACTCATTTTATAATTGAAGTTAATTCAAAAATAATTCTACTCTTACATTATACTTATGCTCCTTAATTCTGTACAGCATCTAGCTTTTGTCCTCATAATGTGCCATTAATCAGTCTTTTTGGATCATGAATTAGCAAGCCTCCAAAATAAAGTGACAGGTTAATTAAATTATGCAAGGAAAATGGTTTTCAGTTCTATATCCCAACAGAGAGGAGAGGGACATGGAAAATTTATGATTACATCAAGTCTTCTCTGCATTTTCTATCATTGTCTAATAATAACTTAAGACCCAATGACAGAGCAATCATTCTAAACCGTTAAGGATGTGAATATCATCAAATTTGACCTGGTTAAGTCATATAAGCACATCAATGAAAACGTTACTAGCAAAAACTTAGCAATGAAAACTCTAAGGTCAGGGAATATTTTCACAAGGGCTTATCTAATTAAAGATGTCATTTTCTTGGGGCACCTGGGTGGCTCAGTCACTTAAGCGGCTGCCTTCAGCTCAGGTCATGGTCCCGGGGTCCTGGGATCGAGCCCCGCATCAGGCTCCCTGCTCGGCAGGAACCCTGCTTCTCCCTCTCCCACCCCCCTGCTTGTGTTCCCTCTCTTGCTGTGTCTCTCTCTGTCAGATAAATAAATAAAATATTTAAAAAAAAAAAAAAAAAAAGATGTCATTTTCTTAATTTACCCTACACAACACATCTTATGGAGCAAGTTTGGCATGTGAGTAGCTATATATTCACACCCACTTGAAACATATTCTTTGGGAACAGCATATATTTGTAAATAGTGATTTTTTTCTTACCGTTTTTTTCAAAACCAAAGCAAAATCCAGGGAGGAGGAAGGGAATTATTGACATATAGCAGTCATGAAAATAACCACTAGCCCATGAGCCCCAGGTACTAAAGAAACTATTTAAAGCCTAATGAGAATCCATGTGCCTGGGGTAGATTTAATCCACTTTGTCCTTTTCTACTCTTTTTTTTTTTTTTTCCACTTTTCATCAGCAAGGGATCTACACTCATGAGATAATTATGGGATGTCAGTCACAGGCAACATCATCAAGGAGATCAACCTTTTCTTTAGACATCTCCGAAATGTTTCCTTTCCATGATGTTTTCTCCTCCCTTAAGAATGTATTTCTCGGGACACCTGGGTGGCTCAGTCGGTTAAGCCTCTGACTCTTGGTTTCAGCTCAGGTCATGATCTCAGGGTCATGATCTCAGGGTCATGACATCAAGCCCCAGGTTTGGGCTCCAGCTCAGCAGGGAGTCTGCTTTAAATTCTCCCTCTCCCTCTGCCCCTCCCCAAGCCCCAGCCCCCAAATAAATAAATAAATCTTTAAAAAAAAAAAAGAAATGTATTTCTCTTATTCCTCCTTCCCTTAAGCACACACACAGTTCCAATCTCTTTTGTTATAAGACAAAACAGGTACTCTTCCAGGCATATTTTGAGACTCTGAAAGTACCATGGGCAGAAAATGTTTTCCATAAAGGAGAGCATTAATATGTGTAGAATTTCCAACCTTATGGATAACCAGTTAGGACAGCATTTCTGGGGAAATAATGGCTTTCCTGGAGTTGACTGGGCAAGTTGGGAGGGAGACAGTGGCCAGGGCTCAATAATGACATATTAGGCGCCCGGCTTGTGTCAGTCTTTTCTCCATGATGTAGTCATCAACTTGCACAACATGTGCACCCTCAATCAAAGCTTGTTATATGAATGAACATAATGCACACATTTAGCAATATGGGAAGTCTACTTCTGAAGGATTCCACTTCTGGCTATGCTCTCCTCAATCATAGATACAAAAGTGCCCCTCACTAGGTGTTCTGGAATTTCACCACGGAGAAGCAGCCTATGACCCGGCACACAGAAAAGATTGCTGTCCCATCCACTGACTTCTGAGCTGGTACCCCATGGGCCAGTGGGGTAGGCTGGAGTCATTCCAATGACTCTTTGCCTACCTAGAAATTTGCTTTCTTTCTTCTCATCTTTCTTTGTCTTGCCCCCAGAAGGTGGTTCTTTGGTGTTTCTGATGTTATATTTACTAAGTCCTGAGAATGAAAAACACCTCACTCCCAAAGTTGGGTATAAAAGGTCTACCTTATAAAATATTGCTCACTTTTTTCCTTTCTTATTTAGTATGTTATTCATTTTGACAAATGGCTTGAAATAAGTCATTATTTAGAACTCTGTTTTATCTCCTAAAAGATATCCCATTATAATTACTTTATAATTGCACTCCAATATAACTTCCAATAAGCATCCAACCTGAAATGCTTACTCAAGCAATAATCTTATTTTTAAAAATTTTACTTTTATTTATGGTGAAATTCCTTACTAATTGCTCTAGGTGAAAAGTTTAATGTCTTATTATGGTTACAGAAGTTTATAAGCATATTGCTAATGAGAGTCTTGTCAGTATGTGAACTACCTCTAGGTTTTTCCTCAGGGTAATTAAGTTAATTACACCAAAATTTTGGAATAAATTTCTCAACTATCTATGGATCTAGTATTCCAAAGTAACTTCCAGGATTTTAAAGAGCCCTGGAACTGTCTTTCTCAGATAATTTTTTGTATAGCATTGTTGACTTTAAGGAAAAGAAATAATTAAGTTATGGAATTATTTCAAATGAAAGGCAAGAAGGTCTTGGAGTATGGTGAATCTAATTCATGTTTGCATCTTAGGAAAGACTGGCCAAATTCCAGCACAAAGTAGAAGCTTACTGCGGGATTGAACAGAACATTTGGTGAAATGGTTAAAATTTCAAAAATCTAATAGTATCAAGTGTTGGCAAGAATGTAGGGCAACTAGAATTGATATACACTGTTGTAGAAATGTAAACTGATATAAATCACTTTGGAAAACTGTTTGGCTGAATTTTACTAAAGCTAAGCATACTTACACAATGAACTAGCAATTTGACTCAGGTGTATATAAAAAGACATATGTACCTATATGCAACAAAAGTTGTGTGCAAAAATGTTAATAACAACACTTGTCATCGTCACATAAAATGAGAGCAACTTAGATGTTTATCCACAGTAGAATGAATAAATAAATTATTGCGTGAAGTCACAAAATTAATACTGTTCAGTAGTGAAAATGGACAAAATACTTCCATATACAACAGCATTAATGAATCTCTCTCTCCCTCTTGCCCCCCCCCAACACTACTGAGCAAAAGAAATCAGACAGAAAAGAATACACATGGTATGACCCCATTTATATAAAGTTTATAACATGCAAAATTAGCCTATGCTGTTAGAAATTGATTGGGTGGATGGTTACCTTTAGGGAGGCATAAGGAAGACTCCTGAGATGTTTTAAAGTTCTATTGTTCTATTTCTTGATCTGAGTAATGGTTACATGGTATGTTCTGTTTGTGATAATTCATCAAACTGTCTATAGGAAAAAAATGCACCGTGTTCTTCTTCACTCTTACACTACTACCCTATTCACAACATCTCTGACCCACATGTTAGGTTTTCCACACCAAGCAATTCTAATGCTAACTGGCTGGTGTTAGCAGCAGACCCCACAGGTTAAAGACTCAGTGTCACAAGACTGTCCCCCACTTTGGACACCACCCACAAGTGGTGGGCCCCCAGGTTACCTATAACTTCTGTTTGACTTGACTACAAATCAGAGATTCACATGACTTTCTCTTTAATTCAGCCATTTAATTCAATCATCAAGAGCTCACAGAATTAAGGTAATAAGTTTACCATCTGTTATATAATAAAGAATATGATAAAGCATACAAATGGACAACCAGATGAAAAGATACATAGAGTGAAGTCTGGAAGTGTCCTGAATACAGGGACATCTATCCCTGTGGACTTGGAGTGCACTGCCCTCCCAGCATGGACGTGTGTTCACCAACCAGGAAGCTCTCCAAGTCTCATATTTTGCGGATTCTTATGGAAGCTTCAACACATAGGCATGTTGGATTATGAGCTTAATCTCCACCCCCTCTTCCCTTCCTGGAGGATGGGGGTAAGGCCAAAAGTTCCAAGTTTCTAACTGTGGCTTGGTCTCTCTATAGCCCACCAGAAGTTGCCTCATTAGAACAAAGTCACTCCTATCACTCAGGAAATTCCAAGGGATTCAGGAGTTCTCGTGTCTGGAACCAGAATCAAAGAACAAGTATTAAAACACAAGATGCTCCTATTGCTTTTCTAGTGCTCTTATCACTTAGAAAATTACATGGGTTTTAAGAGCTCTGTGCCAGGAACCAGGGGCAGAGAACAATACATATATTTTCTATCATTTCACAACCTGCAATGTGTATTTTATGAATTGCGTACTTTAGTGTGTGAATGTTATAATTCAGTACAAAATTAATTTTTTAATCTTTCTTATTACTTACACCCTTTGAAATATTTATTTTAGCTAAATATAGGTATTAAAAGTGTCCCCAGAAGCAGTTGGCCCTAGAAGAATGAGAGGAATAATGACTGAAGATGTAGTTTTGTTTTTTGTTTTTTGTTTTTTGTTTTTGTTTTTGTTTTTTTAAAGATTTTATTTATTTGACAGAGAGAGATAGCAAGAGCAGGAACACAAGCAGGGGGCGTGGGAGAGGGAGAAGCAGGTTTCCTGCTGAGCATGGAGCCCGAGGCAGGGCTCGATCCCAGGACCCAGGGATCATGACCCGAGCCAAAGGCAGATGCTTAATGACTGAGCCACCCAGGCGCCCCGAAGATGTAGTTTTGGAGGCAGCTTGGAGATAAGGTCTGAGGTTGTGGTGCTGAAGTGTAGAATACTAGCCAAACATTTTGGCACAACATACAATGCCTCTTGTGACCTGAACCCCATTCATTTCTAACCCTATTTCTTGCCATTTTAATATATATGCCATTATCCAGACACACTATATCTCACAGTTTTATAATACATGATGCTCTCTCTTACCTCTATACACCGGTATTTAATACAGTGTTCTCCAAGTGGAGAAATCTTACTTCATAATAAAGACTTCCCTGATCTTACTTTTATGAATGTATGTGTGTATACATATGAGGATATGAAATTCACATGTAAAAAAAAATTAAGGATATTTTTGATTTATAAGTCAGCAAGCATGAAAAATTAAATTCTGTCTGTATGGGAGATTGGTTTATCCAACTACTGCTAATTTTCAGTTCTCAAAATGAAGTTTCACAGCTATTCAAATAGTTCAAATTATTCTAATAAGCTGCCAGACATAAGTTGACATTTGCATTCCAATGCACATTTTAAAAATTCAGTTGATGGAGTAATTTTGAATGACCCTGATCATCCTACATTGGATAAGGTCCAGATGGTCACTCATATCTCATGGAATGTAACATGTACAGAAAATTCACTTGTCAGACTAAATGGCAAAAAGAGTCATCTCAATTATAAGACTTATCTAATATTTCAAATTAAATTTTTTTTTTTACCTTAGGGCATGTAAATTAATTAAAATTATGCTCACTAGAGATTTAACGTCCAAGACCCCATTTGAAAACATTCGAGAATAATTAACTGGGGTATCAAGTATTTATTTGTATTTAAATGGACATGTTTAATTATTGACAATATTTATAATATTTATTTTTAAATATGAATATTTGCCTTCAATTTTGTGATAAATCAGACTACTTCATATTTCACGAAACTCTGGTATTTAGTCAGCTACATGCATGTCCGTCTTGTTCTTCTCATTTAGAGTGTATTTACCCCATCCTACATAATTTCTTGCCCTCCAGTTTAAAGTCTCCATTGCAATATGTCAACATTTCAGTTGTGTCTATTCAAACCTTCCTATTTGAAGGGAATTTCTCTTGATATGTATTTGGTGTAGAGAAATGCCCTGCTTCCATCATGATCCCAAAGAGAGTCAATGGTGTTATCCCGTACCCAGAAGCAGCTGGCCTTAGAAAAATAAAAGAAAGGATGATTGACAAGTTAGTTATGGTTGCAGCCAGCTTAGAGACAATGCCATGAGAGATTGTTATGCAAAGCCATTGGATGTAATAGATGCTCTGAGCCAGCAAACAATATATAGGGAAGTTACTTTCATGTCAGAATACATGCATTCAGAAAAAAAATGATCCACTCACAAAATGTCTGCTTTCCATTCCTGCAACTCTGGATTTCTGGGCTGTTGGGTTTAATGCCCAGAAAAGAATTTGCTTCTCATATTGGGCACAGTTGTTCCTCAGAATTTAAATAAAACAATTTTGCAGGTGGATTTCCTCAGGAAGTAGATTCTGAGATGGAGATTAGCATACAGATTTTTCAAGGACTGCTCTAGAGTTCTACACCTGTGAAAGGGAAAAGCTGCAGAAGCAGAACTTGGTGAAGGGTGAACTCAAGTTGTGCTGTGATCTCAAGAAAATTCAGTGGACCCTGTGGGTAGCTAAGATGGATGGTCCTTTAGAATTATCCTAAATTGGGAAAGAAGACCAGGTCTTTACACCCCTGAGTCTATCAGTCAATGGATGCATGTCACCCCAAAGGAGAGTGTGGACTTCAATGAGATGGCTCTATCCAACCGAGGCAATACCCAAAAGGGGATGAGAGCTGAAGCTGTCTGTCAGCAGCCCTTATAGCAGTTGGAGTATTAGGTCCTATATAACAGAAGGGGGATCAGGGGATGGGGCTGTGCATCAGAGTCCACCACAGACAGTCTGCTTCCCAGTAGCTCATGCTATTGGTAAAACAGTGAAAGATAAAATTGTAGTGTTGGATAGGATATGAATTAACACTATTAATATGGCTAAGTATTGCTATTTCACCAAGAGGGAAGAAGGATGGATTGATGGGATTGAGGAAGCTCCAAAGGTACTTCCTTCTACTACCCTGTCCAGGGGGAAATATTAATGGAAGATAACCAGTTACACAAAACTGGTAGGTCTAACAAGGATCAAGATCCCTCCAGAATAAACTTCAGGTCATCAAACCACCCAAAGTGCTCTGAGCAATAGAGGTGCTGGCTGCAAACAAAAGCAATATAAATCATGTGGGAGTTATACACAAGTTACACTCATAACCCCTTCTTGTAAGCAGACTACACAGGTTAGTTACAGGGCTGAAGCCCCTCTTAAACAAAACTAAAGCTCCTATCACTATTTTCTTCCTTGTCCTGTCATGTATCATTTATATATTTTAACAACTTATATTTTTCTCTCCTTTTTTCCTAGTATTGTGTGTCAGCAATGGTAATATTATAGCCCTATACTACCTAATACGATAATCACTAGCTACATGTGGCTATTAAAATTAAAATTAAATTAAATTAAAATTGAACTTCTACACCATACTAGCATTTGCTCAATAGCCACACATAATTGGTGACTACCAAATATAGAATATTTCCATCATCACAGAAAGTTCTAGAAACCAATGGCTCTTAGCATCAACCGGAGGGTTTGTTAAAATTCAGATCGCTAATCACTGTGGCCAAAGGTGCTAATTCAATAGATGTGGGTTATGACTCAAGAATTTGCATTTCTAACAAGTTCCCAGGTGATGATAATGCTGTTGGTCCATGGTGAATAGTGGTATAGGCTCTTCATTGGACACTGCTGAAGTGGGATTGTGACAAATCTGGAGATAGGAGAATTTAATTTATATGGAGGGGATAGGAGAGATTCTGGTCTTGGGGCAAGGTAAGTACAATTTTAGGTAATACAAATATTAGTTATCTTAGGCAAGAGCTTTTTATTTTGGAATAGTAGCATAAGGATAAAGGTGTACATGAATGTTCAGCAAGCAGCCAAAAATGGTGAAGTATATTGCATATTTATTATTTTTCCTGCTCAGAACCCAACCGTCTTTCCTATTTCAGGGGAATCCCTATTGTGTGAGTCTTATTAAAATGCAGAGCCTTATCTCTCATTATGGAAGCCAAACGGAACTCTGGCCCCTGAACCTGGAAAGGGAATGATTTGTTGTCTCAGCAGATTAAATGCACTTGCCTGGGACTTTAAACCTCGTAGAAGTAACTCAAGAGCATAGGACAGTCACAATTTGTTTGATGTGGTGCAGTCTATGAATGGCTGTGCCAGGCCCGGGTTCCATCATGGAGACAATGCCCACAGCAGCAGTTGTGGCAAAAAGAAATGGTGACATGCTAGCAAGTTAGCCAGATTTCTGCTGCTGCATGATTTTAGGCAGCATCTTGTTTCCTCCCTGTTTGCCAAGACTGTTCCTCCATTTTTCCACCACTCTTGAGATCCCCTCTACAGATACTCAATAATTCCCCATTTTTATTAAGTTAGCCTGAGTTAGATTCTGAAGTTTGCAACCAAAAGACTTGACTGGTTTGCTCTTCCTTGTCTAGGAAGACTTCTTCAACATGGAGCTAGCCAGTCATTGTCTTGGTTCTCACAGAGATTAATTCCAGCAGGATATATGTTAAAGAGCTATTTCCAAAACAGTGTATAGAACTTTATTAAATGCCGTATACTTTTGTTGTATCCTGTTCCTCCTCTTAGACCTTAAATTCCCTGCAGATCAGAACTATCATTTTCATCTTTGTATTCCCTACAATCAACTAGTAAAACATTTGAACATGAATTATTTCCAAAGAAAGAGGGGCATCTTGCCTTTGCAGTCAGCTTAAATGTCATCCCATTTATGAGCCCTTTCCTCATCATCTGCAGCCAGCCAACCCCAGTCAACTGGTTTTCAATACCCTGATTTATTTTCCTTATTACCCTTATTTTATTAAATTATATTGTTTATATATTTGTTAATTTATTTGCCTCTATCCCCCCTTGATTATAAGCTCAATGAGAGCAGCAACCTTTACAAAAATCAGCCTGGACAAACACACGTTAAACACCTCACTTTTAACAAAATTCTATTCACATAAATTTGAGTTTGACTAAAATTATCAAACAGTGAGGGTCATAGGAAAGTTCTCTTCCTTCAAACCACAGCTATCTATAATGTCACTGGCAAACATCTCCCTCTTTTCCCCCCGCCTTCTTTCTCTCTCCCCTTTCTAAGAAGCATGACAAAATTCCCTTTTTGTTTAATGCACAACACTTAGAAATCATCATTTGAAGGTTGAGCAGACTTTAGAATCCAATTATTTACCTTTATCCATCAAAGTATTTTCTCCCAAAATAGCTCTTTCTAGAAGGAATCGAATATAGTTTTCCCTAGCTTGTTGCGTTAATGTCTACAATCTTCATCTAGATCACTTCTGTTACAAATTCAAGATTAGTGGAGTCAGAATGAACGTGTATAGACATGTGCCTGTGGGTGAACTTTGAGGCAAAGACATTTCCAACTGCTTAGCCTCTTTCCCTGTAGACACTGCACTGAGTACATGACTCCAATCCTGGATGCAGCACCAACCAGTAAACAAATCACCAGGACTCCTGGATTTGCGTTCTCTCCCTTATGAAACTAATGAAGTCTATCAATCGTTCGTGCATATAAATTGTCAAATACAGAGATGGAAGGTGACAGACGGCTTTTGTTTTTATTTAATAAAAGGTGATTCACAGTTTAAAACTACATGAGGTTTAGCCTTTGCAGACATAAGCCCTGAGATGTAGGCTTAGTGAATTGCCTTCAGATATGCCTACCTTGAGTGTCAAACTGATTGTAGTCAACAAATCTGACAGAGATGATAACAGGAGGATTAGTATGGAGTTTGAGAGAAACAGCACAAATCCTAAAAGACTGCATTTCAATTGGGTTGATAAACTGTCATCTTTCAGAGCACAGAGCGCTGCCTTCCTTTAGGCAAAGAGAATTTGAGCCTGTGAGCTTGGTGTTAATGCAGCAACCAGGGAAAGGGAAAAAATGGCAAAGGATCTGTAGTCGAGTGGAGTTTCAAAGCCCTGCCAGAGTAGAACAAAACCCAGTCTTGCAGAAATAGAGAGAAAAAAGAGATTTAAAAGGGTGTCTCTCACAGGGCTGACATCTGACATCACCCTGCAGGGCTTGGGCTTCCAAGCTCAGCATGGCGTCTCGGGGAGAGACCACCATTCTATGTCTCTGTTCGCGCCAGTTACACACAAAGTCTTCATTTTGGACTTTGTTTGCTTTTGCCATTTTCGGTACACTCCACCCTCGTACCCCTCCAGTGTCTTTTCCTTAACAAATACAGTCCCTCACCTCTACCACCACACCCACAGACTTGCCCAAAAAAAGCACAAACGACCAAAGGAAGCCTTTTTATGGACTGTTGACTGAACAAGGCATACATGAGCAGTGACAGGAAGGTTGAGAAAAATACACCCAGGTTTCATAGCCGTCATCTGCTATTGGTGCTCGTCCATGCCAAGCCCTAGGATGAGAGTTGTACATTTTCCCTTGTTTTGCAGAAAGTGAGCTTTTCCTCATTAACTTTATCACAACCTTCTCCTGTCCTATTTTAATTTGTTTATTTTAAACCATTTTTGTAAAGTGTATGACTGCCCTAACTATGCTAATATTCTAGTGACTGGTGACATGCTTGCACAGATGAAATGCCAGGAACAGGAAGAAGCCCGTATGCATCTGACTGTGAATCCAGCATCACACCTCAGGGATGTTGATGGGCTTCTGTGTGACAGAAAGAACAAATGCAAATCCAATCAAAATAACTACAGTTTTATGAACAGAAAAAGTTTGAGACAGAAATAGACACATTTGAGGGCTTAGGGCTTTAAGGAGGAGAGAGCAGAGTTACAGAAGTTACAGAAAGCCTAAACCAGCTTCAGAATATAACTTATTTTGGGTTCTTTAACATTTTTCAGGATGCTAACATGTCTTGCCATAAAGAGGCTAACAGACTCAGAAGCCCTGGACATGACCAGGGCTAGTCATGTCCAGAGGTAAGCACGGCTGATAGGTGACCTTGTACAGTACCATAGAGAGGGTACAACAGATAAGGAGCTGGGAGTCAATCTGGCTGGAAGACAGATGTAGATGTGAAGGGATGAGAAAATGCTGTGGGAACAAGACAGCTAATGTACCCCCACTAACTATCTACACTAGATAGAGATGATGATCGATGATAGATAGATATAGATAAATGATAGATAGATGATAGATGATAGATAGACAGATAGATAGATAGATGATAGATAGATATAGATAGATGATAGATATAGATAGATGATAGATATAGATAGATAGATGATAGATGATAGATAGATGATAGATATAGATAGATGATAGATGATAGATAGATAGATAGATGATAGATATAGATAGATGATAGATGATAGATAGATAGATGATAGATAGATAGATGATAGACAGACAAACATACAGTCAGAGGTTTGAAGCTTATATTTTACTTGATGGTCCTAGATGGTGAGAAACAATAATAATGTATCCAATACTCCACAGCTATCTTCGGCCACATGTTGCTGTTTTATGAAACCCCCTCCCCTGACTTCTATTTCATTCAGGATTGTCCTTAATGTCTACCTTTTCTGCATTGCACTTGCACAGAAATGTGAGCTGTGATGGGAGAATCTCTATTTTCTCAGGGCACTTCTCCCATTCTATTTTTTTTTTTATCTCTAATTAACAAACACATCCCCCTTCCAACCGAGATGCCACCAAAACATAAGCTTTTGGATGAACAAGGTAGAGGACAAAATTCTGCCAGCAAGCTCTACAAGAACTGTGAAGAGTCTGAGACCTTATCCTACTTATAAGCTTAACAAGTTGGTTTGCTAGTTCCACGGATGCCGGCAGAAGCACAAGATTCCCGGGTCAGAGACTGGAGATGTTATTGCTCATGGCACAGCAAGCAGCAGGAGAATTGGCATATTTGCATCAGTCCTCTTTGCCCTCAAGTGCCACGGGGGCAAAGTGCGTGGGCCCAGATGGCACCTGCATATTCCGTGGGTTGCCCTTATTATAATGGACAGTTAGCATGCCTGCCCTTGGCTCTGGAGGGAGTTATCCTTGTCTTCGAAGGCTACTTGCTATACAGACATCCTTGAAAAGATAGCTTAGAGTAAAAGATACTCTGTGTCTCTACATGCAAGAAACACCTGAGACTCCATGGGTAACCACCTTCCAACAGATTCCCACTACCTTCATTATGCCCCCGTGCCCCGTCCTTAGTGCCTGATGTATTAGGCTCTCACTGTGCCCACCTCCTCCCCACCACTGACCACTCTGCACTGTACCTGCTTGCTTAGGTATGTGCTTCTCCAACTTGACTATAAACTTCTCATGAGACGAGACTATTATTCATCTTGATATCACCAGTCCAGCACAGTGTTTGACCCTCAGGGTAACTCAATAAATGTTAAAATAATGAGGGACAACCATTAGATAGTTCCTTGAGGGCGGGGGCTGCATCCTATACAACTTTGTATCACAAACTATAGCTCCTAACAAAGAGTTTCTTTTGTACAGCAGGCATTATTATTGCAATAAAATTAAATAATTAGTGCTTAATTTCCCAAGCAGGCTAACTAAGTCCAACATTCTAGACCAGGAGTCTCAAGCTGAATAGCAAACTAGACTTCTTAAATCAGAGTTGCATATTGCAGCAAACATCACTTTGAAAAGCAAAGTATTTTAGATATTGTTGTTTTTCTCATTTTTAAATCAAGCATACTGGGGCGCCTGGGTGGCTCAGTCGTTAAGCGTCTGCCTTCGGCTCAGGTCATGATCCCAGAGTCCTGGGATTAAGCCCTGCGTCAGGCTCCCTGCTCAGCAGGGAGTCTGCTTCTCCCTCTCCCACTCCCCCTGCTTGTATTTCCTCCCTCGCTGTGTCTCTCTCTGTCAAATAACTAAATAAAATCTTTAAAAAAAATAAAAAATAAATCAATCAATCATATTTCCCATGCTTTATACTTTTTACCATAGACTATTTGTCATAGTATCACAGGTTTTTTTTTTTCTTTTATCACATTCTTTATATAAAACTTATAGGGGTAGTCTTCACTTTAGCAACAAAATATGTTCACACATTTTTTCTTGAAACACATACTTTTATTTTCCCACTTTGGATAGAGAAATGGCCGTATGAATTGTTCTAGCTGCCTTTTAACTCTGCTCTGACAAAGCCAGCGGTGTGGGACGGTTGCAGGCAATGCTCCTTGGCCTCAGAGATGTGAATTTCACAGGGAAGGTTAGGAACACAGAATGCCTATGCTCTCCCTCTGAGATGATTGCTTCTCACTCCAGCCCAGTGCTGGCAGGTCTCCTGACATTGTATGAAGTGTTTGAAATCTGGATGTTTATGTGAAAGCTCCTAATTTCATTTGTTGACCATTTATACAAGGAACACATACATGCAGTGCATAGACTTCTCAGACCATTCCTGTCCCCAGGCCCTCGATTGGCTGCCTCTGAAACTGCCTGGAATGGAGAAGAGAAAGCTACCTGATGGGGGTTAAAGGCCAAACTGGGAAGAGTGAAAAGATGGATGGCACGCCTACGTTGTGTGCAAATGGCAGAGGAAAGCATCTCATGGTTCATATGATACCTGGAGAATATTCAACAATCAGACAGGGATTATTCCCTAAAGAAGCTTCCAGTGCATGGGGTAACCTATCATGTGAAAGCCAGGGGGCGCTTTTGGTGTTTTATTTACTCAGTACTTTAAGGTCCTAGATAGAGTCTTATAAGCGTCTTTCGTGGACACACCTTTTGTATAAGGCTTTCTAAGTCTTTCAGAGAAAGTTTTATGAAAAGGACTTACCCTGCTTTCTGTTTCATCCTGTTATGAACAGGCAAAACAGCAGTCAGGCAGGTACATACCTAGCTACACCCCTCGCACATGTGCATCCACTGGGGTCCCAACACCCCTGGGAAGAGAAAATACAGGCCCTCTGGGGGTTGATGCCCTGGAAGAACTAATAGCTCAAAGGTCAGAGGGAAGCTGGCCCTGCCTCGGGGCAAGTGAAGGTTGGCAGAGAAGCACCACAGGAGGGACATTCAATGCTGCTTCTCAGAGTAGCGCTTCAGCTCCGTGCACCAGTGTCAGGTGAAGGTCCTCCACGTGTATGTGTGTGGCTGGTGGTAAAGAAAGGAGCCTGAGAACTCAAACCAATCTGGTGCAAATTCTGGTGCTTCGGGCTTCTGTGACTTCATCTCCCTAAGTTTTAGTTTCCTCTCTATACAGTAGAAATAATAATAAAAGCAGGTACTCCATGAAATTTTGGATGCAACATACCACTAAAACTCCTAGAATAGAATCCAAGGCAGAGAAGAAGTGGGGACACGTGGACAGACAGCAATGGTTTGTAGCCTGGAGAAGCAGGGCAGAGGCAGGACCACGGGGCAGCTGAAGCCATCTGAGGAAGCCCAGGTGGAAGCAGGGTCCGGTCCAGGGGAGAATGGAGATAGGGGTAAGCACACACAGAGAGGACTTGATGGCATGATGGCTCACTGCATAAGCTTGGCCATTCCCTAGACTCTGGTGGAAAAAAAATTGAATACATTTTTATTTTCACTGGCCCATACCTTTGGTATGAAACTCACTGAAATCCACGAAAAAAATATAGAAGAATTGCAACCTGAAATTACCACCAGGAGTTGATACAACATGGATTGTTATAGGGATCCTTGATTTCTTGGAGGCAGGAAAGAAAACATGGTCTTTAGACTACTTTTGCTTCTCGGGTTTGGTTTTATTTTAAGAGGCTTTAGAAAACAAACTCTTGGATAAAAATAAGGAGAGTCTTAAGTTCTTACTCTGGCTTTACAACTAAATCTCTTGGGTAGGACAATTGATCACTCTGTGCTTCGTGTTTGCCATGTGGAAAATGGGAATTAATAAAAACCGCATCTGCTTTTGCAACGAGAATGATGTGTAGGTAAAGGTGGTTCATGAAGCATTTAGCATCTGGAATAAAATGTGTAGTAGGAATTCTAGGTTACATCATTCATTAATAATATATGATTGACTTTATAGAAGATGGGCCCCCCCCTTATTCTGGATACAAGACAGATTGTTGTCTCTATTGTTCTCAAGAAGAAAACCATAATACATTATCTTTTGAAAATGTTTGAGAAAATTGGCAAAGAGAATTAAAGAGTATTACTAAAATTTTTATTACTGTGGGTATTGGCCGGTCCAGAAATAAAAATCTCATTACATTAATGTTAATGGTGGGAAATGAACCATTTCACTTACATTTTCAAAAGCTAGTAATACACTGTTTTCTTAAGACTCTCAAAACCATGTTTCATTGCATACCTATGGGAAGAGCAGCATCAAGATTACCCATGATTGATGCTAAATAATTCACTATGAATATATATATTGCCTTCAGGAAAAGAGCATGAAATTTAGAATATATAAATATTAAACAAAAGTAAATCCTTCAGAACCTTTCTACCATTTGAGGAGCAAAACAGAAAGACTCAGAATCATCTCCAAAATAGTAATTAAAGGGAGGAAAGACTTTTAATATCTCTAAACTCTGAATTTATTTTTAACATACGTACAGAGTTTCTGTTTTTAAATACCAAGTGCTTTGATCACTTTAAAAATCACTTTACACGGTCCCATTATTTCAACAAATGAAGTTATTTTTGGACATGGAATTTATGGTAGATAATCTGTGTTGAATATTTTCAAGTGGAAGCATTCTAAAGTCCTCTCCCACTAAAATAGAACTATATACTGTATGTAAGAAACGTATTGTTGGATTTGGGATTCTTAGGAAATAAAAACAAATTTCTGAAGATTTCCTCTCTTTCCCTGGAGGAAAAAAAAATATTAGCAAGCTGAATCCAGAGCTTGAAACAATGAACACAAAAGAGATTAGAAAGACTGAATTGTCCTGAGTCAAGTGTTCAGAGCATCACTGTGATTCAGAAACTCCAATGTATCCTAAGCAGGATGAACCAAAAACAAATTTGTGCCAAGAAACATTATATTAAAACTGTAGAACAGTAGGGGTGCCTGGGTGGCTCAGTCAGTTAAGTGTCTGCCTTTGGCTCAGGTCATGATCTCAGGGTCCTGTCAGGTTCCCTGCTCAGCAAGGAGTCTGTTTTTCCCTCTCCCTCTGCTCATGTTCTCTCTCTCTCAAGTAAATAAATAAAATCTCTTAAAAAAAAATATTAGCTTGAGCAATTGGAGTTGAAAGGTAATGGAATCGTATTTTAATTTTCTTCACCTTGCCCTCAGGACTGCCTGCAGGTCCCAATCGTTGATGACGTCATGCTGCGAGAACCTTACTAGTGTTCCAGGAAGCCATAGGCAGCAGCTTCGGGCAGACTCACCAGATCACCAGGGGTACTTTCTGGGTGCTCCCAAAAAACACCTGCTGTGGGGAGTCAGCTGAGATTATACTTTCTGTATATGGGTACCTCAGAAAATTGGTGGTGAATTCTTTGGGGGTTACTCCTGAGCATCACGCCCACTGTGGTGCTATAAGGCACTGGAATCACTGGTGGAGGCTCCCCTGTGATCCCAGGACTTCCAAATTTCCTTAAAGTAGCCTCCTGAGATATTCTTTCCCAGTGTTTGGTGCGGTTGTGTAAACCTCTAATACTCTCTCTTTTTCTAATCAATGTACTTAAAATGGCACTCCCCCCGCCCCGCCCCACCGAACTGTGATTAAAACAATCACCTACTTTTAAAAAGCATTTTAAGATTGAATCAAAAAGGAAATTCAACTCTATGTTTATAAGAGCTACATAAGATAAAGAGATTCCATAGAATAGCAAGTAAAAAACAAAAGAATGTTTAAGAAAAGGTGGAATTCCAGCCAAAAAGCATTAAATTCTGCACCCACACAAAAAGACAGATAATAATATTAACACTACAATTCAAATAAAGACTTAATACTTTTGCATATTTATGCACCAAGTAACAAAGCAGCAAGATTTGTGAATAAAAATATCAGGTGACATAAGGAAAAATTAACAGGAACAGACTAATTGCAGCAAACTTGTGATTAAGTAAGAAGTAGAAAAATAATAAACATAAAAGGTCCAGGAACATATTTAATAAGTCAAATCAGCTTGATAATTATGAATTCTAAACTGAGAAAATTAAGAATATATACATTTTCTCATTAAGGGACCATAGAACACTCAAAAAACAATAGC